>NC_064857.1:29658016-30858016 GCF_024139225.1 Suncus etruscus | reverse complement strand
GAAAATCAACCCATACCTCACTCCTTATACAAAAGTCAACTTAAAATGGATCAAAGACCTTGAAATCAGACCCGAATCTATAAAATTTATTGAGAATAAAATAGGGAGAACACTTGAAGACCTATATATCAAAAAGGTCTTCGAGAATGGAACACCAATGGCAAGAACCTTAGCAGCAAACATAAACAAATGGGACTACATCAAACTAAAAAGCTTCTGCATGGCGAAAGAAACCTTACTTTATGCAAGAAGACAGTTAACAGAATGGGAAAAAATCTTTTCACTAGACATATCAGATAAAGGACTGATATCTAGAACTTACAAAGCACTCAGAAAACTGAGCCCCTCAAAACCAAACAAAGCCATTAAAAAGTGGGGAGAAGAAATGAATAGACACTTCTCTGAGGAAGACAGAAGGATGGCTAACAAACACATGAAAACATGCTCACCTTCACTCATCAGAGAGATCCAAATCAAGACAACAATGAGATACCACCTTACACCAGTAAGGATGGCTCACATCAAAAATACTGAGAACAATCTTTGTTGGCGGGGATGTGGTATGAAGGGAACCCTCATCCACTGCTGGTGGGAATGCCCCCTAGTCCAACATCTATGGAGAACAGTCTGGAGAGTGCTCAAAGAACTCAGAATTGAGCTCCCTTTTGACCCAGCAATTGCACTTCTAGGTATATACCCCCAAGGTGGAAGAACATTCATCCCAAAATACGTGTGCACCCCACTATTTATCGCAGCACTCAGTTTAATAGCCAAATCTTGGAACCAACCACGATGTCCAACAACAGATGAATGGATCATTAAGATGTGGTATCTATACACAATGGAATATTACATGGCAGTCAGAAACGATACAATCACAGATTTTGCAGCAACGTGGATGGACCTAGATCATGTTATGTTAAACGAAGTAAGTCAGAAGACAAAAGATAAACACAGAATGGTAGCACTATTCTGAAGCACACAGAACATACATCTTAACCACAACTAATACTTAACAATCAAATAACAGGGTCTAACAGGATAGAAACTCCAAACACTGTAATAGTCAACATATACCTGGGAACAGTGCCCAAAACACATGAAAAACTAACAACACAAACTTTCGACTACACATTATACCACGAAGAAAACAGCAACACCAGAACAGCAGCATAGAGAGAACAGGTACGTAATCAACCTTCTACAACAAGGACTCATAATAGTCCTGTAGAGATCGTATACAGGAACACAGGTAAAGAATACCAAGGCAAACCACTGACTCCAATGGAAACATCCCATAACACTACGTATTAATGCCTCTATCTTACTATATGTAAAATAACCTCTCAGCTTCTCTGTCCACAGGCGTTCTTGGATACAAAGGGCGGACAAGCTAAGATGGCAGCTCGGGATACCACATGAGATACCATTCCTAGTTTGCACTACGAGATGACCCCGAGAAAACTCTTTATTTTTTTATTTATTTTTTTTTTTGAGAAATCTCTTTAACATACACTTTATCTCTAGGTTTACCTTCTTTTAGGGTTTCAAGCACGTGACCAGTCAAACCACCAAAGCAGTAACAGCAACGAACAGACTCAAACTACATACTCTATTCACTGAACACATTCAAGCGAACTAGCATTCCCTTGTTATTCTCTCCTCTCTTCTCACCACTTCCTTTTTGATTTTTTTCTCTTCTATTCTTTTCTTTACTTTCTATCTTTTCTTTTCTCCCTTTCTTTCTAATGTATTTTTCTCTTTTCTCCCTCCCTACCCCTTCCATACACCTTACCCTTTCCCCCCTCTGGAAACCCAACTATCCCTCCACCCCTCAATCCCATCCAGACCTCCCTCTATATTAAAACACTTCACCCTCAGTTCCTAATCTATTAGGCAACAAGATCGACCTCCTACCCCAACGAACCAGTACCCAGCACCCAAGAGAAGGGACACCCAGTCAAACCCACACCTCGTCCCGGACAAGAAAAGACAGCCAACTCCCCTGCGGACTCATGCAGCGAGGCCCTCCCTACCTACTCCCCCTAATGTGGACTGTTACTTGAATCCGGACCTAGGTCCAAAAGTATCCCCAATGCAAGAACTCTTCCAAGACCTCCCTGCCGCAAATTTTTACCAACCTGAAGAAGGTCAGGGGGTGGGATAGGAAGATGCCTGAGAACCCACACATTACAACAAAAACCCAAAAGACAATGGGAAAAACTGTACTTCCAACATAGGCATAGGACCTGTAATACACCACCTCGTTACCTGCTCTCCCCCAAATGTAAGGTAGTCTTTTGCACCACTTTGGCCCTTTAAAACCTTCGCGAACTCATTTTTCTTCTTTTCTTAAATTTATTTATTTTTTCTAAATGTTGGTCCTACATATACATTTGCAAGCACATACATTTTTATTTATTTCTTCTTTCTTTTTTTTTTTTTAATTTTAATTTTAATTTTTATTTTTATCATTTTTGGGTATGTGACCTGTGTCTGTTATACCCTCTGTCCACCCCCAGCTACACCGACAATATAATGTAGCACCACTTCCCCCTGCAAAGACACACTAAATAAAGGGGAAATCTTACATATATATATATAAAAAACAAAAAGAGCTCTTATCTACTAGAGATAGGAACTCATAGTTGTTTACAATACAGGGATATCTCCTACCTTGAAAATATGTCATGTGGAATCAGCTTAGACCTCAGGTGATTAGATACCATTCATCCAGCCTTGAAATCTGGATCCCAGACAAAGGATTGGCACAGCTCTTCACAACAGCTACAGGAAACAAACTCCATCTGAGCCAGCCTTAATACTGCGGGGTCAACAACAAGGGCCAGCTCTAACATGATATCCTGACAATGAGGAAAATGCGAACAACTTGTCCTGAGAGCAGATTAGCATACCTTACCAGCTAACGACAAGACAAAACCAGAAGACGCGGCACCATTTGGTAGGCCCAAAAGCCAAGATCGTGACTTACAGATGACTGGCTACTAGAACCACGACCAGCAAGTATACACCTTGGGCCCAATATAAAAGCCCTAGTTCAGGGTTTGCACTACGACTTGCACAATAATCATGATCCCTAGTCCCAAAGGTCTGACAGAGACAACTGCAACAGAATGGGGCTTCTGGAAGCACAAAGAAAGATGCTATCCTAGGAGCCATCCTAGGTTCAGTGCAAAGACCAAGATCACCAACCACAGAAGATGGATTAAAACGACACTGAGGCAACAGAACCTCTAGAACCACAAAGACTGACTTCATCATAAGTCCCACCTCAGGATCTGTGCAGATACGGAGACCTCTACACACAGAGCTCTGATTGTATCACCCTGGACAGAGCAGAAGTCTTCCACACACACAAAAAAAAAACACCACCGGGAGAATAAATGATCCTGAGCAAAGTCTAGAGCTGATCCCATGACAGTATACTCCAAGGACGGAGAAACCCCATATTTCTTAGGCCAAGTGAATTCCTTTTAGAATGACCCCAATATTTACTGTGCCAGGGCAGGAGGGGAAAAAACAAAAATACAAAAACCACAAAACCTTGGTTATTTCATATATACATATATTTTTCCCTTCATTTATTATTGTTATTATTATTTTTATATACCTATCTATTTTGGTCGATTTCTCTGTTTGGGTGTGACTACTGAAATCGTGGTCCCCAATTATACTTATTTTTTTTCTCTCTTCTTTTCTCTTCTTTCGTTATGTGCTATTCCATGTTTCTTATTTCAAGACCATGGCGTGTTTTTGGTTTGTTTGTTTGGTTTTTGGTTGTTTGTTTTGTTTTGTTTTGCTTTGTTTTTCATCTGTTTTTTTTTTTTTTTTTTTTGTGGTGCTTACCGATATAGATGGAGTCCCCACTGGATAATTGACTCTTTTTTTTTGGTACTGGTGGAGTGTTTCAACTTCTTTTTCTCCTTCATCTCCCAAATCGATGATGAGAGCCTCTAGAAGGATTCCATCCATTTTTGGAGTATTAGACTCTTACCCCAGTTTATTTATCTTCTCTTTTTCAGGCAAAATCATGCAACTTGAATTAGCTAGTCCTGCCTACAATTAGAGGGGGAGATAAGGGAGGCATTAAAACCAAACAGGGGCAAGACTACTAAGTAGTGGGTTGGATACAGAGGGGACCACATATTCTAGCCGCCCTGGGGGTGAGGGAAGAGGAAATGGGAGGTAGGACAAAAACGGAGGTGTAGGGAGGACAAATTGGTGATGGGAATCCCCCCTGATTTTATGTAAATATGTACCTAAAATGTTATTGTCAACAATATGTAAGACACTATGATCAAAATAAAAATTATATATATTAAAAAAAAAAAAGAAATATTGGCATACTGCCTATAGTATTTACTCCTTAAGTAAAAAAAAATAACTTTTTCTTTCAAGGTATTTGAAAAGCTAATTTAAATCAGAAAGTATCTTCTATAATTATCAATAGAATAAAAAAAATACAGTGAAGGAAAGGATTGTATTATTTATTTTATCAAGTCCTGGTTAAATTCTGATGATGTGTCTAACATATAATGGAATAAAAATATTCTTTCCCTTGTTTTAATTTTGTATAAATAATCACACTCTTGTTCATTGAATTTTTCTATTCTTTATATCTTATAAATTATTCTTTTTTAATTTAATTTAAAGTTCATTTCCAAAAAGCTGTTCTTAGGATAAGGTATCATCATAAACCCACTACCAACTAGTATCACTGTATTTTAGCTTTTAGCTTTTTTTTCAGTTTGTTATTAACACTCATGCTTTAAGTTTATCTTATTTTTAGATGATCAGAAAACCTCATTTTACTATGTATATTAAGAACAAAGGCAGGGAAATTAAAGTATCAAATGGAGTCTCAGCAAGATAACAAAGCTAATCTAATCTGTAATTATATTATAAAAGAAAATAAAACTTATCAATAGAGATAGTAGAGGTAACAAACTAGCAATGAACACCAGATCCAGTAATAAAGTCAGACATGACAGCCAACAAAATAAGATTACATTCAGGGTTGAGTTCAAATCTCAAAGAAAGAAATTGTGAGTTAATGAGAGGGTCATAATAGACATTTAATCTATCTTTATAAGCCAACCCATTGAAAATTAATGAAAGAAATTTATTAGTTATGTATTTATGTGACCAAGGATACCAAGATAGCTACTTTACAAATATAAAGTTATCTAGTGAGTAAAGCCTGGGATTTTGAATTTAAAACACTATACCAATTAATTCTGATTCTGCCATCTATCAGTGAGGTAATAATAGAAAAGTCTCCATATTTTTTATTGTTAAGTAGAAGTTTTATAAAAAGCACTTGGCAGCATGCTGAGCATTATAGATATTCAAGGAATAATAGCTTTTATTATTTGAGCTTCTATTTGAAAGATTGCTAAAGGATTGCTTTGGTGAGGACCTTTGATTGCTACTGAGTTAGCAGAAAGAAGATCATCATGCCTAATGGTGATAGGATGGTTAGCAAGGCAAGAATCAATTGAAGTCTCTGTGGGTGTCCACGTTTCTTTGTATGTGACAATGGAAAGGAGAGAATGGGAGTTTTGGAACACAAAAACTAAAGTTCAAAACATGTTCCTGGGCTGGAGAGACAGCATGGAGGTAAGGTGTTTGCCTTTCATGCAGAAGGTCGGTGATTCGAATCCTGGCATCCCATATGGTCCCCTGTGCCTGCCAGGGGCGATTTTCTGAGCATGGAGCCAGGAGTAACCCTGAGCGCTGCTGGGTGTGACCCCAAAACAAAAAACAAACAAAACAAAACAAAAACAAAAGCATGTTCTTTAGTGTTTAGCTGTACTTTATATGTGCTTAGAGATCTATAAACAAAGTATTTTCTTCTCAAGCAAAAACAATTTTATATGTGTTAACTAGATAAATATATGCATTAGGATTGATATAAAATAAATTAGATAATGGTTTTTAAAATACTTAAATATGTTAGATATTTAAATATTTGTCTTTGTGTGTGTATCTGTTTGTTTGTATTTGAGGGGGGGACACCCAGAGCAGTGCTGAGATGGCTGTTTTTAGAGTGGTACTTGGAAGTCATCCCTGCCTTGGAACTCAAGGCACTGTGTTGTGCAGGAGAGCAAACCTTGAGACTTACACATGCAAAGGATATTCTCTGAATCTTTGAGATATCTTGGCCCCTAAACTTATTTTCCTCTCCATTTCCAACAGAATTTTTCACATATAAAAAAATTGTCTTCTGAGATTTTTTTAAAGCTTTCTAGTATACCACCATGAATGCACAAATTGCTCATCGTATGCTTTCTCTCACGAGCGATGACTGTAGAAAGTCATGACTGAGGAATATAAAATTTCCCATAATAGGCTACAAACACTAACGCAGGGATCAAATGGTGTGAAAATTTTATAGAGCTAAAATTTCTTTTTCTATATAAATATCATTTTGTAAATATTTAATATTTGTTTCCTGATATTAAAGATAATATTCAATGAATGTTATATGTTTAGTATAACATATATATTTTTTCAGATAAACAAATTCATTCTCAGATTCTGACATTTGCAGCTTGGCTGTTCAGATCCAACAGGATTCAAAGAGAACCCAGCTCAGAAGGGCTGGCATCTTAAGTGTAGGACAGACCTCCACTAGTAGTCAGGTGCTCTAAGGATGGGGGCTGGGGCCAGGAGCTAGCTTCAAGCCAGAGGCCCTGGATCATCTGCCTGAGTTAAAGCAGGGTCACCCAGATGCCTATGCCCACCACCCACCACCAGCTATTTCATGGGCCTTGGCTACTGCAACCCTAAACAGAAATGACAGATCCTACCGACATCACAAGGTGACAAATTCTTGAAACTTATCTATAAAACATGGCCTGAGCTATGTGCATGGGTCACATCATCACAAAGTGTCAACAATAAAACTTTAACATCCTAATAAAAACAGCTATCTGACTTGCTGACCTCACTAATAGCTAGTGTACAGCGAGCTTTATGACTTAGAAAGAAGAGATTGGAAATGTAACCTTTTCACCAAATCAACAAAGATGGGCTCATTAAAAGCATCTTAGACCATCCCCACTTTCTCAGAGAGGCATTTTCAAGCAGACAAGTCAGAGAAGATATGGGGACCCACTTTGGGCAGCAGGGTTCACTGACCAGAAAGAGCCTGGAAGGTGCTGGTAGGGCCTGCTCTGAGAGTGCTGGAGTCTATGTACTTGATGACATACTCAGAATACACCTGATGCTTCTTGAAGACCACGAAGATGGAGGGGTCAGAGATACTGTTCCCACAGCTGTCATAGAAAAGGCTGCCTTAGCTCTTTATTGCCTGAAGATGCACAAAGAAGGAGCTCCCACGGATGAACTCATCCACTAGCATATGTGCCAGAAGCATGGTGTAAGAGTGCAAATATAACTTGTAGAAGTGGTGTGAGTAGGTGGGATTTCAGGCAAAGGAGCTCAAAAACATATTTTGTAACTAGAACTACACCCAAAATGGTGTAAAGGCTATTAAAACAAACACACACATACATACACCCCCCCACACACACACACCTTTAGTGGTTGAGGGGTGTGGTACTGGACAGATGAGTTTGAGACTTGGTAGAAGTGTGGAAAACAAGGCACGAAACACCCTCTGACCACCACAAGCAACAGTAACTTGGATAAGGTCTACCAGGCAATTCTTCGAGTTTGGCTCTGATGGTCACCAAACCCAAAGTCAACAACAGAATTGATACCCTGTATACAACAAGCTATCCACAGAGAGGGAAAAAATAGAGTCATATAGCAAAATGACAGGCTACAAAATTAACAAAAATTAATGGCCTTCTTGTAAACAAATAATGATAGAGAAGAAATGATTGTTTAAAAAAAATCTCATTAATTCTCCCCTATCCTGTAGCTATTCCCATGACAGTATACTTCAAGGATGGAGAAATACTGTATCTCTTGGGCCAAGGGAATTTCCTTTCTAATATCCCCAATATTTACTGTGCTTATGTAAAAAAGCACAATATTTTGTTATTGTTATTGTTGTTTGTTTTTATTTTTAGTGTTTATTTTTATGTGTGTGCTTTGTTTTGCTTTTATCTTAGGACCATGGTTATTGTTTGGCTGTTGTCTTTATTGCTGGGGTGCTTATTGCTATGGTGGTTTTCAAGATTTTTTTGTTTAATTTTTTGTATTCTTATTATGTTTTTCTTCCTTTTTCCTTTCCTTCTCTTAAATTGATATTTATAACTTCTAGAAGGACTCCTTCCAGTTTATTTTTGCTTGTTTGATTTTTGCCCCCCCCCTTTATTCTTTCCTTCAAACAGAACCACATAACTTGAACCTCTTGTTCTGCCTCACAAATTGAGGGAGAAATAAAAAATGATCAGACTTAAAAACCAAATCCAAAGCCAATGACAACAGAATTGATACCCAATCTACAACAAGGTAGGCACAGAGGGGACCAGTTACACTAGCAGCCTGGGGAGCAAAGGAGGGGGATATGGGATGCATGCTGGGAACAGAGGTGGAGGGAGGACAACATTGGTGGTGGGAATGTCCCTGATTCAATGTCACTATGTACCTAAAATATTACTGTGAAAGATTTGTAATCCACTTTGGTCAAAATAAAAATTATTTAAAAAATAAATAAAATAACTTTGCATTCACTTGGAAATATATTATGGTCAGTTATGTCAACTATGTGATGCATTTTCTTCAACTAAAGTAAAAAAAAAATCTCATTAACAATAGTGCCACAGAAACTCAAATACCTTGGAGTCAACTTAACTAAAAAGTTGAAGAAACTACAAAAAAAAAAAAAACAACAACCCTACAAAACATTGCTTCAAGGAATAAAAGAGAACACAAGGAAATGGAGACATATCCTGCACATGCATTTGGATGATAAACATTAATGAAATGTCAATTCTCCTATAGCATTATAGAAACTTAATAAAATCCCTCTCAAGATAACCATGACATTTTTCAAAGAAGTGGGTCGAACAACTCTTAAATGTATTTGGAACAATAAACGCCCAGAAATAGCTAACGCAACCCTTACAGGGAAAAAACTGGGAAGCATCAGTTTCCTTAACTTTATATTGTCATAAGCAATAGTCATTAAAAAAGCATGGTATTGTAATAAAGACAGACTCTTAGATCAATGGAATAGGCATGATTATTTAGAGAATGTTCCCTAGACATACAATCAATTAATATTTAATAAATGGGCTAAAACACAAAATAGAGCAAGGAATGCCTCTTCTTTTTTGGGGAGGGGGTCACACCGGCAGCGCTCAGGGGTTACTCCTGGTTTTTTACTCAGAAATCACCCCTGGCGGGCATGGGGGTGGGGAGGACCATATGTGATGCCGGGATTTGAACCACCGTCCTTCTGCATGAATGGCAAACACCTTACCTCGAAGCTATCTTTCCGGCCCCCCATGGAATGCCTCTTCAACAAGTGGTATTGGTACACTGATCAACCATATACAAAAAAGTGAAATCTTACCTCCATCTAACACCATGCCCAAAGGTCAAATCCAAATGGAATAAAGATCTTGATATCAGACCAGAAACTATAAGGTATATAGAAAAAAACATACGTAAAATACTCCATGTCATTTAGACTAAAGGCATTCAAGGAGGAAACACCACTGTCAAAACAAGTGCAAGCAGAGATAAAGAAATGGGACTATATTAAACAGAGAAGCTTCTGCATGTCAAAGGAAATAATGACTATGACAAAAAGGCCACCCACAGAATGGGAGAAACTATTCACCTAATAGCCATCAGATAAGGGGCTAATATCTAAGATATATAAAATTTAAAGAAAAACCCCATCTAACCCCATCAAAAAATGTGAAGAAATGGACACTTTCTCATAGGATAAATACAAATGGCCAAAGGCACATAAAAATGCTAATCATGGGTCTCAAACTCAATTTACCTGGGGGTGCAAGAGGCAAAGTAGGGGTGATCCTTGAATGCAAAGTCAATAGTAAGCCTTGAACATTGAGGGGTGTGACCCAAACAGCTAAAACAAAACAAAACAAAAAAAGATTCCTCTAGGGCAGGGCCACAAAATGTTGTATAGAGGGCCGCAAATAGCCCGCGGGCCACGAGTTTGAGACCCCTGCTTCTACATCAATAATCATCAGGGAGATGCAAATCAAAATAACAGTGAGGTATCTCACGCCACAGTGACTGGCACACATCAGAAAGAACAATCAATGTGGGGGAGATCGGGGAGAAAGGCACACTTACTAAGTACTGGTAAGAAGGCTGTCTAGTCCAGCCTTTCTGGAAAATAATATGGATATTCCTCAAAAAATGGGAAATTGAGCACCCATATGATCCAGCAATACCACTTTTAGGGATATACACTATGAACACAAATACAATTACTTGCCTTCTGCATGCCTATGTTCATTGCAGCACTATTTACAATAGTCAGAATCAGGAAACAACCCGGAGATCTGACAACGGATGAGAGGCTAAAGAAACTGTAGTAAATATGTATGATAAAATACTATGTAGCTGTCAAAAAAAAATAAGTCATAAAATTTTTCTATACATGGATCAACATGGAAACTATTATGTTAAATGAAATAAGTCTGAGGGAGAGAGATAGACACAGAATAATCTCACTCATCTGTGGGATTTAAGAAAATTAAAGATAGTATGGTAATAATACCCAGAGACAAGAGAGATGAAGGCCAGAAGGACCAGTCCATCATATGAAGCTTACTACAAAAAGTGGTGAACCCAGTTAAGAGAAATAACACACTAAAAACTATTATGATAATGATAGTGAGTGAAAGAAATATAATGGCTGTCTCAAAGACAGATAAGGGTGGGGAACAGAAAAGGGGGACACTGGTGGTGGGAAAATTGCACTAGTTAAGGGGAGTGTTCATTATATGACTGAAACCCAATTACAAACATGTTTGGATCCATGGTGCTTAAATAAAGATATTACTAAAAAAAAAAATAATTAATGCCTTTAACATACAAGTAATCAGGAAAAAGAATAATTTTTAGAACTATGTATATAAATTCTAGAATAAGGAAATAAAATTGATTATTGAGATTGAGGAACATTTTATTATCCTATTAGTGTTTTTGCTGTTAAAAAGATATCCCTTTTGCGGCCAAAGCAGTGGCACAGCAGTAAGGCGTTTGCTATGCATATGGCTGACCTAGGACAGACTGCGGTTTGATCCCCCAGCGTCCCATATGGTCCCCAAGCCAGGAGCAATTTCTGAGCTCATAGCCAGGAGTAACCCTTGAGCGTCACCAGGTGTGCCCCCCCCCCAAATAAAACAAAAAACAACAACAAAAGAGGTGTTCATTCCTCTTTGTTCCTTCCTGTTATCATGGTAGGTTCTATCCCTTAGGTAAAATCTGAATGGCAAAACAACACAGCTGATGACAGTGTGACTAAAATCAATCTGAAAAGCAATGTTGAAAAACATTTTTCCACAAATATATGTTATATTTACTACATCTATATTTACTATATCAGCTCCGGGTCTATTTAAGTCCACTTTGAGTTAGTTTTTGTTTTATTTTACAAGTTGGTCATTTTTGTTAGTTGCTTGATTTTCAGGCAAAGTAATGGGATTATTTGTGATGTCTTTTTGTTACAAGTGGAAGTTTGTATCTAGAACTCAATGGTCAATTTTTGTCTACTCATTTTTGTCTAGTATGCCATAAATAACTTGACAGAGGAGGCATTAAGACTGAAATAGTTTCTAATAAAGAGACATACAGGAGGGGAAATGCACCAAA
The DNA here is from genome assembly GCF_024139225.1 of Suncus etruscus. Lineage (NCBI taxonomy): Eukaryota > Metazoa > Chordata > Mammalia > Eulipotyphla > Soricidae > Suncus > Suncus etruscus. Next base: position 30,846,220 of record NC_064857.1, on the reverse strand, counting down.
GCAGGGGAAATCCAGGAAGCCATACCATAGTGAGGTAGGTCATTGGCTACTGAACTCTACTGTTTTTAAAAGGGGTTGACCTTCCAGACTGATTCAGGTTCAATTAGTATTACTTGCAGTTCTTTGCTGGATGCATGTATTTTTGTGAACATCAGGGCAGATGTTAAACTCTCCTTTCTTGGATACTTTCTGGTCCTTCTGGATGATTCCAGAAGGAATAGAGAATGATTTCTATCACTGGAGTTTTTCCAGGAAGTTCACTCCTGTCACTGGAGGTTCTCTATCACTGGAGATTCCCAGGAGGAAATCTGTACTAGGATCTGCCTTTCCCATCGTTGCTTCTGGATTCTTTCTCTGAGACATGGGATATACATTGGAATGTGCCCAGGTGATACCACCGTTATCCCCTCCCCTGCCCCATCCATTCAGGCTTTCTCTGGTATCTGGTGAAAGTCATGAAATAGAACCTGTCAAGAGAGTAGATAAGGGAATATCAACTCCTGAGGAGAAATAGTCTAACACTTTAAAACCAGAACCATTATTACCTTAAAAGAATTGTTGTACTTTGTGAGTGATGAAATACAGCAATGTGAATGCTCATGTGCTTAGTAAAATACACTCTGCTTTACAATGCTATAAAGAAATCTTAAATGTTACTTAGTAGTAATATTTTTTTTTTTTGTTTTTGGGCCATATCCGGTGACACTCAGGGGTTACTCCTAGCTCTGTGCTCAGAAATCAGTCCTGGCACAGGGAACCATATGGGACACCAGGAATCGAACCCAGTTCTGTCCTGGTCAGCCACATGTAAGGCAAATGCCCTACTGCTGTGCTATCAATTTGGCCCCACTTAGTAATAATATTGAAAAAATATTTACTTACATTTCTGTATAATACCAATAAACAATCATACCATGTTGTTAGGAACTAATTGTTTCTAGCAAGTTTTAAATAATCCAAGCATAAGACACAGGTTTAAATTTATGCCCTACTATGTTCATATTGAACATATTTTTAAAACTCACATTTTGTTTCACCTTTTGAAAACTTCATATTTTTGTAGCTCTTATTTTTAATCTCCACTGAAATGACACAGAAATAAAGACAAGTGGTCTTTCCTTGGGAAATAAATGTTTTATTATGGAGAGCACATTAGGCTTATTTTACTATGATTATGATTATTCTTATCTCTCTGTCAGACCCACAGGAGTTTCTCACTCTTCAGTTAGTCTACACTAAGCCTCCAGCAATTAATTGAAATTACCATTTGAGTGTTCCTACCAATTTATGCCTCCAGCATCTTTGGCTCCAGGTATGTAGCTTTTATCTATGTTACTCTGGAGGTCCTCTCTCTAGATTTCAGCTAGGCTGTTGGCTCTGTTACTCAGTTCTCTACTACCCCAGGATATGCATTCCTTTTGTTGTTTTGCCATTATTTTCATATAAGAGTGGAAGTAATAGTTGAGTTTTTATTTCACGTTGGTACTGATGCCAAAAATGTTCATACTATCTGCTTTACTTTTATGTGTTCAAAAATTTTCATAACACGTAAAAATAAAAAGATTGAAGAGAATATAGTCATTTTTCTGAAAATAATCCAATTGCCTAAGAAGCCATATTGCAATATAATAAATTGAACTAATTATATTTTTTAAAGTAAGCACTCAGATTTACATAAAACTGCATATTTTGTATATGGTGAGCTAAGTGATATTCTATAATATCTATAATATACTAGCTCTATAATATAATATCAAGATCAAGTTGAATTTTTTACCATTGTATCTGTGTGAGTAGATTTGAGAAATAATTAAAAACCAAAGGTGCTTCTTTGTCCCTGACTTGGGTGTGAGTCACTTATTTGCTAATTAGTACTGATAGAAGTGTTTTAGGTATGTTTTATTGAAAGATGGTACATGGAGAAATTCTTTAAAAACTCATCTAGCAAAAGTATTTTATTTTTTAGGGTATGGTTAGAATTTTCATCTTTGACTATTCCTTTTAGAGAGAAATAATTTTTCTTTCATTAGTGAAAATAAGCAACTATTTTTCCTAATATCAGTGAGTATACCCTCAACTTTGAAGTACAATTAGATTTACTACGCAAAGTTCGGTAATTCCATGCTTAGTTTTTTTTTTTTTATATTGTGGAAATTTCCAATACAATTCTGAGATAAAATAAGAATTGGAAACAGAGAATTAGTAAAGGGGTTAGGACACTTACCTTGACTGCCACCAATCCTATTTTAGACTTCATATTGTCCTTTCCAATACCACTAGAAGTGACCCTGAGCACATATCTAGGAGTCAGCCCTGAACACTGTCAGGTATGGCCCAAACCTTGTCTAAGTAATTTTTTTAAGAGTAAGGACTTACTTTGTTGCTTTGGAATATCAAAAAATTAATTTCAGGGACTAGAGAGATACTAAAGCAGGTAAAGTACTTGCTTGTATATGACCTATCTGGGTTTGATCCATGGCATCTCATCTATTTTCTAGACTCTAAAAAGGAATCATCATTCAGTGCAGAGTCAAAAGCAACCCCCAGTACATCCAGATGTAGCCAAAAACCAAACAACATATTCTCTCCAATCTTGAAATCCCATGTACCTACACTTCTGTAAGCCTAGGACCCTACATCCATATACTGTACCACTGCATCCCACCCATAGCCCAGGATTGTTCCAATTTGAGTCTATTTTCCAAATTTCGTCCATGTAAAAGTACTACAGCATACATTTTGTGTATTGGAAAGTGGCACTTATATTTCTCCATCAGTATTAAAGCCTTAAATCTCAGTTTATTCAGTGGAGTAAATGATTTCCTGGGCACACTCAAATAGCACTGCATGGTAAGGAATATCTGATCAGCAGACATATGATTAGTAGTTATCTGGAACAAAGAACTCTACAGATGAGTTCTCAAGTAACTGGAAATCTAAACATCCATCATTAACCAACAAGGAAGCCTGAGGAACTGTGGTAAAACTAAGGAACTAAGCTGCACTCACCTATAGGAAAAGACACCCAGTCAAATCTTCAAACCCATCAGATGCTTGAGCTTCATCAAGAGATTTTTATGAGAGCCTGAAATCAATACTTCTTGCACTGGCAACAGAAATTAAAGAAGCACTTGCCAGTAAATCAAGCAATCAATAGATGAGACATTTAACCAACTCAAAGAAAAAAAATAGTTCAGTGGTTGAGAGGTTCTATACAAATAGAATAAAAATAGCTAAAGATCATACAAGCAAGTCACAGTAGAGAATATTACTGAGAGAGAACCATATTGATGAATCTAAGATAAAACTACAAGCCAACATTAACAAGAATTTGGGGGAAAAAAGGGAAGACAAATGGTTGAAAGAAAATGTAAGTTACTAATTGAACACAACCAAGAGGAATAATCTCTGAAGGTGAGAAATGGAAGTGGGGATGATCAATAAGTGGGTAAAATACTAGGTAATAACTTCCCTACTCTCTGAAGGGAAAAAGCTGCATAAATTCAAGCCAAAAATGTACAAGTAAAATAAACTAAAATAGAACAACACTAAGACACATAATAATTATAATGACAAAAACTAAGGAGAAAAATAAATATTATAAAGTGGCTGAAGAGAGACAAATCGTAAATATAAGGCGAACAAACCTCCCATATGAAATGGTGTAAAACAGTACAGGTGCTACTATCACTTTTCATTCTACTAAAGAGTAGACTGACATTCAAATTAATGAATGAAAGAAAATTTCAACCTAGAGTTCACTACCCTGCAAAGCTCTCATTTAGATGAGAGGGAAGGATAAAAACATTCTCAGACAAGCATGAGATGGTGATATTTGTGATAATGAAACTGGCTCTGAATGAACTACGGAAAGGCCAGTTAGGTAATTTAAATATATGATTGTAGGAACAACAATCCAACATAGTAAAATGGCCAATACAACCTTTTATATTAACAATATCCCTGAATATCAATGGGCTAAACTTTCCCATCAAAAGGCTCAGACTAGCAGCATGGATCAGAAACATAATTTATCCATTTTATGCTTACAAGAAACACACCTAAAATCACAAGATCAACACAGGCTCAGAGTAAAATGATGGGAAACAATTACAAAATCCATGGTGCTTATGCAAAAAACCCTTATCATACCCTCCTTCCTCCCCCCCATATTTTCTTCTCTCTCTCTATCTCTCTATCTCTCTATATCTCTCTCTTTCTCTCTCTCTTCCTTTTTCATGTTGTTGTAGCCATTATAGCTGGTATTTATTTTTGCTGTCAGGTTTCCTGTCTATGGCTTTTTAATTTCTGTCCCACTCTCATTTTTTATTTATTTTTTCTTTTTCCCTTTTCTCCTTTTAAATTAACACTGATAGCTCCTAGACAGACCCTTCCCAGCATCCTTATTTTTCCTTTTTCCTTTTTTCCAACACAACCATAGGGCTTGAATCATCTTGTTTTGCCTCATAAATGGAGGGCAAAGAAAAAAAAGTGGATGGTACCAGGAGCAAACCCAAAGTCATCAACAACAGAATCAAGATACCCAACCTACATCAAGATATATACAAAAGGATTGACTACAGAAGCAGTCTAAAGAGCAAAGTGGGGAGGTATGGGATGCACGCTGGGAATATGGGTGGAGGGAAGACATCACTGGTGATGGGAATGGCTCTAATTCACTGTCACTTTGTATCCTAAATATAACTGTTGAAGACTTGTAAAAAAAAAAATAAAGCCAATGGAAAACAGTCATGCTTATATTAGACCAAATTGCATTTAATTTAAAAACAATTAGACAGGGATGGACACTGTTGATTGATCAAGATAACAAGAAACAAAGAAGTACTAATTGGAGTATTAACTAATCAACATATACACACCAAATGTAGGGTCACCAAAGTTTGTAAAGCTTTTCCTCACAAACCGAGACTCATACATGGATAGAAATGTAAGAATCATGGAATACTTCAATGAACCACTATCATCACTGGATAGGCCACCAGAGAGACTATTAGCAAAGATACAAGGGCCCTATATGAGGAACTTTTACATCTTGAACTAATGGATTTAGATAGGGGTTCCATCCTTAAACAGCCAAATATATGTTCTTTAGTGAACTCAGAACATTCTCCAGAAAAGGTCACATTTTTAGGACATACATCTAATTTACTTAAATTGACAACTTTAAGAATCATGCAAACCATTCCATCAGAGAGAAAAATTAACAGATATAGAAATTAGCCACACAAAGATGAGGTAGAAAAACTGTTAACACCTAGAGACTGAATAACATGTTGATGGATAAGATTAGGATCAAAAAAGATATCAAAAAAGAAAAATCCTTGAGAATCATGACAATAAAGCAACAAGTTACCAAAATTTATAAGAAATTGCAAAAGCAATACTTAAGGGGAAACTTATAATAAAGGTCTTAATAAAGAAGTAAAAAATAAGATAAAATCAATAACTAAATGCACATCTTAAATATCTAGAAAGCTAAGACAAATTAATCTAAATGCAAGTAGAATAAAATACAGAAAAGAAATCAATGATATAAAACCAAGAAAGCAATGTAAAGAATCAATGAAACTAGGATCCTGGTTCTTTAAAAGAACAAACAATATTGACAAACCAGTTGCTAGACTCACTAGAAAAAAAATAGAAAGGGTTCAAATATAATGGGTGATAAATGAAAATGGAGAAATTACAAAAGAACTCCTAGAAATCCAAGACATCATGGGAACTTACTATGAGTGACTCTTCTATACTAAGTTGGAGAACCTAGAAGAAATGGCATAGTCCAAGAAAAGTGTAATCTCCCCAAAACAAATGAGGAAGAAGTAAAAAGTCTGAACAGACCAATAACAAGCAGGAAAGCTGATATAGTAATTAAGAGTTGTCCCAAGAATAAAAATTCTTGGATCTATGGCTGTATTTTATCAAACCTTCAGAGAAGACTTAGTGCCTTTGATACTTTAACTCTCCAAAATATCAAAAAAAAAAACAGAAATTTTTCCAAACACCTATAAAACTAGCATTACAAGAATACACCAAACTTACAGATAATACAGAAAAGAACAGTTCTGTCAAATCTTCTTGATAAAAATCAATGCAAAAATTCTCAAAAAAATCTTAGCCAACTGAATCCCATAGCACATCAAAAAAAATGTATACCACTATCAACTGTGATTCATCCCAGGAATGCAAAGATGATTTGGTATATACAGGTAAATTAACATAATGAGTAAAAGAAAAGATAAAAATAATCTGATCATCTCAATAAAGTTAGAGAAAGCTTTTGACTTGATCCAACAACCATTCATAATAAAATGAATAAATAAATAATACTCCTCAATATCATAATAGCTATTTATAAAAAAAACATAGCCATTATTTTTCTGAATGGTGAAAACTTGAAAGCATTTTCACTGAGATCAGGCAAAGGTAAAGATATATATTGTATCCACTTGTCAACATTGTATTAGAAGTACTAGCAACAGCTATTAAGAAAGAAAAGAAAATTAAAGGGATCCAGGAAGTCGAATCATCTCTATTTGAAAATAAGATAATGCTATATATTGAAAACCCTAAATAATCTATAAGAAAGCTCCTAGAAACAATAAGCGAATATAGCAAAGAACAAAGATGAACTACAAAGTCAATACACAAAAATAGGCTGCATTTATTTTTACAAAAATAAATCAGAGGAGAAAATTATCAAATAGTCTATCCCATTTAAAAGAATGTCCCAAAACATCATTACCCTAGTAATCAAATTTAAAAAAAGAGGTGAGAGTTCTAAACATAAGAACATCAAAGCACTTAAAAGTTGAATGTAAAAAGACTGATAGAAAATTGAAAATAGTCCATGTCAGTGCATTAGAAAAAACAATATTGTAAAAAATGACATTCCTACCAAAACTACTATATAGATACACTGCAATATCTATTCAGATTCAGACAACAGAATAAAAGACAAAATCTAGATGGAAGACCAGTTTCTTCCGTGGTAGCCAGAACCCTGGGAGTGACTCACAGGTGAGTACCCTCAGCCCAAAAAGACAAAAACTGGGTTGAGGATCAGTTCCCTCCATGGCAACCAAAACCATAAAAGTGATGTGCAGGTGCACACCCTCTCCCAAAAAGATAAAAATTGGGTTGGGGACAGCTACTTCTGTGTCAATCAGAACAACCAAGTAATGCACAAGTGAGTACCCCCCTCCCAAAAGGACAAAAACTGGATTGAGAACAAGCTCTCTCCATGGCAACTAGAACACCAGTATTGATGTGCAGTTGAGCAACCACTGCACAAAAGGACAAGAACTGGGTTAAAGATAAGCTCCCTCCATGGCAGCTAAACCTGGGGAGTGACCCAGATGAGTGTCCCCAACCCCATAGGATCATATCTAGGTTGAGAACAAGCTGCCTTTGTGGCATCCAGAACCTTAGGAGTGATGTACACGTGTCCACACCTACCCAAAAAAATAAGAACAGAGAAGCACGACCTCTCATCTCTGCAGTCATGCTTATCACCTAGTCAATATACACACCAGTCTATATACACCAATATACATACACTACACTTAGAAAACACCACACTGCAAATGACACAGTAGAAAAATAATGCAGAAAACACCAGGCTTAGAGAATGAAGATGGTAGTTGTGAAGACCCAACAAGTACTGGCTACCTAAATAGCCTTTTTGAGAAGGACTTTAGAGAGGAAATTGAGAAGGACTTTAGAGAGAAAATTTAGAGGTTGCTCAAAAAACTCAAAGAATCTGTAGTCTAAATTAAAAAACCACAAGTCTCAGGATAATATAAAATTAGAAAGGAGAAAAATTAAAACTAAAATATTGGGTCTAATAAATATGGTAGGCAAAATGAAAAACTCACTGGAAAGCCTCACCAGCAGAGTAACAACTGCTAAAGACAGAATCAATTTGTTAGAAAACTCGAGATACATAACACCTCCATATACCAGCAAAGGCTGGCAAAGAGCCTCATATAAAGTTAACAGATTAAACAGAACTCTGGAATAAACTCAAGAAAGACTAGAGAAGAAATATTAAAGTCCCAGAGACCCAGGAAGAAAATGCCTGAGAAGAATCAACAGTCAAGAACATCATTTAGTTCCCAGGCCTAAAGAGTATATGAACTACATCCTGGATAACAAAAGAATACCAGTTAAAAAGGCACATCCTAGTTACTATGGTGAAACCCTGATGAAATTCATATGGGGATTAAATTATAAAATCAGCAAGATCAAAAAAGGAAATTACATACAAATAAGTTTCCTTAAGGATCACAGAAGATTTATCACCCGCAACCCTCAGTCCCAAAGGCAGTGGTAAAATATAGTGACAAAACTCAATGAAATAAAAGTTTTGCCAAGAGGGGCTGGAGAGATAGCATGGAGTAAGGCATTTGCCTTGCATGCAGAAAGATGGTGGTTTGAATCCCGGCACCCCATATGGTCCCCCGAGCCTGCCAGGAGCTATTTTTGAGCAGAGAGCCAGGAGTAACCCCAGAGCTGCCGGGTGTGACCCCCTCAAAAAAAAAAAAAGATAAAAGTTTTGTCAAGAATACTTTACCCAGCAAGACATTTATTCTGGCTTGAAGAAAGGATACATGGCTTCAGAGATAAACAATGCTCAGAAAATTTACAGATACAAAATCATCCTTAAAAGAAGAGCTGAAGGGTCTACTTTAAGCCAAAGCAGACACATCAAATACCAACAAAAATATGACACTACTTCCCATGATAATTGTCTTTCTTAATGTCAATGGACTAAAAGCATCAGTTAAGAGATACATCATGAGAAAATGAGTCAGAAAACTGAAACCAACATTTTGCTGCATGCAAAAAACACATCTTAATAGTAAGAGCAAGCCATAGACTCAAAATCAAAGGTTGAAGGACAGTCATTCAAACGAACAACTCTCTTAAAAAGGCTGGGGTGTCCATACTAATATCAGACAACACAGACTTTAGGTTTAGAAAGGTTTTAAGGATAAAGATACATATTTCTTATAATAAAGGAATGTATACACCAAGAAGAAATCACACTTATAAACATATATACACCCAATTATGGGCCATTAAACTACTTAAAACAACTGATTATAAACATTGTGCTTTGAGAAGGTTGTCTGTACAATTTCTATCCTCTTGATTTTATGGAGATATGTTTTATGACCCAGCATGTGGTCTATCCTGAAGAATGACCCATGTGCATTGGAGAAGAATATGTACCCAGTTTCTGGGGATAGAGTGCACATGCTGACCTAGGACAGACTGCAGTTCGATCCCCCAGCATTCCATATAATCCGCCAAGCCAGGGGCTTTTTCTGAGTGCATAGCCAGGAGTAACCCCTGAGCATCACCGGGTATGACTCAAAATCCAAAATAAAATAAAATATAATAAATGAGTTCAGAAAACATTCTTCAAGGTCTTAGAAAATTCAATTATAAAGTTTGTGTGGAATCATAAAAGAACTCAGATAGCCAAAACTATTGTAAAATGAAAAACTTAGAGTTATTTCATGACCTAACTTGATTTTGTACTATAATGCCATAGTGATCCAACAGCATGGTATTGCAATAAAGACAGACTCTACATGTGGTTAGAATATAATGTCCAAGGTTAAACTCCCATATGTGTAGTTAGCTAATTTTTGATAATGGAGCTAATATCATGAAATGAAATAAAGATAGCTTCTTCAACAAATGAATTGATATATAGGATATATAAAGTACTCACAAAGATTCACCAAAAAATAAACAAATAAAACCCCATCAAAAATGAGAAGGTGATATGAACAGACAGTCCTCTGAGGAAGATCAACATATGACCAATAGACACATGAAAAATGCTCATCAAATATATTACTAGAAACATCCAAATCAGGATGACAGTGAGATATAATTTTATACTAGTGAGGATATCAAATATACTGAGAATATTCTGTGTTGGTGGGGATGTGGTGAAAAAGGTTGTCTCCTCCACTGCTGGTGGAAATGATTTCTTGTCTAGCCTATATAGAAATCAAATGTTTTCTGGTCCTACCCTTATAGGAATAAATATGGAGGGGTCTCAGTAAACTCAGAATTGAACTGCAATAGGACTGAGGTATCCCACTTTTGAGTTATCTATGCCCAGCACAGAAAACCATTAAATAAAAAGAACAGATAAATATCATTATTCATGATAATACAATAGTACAATACAACAGTACAATTTCATAGTACAATAGTACAATAGCTAAGGTTTAGAATGAACTTAATGTTTAACAGATGAATGGATCATGAAGATGTGGCACATATATACATTAGAATATTTCACAGTTGTAAAAAAAACAATTAAATCAAACAATTTGCTGTAGTATAGATGGAACTGGAAGATATCAGGAAGAAAGAGAAAAGAATGATAAAAAACAGGGTATCACTTATATCACTACATTTGTTATTTAGAATAACTGAATAAAGAAATATAAAAAGCATAATGGGAGTCAAGAGAACACAGGTACATTGTTGATGTTAAGAAATAATAGTCTTAAATATACAAAAAAACAGAATCAACAACACTGATATGATGAAAATCAAACTTCAACAAACTTCAAAAGTAGTCTGTCAAGATGGCAGATTTGGGGGAGGGGCACATACCTGAGAACATCAGTGGAGGGAGTTAACACTCTTGGTGAGAATGATTCTGAAATCGTTGTATATCTAAAACTCATGCGTGAATAACTTTGTAAACTGCAGTGTTTTAATAAAATAAAATTTTAAATAAAAATAGATCAACAATAACAAAGAAAAGTCTATAAATTCCTCAAAGAACTTTTGGGTTAAATAATTGACCTTTTATTTAATATATAAATTACTTTTATTTAAACACACCCCTAAAAGTTGTAGTAGCAATGATAATGCTTTGAATTTCTGGACAACGTAATTTGCTTGATGCTGTCATTCCTATAAGAACACACCAATCTAACATAATGGACAGCTAACAAAAAGAGCTAATTAAACTTTCTGCCATTGTATTAATGACAGGTATTAATAAATACAATAATTTTCACAAATGTGCTTGCTACTACACTCATTGTTTTTCTTTCCTTTTTATTACTAACTTTCTTTTCTTTCACTTTATTTATTTATTTATTTATGGTTTTGGGGCCACGCCAAGTGATGCTCAGGGATTACTAATGGTGATGTGCTCAAAAATTGCTCCTGACTTGGGGGACCATATGGGATGCCAGGGGATTAAACCATGGTCCGTCCTAGGCTAGTGCAGCCAAGACAGATGCCTTAGCACTCCATAACCACTGCTCTGGCCCACCATTTATTTTTTTCAATTTTTTCTGTAATGTTGCTTTCACCTATCTAGAAACAAATGTGTTATGATCAACTGTGTCAACTATGTAATGCATCTTCTTTAGATAATTTTAATGACTTTATTTAAAGACCATCTATTAAATAGTTCATCTCAGTACATTTGTTTCCAGATTAGTGTGAACTAAATTAATTCTGTTTTTGGTTTTTGGGCCACACTCAGTAAAGCTCAGTGGTTACTCTCAGCTATGCGCTCAGAAATTGCTCCTGGCTTGAGGGACCAAATGGCACTCTGGGGTTCAAACCACGGTTCGTCCTAGATAAGTGCGTGCAAGGCAAACACCCTACCACTTGCACCACCACTCCAGCTCCCCAAATTAATTATTTTCCTAATTTATTTTTTAAGAATAAAGTACAGCAACAAGAAGAATTATGAAAAGTATTGTATCTTTTTTTTAAAAGTATTGTATCTTACAATGAAATTATTAAGTAATTGTCAGAGGTTTACTAAGCTCTTTTGTTAGTTGATCTTTCTGTGACTTCTTTTGCCTCTGAAATAAATAGATGACTTGAAATACACATTGGTGACTAAACTTGTGTGTTCCTATTGGGGTGACAGTATCAAAATATTTGGAGTTGTCACACAGCTGCATAGCTGTGTCATCTAGGAATTCCAAACATTGTGGATAATACAGCCACTATTATAGGGCATATTTTTGGCTACCAGGCCTTTGGGAATTACAAAAAGGTGTGGGGAGGATTCTTGCACTCAGTCAGAAAAATGTCCTGGTAATGTCAGCCCAAATGGCAGAATACCTGGGGTTTTGGTTAGATTGCAGAGGGCCATAATTGAAGAGTGAATTGAGGCCACTGGCAAAATGGCCTAATTGGACTTTTTTGAATTTCAAACCTCTTTCCTGGCAAGATCTGGGATAATTCCTTGCCCCAATGCCAGTATAACCTATCTTCTATCAGATCTTCAGGATATATATACAATATATACCATATATCTATATATATGGTATATAATATATAAACATTTATAATAAATATATAATGTATATATAGTATATACACATATATAGTATATTTGTGTGTATATATATAGTATATAATATATAGTATAATGGTGGTTCTGACAATTTAGCCATCTGAAGCCACCTAACATTGATATCTAAGGCATTCAATGTCTGTAGTCTTTTGTATCAATCTTTGGCAAATAGAAATGCACAAATCATCAGGCTTTGTTCAATCTCTGATGCTGAGTGAAAAAAAGGTTTCCTGACACTGGTCCAGGGAGTTTCAATATTAAACAGATGCTTTTAAAACTGAAGCATGAGAGCTTACATTTTCTGACCACCTTTTCTTTAAAAAGCTCTCTGTGCTCCCCACCTTTGTTCTCAGCACAAGTCAGTTCCTCCTATCCCCCAATTATACTTCTAGAAGCCCCTGTCTTCAGCGAACTTAATCTGGAAAAAGAGCTATAGTCTCTTGTAAATTTCCATTTTCAGAGCGTCAACTCACCAGGGTCTGCAACAATCGCTTTTGCTTCAGTTAGTTGAACAACTATTTGCATTTCTCTGATCAGTCCAACCACATCACCAGCTCAGCTTTGTGATTGGATTCTGGGAATCAAATTGAAAGATGAAGAAATAATAACTGGAAACAATGACCTTAAATGTAGCAGGTGCATGAAAATTAGATGCATTACTATCAAATGAGTTTGAATAATATTTACAAGAGAAAGAAGTCGCATCTAGAAAGTTTCAGGGAAAGGCAATGATATTTGTCATGGGCTCATCCAACAACTAGGGTGTAGACAGGTAAAGAAAAGGAAGTGTAGAATTTTTAATAGTGAGTTCTGAGAAAAGATACAAAAGGAAAATGGCAGAAATTTTCAAGTCATCTTGAAAGCTAAAGTAACTATTCTTTTTATTTTTTAATATAATGACAAAGCATTTTATATCAAATTCAAAAGTAGTCACTTGAAGATTTAATTAAGCATTTTGAAAAAATCTTTACCCTTATCTCTAAACTGAAAAAATGCTCAACTTCATCTTAAAAGTAGACCATTGAAACAAATGATAGAAATATTTAAAGGTACCAAACAAACTCAGATCACGATTACTTAATCCAGGTGATACGCAAACACCCCTGTGTAGGGTTACCCTCCCACCTACCTCAACTAAGTGAAAAAGTTCTTTCTTTTATAGTTAGGGTTCTTTCACCACTCCTTTAATATATCTTAAAACTGTTTTTATTTAACTGAATAAAAAAAGCCAACCAGATGGCTGATTGGACATGTTCTCATCATGTTCCCAAAGTGACTGATAGTACAAAAATAGTGATTCTTGCAAAAAGTGGATTGTGAACACCTCTTAAGAGGTTAAGTGTTGGGGCCAGAGCAATAGCACAGAGGTAAGGCATTTGCTTTGCACATGGCTGATCCAGAACGGACCTTGGTTCAATTCTTGGCATCCCACTTGGTCCCCTGAGCCAGGAGCAATTTCTGAACACATAGCCAGGAGCGTCACCGGGTGTGGCCCTCCCTCACCAAATAAAGAGGTTAAGAGTTGAATTTAATGTTAAAGGTCAGAAAAACTCTGGGCTGGTGTTGTTGAGCATTAAATGCTCAAATTTTTGCTCAAATGTTTGTCTTGCCTAGTCTAACTGTGAAAAGCCTATTACAATGTATAAAGTAAAGGTTCACACTTTAGATCTCAGAGGTCGTGTCCACAGAGGAGTTTATTGACCATTATGATGCTCAACAGTCTGCGATCTGCCCTTTTTTAAGATAGAAATAATTCTTTCCCTTTGTAAACAGTTCTTGTGAACACGAAGACAATATGCTTCCTGAACACGAGTCCATTATCTTCCAACCTACTAGCTTCTAAATAAGAAAGCTCTTTATCTGCAAATAAAGTAAATTTCCTCTGCTTGGCATCTTTTCTCTTAATTGATATCCATCCCCCTTAAATGATAATAGAACTAGACTTTTACATTACAGTTACATTCTCAGAATTTGAAAACACAAAGAAAGTGTTTTCACCTGGAAGGTGGTGTGGATGAAGATATGTAATGACAAGAGCTATGTAGACTTGGACAGAAAATTTGTTGTCACATTTTCCACACTTCAGTTGCTAATAAAATTCAGTAATGATGGCAAAAGTCCTTGCTAGAAATCCTTACGACATTGGTGATGACTCATACTGGGGAGATAAATCCAGTATGTAGCTGTTATGCTAAAGTAAAAGAAATTCTTATTACCTCATTTATCTACTAATAAGTGTGTCTTTGGAGGATCATTTAATTATTATTGATATGGTGAGTGATAAAGATGGTTATTACCTGAAAACACTGAAAAATGTACCTTCATTTGAACACATCTACTGGAGGGTTGTCATTTAATATGAAAAGGAGAGTAAAGAGACAGGAAAAGCGTGCTTTTTAGAAAGTAGAAAAATTATGTCTGATCTTTTTTAATTTTAGTATTATTATGTGAGCTTAGTGACCTTTTGTGTTGTGATGTCAGTTTCAAAAGTTGTTTAGAACACTCTATTTATTTCACCTTTCTTTGAGAAAATGATGTTTTCACTTAGAGTTCATTGCTTTGTCACATATTTAACTAAATTCTAATCTTTGTCAGAGAGTGTGCTGAACATGAGACTCTACTGGAAACAATTCAAATAAGAGCTCTGCCTAATATACAGTTTTATCCCAACATTACAATACCCCACCTATGAAACTGTAAGCTCTAGCATCTTTATACCATTTGTGCTAGCACAAGGAGTGGAAAGCAGATGTATACTTAAAAGTTAATAAGTAGAATTTCAATTTTTATTTGCAACCTCATTATTATTATTATGATTATTATTAAATTAATGACCAATGTGAAACAGTGTGGTAGATCTGTGTTTTTATTTCTGAAACACACTACTAAACTATATTTCCCAGTCTCACTTGCTTTTGTGAGTAAATTCTAGTTAGTAGTATGAAAAAAGTGAGTGACTAGAAATATTCACTTTGAAGTTTGATCATAAAAGGCTTTCACAAAAAAATCTTTTTTGTTGTTGGATATCAACAGTCACAAGGTCATCAGAAGCAAGCAAAGCCATGATATATAAGGTTATGAATTTATTGCAGACCAGTTCTCCTACTTGCCTGACTCTGTCTTGCACAGTTTAAAAGAACAAAAAACAAAATTCTATTTTGTAACTACTCATAACAGCACCCTACCAAATTAATAAATTCTGAACTTAGTATAGAGAAAACTTTAGATTGCTAAATAATATAATTAAATATTGGGTTAAAAATAGTCTCTTTATTTTGGTGTTAAATCCCTATTATTATAGTCAGTAAATGATGCCTTTAGCTTCCCAGAAAAGACAAAAAAAATCAAGGAATCAAAATTTTCACTCTCCTTTAGATGTTTTATTGTAAGCCATGGTCAAAAAAAGTAAATAATCATTTATTTGGCTGTTGTTTTTTTTCTGTATTCAGAAATTTAAAGTTAGGGTAAAGCATACATCCTTCTTAAAATAAGCTAACTCTTAAAGTTGAAGTTTGTATAAACCTAACAAGATTGTTGTCAAAATCTCCCCCATAACCCCATTTTATTTTTTGTCTACAGTTTTCTTCACCTTCTACTAATTTGCTTCAAAAGATTAAATAAATCACTTTCAATAAAAGTTCCTTTTTAATTTCAAAGTATTTCAAATTCAATGAAATATATTTTGTTAGAATTAAAACTGACATTTTGATATGTATGTATACATATACAACATGTATATTGCATCCCTGTGCTGGTTTGCCAATAAAATACAGGTTACTTTGAAAGTAAATGAAACATTACAGAGAAGACCGCATATTTTTTCTATCACTTTGTGATTTCATAGTAAGTAGATATGGTTTAGTTAGAATACTTGGACCAGAAAATAAATGACTCCTGCTCATCCAGTGGGTGCCAACTATGTTCAAGCATGAGAGGCTGCTGGCCTGCAGTGCCAACATACAGCACCTTTGCAGGGAGGCCAAGGCCCTCATGCTCCAGCAGTACCAGACGGCACTCCGATGAGGCGGGCTGCTTCTGGCAGGTGGTGGCACAGGAGGTAGTAAGTGAAAGCAGCTCAGCATAAATAGTTCCAGTGAAACACAAGAATAATATTCTGGCGTCCCCAACTCATTTTTTCTCATTCATAACTCACAATAAATGCATATTCTGGTGGGCAAATGGCTAAACCACCCCAAAGAAATGAAGATTCATCTCCAACCTTTAATGGAAACTCTCCGTTGATCTGGAAACAATTCTCCCTCAAGTTAATCAAAGTTTGAACACATAGGGTTCTGTCCTCATTGACCTTGAAAATCTGTCCCAGGCTGTTGACCATTCTGGTCATCTCTTCTAGACCAGCTGCTGTCTTCATATCAAGAGGGACTTGGAGCATTCCATGGGTCAGAAGATGGTAATGTGTTCTGGGCCATTTCTAATCCATGGAAAGCCCCAGGTGTATTAAGACTGAACCAGCCAGAAAGAAGGAGATAATGCAAAGACTCAGGAAAAAAAATAATCTAAGATCAAAACAACTCTGACAACTAAAAATTTTAAAGTATAATATTTTCTAAGATAAAAACAGTTTTAAGGTCATCATTAATATCAGGCTTTTTCTTTTAGGTGCTAGAAATGAAAATATATAGATATTCTTCACATTTAGAATATATCTAGTTAAAATATAACATAGGTTAAAGAAAGGTTGATAATCCTATGCTCTCTAATTTTACTAGGTTTAAAAATTCCCACAAGAAAATGTAAAATTAAATATATACCCAAATAGTCAATATTATCAACAATTTCTATGTCACTTTGCATGCTCATAACTATTATTTACTAAATTGCATTGTTTAATATGTTATTATTTTCACAAATAGAATTTCTATAGTTTATACAGCTCATGATAATGAAATCACATTGCAAAGAGGGGGAAAGAAACTTAGAAGGACAATATTTAAGTTGCTTAGAATGGCAAATCATGATCTATAGGAATTCCTGGTTGCACCAATTGTTTCATCCAGATCTCTATACTTTGTCATTTTTCACAATTCATATCAATATGAAAAATTGTGAAATGTTATATTATACTGTGATGTGCACCAAAACCAATTATTAGAATGAAAATCTGTGCTTTTAAAGTTTGTCTATGTATTGAAAAACTTAGCAGGTTTGTTCAGATAAGTAGATTAAAGTGGTAAGTAGCACAAGCATCAGAAGTTTGAAACCTGTTCTATTTTAATAGGTCAGAATTTCAAGTTTGATTTAATTTTGTGCTCCCCTGCTACCTGATTTTGCTCAGCCTAGACTAATTACTTTCAGGACCTTGCTAATTGGTATGACTAGCAAAGACAGTAGTGTAGCTCATTTTTTTTCTTAATATTTTCAGGATTTTAGCAGTCAGAGTTTAAAAAGTTATGAAAAATTAAATTAGTATCACAGAATGTCACCATGCAGGTCCCACAATTTAGCACTTCAAGGTCATTACTGACCCTCCAAAATTCAGAAAACCATTTGAGACCATGTTACTAAATTCTATATAATTATAACTTGGCCATTGAAAAGTTTTCCTCCACAGGGATTCCTATTAAATTGCTCTTTCTTGGCATTCGGTGTGCCCTCAAAATGAGGAAAGCTGAAGTAATTCTTCTTTTAAATTGAGATATCTCTTGAGGTAGGAAAGTCTTAGCAATGGGAGCAAAACAACCACACACAAAAAAAATGAGACACTAAAGCCTTAATAGTTGAAAAAATATATTTTTATTTCAACATAAAATTGAAATTAGATCCCTTCTCAGGTGAGGCAGTCTATGTTTTCCTGAAGTGCAGGTCTATGTGCCACCCTCTGTCTCCCTTATTTGAATGTCTGCATGTCCTCAAGGCTCTACAATGTGAGACAAAAGCCTAAAACTGTGGAATAATTAAATTTTTGTGGTTAGCCCATCTGGAAATCACGTAAGTGATTAATAAGTGCTTTCTCGGGTAGTTAATGAAACGCACAACCAAATACATACTAGTAAAATCATATAACAGTGGAGGGCTCGCTATAAACCGGGTAACTTACATCCAGGATTCCATTTAATTTTAACATAACTGTAAAGCAAGTGTACTTATTCATATTTAACAAGTGATGAATAAATAATACACAGAGGTCTAATTTGTTCAGTCATAGTGATATGACTTAAGATTCAACTTTCTGTATGGTGCCAGTACCTTGCTGGTATCTTGATACTATCATCTCAACTTGATCATTAATTTAAACTTATATTTCTTCCTCCAATGTTTTATCCACCTCTGTTCTATTTTTCCAACTCTTGTAACAAGTCACAATGCTTGAAAATTAATTACTTTCTAAAGCAATTCTCATCCATTGACTGACCAGTATTGTGTATCCTAGTACAAAAATGTACTATTATAAGGTTAGTGCTTATTTTACAAAGTTAGTGAATTAACAGAGTAATTCTAGTAATTAACAGAGTAATTAACTTTGAGTAAGACTATGGCTGATATGTGCTTTGAAATTTATGACTACCTATATTCCTGGAGACAGCCCAAGAAGAATTAGAGCTACTCCAAATCTTCCTCTTAAAGATAGTCTTGTGCAGGGTAGAGTGCCTCGTACTTTCTAGTCCCTCACATCATTTGTAGGTGGTCAGTAAATAAGGAGAGGTTTCTGGCACATGTGATGTAATAATATCTGAGGAGTGGGTCAGAATACAATCTATAAGAAAGCAGTTTGGTTGCAAGATTCATTTAGGTTGGGACAGAAGTTTCTGCTTGCAACTATAATGCTTAGCTAATGGAGATTTTCAAACTCCAGCTGTGCACTTCAACCCCTTCTTTCCTCTTCAGGTGGAAAAACAGAACTTTATGACAAAGTATCTGATGACATACAGATCACAGTTCAGATCCAGACAGACCAGAACCAGGAGACTATAAAACATTGCTAAATAATAAACATCATGAAAATCTATGATTGCTGTTCTTGCAGTCCAGGTTTTCCCACTCAAATGCTGTACCTTGTTTTAGAGAAATAAACTAGTTTTTCAGGTGCTCCAGCCCATCATGTGATACTTATTTTTGCCTATCAGAGGGATTTCCAACTGACATTCCCACTTATACAATGATAGTGAATTCTACAGACACAACACAATAGTTAACTAGCAAGTCAAAGAACTCAAATATTTATTTAAAATAAAGGAATCTCATATCTATAAGCAAATCTTAGCGATCCAATCAGAATGCATATTTGTGGGAAGCACAGAAATGTAGGAAATCATAACCTAAGCAAAGCCCCCATATTGTATTGCCTGGATTAAACAAGGTTAGCTTAGTTTGACACTGAGGGATGCAAATGTTCATCCTAACAAGAAACAATATTATTAATTGCTAGAAAAGAAAAGATTACCCTGTCTTTAATGCTATACTTTAAAGGTTCTCGCGAATTGTCTAGAATGCTATGGTCACAGCTATCTTCAAATTCATCCCTTGCTCTTATTTTTTATAGTTTTGGGGGGTTGCAGAAATAACTCCTGGCAGGCTTAGAAACCATATGGTGTGCAGAGGATCAAATTTGGTGCAGCTACATACAATGGAACTCCCCTACCCACTGAACTATCACTCTAAGCCTCAGCCTTTGCTCCTAAGGTTCTGAATGTACTCTTAGGCCAGGGGAATTCCCTTTCTAATCTCCCCAATTTTTACTATGCCTATGCAAAAAAAAGCACAAATTAATTTTGTTTAATTTTTTTTGTAATTGTTGTTGCTTGTTTTTTTTCTTTTCTTAACCATCCCCCCCACCCCCCCACTCTCCGTGCTTTGATTCGTCTTTATTTCAGGACCATGGTTAGTGTTTGGTTGTTGTCTTTATTGCTGTGATGCTTTTCAGGTTTTTTGTTTGTTTGTTTTAGTTTTGTTTTTTTTTTTTGGGGGGGGGATGATTTTTTGTATTACTTTTTTGGTTTCCTTCCTTTTTCCCTTTCTTTTCTTAAACTGATTTTTATAGTCTCTAGAAGGACTCCTCCCATTTTTTGCTTGTTTGAAATTTTGCCCTCCGCCTTTTTCTTTTTTTTTTCTTACCTTCAAACAGAACGACATAACTTTAATCATCTTGTCTGCCTCACAGATTGAGAGGGAAATAATGGAGGGCACCAAGACCAAACAGTCGTATGAACATTGAGTAGAAATAAAAAATATCAGACTTAAACACCAAACCCAAAGCCAACTACAACAGAATTGATACCCAATCTACAACAAGGTAAGCACAAAAGGGACCACTTATACTAAGCCTAGGGGACAAAGGAGGTGGAGGCAGGACAACATTGGTAGTGGGAATGCCCCTGATTCAATGTCACTATGTACCTAAAATACTCCTGCGAATGATTTGTAATCCACTTTAGTCAAAATAAAAATTATTAATTCCTAAAAAAAAAAAGAATCAGAATAGAAGAGCAAGAATTGTATTCAATAAATAGTCAAACTACTCCATTATTTGGGGTTATTGAAACAAGACTGCAACCTGGACAAGACAGTTGTCTGTCTCATTTTTTATAACTGACCTTGCTGAGCAGAGATCAAATGTACATATTAAATTGATTTTATTGTGGTAAATCAACACACAGAAAATAGGTCAACCTTTTCTCTTCTGTGTTGCTTATTTATGATCATTACTGACAGATTTATTTCCTGTTCTTTCCAATAAAGTATGTTCTTTAATAAAATATTGATGGAAAATGTAATTATTTACTAAGATATTTGTTCTTGGCAGTTACTTGCTAAATCTTAGATTTTCCTAAGTTACAGAAATATCTTATTTATTTATGCTGCATCCTGGGAGTTAATGTTATGAATTATTTAGTATGAAGACTGGTCACATAAGATCTACCATGTGATTAGAAAGTTGTTGCTTTAAATTTTATGATATTAGCCCAAATTTAAAGGAAAGATGGAGATTTTACTTAACAATTAAGTCAAAGATTCCATCAGTCATGTCACCATGAGTCTCTCATAGTAACTTTACTTTTTGTTCTTGGTTTTGGTTTTTGAAGCCACATCTGGCAGCGCTCAGGGGTTACTCCTGGCTTTACGCTCAGAAATTGCTCCTGGCAGGCATGGGGGACCATATGGGATGCCGGGATTCGATCTACAGTCCTTTTGTGTGCAAGGCAAATGCCCTACCACTGTGCTATCTCTCCAGCCCCTGATAAGAACTTTAGATATGAAGTTCAAGTAAGTTTCTGGTTTGTAATATACTTTAATCAACTGAAAGGTTGACGCATATTAAGGACACACAATTTTCTCGTTTTTTATGCTGCAAACATCAAACCTTACAGATGTCTTTTTTGATGAGTCACAAATTATATTCTCTGTAATAGGTCTGTAGTTTTATATTCTTGAGTTTTGGGATTCATTATAGTAAATTATCAAACCTAAATGAGAATGTAAATATTCAGGGGCCAGAGAGATAGCATGGAGGTATCTTTCATGCAGAAGGACAGTGGTTCGAATCCCGGCATCCCATATGGTCCCCTGTGCCTGCCTGGGGCGATTTCTGAGCATAGAGCCAGGAGTAACCCCTGAGCACTGCTGGGTGCAACCCAAAAACCACAAAAAAAATCATATTTGTAACCAGTTAGCCCAAGTTTAAATAACCTGAGAACCTCTGAACTTGCTAATAGTTGGTGTATTAAATGAAGCAAGTACTATTGAGAACTCTATGCTCTCAATCTTCAAAGTTTTTCCTAATTCTGGTAGTTATGATCAAAATTTACTTATAGTTATCAAGTTAATAAATAAATCAGAGAGAAAGGTTGGGCCACTCCTAGCAGGAAGGAAGAAATGAAAGAAGAAAGGAAGGGAGGGAGGGAGCAAGGAGAAGATGGATGGAGGGAAGGAAGGAGGGAGAAAGAGAAAAAGAAAAAGAACGAGAGAGAAAGAAGAAAAATAAGAAAGGAGTGAATAAGAAGAAAGAAAGAAAGAAAGAAAGAAAGAAAGAAAGAAAGAAAGAAAGAAAGAAAGAAAGAAAGAAAGAAAGAAAGAAAGAAAGAAAGAAAGAAAGAAAGAAAGAAAGAGAGAGAGAAAGAAAGAGAGAGAAAGAAAGAGAAAGAAAGAAAGAAAGAGAAAGAAAGAAAGAAAGAAAGAAAGAAAGAAAGAAAGAAAGAAAGAAAGAAAGAAAGAAAGAAAGAAAGAAAGAAAGAAAGAAAGAAAGAAAGAAAGAGAGAGAGAAAGAGAGAGAAAGAAAGAGAGAGAGACAGAGAGAGAAAGAAAGAGAGAGAAAGAAAGAAAGAAAGAAAGAAAGAAAGAAAGAAAGAAAGAAAGAAAGAAAGAAAGAAAGAAAGAAAGAAAGAAAGGAAGGAAGGAAGGAAGGAAGGAAGGAAGGAAGGAAGGAAGGAAGGAAGGAAGGAAGGAAGGAAGGAAGGAAGAAAGAAAGAAAGAAAGAAAGAAAGAAAGAAAGAAAGAAAGAAAGAAAGAAAGAAAGAAAGAAAGAAAGAAAGAAAGAAGGAAGGAAGGAAGGAAGGAAGGAAGGAAGGAAGGAAGGAAGGAAGGAAGGAAGGAAGGAAGGAAGAAGGAAGGAAGGAAGGAAGGAAGGAAGGAAGAAGGAAGGAATAAAGGAAGAAGGAAGGAACGAAGGAACGAAGGAAGGAATAAAGGAAGGAAGAAGGAAGGAATGAAGGAAGGAATAAAGGAAGGAAGGAAGAAATTTCCCTAAAAAATGTCACTTAAAAACTTAGAAATACAAAACATTGGGAAAGAGTACTGATAGGAACCCTATTTATTTTCAAGTTTATTGTTTCTTTTGGTTATCTGTATTCTGTTATAAAGAATTTGAAACGCTAGATATTTTATTTTTGTTCTAAAAACTAAAATTCTATTTTTTCTAAATCATTCTATATTTTATATAGCTTTTATTTGTCAAAATTTCACATATATTCATTTTTATCAGGATATTTTCTATTCCATTATTAAATAGGTTATATTGTCTTCTGTTGAATTGTATCCCATATTCTTTTTTGTTAGTGGTGTTCTTTGGGGGGGGGCACACCCAGTGACGCTCAGGGGCCAGTCCTGGCTATGTGCTCAGAAATCGCTCCTGGTTTTGGGGGACTATATGGGATGCCGGGAGGATTGAACTGTGGTCTGTCCTAGGTTAGCGTATACGAGGCAAATGCCCTACCACTTGCACCACCGCTCTGGCTCTGTGTCCCCATATTCTACTCTTACTTTCTAAATTCTATTGTATTCAAATGAAAAACTGTTGGTTTTTTTGTTTGTTTGTTTGTTTTGTTTGTTTGTTTTCAGATCTCCCAAGAAGTGCTCAGGAGACCCAGGGCCACTTCCGGTGACTCTTGGTCAATAGAGTCAAAAGACTGAATGCTAGGATCCAAAGATTTGGTGCTTTCTAAATTCTACTGTATTCAGATGAAAAACTGTTGCTTTTTGTTTGTTTTTGTTTGTTTGTTTGTTTGTTTTCAGATCTCCCAAGAAGTGCTCAGGAGACCCAGGGCCACTTTCGGTGACTCTTGGTCAATAGAGTCAAAAGACTGAATGCTAGGATCCAACGATTTGGTGCTGTTTCGGTCTTGCAGTTTCAGGAGCTCACTGAGCCATACCTGGCGATTTTGAGAGCAGTGAGTGATTTTGATTCAGTGAGTAAGGTGGTACTGAACACTAAACCAGGTCAGTGCATACAAAGCACAAACCTTAATTGTACTATCTCCATGGCTTTCTTACTCATTTCTTTTACCCTCCAGTGGGATGATTTGACTCTTATATGTACATGTATAATTTAAGGGTCAATAAGATATTTTAGCATAGCTTATATACAAAATCTGTTATAGTATCTTTGCTTTCTATTTTCCTAATAATTGAAGTAGCATCTTAGGCTTGTTATTGCTTTAATTTTCATAGCCCAAGAAGATGTCAAATTTTCCATTGGAGTTAAAACATTCTGTTTGTGGAATGAGTTCTACCCTCAGGCCAGAAACTATGAAATTGAAGGCCTACATTTCTCTTCTAAGTCTTGATATCTTCCCAAACTCTGCTCATTTTATATACTGCAATGACTTCGTATAGTTGTAGTTTGGGGATTTTGTTTATATTTTATGATGTTTCTAGCTAGTCTCCAAAAGTGCTTATGCAATATTAAGTATTTCGCCATAGAAGTGACACTCTCAGTTAAAATACAATCTTTTATAATTATATGTAAGGACTATGACATCAGTTTCCTATATTTCTTGTCACCTCCATTGTACTTTCTGACTCACTTATAACTCATTAATATTTCAAATCTATTTTAAAGTTTATTTAGGAGCTGGACAGATAGTACAGGAGGCAAGGCACTTGCTTTATATGCAACCTGACCTAGTTTAATCTGCAGCAACATATTTGTCGGGTATGACTCAAAAACCAAAGATAAACCAATTACATTTATTTTGCTTGCTTGATTTCCTGACTCTCTTCTAATGTCTGTTCATTTTTATCATTGTGTATATCAAAATACAAAATAAAAACTAAAAAATAAATAGAAAAAATTAAAAATTAAAAATAAATAGAAAGATTACAATAAGATGTTATACTTCATTAGAAAAATTGTCAATAATGAGATATAACTTCTATTTTAATACTCATAAAAGAGTTTTATTTCAAGAGAAACATACTTATATCCAAATTCTAACTACTAACATAAACTCTTCTTTCCCACTTCTTTGCTCCTTAGTTTACATTAATATATCATTCCTGGGTATAGCTTAATACCTCTATTATTGTACCCAATAGCAAAATCCTTGTGTCATCCTTATCACCAAATTAACCCTCTACTCATTCCTCCTACCCACCCTTTTCTCTAATAGCTAACATAGTTTTCATTGAGTCCAGCTTTTAGTGTTGCTGCTTTTTACACATTTATTTAAGTGTAGAATATAGATTCTATGCTTAAGCAAAACCAATCAAGAGTTGTCTTTCATTTGCTTATTTCCCTTGACATAATATGTGATACAATTTTGAAGCAATCCTCAAAGCAAAATTTATGGCTTGAAAAATACAGGTTTTCTTGAATAAAAGCTCTTTATTTATAACTCAAAAATTGGTTAACCACCTACCTTTAATCAGATTAATTTACATAGCTCATCCTTTAGGCAGACTCCATTAAAGCTCTTACAAATGAACATTTATAGTGTTTCAAGTCTTCTAATGAATAACTATGAATAAATGTGATTTCATTCAAACAAAAAGTGCTCACTCACTTTACTTGCCAGGCCTCTACTATTTTAACTTTGAATCTTTTAAATTGTGTAGGCAACATATTAAAGATATGTAAGATACCACTAAATATCTATTAAACACTTAAAACTCCCCATAATGGTTCCTATCCAATTATTCATTCCTTAGGCACATATATTTTGGAAACCTACAAAGTTCAGTACAAGCATGAAAAACACTACACTTGTCTTCACATTTTCTGGAGTTCTATTTCTATCGCTTGGACCTCTTGTAAATCACTTGCCTTTTCTGGAAAGTAAAAAGTTTAGACTAGATACCATCATTAAAATTATAAAAAGTTTTGCCCAACTAAAAATGCTGCAGATTCCTTGAGTCAGCCAGCATCTCATGGGAGACTGGAGCTTGAGGGCCCTCTTCCCTGTGTGTTTGCCAATTCTGTTAGGAGTCCTCCCTCATCTCATTCTCAACCCCCCTTCTTAGTTCCATAAATCTGCATACGAAAGGACCAGACAGCTGTAGCTCTCAACAGCTTTGGTTTCCCTCTCTGCCTGTGTCATCCTGCTTGCTGAAGCTGCTTTTTAAAAGGGTCCAAGCCTCTTTAAACAATTCTAAATATTGTTGAAGTCACAAACCAGAAGATAACAAGCTTACAAATAGATTAAACTGAAGTTTTCCACAGGTGGTTAAACTAACAAGAGGACTTCTCTGTAGGAGCTATTCCATGATGCTAGCTGATCACAGAGGGAAAGTTAAGAACATTTGGGAAACTGGCAGCATGTCAGGTAATAAGAAAAGCTCCAGGAAGACCAGTCCATGGTATGAAGGGTCCCACAAATAGTGGAGAGAGCAGTGAGGGCAGAGAAGGGACCACTATAACAATGATAGTTGGAAATGATTTCTCTGGACAAAAAAGGGGTGCCGAAAAGAGATAAAGTGATGTGTGTGTGAGAGAGATAGATAGAAAAAGAGAGAGAAAGAAAGAGAGAAAGAGAGACAGAAAAAGAAAGAGAGAGGTGAGAGAGAAAGAGAACTGTATGCCCATAGGCAGGAAGGCAGGTGGGAAAGGAGGAAACAAAACTGGAGACACTGGTGTTGACAAATGTGCACTGGTAAAGGGTCTGTACATTGATTGCATGTCTGAAACTCAATCATAAATAACTTTGCATCTATGAAAAAAGAAAACCAATACAGTGTTTAATTAAAGTGATAAAAAAAAGAAATAAAGGAGAAAGATGACACCATGGATGGAATCCCACCTTAAAAGAAACCCATCCTGCGTGCTAGGTTTGGTTTTATATCAAACTACACCCTCATTCAACCAAAAGAATCACTTTGTTGTAAAGTATGATACTGAAATAGATCAGTAAAGCCTACTTCTTGTCTTGCTATACTAAAGTAAATGGTAGGAAAATGCGCACGCGCGCACACACACACACACACACACACACACACACACACACACAATCAGACTATGAAACTCCCTGTAATAATTTTTTTCTTGTTATCCTTACTCCCATATCTCAAGTAGTTATATTTTTTTTTGTTTTTTTGGGGGGTCATATCTGGCAGTGCTCAGGGGTTACTCCTGGCTCTATGCTCAGAAATCACTCCTGGCAGACTCAGGGGACCACATGGGATGCCAGGATTTGAACCGATGACCTCCTGCATGAAAGGCAAACACCTTACCTCCATGCTATCTCTCTAGCCCCATAATGACATTAATTTTTGAGATAATGTACTGTCCAGTGGCAGCTGAGATAGGTAAGCAGTTTGGAGCCTATTTAAAAATACAAGATAAATTAATTAACAAAATATAATGTATGTTGAGAATATATGAATTATCTTTCAAAGTTTAAAACCCAGATAAAGACACAGTACAAAAGTTAAGACACTTACTTGCCTTGCAGAGTTGAGTTACATCCCCAACCACATTTGATCCTCAAAATATTGCCAGGGATAATCCCTGAGCACAGAGTTTGAAATTTTTGGTCTTAAGTAAGCATTGTCTTTGACGTGATCCTGAGAAGTCTCTACCAAGACTCAGATGGACCTTTTATTACCCTATTGTTGTCCATCAATCAATCAATCAATCAATAAAAGGCACTTCCTTTACATTAGTAAAATCTAAACAGTTAATCTGAACACATTGTGATATCTAACCCATTGTTGATATCTGATTCTTATTTTTTAGTTTTTTAGTTTTTAGTTTTCACCTTTGTTCTAATAAACAGGACCATGAGAAAAAATGGAGTCCTGGATAAGAAAAGATTCAAGACTTATTTTAAAATAAAATGGAGCACTTAGAGCATTTGATTTTTTCTATTTCCGAGGGGCCATACCCAGTAGTGATGCTCTCCCTTATTCTATGTCTTGGTGCTCAGTAGAAGTGCTCAGGGGCTACTAAGCTCCTGTGACACCCATGTAATCAGGCAGTTGTAGGCATCAAACATACCCAGATAGGTATGTTACTACTACAAGAGCTATCTCTACTCCTTCCCTCTTCAAGCTTTAAAGAGTGATTAAAATTCAGAATTTATTCATTGGAAAATAAAACTGTACTCAAATCCCTATATGCTTTACTTATAGAGTAGCAGATTCTAGAGTGCTTATGTTGTGGCAAAGGGAACCTTCCTAAAGAAACCAGATGGTACTGGGTGAAGATGGAAAAGAGAACAGTTTTAGTTTATGCAGGAGGGCTCAGTTGGGTTAACACCAAAAGGCTGAGTGTCTTTTAAAAATTTTTTCACACTTTTAGAGGGGTCTGTACTTGTAGCTGGAGTGGAAATGTGCGGGGTCAGGGATTATACATGACAGAGTGAGTGATATACGACTCAAACGTGCCGGGGTGAGACAACACATAAATTTGATAAACACAGGAACGCATAGATCTGGTAAACATGGGACTTGGAGTCCAGTTCCAAGTAGCTGTGATCAGGGAGACAGATTACTGGACTTCCATTCGTTTTGCTGAGGATCTGGTTAGCTGCAGTTTCATAACAATCTGTTCCCTTCCTAGGTTTCTACTGGAAGTTAGCCCATTGCTTCTGCAAAGGGATTTTTCTGCTGTGAATGTTCTATTTTCCATCTTACATATATAAATTTATGTATGTTTCCTGTCATCATATCACCGATAGATGATATGGACCCATGGAAAAAGAGAAAAAGTATAATCATTGCGATCAGTGTGAGATAATTTTGTCCCAGATTAATCTGAAATTTGTGGAGCTGCAGAAAAAAAAATGAGTTGACCTATAGTGCCCAGGTGTTTCTTATTAAAAACCAGAGAGGGAAAGACAAAGAATAGGGGAAAAAAGAAATAGAAAGGAAGGGAGAAAAATAGATATGAACTCATCTCTTAAGGTGATAGTGTGAATTCTATAAGTTTCAAAGCATTATGTACTAGCATTCTTCAACCATATATTCTTATAACCAAGATAGTGTATTACCAATTTTCAACCTTTCTATATCTCTGCAGACCATTGTTATATAAATGCAGAATGTTGTTTAGATATAAAAATCTATAAAAATAATGTCTCAGATGTTAAAGTTCTCTAAATATTGAAGAAATATCCAAGATACAGTCTATTGTTACTAGAAAATTTAATAAAAACATTACCTTGAGATAAATTATAATATTTTTATTGCAGAATTACTCTTATTGAGTGACAAGATAGATCTGGCTTTCTGGAGCAGTCAGCTCAAAATCATACCCTCCAAATATTTTGTCTTTTTTCATTAGCACCTTTCATAAGTTATGAATTTCTAGGGTTGACTCTTCAATGGTTATGTTCTTCCCTGCAGCTTGAAATCCTGCATAGGTTAGAATGCTAGCCATCAGATGAGTAAAGTCCTATTATTAACAGTAGTCCCTGAACTGAAAGACTATGTGTTGGATGCAAGGGGATTGTCTCGCTGTATATTAGAAACATTAGTTCTGGTTTGATTTTCGATAAAAAAGAATACAAATCAGGATGTAATAAAAAAGAAACTAATGGAGGTAATTAGGAAAGAACACCTGTCAGTGAGAAATTGCTACCTCTGCATTGGCTATAGCCAGTCATTGCTCCCAATTGTTATTCAAAACAATAGACAGTCTCTGGACTGTGTGTGTGAGCAATGATGGACAGCAGTAAAATTCGTAAATGAGTTTTCACATTGTCTAATAAAATTCTATGAATTTATCAATCTGCGTCGACACAGACCTACACAGGATCAGATGATAAAATGTTGTAAGGAGAAACTAAAATTGTTTCCTTGGGTTTACATATAAGTCTGTTATTTCTATGTTTCTAGTTGCAACTTTTGGAAGAATGGTGGTGAATTCTGAGTCCATAGAAGTTAAACATCCTCTCACTCAAAATATTTTTAGCCAATGATCAGAAAAATAAATGCCAACGTATGGACCAGAATTAGGATAATTCTGAATTTGGATTACCTCAAACATCATTCAGAACTGTACGCTATATGTAAGCTTAGAATAATGAGAGCTAATTATAAAGGTTCTAATATATTGGTTATAAAGACTTTTGAAAGGAATTATTAAAGGCATTATAATGGTCTTAAGTTATACCAGATGTCAATTAAATGTAATGGGTAATTGACAAATAACTTTGGAAGGTATATTCTTGGAAATGGAAACTTGGAATAAGAATGAGAATTTGAGGCTGGAGAGACAGCATGGAGAAAGGGCGTTTGCCTTGCATACAGAAGGACGGTGGTTCAAATCCCAGCATCCCACATGGTCCGTCTCCCCCACCCCCGTGCCTGCCAGGAGTGATTTCTGAGCGCAAAACCAGGAATAACCCGAGTGCTGCCAGGTGTGACCCAAAAACCAAAAAAAGGAAAAAAAAAGAATGAGAATTGATTAAAGATCATTTTGCTTTATATATATATAGTTTGTTTACTCATGTTCTATGCTTAGAATAAAAATAAACAACTAATTTGAAAGGCATGGGAGGATTGAAATAAAGAAGAAAAGTATGTATATATAAGCCCAACATGCTAAAAATGTTTTATTTATTATTCTATTCTAATTTTCTAAAGCAAAAGCAAATATTCAAATAAGTTCTTAATATATATTTTTGAATAAACAAAAAGTACAGATAAAATTAAGTCCTATGTTTTTATAAGATATTCACCTAAGTTGTTATTTTTCATATAGTCTTGAAAAATAGTGAATCAATATCTTATAAAACTTTATTATTAAAAAATCTTACAACTATGAGCATACCAATAAAGTTCATTACCCATTTTCTATATCAAAGAAGAAATATTATTTATTGGAACAACTATCTATTAACTTCTGTTTAATATATATGCATATCTTATTCTTGAAATGTACTTTATAGACCTTTGCTGCATTTCTCTGACAAAGTTAATTAAGGGTTAATTATGCTTGCTTCTTGTATATAAAGAGACTATTAAGGTAAATTAGCAGTATATTTTGGATTATTTGAAATAGACTGAGAATAACTATTTTAAAAATAAAAATTGAGAACAAATATACTCTAGAACTTGATGGCATCTAAAATCAGATTTCAGAGAGAGTTAAATCCCATTAGCATCAGTTTTCAAAACATTTCAGCCAATGGAACCATAGTTCGCAAATAAATATAAATTGAGTGTGGAAACCAGAATTACTTCCAATCCCATACTCTTCTCTTGTGCCAAAATATCATGAAAATCAAATTAACAGGATAGTTATTTTTTCTTAATACACAGACCCCAAGTTCTAGAGCAAATTAAATGTGTTATAGGACAGAGAATATTTTATGTAGATTTTCACAGAAAAATTAAAACATTCGATAATTATGATAGCAAAAACTGGCAAATTATCTTCAGAAAAAGTAAATATGATACTATATCAAGACATGAATGCATATTGTGTGTGTCATGTGTGCGTGTGATTTGCATTGTGGTTGGAATAGATAGAAGTGAAAATTTGGGAAATTATACACATATTCTCATTAAAGGAGGTTAAGTGTTGACAGGTTTCTGAAAAGAAACTACTAACAGGCTCTCAGTCCAGGCCGCCTCCAGATTATAAAGACAATAAGTTGTCTCCTGAATCAAAGAGGAAAAATAAGTCTTTTTTTCTCCAGTAAAAAGAATTTAGAAGAATTCTTCAGTCCTCATGATAACTTCTGTTCCTTTTCAATTTCTCTGGACATGCAGATAAACCCTAAGGCAAACAGAAAGGGAGAGGTAAATATTACATATGTTAGTCTAGAAAACAATTGCTACATGAGTTCAGACAAACAAGAGGTCAGGATGTGAAAAGAGTGTTTGACATAAGCATGGTGAGGTTTGACCTAGACCAAAATTGCCCAAGTTTTAAATATAATTGGATTTGCTGCATTTCTATTAATTGGCAGTTCCCTTTTCTGAAATGTAATAATTAAAGTGAAGATGCACTTTGTTTTTATCTAGTGATGTATTTGAACGATGGAGATGCATATTGACACCAGCTGAAGAGAGCCATCTTGAGTGGATACAACCCTTTCGCATCTGATCTAATTAATGAGATACCTCAGGCATAATTCTCCCCTATAAACATAAGGGACAAACGCCTTAGATTCATGCATGATCTATTGTCTCACATAAAATAGTTTTCTTTATTATTTGCTTCTTTATTCTTTCTAGAGTCATATTTACACATAAGAATAACGTTTATAATAATTTGTCTTTTGGGCATATCAGAAAACTTTAATCAGGCATAACATGTATTCATCTGTAATATAGCCACTAATTACTTAACTTTTTAATGTAAACTATAAGAATACTCGGTATTCTTCAAGAATCCATTGACCTGCAGATAGTTGAGATTTTGCACAGGCTTTATTTTCCACCTGTAATACTTTACCTCAACCTCCTCATTGGAGGTCACTCACCCTCAGGTCATCACCAGTATTCATTTCCTTCCCATATCCACACTCAAAATTGCCTTCTTATTGTAGGTATCCACAGCACTTTGCACAATCTCCATTTTATTAGAATTCTACTTGAATTCAATAATATATTTACATGTCTAAATTAAAACTTTAATATCTTTCTATGATTTGAGACAAATATTTTACAGCTCTTGATCTCAGTTTTTCATCCTGTAAAACTAGGAACTATAATAGGCACACTTAAATTTTCACGTATTGGTCTTGTCCCAATTTTAGATTTTCAGAATCTATTAATGAATAAGGCGAAACTAAAGTTTTGGTCTTCTAGCCTTAGATCCTTGTAGAAGGGTGTTGAACAATAATAGACCTTGAACACAGAAACAAAAACCCAAACTAATCTCAGATACTATTCTTAGTGTATCGTGATAAAAACAAAATAAGATGATTTAGTAAACACAGTGGTGGTGCAGAGTACTTTGGCCAAGGTAGTAGGGGAAATATGAAAAAAAGAAAATTTAAGATGGGAACAGAATTGGGAATAGAGAGAGCCTTTCAAGTAGATTAAGTGTCAAAGATGGAGGAAATAACTTGGGTGTGTTCAAAGTGGATAAAGACTGTAGCCATCAAGTCAGATTAAATAAATGGGGCCTGATCTGATCAAGTGGTGGATCACCTGGGGCCTTATAATAGTTTGCATATTATCCTGTTGCAACTGAAGAATGTTCTAGCATTTTCAAGCAGTTAGCATAATTTCTTTTATACTATAAAATATATATCTCTGGATTCTGTATAGATGATCTCTTTTGTGGAAGGAAGTAGACATCTATAAAAAGTCATTAAGAAGATGCTTCTAGTGGGTTCAGGTGGACTCTTAGAGGTCCTCAGGCTTCCCCCCACCCTCCATACTCCAGAGGGGAGGTGCATGGGGAAGAGTTTGGGCAGATATCTGGCTTCCAATTTTCTTTGATTCTGGTGGTCAGCTCTTGCCAGGTATGGGGATTGGGTAGGCCCTATGCCGGAGGCCTTCTCACTAGCCTGAAGAGAGATGGGAGGCTTGGCAGGCCCCCAGCCATCCCCCTCTTTTCCCCCTGGACTCCAGCCCCCCCCCCCTGGGTGCTGGCTCAGATGGCCAGAAGTGGGTTCAGGTGGATTCTTATGGGTCCTCAGGCTTCCCTCCTCCTTCTGTACTCCAGGGGGGAGGTGCATGGGGAGGAGTGCGGGCAGATACCTAGCTTCCAGTTTCCCCTTTAATTTTGAAGGCCAATTCTTCTCAGGTATGGGGTTTGGGAGTCCCCATGCTGTAGGCCTTCTTTCTAGCCTGGGGAGAGCTGGGATGCTTGGCAGGCTCCCTTTCGTCCCTCTCTTTTCCCCCTAGACTCCAGGCCTTCCCTGAGTGCCAGTCCAGGTGGGTTCTATAGGGGTCATCAGGCTTTCCCCATACCTCTCCCTACAGTAATGAGAATGTGCTTTGGGAGGAGGGTGGGTCGTTCTAGCACTGATTTATGTTGGGACAGTCATTGGAAATTTTTTCTCCTTGGTCTCCTATTGATAGTATTGCATGCATATAGTTTATATATGCATAATATCCATCTTGTATTGTGACCTTGATACTGCCCTTACAAAGCTCATTTCTAATCTTTTACTGCCTCAGTCCCAACCCTTATTTCCCCCCATCTTCCCATGTAGGTGCAGCTCATGACATGAAGCTCACCACATAGAGTGATGAGTGCAGTTAGAGAAATAACTACACTGAAAACTATCATAACAATGTGAATGAATGAGGGAAATAGAAAGCCTGTCTTGAGTGCAGGTGTGGGTGGGGGGAGGAGGAGGGAGATCTTGGAATTTGGTGGTGGGAATCTTGCACTGGTGAAGGGGAGATGTTCTTTACATGACTGTTATCATACAACTACAATCATATTTGTAATCACAGTGTTTAAATAAAGATTATTAAAAAAAGAAGATGCTTCTAAAAAATAAAAAGGGGTCAGAGAAATAGCATGGAGGTAAGGTGTTTGCCTTGCATGCAGAAGGATGATGGTTTGAATCCCGGCATCCCATATGGTCCCCTGAGCCTGCCAGGAGCAACTTCTGAGCATAGAGCCAGGAGTAACCCCTGAGCGCTGCCGGGTGTGACCCCCCCAAAAAAAACTAAAAAAATGAATAAGAAACAATGCAACATTTATAGTACTGAAATAACAAATATCAGGATATATTTTAGACAGGACCAATTACAGGTATAGTGGATAGAGACAGAAAAGAAATAAGTTTATCAGAGTGTTAGTGCTGAGCCTGAGCAATTGTATAAACAAATATTAAGGAGGTGGGGAAGGTCTGAGCAATGAAATCAACTTGATGAGAAAGGTTTGAGCTATGTTAAGATTTGGTAGTTTGGACATCTAACTGGAGATAGGAAGCTCAGTCAGTGAAAGGGAAAAGAGATCTGGGAGGCTTCTCTTGAGACTGAAGCCTTTCTTGAGAAGCATCAAAATGTTGATCTAAACAAAAATGTCATGGGGCTGGAGCAATAGTACAATAGATGGGATATTTGCATTGCATCTGGCCAGTAAGTTTGATTTCTGGTACCCCATCCGGTTTCTCAAGCTAGCCAGGAATGGGAACTCACAGAGCAAGAGTAATCCCTGAGCACAGCAGAGTATACCCACTCTCAAAACAAACAAATAAAAGCCATGGAATTAAATAAATTCTCCTTAGAAAAGAGTGAATGTTTGGAGATGGAGGAATTGAAGTCCTACCCAGATGCAGAGTTGAGATATTGCAGGTACAAAATCTGAGACCCCATTTTAGATCAAAAAGATAACCGAAACTCAATCATGAACAACTTTATAACTATGAGAGAAAAAAATTGTATTATGAACAATCTTATAAACCATAGTGTTTAAATAAAGATGACTTTATTTAAAAAAAAAAGAAAAGAGTGAATGTAGATGTACAAAGGAGAAAGGGCAGAATGCATGAAAAGTCGTAATTGTGATTAGCAGTATCACATATCTGTAATTTTCTTCAGGGTGGTCACAGTGGCCAGCAGCACTGCTGAGTACAATCAGCACTGAACTACCAGGCCAAGAATTGACTTGTCAAACTTTCAACATCAGGAAAAAGCCAAGAGTGAACCCCAGACACCCTAACACTGCTGGTGAGTTCCCTACCTCCCCCCACACCCCAGCTTTTTAATACAGAGATCTAGAGAAAGTATCAGTAAAAGATGCAAAGAAAGTTGAGTGGGAATACTCTAGAAAAAAAAATTAAGATTAGGCAAGTTTGGTAACTTGGCTCTCTATAAGAAAGTGTTTGAAGAAGAAAGAACAAACTGAATCAGAGCATATTAAACATTGTGCCTTTGGCAAAAAGTAGGTCATTGTTTTATTGTGCACTGGAAAATATAATAAATGTCTGATTTATTTAAATATGCTGATTGCTGACTATTCATGGTCATAATGTTGAGATGATTTCAACTATACTCATGGGGTGATTTTCAACTTTAAATTACCTGATTCACACAGAGCTAGACAAGAAATTGATATTAATGGGCTATGTTGACTCTTGGCAGAAAGTCAAAATCAGTTATTTTTATTTTAGATCTCTAAACGTTTACAGAAGAATACAAAGGCTTTATTTTACCTTAATTTAAAAATCCAACCAATTTACTTAAACTTATTTTTCAATTATTTAAACTTTTAAAATAATTTTTTAAAGATTACAGTTTAGTTATATGGTAACAATGCTCTTAACATTAATAGTAATGATATACAAATATATTGTATCTCAACACCACCAACGGGCCCAAGACCCTCCACGACAGTTTGTTCCTATTTCATATCTAGTCCACCTCTTCATTTCCTCCTCATTACACACAACCACACCATAACCTACTAGTCTGAGTTTTGCCATCTAAGACGAAGGGTTTAAACTGAGTTTTTAATCCTTAAAATTAAAATTATTTATAGTTGTATGAAAAATTGACAGCTATTATTGATAATCTTGCATGTTACTGAAAGAGCAAATGTTGGAAGAATGCTATGTATTAACCCCCAAATGACATTATTTAG
Organism: Suncus etruscus; assembly: GCF_024139225.1. Lineage (NCBI taxonomy): Eukaryota > Metazoa > Chordata > Mammalia > Eulipotyphla > Soricidae > Suncus > Suncus etruscus. The sequence continues at coordinate 30,809,666 of NC_064857.1, read as the reverse complement.
TCTTTTCATATTTAGTTTTATGTTTTGCTTCCATTCCTTTTTCATCTTTGAGTTTTGAGAAGCATAAAGAAGGTCTGTGGTAAAGTTGATGCCCTATCAATTGTGGTCGAGAGATATATAAGTTCAAAGTTGCAGTACAAATTATTTTGAAGTAAGAAAAGGGCAAAGAATTAATAATACTTATCTTCGTAAATAAATCAAAGTGTATTCTTCTAAACTCTGACATCTTACAGAAAGCAACATTTGTATTTTTTGTTTCATTTTAGGAAAATCTAAAATTAAAAACTACTTTAAACTCTAAAAATAAGTGGCTTAAGTCCTGAAAATTTATTCAATCACATTTTAAACTCTAACTACATACTAGACTTGTAAACATATTTGCATTCTTTTAAATTTAAATAGAAATAGATTTGTTGAAATTTAGTTTCGTGAAATGTTAAGGAAAGTATCATCTGCCTTGATTTTTACAAATTATATGTAATTCTGTTAATACAATACTAGTATTTTGGGACAAGAACTAATGATTGACTCATTTCTCCACCATGTCAACTCAGTGGACACAGAGTGATGTTTGATTCTTACTCAATTTATTTTGTCATAATAGAGAAAGCAACTTGAATTCCAAACATTACAAGTGACAAAACATTTTATAGAATATTAACTTTGCATGGATACTGCACCTGAAGTATTCAGCTTTAATATAAATGAAAAAGCTAAAACGAAGTCAAAAGTTATTTGTTGTTGCTTCCTCCTTGACATTTCTTAACAGAACATAACAAGCTAATGGTAAAAGGAAAAGGCTGCACAGACAGGCTCCTTATCCACGCATTCAGGAAGGCCCACTAGCATTCTTCACACAAGGCCATAGCAGCAACACCTCAATGAGAAAAACGACGCCTTTCATTTGCCCAAGCTTATTGGTTCACAAAGTGCTTTTCATATTGGGTTTACTTCTTTTTAATGAGAGAGAAAGTTATACAGAGGATTTTAATCCCTTAGAAGGCAGGAGACTTTTGGCAAGATTTTGAATCTTTCCTCTGTGGCCAATTAGTGACAATTTCACTTTTGCAAGACAGCCGTCTCCCTGTCCAATTTGACAAGGCAAAGCAAGAAGACTGGCACTGAATTTGATGCCAGCAGTAGTTCAAAATCTCACCACCATCAAAATAGGAATTCAGATGTAAAACTCCAGGACTTGTTTAGCCTGCTCCGGCCGCCATAGAGGCTGAATGGCAACCAGAGTCAGTATCTTGAAGAAGCAGGTTGGTAGTAGTTTAATTGGCATGATCTTTTTGCAGAGGAAGTTTGGCAACATGTTTTTGATGAAGGCAAAATTGCATAATTGTGCAATCATGTGCATACCAATATGTTTACTCCAGCCTTGTTTATAGTAGAAAAAAATTAGAAATGACAGTATTAATCAAAAAGTCGTTAGTTAACCAAAGTATGGAGCAATTTTTAACTGGAATGCCATACAACCAAGAATTAAAATACAATGGAATGACATCAGTGGACAGGATAGGCCAGATAGTGTAAAACCACATAAGTTGTGATGAGGTAGAACTTCTATTTCTTTGATTAAATTAGAAAGCCACTGGAGATTTTTAACACAGAAGCAAAAGAATTTTACTTACACTTTTAAAGGTTCACTCTGATGCTATGTTGAAAAAGATTAAGGCAGGAATGTGAGGTTGTACCAGGGGAGGTTTGTGGTGGCGCAGAGCAGGTGCTTTCAACAGCAGAGGTGGGAAAAGTGCTTAACGTGTATAAATAATAAAGGTCAAGAAAGAAGGATTTTCCAGCATATCAATATAGGGAGTGTGAGCAAATGAAGCATCAGACAAGAGCCCCCCAAAAGTTTTTTATTAAATAGATTTTTGTGTTCTTTGTACAAAAAAACATTCCTCCCAAACACATGGTTGCTGCAGAATAACTGTTTTGTGGAAAACCTTAAATTTTATCTTTATACTTTTTAGGCACAATACAAGAAACATGTTACTTCAATAACAAAAGCAAATTTTAAAAAATGCCAGTAAAAGTGCCATTTGCCTCTTGAATATTTATTTTTTGGTCCTCCATCTCTTGTTGCATGACAACCAAACCTTGCAAAATAACAAGCAACAACTCTGGAATATGAATAACCCTGCAATATCTGACCCCCCCTCAACCTGCCCAGGTTTAGAATTCATAGCAAGTCACTTCTCTTTATTCGAGTCCCTTCTAACTGAAGGAAAGAATTCACTAGGGCCTCCTACACAATGAACCTGAAGATTAACACCACGGAGTCAGCACACCTGCCAAACCAGCACACCAAACCACATAAGTAAACCTCCATCTGTGTAATGAAATGACTCATTCTTATTCTCATTAACCCCCATAGTTAACATATTTGAATCTACCCTCTTCTCAAATTTATTGTTTTCTGACTGTTTTGATAGGCCTTATGGCATACATGGATTTCTGTATCAATTTTAAAATAAAACATGTGGAATAAAAGTTATTAAACACCTGGATTTTTTTCTTCATCACCACCAACCGTCCTTTGAATGACAGATAGGCTTATCAGTGTCTCATTTACAATCACTATATTCATGGCTCTATCTCTCACCTTGACTTGTTATTGCCTGTCAAGAGAACCGTACATTGAGAACAAAAATGGTAAAAAAAAAATCTATTTGCAACATTTAAAATTTTAGAAAATATCCAAAAAAATTAGTATATAATATATATATATATATATATATATATACATATATACTTGGGTCTCAGGTATATACACCAGGTGTGCTCATGATTATTCCTTCCTCTGTCCTCAGGGATCAGTCCTAGAAGGACTTGAAATATCATATGTGGTGCCATGAATTAAACCGGGGACAGATTGTGCAATATAAGGGCCTCCAGGTGTTCAGAGAGTTTTGTATATTCTAAGTGCAACTTTCTTAACAGACTTCAAGTACAGAAGTTATGTCTATACCTCTAGTCATGTGTCACTTCAGTCAACAACGAAAAGTAATAAATTGCAACTGGGATACATAAAAGTTATTCAATGCACTGTCTCTTGAACTAAATTGTCTTTGTTTGTTTTAGGCCACACCCAGTTGTGATGAGGATTACTGTTGGCCTTGTGCTCAGGAGTCACTCTGGATGCTGGGGATAGAATACAGGAAAGACAAGTGTTCTATTTCTCTATACTATCACTGCAGCCCCAAATTGTCCTTATACCAGCAGTATGTCTTCAAATATAGAAGGAATTCTGGTATCTTATATCAAATCAGGTCCCTTCTTTCTCTTTTAGTTTCCCTTCCCCAAAGCAACTGCGCTGTTCTCTTATCCTCCAACATGTGTGCCTAGAACCCAGATGATTGGTGGTGACTCTGAGCTGTGCCTCTTCCCAGTTACTTAGGAGAGGAACTTTTGAATTTCTCACTCATCCCATGGCAAATATTCTGACACTTGGAAGCTAGGCACACAGTCTGTGCATGTACTAAGCATGTGGCTCTCTGCATATGTCTGCACATCATTTTTCAGGAAACGCTATTTCACACTATACCAGCTTGATGAGTAGCTGTTGTTCACACCCACTGAGAAATAACTCCATGTGAGAATAATACCTTTACAACTTTGAAATGTCCTCAGACAGACTTCTCATCTCCAGGCCATCAACCTGCTGTGAACTCTCATCTTGACTTCTCACACTTACAGGCAACAGTCGTGCAACATACTGTCAAACAATATGAAGGTTGGAGGAAATGTGAAAGAGTGAAAAATTGAATCAGAGCCTGCACATTTTTCTAGTTTATTGTTATTTTTAATAAAATTTTTAAAAATCACCACATGCAACTGTATTTACACTCGGTGTGTCTTATAGTCCTCTGCTCTATGTCATTGAAGTGTGTTTAAGTTACATATGCTCATAAATATTCTTTTTGTTGAAATTTAGCACATAATTTCAACATCTGAGCTCCCTGTCCTCAAGACGCTTTCTATTTACATCTTCATTAAAGTAAATATTTATGGTCAAAATTCTTTTTTTACATTTATCTTAATAAATTTTTATTGACTCATCATGAGATATGCAGTTACAAAGTTGTTTATGATTGAATTTCATTCATACAATGTCTAACACCCTTCACCAGCACACCATCAATGTCACCAGTTTCTCTCTGCCTCTATGACAGAACTCTCTTTTTCTCTTTTCCTTTGAGAGCACTGTGGTTTGCAATACTGTTATTGAAGGGGCATCTTGAATATCACTTTATCTTCTTTCAGCACCTACTTCTTGTTCTTGTCAAAAATCTAACCTTTGTATTCTAAGTCAAAAATTACAAATAATATATCCTATGCATACTATATATATATCATATGATAATTACATGTATCACAAAATTGAGGCAATTAGAGCTTGACATGAGTATGACTTCTAAGAACTGATTTTATTCTTTTAGTATTATCCAAAAATAATTTTATGAAATATTTCAGTGCTTACTGAAAAGTTAAGAAAGATAAACATTTGGGGCTTAAGTGATAGTGCAGCAGTGGGGCATTTGCTTTGCATGTGGCTGACCCAGGATGAACCTGAGATGGATCCCTGCCTGGTGTTCTATATGGTCCCCTGAGCTAGGATCAATTTCTGAGCGCATAGCCAGGAGTAACCCCTGAGTGTCACTGGGTGTGGCCCCAAAGTAAAACAAACAAACAAAAGAAAGACATTTAATAAAGATCAGTTTTAGAGATAAATAAAATAAGCAACCATTTCATTCCACAAATAGGAATTGTGTTCCTAAGGCATGCCAGGATATGCTTGATGCAGCAAATTTCAAGGGGAGTTTAAAGTGGGCTAGATTAGAACTGGAGCCTTAAATATCTTCACCTTAATTCCCCGGGAACATTTTCAGCAGCAACTGAAATATGCATGGCTAACTTTTCATTTATTTTTCTGAAATAGAAAATATATTTAAGTATAAGCCAGCTAGCCTTACTGATTAATTCTTTTAGTTAATGTCCAACTACTCACATATGAAATTTATTTATTTATTGGTTTTGGGACCACACCCAATGACTCTCAGGGGTTACTCTTGGCTATGCACTCAAAAATCGCTCCTAGCTTGGGGGACCATATGGGACGCCGGGGGATCGTCCTAGGTTAGCTGCATGCAAAGCAAACGCCATACTGCTGTACCACCACTCCGGCCCCTGGAATTTATTTTAATTCAACAGAAACTACTAAATAATTACTACAGATTATACAATTTTTAAAAATAAAAACATCTGAGATTGAAGTGAGATTTACAGGATAATGATCATTCAACCACCAGGAAAGAAAGAATCAAGTATTTTTATGTAATTTATGTAAATTTAGAGTAATAAAAGAGTATGCAAAATTTGGAGTCTGGTCATAAAGGCAAGATGATGGAACAGGGCAAAAGAGAGTTAATCAAGAATTCTTTTCAATGTAGATTCAAATTTAGGAGACCCAATTGGGTACTAATCTAAGAGATCTTATGTAAGTTGGTTTTAAACATGTCCATTATTAATTTGTTTTTTTTTTGTTTGCTTTCCCTTTTGAAAAAAGTTTATAAAGAGAAAAAATATAAATCAGAACTTTAATAATTATAATCTGTGAGTAAGAGTTTTCATAACTAATCCTCATACTCCGAGAGTTAGCAATTTAATGGAAATCATATTGAGAACCTGAAACTAAAATAATTGCACATACTTCTATATAAACCATGAATTTATATGTACATAAAATATATATTAATGTTTATATTAATCATATGTGCATTTTGTACATTTATGCAGGTTGCATAGATAACATGACTATATTGGTTTGTCACCAAACTTTTAAATAATTTTTAAAGAACAGTTTAACTTCTAATAAAGACTTTGCATTAAAAATGTAATAAAAAATTTAAGAAAGAAATAAGAAAACATTTGTTCATTTGGAAATTATAATCAGTGAATAACTACTATTACACATAAATCAAACAATATACAAATTCATATGCTTTGAGGAAAATTTTCTTTCATAGTTTTTAAAAGTAGTAGTAAATTTTTAACTTAGTTTGTAGATTCTTTAATGTGCTTTATGATACACTGATAAACACATATCTTAGGAAAGTGAAATCGAAGTTACTATCATTTATGAAACTAAAATACTTTAATAAAAAAGAAAAAACTTTTTACTAAAAAGAAAACAATTTTGAGACAGCAGAAGTGTGCTGGGTTCATAAAAACAATTTTATCTATGACAGTAAAAACATTGAAAGGTTGTATGAAATAGTCAAAATCTACTTTACAGTACTTAAAATCCTAACAGAAATGTAGCATCTGAGTCTCTTATTTTTTTCACAAAAGATTTTCAAGAAAGTACTACACGAAGAGTAAAAAGTGATTCAGAAACTGATGCCATTTGTCTATTGCCTCTTTTAACATAACTACCCTCACCTGAGTCAACAAACAAAAAAACAAGTGGCTCAGACATTCCTATCAATTATTCAATAAATTATTTGACTAAGTTCATCATAATGATGTTCTGTAATGATAAAACAGAAAATAAAAACACATATTTTACCATAATAAGTCGGGTAGAAATAACAAACTTCAGTAAACAACTTCTACTAAACAGTTTTTCCTCTGGCACTTTAGATCTATTGATTCCAAGACATGAAAAAAGTAATGACAAAACAAATTATCTTTAAGCTGTAAACACTTTGTATTAATTCTTCAGTGCATCCAGGAGTGAATTATGAATTTTCTTAAAGAAAACATAAATAAATACTTACAATAATTTTATTTTACTGTGATTAAGTGGGTAAGGCAGATGCAGAAGGTTGTGTGGGCTGGTTTTGGATTCAGACTTATACTTAAGAGTTGTGCTAAAGATGGTCTATCAGAGCAAGAAGTAAATATGGTCACAGTATAGAATTTATATCATGATGACAGCATTATGATTCAATAAATTATTTCTTGAATTAATATTTCTGGGTCTGTATCCGGACTTTACATCCATGAAGTCAGGCTAATTACCTGAAGAGACAGCATCTGTATCTCCAACATCACACATATCTTATGTTTTTGTTATAAAAAAAGAAGAAGAAGAAAAATTTAAAGCTAGAAAGTAGTCAAGAAGTTAATCCAATCCATACTCTTATGAGTAAAGTAATTCTTTCTGGTGAGATGGTAAAGATCTAATGGTGACTATGTATACCTAGAATCTAATGAAATAAACACTGAGTCCAGGGTTCAAATAAGATACAATCTGTCAGTCTGATGGAAGTTCTCAGCAAGAGAAGGTTCTTAATAAATATGTATTTGCTAAAATGTTCTTTTACAAAATTGTTTAAAACAAAATTTAATAGCAATCTTTGGTAAAAGTTGAATAATTTAAAAAATTAGGAATCACGCTCTGATTATGTTATTCATCTGTGTCTTACTTGAAGTGGCAATAAGGTCAACTGCAATGTTATAGGGGAATAAATGAACAGTATTGCCATAGTAAGCATTATTCATGGGATATAGCTGTTGATTCTGCACAAGTTTTCTCCATAGTTGTTACTATAAATTATTTCAATAACTAAAATTTTCCACAACTAATTCATTTGCTCACCTAAAACAGAATTCTAGTTCTAGAGTAAGCACTCCTTAATACATCATTACCAGAATTAAAAACAATTATGATTGATTAATTGAGTTTGGGGATACCACATTTATTTTCCAGATGTTTTCAAGTAATATAGACTGAATTTTTCAACATCAGCCTATAGTAATGACTATTTCCTGTCCCCCATTTTTTGAAGATGACAATTATTATGAGTTACAGAACCATGATATACATACAGCATTAAAAAAGTAGCACAGAGGGACTCAGAATCCTTAGAACTATTCTTATGCATTATAGTTTTACCTCAAAGAGGAACATCAATTGTTCCTCTGTGTTTTGCAGCCTCAAAGCCTGTTTCTGGGAATTGGATCAGAATGATGTATTCAGGGAGCAATATAGAGCTGCCAACAGAGGTGACATCTGTCTCATAGTACCATAGTGGTGTATGTATCTTCCGGGTCTTCATTGAAGTGCTGCCTTTCCATTATCTGAAATAATGACTGCAAAGGTAGAAATTGGTGCACATTTAGTACTGTTTGAATAATTACATTATTCACATAATTTAATTATTCAATAATTAGTCAATAATAATTATATTATTGAGTTATTTGGAGGTAAAAATCACCTGTCTAAAGTGTGAATTAGTTCTTAACAACAATATATAATCTGGGGCAGGGGATTTAAAATGTATTTTTCTCATGATATCTTTGCAGAAAAAGTTAATTCCATCTCCAAATTTATTGAACTGCTTATTCAGTGATGATGTCTTCTGGAATAAACAGAAGAATATGAATAAGAAAATTAATTAAAAGTAGCAAACTTTTATAAAAAATAAATATTTTGACTATACTTATAAAGGCTACAAATTAATATATAAAGATAGATAGCTTACACATGCAATTGCTTCAATATCTGTGAGATTCCATACCTACATGAACAGACACCAGTTTTAAACTAGCCCACTCTGGGGACTGGAGTAGTAATATAGAGGTAGAGCATTTTCCTTGTACATGGTCAACCCAGTTAATTCCCCAGCATCCCATATGGTTCTCTGGGTCCCACCAAAAGTGATCCCTAAGTACAGATCCATGAATAAGCTCTGAGAACTGCTGGATGTGACAAAATAATAATAATAATAATAATAATAATAAACCTCTACAGAAACCTAACCAACTCTGTTTCCTATAACTCATGACATTCATATGCCATTGCTTATTCATACTTTCTTCAGTTTGTCTTATTTTTTTTTCACTTCTGTAGGTAAAAATTATAATTTTGTGTCTAAGAAAGCTAAAGTCCTATTCATAATATAAGATATTGGAACTATTTCTCAAAAGATAGGGTAAGGGCACATATGAATTACCCCAAAGCACCATTTCTCTCAAAAAAAAATGTGTTCATGATTTTAAAACCCAAATAATTTTTGAAAAAGTAAATCTTTTTGAAGAAAATCTTTTTAAAAATGAAATTATTTTTAGTTATATTTATTCTAGTAGGAAACAAAATTTTTTTTATAAATTGTTATCTATCCCAATAAAACACTGCCATGGAAACTTAATTATAAGATCCCACTAGTTTGACATGTCATGAGATAATGAAAATATTTTGCTTCTAAAGAATTACAGTATAGTACACAGTGAACACAAACAATATGAATAATTGAAATCTAGAGCATTTATGCCTCAATGGAAAAAAAAACAATATTTCATGGCACATAAATTTCCTCAGCTTATTTGCATTAAGGTTGAATGATCAAAGTACTGTCCACAGGAAAACAGTGATGGTACCTTGATTTAAGTGTGATGAACACTCATAAATATTCTTAGGAAGCAAGTTGTACCTACATTGAATCAGCACTTATTAAAATTTTATTCCCTATAGTTATTCAACAGGATCTGTGGTATAAAAACATAATTACAAAAATCAGATTTGAGCTCATTTGACAACAGAAGGGTTTTATGGTGACCTATCTCCAAATGTTCCTATTTGTAATTAAATGCAGCGATCAGCAGTAAGGATTTTGAAGCTGTTTTAGTAGTTCCGCTATTCTGCTTAACATGTGGCACCCGTAATAATTAAAATGATACTAACACATGCACAATTTTATGGCCCTTATGGTGCAACCCATTATGCCAAATAAGGGCCTCTGTTTTCACAGCATACTGCACATGGTCTCATTACACCCACTTTTCTTTTCCTGTCTTCACACTAACAACTGTTAAAGTGAATCAACACACGAAACGTACTATAACAGCTTAGTGTTTATGATATGTGTGCTGTTAGTCAGTGAACAGGAAAATCTAAACATTTACTGTTTATGTAAAGAATAGCGTTAGTGTTAGCGAATTGCTCGGGTCTGCTTACTTTATTATCTAGATCACAAACGTAATGATGGGTTTCAATAGCATCTATATTTTCGCTTTGTTTTGTTTTTCAATGCAGATGTCTATAAAACCCGGAAGAATTTAGCATGTACATATCTTAGAATATGTCTTCTCAACCACCAGATAATTTAAAGATCACTTTAGAAAAGAAAAAAAAAAAAAAGATAGATAAGTTAGTGTGTGTCAATCCCAGTTTCTAAAGGAAAAGAAAATAAAGAACGAAAGAGAAGGGTGAAAAGTAGAAGACAAAGAGTGAAATATTTAAAGGTGTTCGAAAATTATTTCCTCCACAATTTTTTGCAGCTGGATCTGATGTATGCAAAAGTATTAATAAGCTACAAAGTCTTATTATGTAGCACCACACTTAAATTGATTTAAAAAAAAAGTGAAAATCTGAGATTAGTGCCATTTTATCATGAATAATTTCGTAATTAAGAAGCTCCTCAAAGACCTCCTACACTCATTTTACAGTCATCAGTTCCGAATGGCATTCAGTCTTTTTGTTCTGGGACACAGTCCAAAGTAAGTCCCATCGGTAGAACAACCAACAACGGGTTAGGCAAGATCGCCTAACTGCATTTTGCATTGCTATTTTTCTAAACATTAGTTGAAACTTCAAAGAAGGCACAGTCAACCTTTCTTCATTTTCTAAGCGAGAATCAAATTCAATTCTGGCCAGCTAAGAATTTTGCTGTTCTTTGCGCTAATCAAGGGAGTCAGCTCCACTGAGTAGGCCTTGAATGTTAACGGCTTAAGAGCTCAATCGATTGCAAAGATACAAAAGAAAAATGCTCACAGATTGCAGCCTTCACGTGGTTTGGCTCTGGGATCTCATCAACAGTGTGACGTCAACCGGTAGAGAACCATGTGGATGCTGTATGCGGACCATGCGCTCATTACAGAACTGTGAAAATTTGTGGGACCGCAAAATGAAAATGATCAGCCAGGAGAGGGGGAAAAAAATCCTGCAAGATGAGAAGCTGTGGGGGGGGGGGGGGGAAGCAGCTTGAGAAAGACCTAACACGTTCTTCTATACAAGCTTCTTAATAGAAAAGCTAGAAACATTGAATATTATGTAAATAGCACTGCAGGTTCAACAAATCTGTCAGAACCCATGCTACCTCCAGCTTAGAGAGTCAAACTCAGACACATACAGGCAAGATTCCATCTCTGTTAGGGTGAATATTTCAATTCTGCTGCTTACAAAATCAAAAACCAAAACCCACTTTGTTCAACAATTAAAGAAGGTATAAGGCTTTCTCTCTAAACTTGAAGGAATTCATTCATCGCATTTAGCGATTCCGATTCTTTGATTACAATAAGTATTTGGGATCAGCATTAGTATTTCCTACCCTAGGATCAAAAACAAATAACCCACTTTGTGTGTTTCTTATTGCAAATGAATTAAATTAGAAACCATTAGGAGGACTCGCTGTTTATATCCTTGTTTCAGCAGTGGTAGTATTTGAAGTTTCCTGCGGTAAGTTCATTACTCGTATTTTGTCCAGAATTAGTGAAGCGTGCTGAAAATTGCTAATGACAGATGTTTCTCCACTCTGTCACACTTCTTGTATCATTTGATTTGGAAAGCAACATACGGTGTTCTGCTCTATCAGTATGTCACAGACTGTCTGTAAACAGCTGGTCATAACTCAGTTCAGTGAAAACCATTACTTTCCAATGAAGGGCTGGACACCCTCCAAATTGCATTTTGGCATGGCCTCGGCTGCATAATGCATAAAGTTCCTCTGTTCTGAGGTTACCTAAGAAGATTTCTCACTTTTCCTACTTGTTTTTATGATTCAGAAACTCTGAGCATTTTCATAGCCATAGAAGATTAAAATATGTAAAAATTCAACCTAATTATATCAAGCGTTTGACAAAAATCTGTAGATGGCACATTGTGAAAGAAAACAAAAAATGTATGTAAAATGTGTAGCTTATCATTTCTAGTTGTGTCAACAATTGCAGGAGCGTGCATTATTAGGGTTAAGACACACAAGATGACATATTTAAATGCACTCCATAAAATAGTCATGGCATATGAGAGTGAAAATAGAGCTAGTACATAATATGGAGCCACAGTCAGAAAAACTAAATCATCCCATGCCATTTATATGATGGTAAAATTTAAGGAAAATTGTACTGCTGTTTGTTTTCTTTTTAATCTAAAACTCATCAAGCCAAAATGAAAAGGAAAAGTCTCATAAGCACAAGGTCCTACATGCTATTTTTAACATGACATTTTAAAAACATATGAACAATTGCTTTAACAATCAGTTATTAAATTTTCACTACATACCAAATATTAATTAAGAAATCAGTACAACATTTTCTAAAGATTTGGAAATTTTACTCATCAGAGCAATAAAATCTTTTACTGAAAACCCCTGAGTAGAGCAGATAAATAATTAGAATTTCTGAATATCTGTGAAGCTGCTTGCTATTTCCAGACCCATAAAGTGTTTCTAATAGAGATGGAATTCAATGGAAGGAATTCAGTCCCTTTGAGGGAGTAGATTACAATTAAGATTAATACCTCCTTATTTTATTCACTAAAATATCTATAGACAAGTGTCAAGTTCTAACATGTGCCAGAAAATTATTGAAGGTGTTATTGTAGGACTTGTATATACATGAGGGCAGAGAAAGGCTTATAAACATGGAACTCAAAAAGTATGTATTCTTGACCCAGAAAAATCACAACTTCATTCCAGATTAGGTTCCCAATGATCCCTTTAAGATCTTCCTTTATTGTCCCTTGATAGCACGACCCATGTTCTGTTCTCCATATTTGCATAATTAGCAAACATCTACACCTTCCCAACAATTTCCTAAAAACATTCCTATAGTATTCATGAAAAATTGCAGCTGGATGCCAGTAGAAAGTAATTCATCCTATAAGAGTAAGGGGAGATTTTGGAGAAGGTAACATTTGACGTTGGTCTTCACAATGATTTCCCTGTGCAGAGTAGACATTTTAGAAAATCCTAATTCAGAGCTAAGTCCTAACTAGTAGAAGAGAATCATTTAACACTATTTGCAGGTAAGTGCCACCAGAGAATACAACAATCATATTAGAATATTCCAAGAAATAAAAATGATACCCATGATGAAGAATTTCTTTGACATAAAGGGACTTTACCTAAATCTGAGTTTTTCTTATTGTATTAAAATCCACAGATCCACCTTGATAAAATTAATAGAATTTATGTATGAAAGGATGAAAGAGCTAATAATAATATCTTGAAGTGAAAGCACTTCAAATGTTACATCACTTGACATTAAGGCAGTGGTAGAAGGTTTTTGGCATTTAGTGGAGGAGCAGTAATATACTTTTGAAGCATTAACATTATCACTACTATAATCATGTTGCTTCAATAACATTAAAATAGTTATATTTTAATTCCCACTCACTATATGATTGAATGGGAATTGCTTTCTCAAATCTCTAAGACTTTTAAGGCAATAATATTTTAGCAATAGATATTTCTATATTGTTAAATAATAACACGTCAGAAATTATGTTGGTCTTCCTTACATATGAAATAAAAAGGGAGGAGAGCTGGAGACAAAACAAAAGATGAGACAGTTGCCTTGCATGTAGCCAACTCCAGTTTGATACCTGGTACTTGAAGGTTCACTAGGTGCAATCTATGAGTACAGAGCCAGGGGTAAGCCAGTAAGCCCTGAACACAACTGGGTTTAGAATACCCTTCATCCCCTACTCACTCCCCCCCCCAAAATCTACCTTACTCTGCACATATGAATCCTTTTAAACAATAGGCTCTTTTCAATATCTATATTGCAAATTTCTTGGTTTGGTATTTACTTGCCTGGTTAAATATGCTTTTCCATTTAAACATTATCAGTTGTTAATGCAGTAGTAGCAGAAGAAATTTAGAAGGGCATTTTACCCTGCCAGTTGCTTTACCTTTTATGATTTTTAGTTTTGGGCCACACCCGGTGATGCTCAGGGGTTACTCCTGGTTGTGGGCTCAGAAATAGCTCTTGTCTTGAGATGCTGGAGATCGAACCCAGGTCTGCCTGGGCCAGCCGCTTGCAAGGCAAATGCCCTACCATTGTGCTATGGCTCTGGCCCCTGCTTTACCTTTTAGAGGAATGTATTCAGCTAAGAAAATGTTTAACTCAGTCTTTTAGATAAAGTCTATGAAAGAAAAAAGGATAAATTGTTTTTATTATAATATTTCCCCCAATCCTATTTTCTTCTTTGTGTATTTACCTGTATTTATGGTTAATTTCCTTCTATAACTCACCTCACTCATTTGCTCTGCTCAAGTACTTAACAAGAAAAGGCTATTATTTTTCCATCACACAGAAAAACTCACTATCATGAAATGTAAATATCTATTTCTTTCAAAAGGAATCTCTGTAGACTAATTAGGTAAGGTAATAATAAATAGGACTTTGCATAAATATTACAAGGAATCTTTCATATATATTTGATTTTATATCAGTGATGATATTTCTTATTTTTTTCTTCTGTTGATGGTCTTTTTTTCCCTACTGTAAGTAGCTCTACTTTTAAATATGAGCTATGGCTCCTAGAGCAGATGGGTGAGAAAAGAAATAATTTCCACCCTATAACTTGTTAGAAGAACTCAGTGCTTTGCCAGTTGGCCAGGAGCTTTAGCACTCAATACAAAACACACAGATTCGCAAAGGTTGGTCCTCTATGTGGTTCTTATTTGATTCTCTTGAAATCTTAATAGGGCCAAAAAATTGTTCACTGAATTTTTGACTAATGAAAATTGCAAATTATGGCCAATATCCTATTGGTAGTCCCCTGTTGTTCTTATGATCAAAATCTTGGCCAGAAAAAAAAGACACCTTTTTTTCAATATATCCAAAGAAATCAAGGCCCCAGATAGAGATTCTGCTTCAATGGGCATGATTTTAACCATTTCAGGAACAAATATTTTTCAACAATACAGAACTGCATTTTATTTATTATTTATTTATTTATTGTTTTGGTTTTTGGGCCACACCCTATGATGCTCAGGGACTGTTCCTGGTTCTGTGCTCAGAAATCACTCCTGGCAGGCTCAGGGGATCATATGAGATGCTGGAGATAGAACCCTGGTCAGACAGGTGCAAGGCAAATGCCCTACCCACTGTACTATTATTCTGGACCCAGAACTGTCATTTTAAAGAAAATAACAGAACAAAAAAAAAAAAAAGAAACATACAAAATTAGTGTGCAAAATAAATAAAATTTACAATATAATACTGACTACTTCTAGTGTTGGGGTGAAAAGATTAGCACATTATCCTTCATCAGAAAATTCAACAATTGATTTCATTTTATTTCTTTCCCTTGAAACAACATTTATTGAATGCCAGCTAAATGCAAAGTAAAACATAAAAATAGTTATATATTTATGTATTTCTTAAGGAGATCAATGGAAATAATTACACAAATAATTAGAATACAACGGAGAATGATTTAAAAATGTGTGTATAAAAATACCTTCAAAAGTTAACGAATTTTGTAATTTCTAATGTATATCAGTATGTTCCCATTTTATATGCAAATATTCAAAAATTCTTAGTACCTGAAAATAGATTACAATTAGCTATGATTATCTAGAACCTGATTACCAAGTGACTATATAATTTATCATTTAAACAAGGACACTGAGAGAGAAGAGTGATGCGATTAATAATCATGCCAATTAAGACCAATAGAAATAAACTTGTATGCTCTCAGGCAAATCGAGGCGTGTGATTATCCTATTGATTACCAAATGTGAGCATACCAATGAAGTATATTTTTACTTTTAATTTTTTCCTAATATTAAATTTTATTTCTGATTAAATAAAAATATTTTTAAAAATTAAGAACTATTTAAAAATCAAAATGAGGGCAGGAGAGATAGCAGATAGGTAGGGCATTTGCCTTGCATGCAGAAGGACAGTGGTTCGAATCCCGGCATCCCAGATGGTCCCGTGAGCCTGCCAGGAGCTATTTTTGATCGTAGAGCCAGGAGTAACCCCTGAGCGCTGCCGGGTGTGATCCAAAATCGAAAGAAAAAAAAAAACACCAAAATGAGACTGTGCACCTGGGATCTGTTCCTTTTACATCAAAATAAAGACACGAATTGATATTGTTTAATAAAATTTATTGAATCAGGTTTTATTGGTACACAACATACAAACAAGTAAATTCCTATGCATATGTTGCTTCTACAAAATTAGAAGAGCTAAGATATATTTACAAAATGTCAAATATTATTTTAAATATTTTATAATTATTTGAAATATTATAACATATTTACAAATAAATGTTATAAGCATATTTAAAAAAAGAAGACATACAGGATAACCCCTACAACTGCTGCTATGCCAAATGGTCCTGCTTCACCACTTTTCACTAATCTCTGCAGACTCCTAACCACCAAAAACTCCAGGTATGTCAGTTTTATGGTCGATACCTTAGGGACTCTTTGGAGTCAGGGATAGCCACCTTCCCCTATGCCTCTGTATGTCAAATGGCCTCTACAGTCATGCCCATGAACCACGACTGTGACCATATGAGCTCATTGGCTCAGCTCCAAATCCTCAAAATTCTGGACCATACGGCCACTTACCCATATGACACCTCCATAATTTCATATTGACTTCTCAGTAGGAAGACACCAAACCAGATGTAAAATTTTCTTAGAAGCCACATATGGTCAAGAAACAAAACCAACAAGAGAATGCTCAACTAGCAATAAACAGCATAGCAAACCTCCAGATGACATCATTGCAAGATGTAATAATCTTTTTTTGTTTGGTTTTTTGGGGGGGCCCACACCCATTTGATGCACAGCGGTTACTCCTGTCTAAGTGCTCAGAAATTGCCCCTGGCTTGGGGGAGCATATGGGACACTGGGGGATCGAACAGTGGCCCTTCCTTGGCTAGCATTTGCAAGGCAGATACCTTACTTCTAGCACCACCTCACTGGCCCCAAGATGTAATAATCTTCACAAATTTTCTTTTAAGCAAGTTTTTTGATAATCCCATTACTATTTATTTATAACAAGCAATATTAAGTAAATTACTAATACCTAAAAGAGTCAGGCTTGAGGGAGTTTGGAAAACTGAGGAAAATGTTGGGAGGAATTTACATTGGTGGTGGGATTGATGTTGAATCCCAGAAGTAACTGTATTATGAATAACTCTGTAAATCATGATGCTTAACATAATTTATTTTCTAAAACAAGACATACTGATGAGGCCGGAGAGATAGCATGGAGGTAAGGCGTTTGCCTTTTATGCAGGAGGTCATCAGTTCAAATCCCGGCGTCCCATATGGTCCCCCGTGCCTGCCAGGAGCAATTTCTGAGCCTGAAGCCAGGAATAACCCCTGAGCACTGCCAGGTGTGACCCAAAAACCACAAAAAAAAAAAAAAAGACAAACTGATGACATATAAACATTAAAAAGTATTTATATCATTTATTATTTGGGAGATGCAGATCAAAATAGCAATGAGAAACTACACATGTCTATGAAAATAGTGAAAATGGTTTATGTAAATATGAACAAAATAATTAATGTCACAATGAAATACTATGCAACTCAAAAAAAACAATGAAATCATATAATTTGCTGCAACTTTAATAGAACTGAAAAGTAGTATGTGAAGTGAAGTAAGCCAGAAGAAGAACAAACACAAAATTATACCACTTATCTGTGGTATATAGAGAAACTGGGAATGCAAAGTAGTAAAAAGGGATTCCTGGATTACGCTGGTCCCAGGGTAAGAGAAGGACAGAGAAGAAAAGAAATGGAGGAGGGGAGTAAAAAGAGGTGGATAGGAAGTAATCAGGGAAAGGAATCCAGGTCACTAATATAGCAGCTATATTAGTGGTGTAGAGGATTGGAATGGCCAGATATTCATGCCACTGAGTCAGAAACAATAAAAACAAAATATCCAAACCACAAGAGTCAAACATAAAAATGGATTCAGGGTTGAGATGGATTGGAGGGAACCAGGGGACACTGTTGATCAACAGAAGTTGATCCTGGGGGTGGAAAGGTGCTACTCAACTATAACTGTAATTAATGTAAAACTCAACTATAACTGTAATTAATGATATCTGTTTTAAAAATTAGAAATTAACTTTATCCAAGCATATATAAAATACAAAAATGGGGCCGGGTAGGTGGCGCTGGAGGTAAGGTGTCTGCCTTGCAAGCGCTAGCCAAGGAAGGACTGTGGTTCGATCCCCCGGCGTCCCATATGGTCCCCCCAAGCCAGGGGCGATTTCTGAGCACATAGCCAGGAGTAACCCCTGAGCGTCAAACGGGTGTGGCCCAAAAAAAAAATTAAGAAATAAAATACAAAAATGGATGGATGGATAGATAGAGGATGGAAAAACTGACTTATCTAAATTTATGCTACATGTACACAGTGAATATGTGTACATATGTGAATATGACTGGGTTATTGAATGTTATCATTTTCTTCTCAACAGACATGAATTGTTGCTAATATTCATTTGATAATGAAGACACTCAAAATAATTTTATAAATTAAAAAGGAAATTAAATGTTTACTACAAGCTAACTGGCTGTTGTTATTTGCTTTTTTAGTCTTATAATGGTATTACTTTCATCATAACTTGCTCTTATTTGTGTTTTTTTTTTTGCTTGATTGTTTTACTTAGTTTTGTTTTATTTTGTTTTGTTTTGGCTTTTGTTGTTACTGTTGTTGTTGTGTTGCCTTTTTTTTAAGCTTATAGGAAAGACAAGTGACAGTTTCAGTTATAGTGACACGCTGTCAACATCTTTCCAGGTTGCTCTCATATGTTGGATATCCCATAGTCACTACCAACCCCAGACTGGAAACATGCTATCAAAATCATTTTCTTATTTCTTCTACCCTCCTTCTTTCTAATTCTATTGTTCTTTATCATCTTCATCTTAGAGCTACTCACAGCTATATTAGAATGTTCTTTGGTAGGGAAAACTCTTTGGGAATTATTTTTAGTTCCTTGACTGACTATATTCTGTTATATCTTCCCCTTTCTGAATTTCTTGCTCTTTCTTCTCTATGGTACTTTTACCTTGCTACCATATTTATTTTGCTCAGGCTTAGCTATGCCTCTATGTTCTATTTACTCTGATATATGGCACTTCAAGATGTACTCTCTACCATTATTATATTTTGTTCCTTTTATTCACATTTTTGTTTTATTTCATTTGGGTGGAGGCACATCCACCTGTGCACAGAGCTTACTCCTGCCTCTATACTCAGATCATTGCTAGAAATTATATGTGGTCCTAGGGACAAAACCAGTCTGGGCTTCATGTAATGTACTCTCTCTCTTTCTCTCTCTCTCTCACTCTCTCTCTCTCATGCACACACACATGCACACACACACACACACACGCACACACACACACCAGTTACACCTATATTTTAATGCTGAGTATTTTATTTCTGTACACCATTTCATACCCAATTCATTTCTAGACATGGCATTTGCTCACTGCTCTTTTCAAGGATTTTGAGAAAGATTTGCAATACTTGGGTTTACAAAAAGGAAGAAGCTCATTCGTGCAGAAATATTCTCCATTCAATATGAAGACTGCGGTCTTCACCATCATCTGACCTTATTCATCATCTTTATCATCATCCCTTGTTCACTTTCTCATATTTTCCGGCTTTTCCCATATCCATTTCTCTTAATTACTCCAAGACTCTGAGTCAGAAATAATACATGAAACAAGTCTTCTCTTTGCTCCCTCTTTGTCAGCTCACCAGTAAACTTTTGGAAAGCTACAGAGATGGACAATTTAGGCTTTGCATAACTCTAGAATGTTTTGCTCGGCTTGACCCTGCTTTCCCTTTGCTTTATTAGCACTTCTCTTGAATTTATTAACAGGGATGGGTA
The DNA here is from genome assembly GCF_024139225.1 of Suncus etruscus. Lineage (NCBI taxonomy): Eukaryota > Metazoa > Chordata > Mammalia > Eulipotyphla > Soricidae > Suncus > Suncus etruscus. The sequence continues at coordinate 30,789,772 of NC_064857.1, read as the reverse complement.
CAATTCAATGGTGGAGCAGTGGTCTTTCATGTGTGAGACCATGAATTTGATCCCTGGTACTGTAAACATCAATAAAGTGAAGTTTATTACCCTCTCTCTTTTTGATTACCTTTTTATTATCTCTATCGAGGACTCAGTTTCATTAGCTAGTAGGTAAGGGAGAGGCTGTGGTTTGTCTTTATTTTTGCATATTTACCTAAAACATCCTATTTGTAACTATTTTCATAAATATTCTACACTTAGCAGTTAGCTTCTACCAAACAACTATAAGGAAGATTCACGTCTTAGCACTTGTTTGTCACATTTTATCAACTTACTGGATGACTACCCTAATAGTCTCAATGTTCATATCCTTATTTTTGTGACATTTGAGAAAAACCAAACATTCAGAAAGATTTAGAATAAATATTAACCCAGATACTCTTAGAAAACAAGTAGACAGATATATTAGATTACCATAGACCAGAGTAGCTCAGTTCAGTTTGTACTGGCTCTATAGGAACGTAAGTTATATCTTAATGGCACCAGGCTGTCTTCACTTGTTTTTCTAACAAGTAGTGAAAGGTTTTTCAATTAAAAAAATTATGTAACATAAAGAACTGCTTTCCATACTCGTCAGAGGCAAACCAATTTACAAATCAAATATCCAAGAGTAAGAATTAATCAACAAGAAATAGAACATCCTCTTAATAAGATATAGATAGGAAGCTATTAAGTATTATATTTAATTACATAGAGATATAAAACTAAATCTCAAAAATTCCTATAATTCTCTAAGTGAGTGATAAATCAATAAAAAATTTTAAAGAATGATATTGAAAATAAACCACCTTTTGGGGTGGGGGGATGTGATACACCTGGCTGTACTCAAGGCTAACTCCTGGCACTGTGGTCAGGAATCATTCCTAGGGGACTCTGGGAAGCATATGGGCTGCCATGGTTCAAATTTGGGTTGCCCACATAGAAGGTAAATGCCTTATGTGATGTGCCATCTATTTGGCCATCCCCAAAAATATTTAAAAAAATGGTATGTCAACTACATAAAATGTTATATATGTATTTATTTATTAGTGATATGAAAGATGTGTTAAAAATTTAATTGTTACTTCATATTGAGGTTGTGGGTGATGTTTTTCTTTTCTAAACTTTTACAAATTTTGAATGATAGTACCAAAACAATCAACAAATAAAATTCATAAAGTATTTTTAAGATAGAAAAAACCAACACTCTTTTACCAAGGCTGAATTTTTCTAATTTTATCAGTACATGAAAGAAATACTTTTTTAAACTAACATAGGCATCATAACTCACCATTATAAAAAAGAAATGCTTTTTGTGTGACAAAGTCAGTTCTGTGAAATTGTCTGATGATGACTTTGGTGAGAACTCACAGATCTGCCAATATAATCTCCTTTCCATTTGTCATTCAGCTAGCTATTTGTTCTTTTAAAGGACTGTTTTTACCCTAAGGGCCAATTTCTTTTTTTTTTTTAAGAAAATATGTAGATGAATTTTATGATTGCTCTGCCTTTCCTACTTTTTTAAAGCAAGTCAAGTGATGCCAAAGTTCCACCTTCTAGCAGCAGATACGAATTGATCCTTTTCCTAGAAAAAAACAAAAATCTTAGATTCTGGTCATGAAGAATGCTCCTGCTTGTCCAAAGAAAAGCATGAAATCAGAAGTTGACAGAGATTCTCATTCAGAAAAGAATTGTCACCATTTTTGCTGTGCTCCGGCCAGAACAACATATGGCAGCCCAGCTGACAAATATAATCTTTTTCTCTTTTCTCCCATTTCACATGCACATTTCATTTGTGGAATATTAAAACTTCACACAAAGTGCCTGTTAACCCGTTGGCACCTCAGCATCTCTCGTCTGGGATGTGCTTTTTCTTGTAATCATCCTTTTTAGCTGCAAGAGGGTTAAGGGTAAAAGAGAGACCAGTGGTCAGAAGCTTTCTGACTTTTCTCTGCCTCCATCAACAATGAGCAACTCAGCATTTTCAGGCACAGTTGACTTTCATGGCAGAAAATGTCTTCTTTGCCTCAATATAAACCATTGTTAGCCTACATCAGAGAACCTTTTGGTTTCCTAAACCAGAGGTGTTTTGAGACACAGATGTCTTGACATATTGTAATCCTGGGGCCCAAAAGCAGGCCTATTACGGATGTGAACTGGAAGGAAACTTGTACCTATCAGTTCAATAGAAAAAATAGTTTTGTTCAGTTCACCTTCTCCCTCCCCCACAAAAAACATTGAGCACAGACTTAGAAATCATCATTAATATGCCGGGTGTCAGGGTTACTACACTTAGCAATAATACTCTGCAGAACCCCTCTGCGATAAATCCCAAGTGATTGATATACACTTTCAACAAGTTCGCATGTACGAATGTATGATTTCTCTTTTGCTTCCATCCTTTCTATCTCTTTTTTATATAGGAAAATTTCTTGCTACAAGACACAATGTATACTTATTAATGTATACTTATTAAATACATTTCAAACAAAAAATTAAAATTGAATATGACATATACCCCTAAATTGACCACTGATGTAGCAGATAATACCATTTTCCCATATTTGTACCAAATGTCTTTCTCTTGTACAAGTGTGTATGCAAATATATTTAAAATATTCTAGAGACACTGGACCCTCGTTCACACTCTTCCTACACAAGGTAAAACATCACTCTGAAGTTGAAGTTATGCTTTCACCAATATCATAATAAACATGTGTATCTATAAAAATCTTTATTAGGGTTTAATCTTTAATATCTTCCATTGATAGTATGGTGCTCTAAATAACATCCACATATGCTTTGCCTATAGCATTATAGTTCTTTGTGCAACTTATTCCTGTTGATATTTGCGGGTCTAGATTACAATTTTGGTTACAGCGTATTTTTCCATCATTTCAATAAACAAACCACATGCCTCTAATAAAGAAACGTCAGGTTATTTCTGACTTTTCCCCCCTTGCTACACTGCTGAATGAGGACCCCGAATATATTTTACTTTAAGCATCCTCAATTAGTAGGGTGGACACCACTAATTAAAACAGCTGGCTCCTGAGACTAGAGCAATAGTACAGTGGGTAGCATATTCACCTTGCATGCTGACACCTAGCATAACCCATATGTCCAATATGCTACTTTCATTTTATTTTATTTTATTGAAACAATTGTGATCTACAGAGTCCTTCATAGTTGAATTTCAGATCTACCTACCACCAGTGTCAACCTCAAATGTCAAATGTCCAATAACTACTTTCAGTGTTTTTTTAATTTTAGTTTATTAAAACAATTGTGATCTACAGAGTCCTTCATAGTTAAATTTCAGATATTCCTACCACCAGTGTCAACCTCATTCACCAATGAACCCAACTAGGTTCAAGTCCCAATCCCCATATGGTCCTCTAAGCCTGCCAAGACTGATCCCTGAGTAAAGATCAAGGAATAAGCATTGAGAATACTAGGTGTGGTTTAAAAGCAAAACAAACAAAAAATCCAAACCAAATGGCTAGTTTCTAAATTCTCCATATTTTGCACTTTTTTGTATTGGCAAATACTTTCTGCACTGATGGTATCAATTACAGAAGTTTCTGTTTCTCTACAATCTTGCCACATTTGGTGAAATAATACTTAATTTTTTGCCAAACTAATAATAAAAATAGCGACTTTAGTTTGGTTTAATCTGGCTCACCAATCATCAGTGAGATAGAACAACTTTAGTTTGTTTGCTTCTTTATTTGAGGGCTATACCTGTCAATGCTCAGGAGCTACTTCTAGCTCAGTTCTCTAGGGACCACTACCAATAGTGCTTGAAGGACTGACTATACAGTCAAATCAAACCTGGGGCCCATTGAGCTATCTTTCCAACCCTGAACAACTCTTTTTATGTTTATTAGAATTTTATTTGTCTTTTCAACTAGCCACTAGTTATTTGTTATACTTCAGTTTTACATTATTTTTGCTACATAAAAAATATCTTTACTATTGTTGTTGTTAGTATTATTGTTGTTAAAATCTCAAATTTATCATAGCTACAAGATTTATAACTTCTGGTTTATAAAGCGTTTCTCCATACCACAATGCCATAAACTTTCTTATACTTTTTTATACAATTAACTTGGCTATAGCAATTGTTTTGAAAACTAAATTTTGTTTCAAGAATTTAATATTAGAAAAATGAAGCATGGGCCCGGAGAGATAGCACAGCGGCGTTTGCCTTGCAAGCAGCCGGTCCGGGACCAAAGGTGGTTGGTTTGAATCCCGGTGTCCCATATGGTCCCCCGTTGCATGCCAGGAGCTATTTCTGAGCAGACAGCCAGGAGTAACCCTTGAGCACCGCCGGGTGTGACCCAAAAACCAAAAAAAAAAAAAAAGAAAAAGAGAAATGAAGCATAACACAAATGTCCAATATGTTACTTTCAGGGTTTTTTAAATCTTATTTTGTTGAAACAATTGTGATCTACAGAATCCTTCATAATTGAATTTCAGATATACGGTGAATCAGGACATTTCCTACCACCGGTGTCAACCTCCTTCCACCAATGAACCCAGAGTGCATCCTATACCATACAGAAACTTTTTAGTTTGATGTACTCCCATTTATTTAGGTTTGATACAATAGCTCTTGCCATTGGCATCCTATCATCGAAGATATCTTTGAGGTTCAAGTCTTAGAGTGCTCTGCTTATGTTTTCTCAATGAATTTTATGGATTCAGGTCTAATTTCAAGATCTTAATTTCAGTTTGAATTGACTTTTGTTTAAAATGTGAGTTATGAATCAATAATTTCTTGAACAGTTATCTAATTGTTCCAACACCATTTGTTGAAGAGACTGTCTTTGTTCCATTTCATATCGTTGACTCCTTTATCAAAGATTAGTTGAGCATATGCTTGGGGGTTTGCCACTGACTATTTGATTCTGATCCATTGGTTTGAAAATTTGTCTTTGTTCAATACCATGCTGTTTTGATCTGTATGGTTTTGTAGTACAGATTCATATTAGATAATAGGTTGCCTCCTACTTTCTTGTTTTTCAGTATTGATTTGACTATCCTAGGTCTTTTATGGTTCCATGCAAACTTTATAATTGATTGTTCTCCTTGAAGAAATTCGTCTGAATTTGAACAGGAATTGCATTAAATATATGCATTATTATATTATATATAAATATATTATATATATATGCATCAATATATTGCATTAAATATATAGTAGTTTAGGTAAGATGGTCATTTTGATATTTATTCTTCCAATCCATGAGCATGAAATGTTATTCCATTTTCTTTGGCCTTCTTCAATTTCTTTCACTTCTCTTTTTAGGTTGATTTCTAGGTACTTGATAGGTTTCGACCTATGTAAATGGGATAGACTCTTTGATCTCTTTCTCCTCTGAGTTATTATTTGTATAAAGGAATGCAACTGTTTTTGTGTATTGACATTTTAGCTGTCCACTATACTGTATTGGTTTATTGTTTCTAAGAGCTTTTTTCTTTGTGGACTCTTTAAGGTTTGTGATGTATGTCATATTGTCTGCACATAGAGATAGTTTGACTTCCTATTATCTAATTTGTATTTCTTTGATTTCCTTTCCTTGACTGATTGCTATTGTTAGGACTTCTAATACTATTTTGAATAAGAGTGAAGACAGTGGACATCCTTTCCTCATGCCAGACCTTAGTGGAAATGCTTTCAGTTTTTCACCATTATAAGTATTTTAGCTGTGGGATTTTTATAAAAATCTTTACTATCTTGAGGAAGATTCCATTCACACCTATTTTCCTGAGGATTTGCAGCATGATTGGATGGTGAATTTTGTCAAATGCTTTTTCTGCATCATTTGATATGATTATGTGTTTTTCATCTTTACTTTTACTAATGTGTTGCATGATGTTGATTGATTGCGTAAATTGAACCATTCTTGCATTCCTGGGATGAAACCCAGGTCATGATGTATAATCTTCTTTCATGTGTTGTTGGATTCAATTTGCTAAGATGTTGTTAAGGATTTTTGCATCCATGTTAATTAGTGAGATTGGTCTTGTAGTTTTTTTTTTCTTGGTGATATCTTTGTCAGCTTTGGGAATGAGCATGCTATTAGTCTCAGAGAAGACATTAGAGAGGGTTCCTATCTTTTCAATATTTTGGGAGAATCTAAGAATAATGGTAGTAACTCTTCTTTGAATGCTTGATAAAAATTCTCCTGTAAACCAATCTGGTCCTGAACTTTTATTCTTGGGGAGTTTCTAAATTACTGTTTCTATTTTCTTACTTGTGATTGACCTATTTAAGCTTTCCATTTCTTCCTTTTTAAGTATTGAGAGATGATATTTTTTCCAGAAATATGTCCATTTCTTTTAGGTTCTCTATGTTAACTGAGTATAGTTCATAATATGCTTTCATGATGAATTTCTTGGGGTTCTGTTCGGGTTCTTGGGGATTTCTTGGTGATTTCTTGAGGTTCTGTTATAATCTCTCCCCTTTCTTTTCTGATCCTGTTTACTTGATTCCGCCCTTTTTTCCCTTGAGTCTTGCCTGTGGTTTATCTATTTTGTTTATTCTTTCAAAAAAAACAGCTCTTGGTCTCAATAATTCTTTGTATGGTTATCTTGTTTCTATATTGTTGATTTATGCACTGGTTTTTATTTTTTTTCTCTGCCTGGGTTTAGGTTTCTTGATTGCTGGTTTTTTAGATATTTAAAGTGTCCCTTAAGGGTGTTGATGTTGCCTTTTTCTTTTTTTAATGTAAGTCAGTAATGCTATGAGTTTTTCCCTAAATACTGCTTTTGCTGTGTCCATAGATTCTGGCAATTTGTTCCTTCATTGTCATTAGTTTCATGGAATCTCTTTATTTCTTTTTCTATTTCCTTTTTACTCTAGCTGTTGATCATTAACTCCTCCACCAGTGGCTTATATAATTGTTTTCCATCCTTTTTCTCTGACTTTGTGTCTATCTAAACTTTAAGTGTGTTTTATGCAGTCATCAAATGACTGGGTTTTGTTTCCTGATCCAACCCACTACTCTGTGCCATTTGATAGGAGAGTTTAGTCCTTTGACAACTAAGGAAACTATTGATAGAAAGGGATGCTGTGCATTATATTGTGTAGGATTGTTGTTGTTACATTGGTATTTTGGTTTGTGCAATAGTTCATTTCGGGTCAGTTTGGTTAGCAGAAATATTGCTAGTTCTTTTTGGCCAAGAATGTTTTTAATGCTCGCTCCCATGCAAATGAGAGTTTTGCTGGGTAGTAAACTCTAGGTTGAAAGTTTCTTTCATTCAGTAGTTTGAATATGTCCATTCACTCTTTTCTTATCTGGTATGAGTCTTATGTTTTTTCCTTTATACTTGAGGTTTTTCTTCTCCCTTACTACTTTAAAGAGTCCATTCCTCTTTTATTTATTTATTTATTTATATATTTATTTATTTATTGCCATTTAGATTATACTATGTCTTAGTGTTGTTCTGTTAGAGCCTATTTTGTTTGACACTGTTTTTGTCTCATGGATTTGTAGAGAAATCTCTTTCCCAAGTGTGGGAAATTTCTCTGCTATTATCTTCCTCACTAGTTGTTCTTCCCTTTTTCTTCTTCTTCTGGTATTCCTATAATTTTGAGATTATTTTATTGTGTTTGTTTATCTTACATTTTCTTCCAGAATTTTGTCTCTCTTTTTTGAATTTTTATATATGTTGGCTCTAATTTGTCTTCAGGTTCACCTATGCAATTCTCCACCTGTGTAATTCTACTATTATTGCTTGCTAACATGCTTTTTAGTTCCTTCAGTTCCATTTAACTGGATTCTCTCATCTTCATAAAGAGTTCTTTGAGTTGGTTGAATTGTTCATCTATAAATATCTTAATTTTGCAAGTTAGTGACTCTTTATTTTCCAATGCTAAACCATTAAGTGTTGATTTTAGGTCCTCATCTATAAGGTTCAGGAGTTTGGGTAGACTTGAATATTTGCCAGAATTTCATTCCATGTCCCCATCTGTAGATGTTTTTCTTAGTGTCCTCATTGACCTTTGCATTTAGTGGTTTCGAATGTTGGAGTATCAGGGTGTTTAAGAAAGTGATCTATTAAATTGTTTGTATGAAAGTTGGCTTGAATCTTTAGAGGTTTTTCAAAGAAAATTCTTTAGAGGCTTTTTTTCTAAACTAGTAGTATTATCTAAATATGACAAAAATATTGCTTACTAGTTCACTGGTTTGTTCATTTGGTTTGAGCTGTATATTTTCTTTTTTTTTTTTTTTTTTTGAGCTGTATATTTTCTAAGAGAAAGAAGTGCTAGATCCAATCTGAGAAGAATACAATTTTTAGCTTGGAAAGTATTCAATTTTAAATTTATTCTGATACCTTCAAAGTTACTAATTATATATTCCATTTTTCTATCACTAAAAGGTTACAGAATTCATATGTGTGTTTAGGAAAAAAATAAAGAAAACATTTCTCTCTAGTTCTAATACAAATGGTTGATAGCATGTCATTTCAATCTCTCTTGTGAACACCCTAAAATCTATGCCCAATTAGGTTTGCCTGGAAAAACTCAAATTATAATACTGTGAACAGTTAGCTTTTTACATAGTGCCTAGCAGTGAACTCTGCTAAAAACAATCACATTTTTGGTAGATTGGGTAGAGAAATTTGTGGTTAGCTTCACAACTAAAATTATGTTACATTTGAATTCAAACATTCAGATATGCTGTTTTCTTGAGATAAAAATTAACAATTATAAGAATAAACATGATATGTACCTATATACATGTTAGCCTGGATAGACATTATACACATTATTTTTGATAAGCTTAATATAGTACAATTAAAAAAATAGTAACTCAAATTTATGGTTGAAGAACTTGGAAAGATGCATATAGGCTGACCTGTGGAGCTCACTTACTGAGGCTGGGACTGAACCACACCATCTGCCAGGTAGGTGGAGGAAAGGTTAAACCAGACCAATGTGTGGAGCTCAGTCACTATGGCTGGGGCTGAACCATGCCGTCTGCCAGATAAAGGTGGAGGGGAGGTTGACCCAGGCCAACCAGACCTGTGGAGTTCAGTCACTCCAAGCCAAACCATTAAATACAAAGAAATATGGGTAAACTAAGGACGACATTAACAACTGGGGATATGGAGAGAAATCCTAGCAAGTTTTCAAGTCCACCAAAACTCATGGGCCCAATAGATAAAGATCTAAAAGCAGCATTGCAAGCCATGGCAAAATAAATCAAGGAATCACGAGCCAGTGAGTTCAAGAAACCCATTGACAAACCAACTCAAAGAAGAACTTTTATGGATGATTTGAGAATCCATATAAATGGAATTAATGAAAATAAAAAAATGTCTTAGCAGGCCATAGTAGCAGAATTAAACAGTTGGAGAATCACATAGAAGAAATTCAAAAAAACTACCAACTAAAAATGACAAAGAAGCCAATAAGGTAATAAAAGGTAAAGCGTTGGAAGAAAAAGTTAGGTATGTAATGAACAAAGACAAAAGAAATAATCTACGGATTGTAGGAATACTAAAAGGAGGAAATAAGGAAAGGGGGAGAACAAATGGTTAGGGAAATAATAGCAAAAAACTTTCCCACCATCTGGAAAGAGGTTCTTGTGCAAATCCAGGAGGTAAAAAGAATCCCTAATAAAATAGACCCTAATAAACCAACAACAAGACATATAGTAATCCAAATGGCAAAAAACAAACAAACAAAACACACACACACACACACACAAAGAGAAAGATGAACTCCTTAAAGCAATAAGGAAGGAAAAAACCTCAAGTACAAAGGAAGAAACATAAGCATCAAACCAGATCTCCCATTTGAAGCAATTCAAGCAAGAAGACAGTGGCATGACATATTTAAACAACTGAATGAAAGAAACTTCCAACCTAGAGTCCACTACCCAGCAAAACTCATTCATATGGGAGGGAGAGCTAAAAACATTCTCAGACATAAAAATAACTTTCATTATTTGCGCAAGAAAAACCGATTCTAAATGATCTACTCAGAGATGAATTTCACAATCCAAATCCCCGATTGTAACAACAACCACTCTACACAATACAACTACACAACAGTCTTCTCTATCAATAATCTCCTTAAATATCAATGGTCTAAACTTTCCCATTAAAAGACACGTAGTAGAGACTTGGATTAGAAAACAAAAACCTGATTTTTGCTGCCTGCAAGAAATACACCTACAAGTACAGGATAAACATGGGCTTATAATAAAAGGATGGAAATCAATTATTCAAGTCAATGGAAAACAATAAAAGCTGGAACAGCTATTCTTATATCAGACCAAATTGCATTCAACCTCAAGAAAGTGATCAGAAACAAAGAGGGTCCCTATTTACTGATCAGGGGAACACTTGACTAAGAAGTACTAACTTTGGTCAAAATGCAGAGTCAGCAAAACATATGGAAGGTAATATGATAGTAGGAGTTTTCAATACTCCACTATCACCATTGATCAGATACACCAAACAGAAAACTAGCAAAGAAATAAGAGCCTAAATGAAAAATTAGAAGAACTAGGACTAATGAACTTATCTAGGGCCCTCCACCCCCAGAAAGCAGAATACACATTCTTCTGAAGTGTACATGGAACCTTCTCCAGAATAGAGCATACCTTAGGATATAAATCTAACTTGCATAAAGTCACAAATATAAAGATTATTAGAAGTACCCTATCAGATCACTATACAATAGAGATCAAGATTGTAAAAAGAAGCTATGGAGAATATCCAACACCTGGAGATTAAACAACATGCTGCCCAACAACAGCTGGATTAAAGAGGAACTCAAGGAAGAAATAAAAAGATTCCTTGAGACAAACGATAATGAAGAGACAAATTGTCAAAATCTATGGGACACAGCAAAAGCAGTAATTAGGGGAAAACTCATAGCAATGCAGGCAGGCCAATGTCAGAAAAGAGGAGAATAACAAAATCAACAATTTAAAGGGACACCTTAAGGAGCTGGAACAACAGCAGCAAAGAAACCCAAACACAACCAGAGACAAAAAAAAATAATAAAAACCAGAACAGAAATAAAAAACATAGAAGCTAAGAAAATGATACAAAAATATCAATGAGATCAGACATTGGTTTTTCAAAAGAATAAACAAGATTGACAAACCACTGGCAAGACTCACCAGAAAAATAGGGAAAACACCCAAATAAATAGGATCACAAATAAAAGGAATGAGATTACAACAGAACCCTTAGAAATCCAACTTATCATGAGGACTTATTATGAACAACTATGCTCAGTCAGGTTAGAGAACCCAGAAGAAACTGACAAATTTCTGGAAAAATATCATCTTCCAAGACTGAATAAAGAGGATATAGAAAGCCTAAACAGGACAATCACGTCTGAGGAAATTGAATCAGTAATTAAGAAACTTCCCAAAAATAAAGTCCAGGTCCAGATGGTTTTACAGGTGAATTCTATCAAATATTTTGAGGAGAATTACTACCACTGATCCACAGACTCTTCCAAAACATTAAAAAAAGACAGGAACTCTTCCTAATTCCTTTTCTGAGGATAATATCACACTCAATCCCAAAGATGGCAAAGACTCCACCAAGAAAGAAAACTACAGACCAATCTCCTAATGAACATAGATGCAAAAATCCTCAACTAAATCTTAGCAAACTGACTCCAGCACTACATCAAAAAGGTTATACACCATGACCAAGTGGGTTTCATCCCAGGGATACAAGGATGGTTCAACATACACAAATCAGTCAACATCATACACAATATCTACAACAAGAAAGACAAAAATCACATAATTATATCAATCAATGTAGAGAAGGTGTTTGACAAAATCCAACACCCATTCATGATGAAAACACTCAGCAAAATAGTACTGGAAGGAATTGTCCTCAAGATAGATACAGCTACCTATAAAATCCCACAGTCAACATTATCCTTAATGGCAAAAAACTGAAAGCATTTCTACTAAGATCAGGAACTAGGCAAGGCCATCTACTCTCTCCACTCTTATTTAATGTAGTTTAGAAGTCCTAGCAATAGAAATCAAACAAGAGAAGGAAATCAAAGGAAACCAAATAGGAAAAGATGAACTCAAACTATCTCTTTTTGCAGATGATATAATATATATTGAAAACCCTAAAGAGTTCACAGTAAAATTCCTAGAAAGAATTAACAACTAGAGCAAAGTGACTGGCTACAAAGTCAATACACAAAAGACAGTAGCATTCCTCTATACAAACAACAAAGTAGAGGAGAAAAGGATTAAGGAGACAATCACATTTAAAATAATATCCAAAAATATCAAGTACCTAGGTATCAACCTTACAAGAGAAGTGAAGGATCTATACCATGAAAACTTCAAAACACTTCAGAAAGAAATTGAAGAGGACCTACGGAAATGGAAGAACACCCCATGCTCATGGGTAGGTAGAATCAACATTGCCAAAATGACTATTTACCTAAACTTTTATATAGATTCAATGAAATCCCTAACTAAATTCAGACATCAATTTTTAAGTACTTAGAACAATCAATTATAAAATTCATCTAGAACCACAAAAGACCCAGGTTAGCCAAGAACCACAAAAGATCCAAGTTAGCTTCTGAAAAGCCAGAAGCTGGTGGCATTACTTTACCTAACCTGAAGCTTTACTATAAAGCCATAGTGATCAAAACAGCATGGTACTGGAACAAAAACAGAGATCAGTGGGTTAGAATAAAATATCCAGAGATAAACCCCAAATATACAGTCAATTACTATTTGACAAAAGAGCCAAAAACTTAAAATGGAACAAAGACAGTCTCTTCAACAAATGGAGTTGGAACAACTGGATAACCACCAGTAAGGAATTAAAAATTAATCCATACCTCACACCTTACACAAAAGTCAACTCAAAATGGATTAAAGACTTGAAATCAGACCTGAATCTATAAAGTTTATTGAGGAAAAAATAGGCAGAACACTCCAAGACCTAAATATAAAAAAGTCTTTGAGGATAGAAAGCCAACAGCAAGAACTTTCGCATCAAAGCTAAATAAATGGGATTACATCAAACTGAAAAGTTTCTGCCTGGCGAAAGAAACACTAGTTAATACTAGAAGACAGTTAATGGAATGAGAAAAAAATTTTGCACTCAACACGTCAGATAAAGGGCAGATATCTAGGATATACAAAGCACTCAAAAAGGTGAGCTCCAAAAAATTTTAAAAAACCATAGAAAAATGAGAATAAATGAATAGACACTTCTCTGAAGAAGATTGAAAGATGGCCAACAGACACATGAAAACATGCTCACCTTTACTCATCATTAGGAAAATCCAAATCAAGACAACAATGAGGATGGCTCACATCAAAAATAATGGGACCAATCTCTGTTGGCGGGGATGTGTTAAGAAAGGAACTCTCATCCACTGCTGGTAGGAATGCTGTCTGGTCCAATCTCTATGGGAAACAGTGTGGAGAGTGCTCAGTAAACTCAGAATTAAGCTGCTGTATAACCCAGCAATTGCTCTCCTCAGTATCTATCCCCAAGTCAGAAGGACATTCATCCCAAAGTATGTGTGCACTCCACTATTTATCTCAGTACTCAGTACAATCGCTAAGATTTGGAACCAACCTCCATGTCCAACAACTGATGAGTAGATCATGACGATGTGGTATTTATATACAATGGAATACTACATAGCAGTTAGAAATGATACAATCACGGATTTTGCAGCAACGTGGATGGATCTACAAAATATTATTTAAATGAAGTAACCCAGAAGATGAAAGATAAAACAGAATGATAGCACTTTTCTGAGGTACTTAGAATATACACCAAATATATATATATATATATATATATATATATATATATGTTATACTTCATGAACAAATACAACAGTCTAATAGAGTAGAAACTCCAAGCACTGTAGTTGTCAACATTTCATGGGGAGTAGTGTTCAAAACAAGTGGAAGAGGAACAACACAAGGTTTCAACTATCCATTATACCATAAAGAAAGCAGCAACAATAGAAACAATGGCTTAGAGTGAAGAGGTATATAATCAGCCTTTTACTACAAAGGCATATAATAATGTCTTAGGGATCTTATACACAGTTACAGGTGAAGAATATGATTAGAAGCCAGAGACTCCAGGGGAAGCGTATACTAACAATGTGTTTTAATGCCTTATTATTACTAGATTTAAAATAACTTCTTTTGTACAAAAGCTAAGTTAGCTATCGACAGAAGACTGACTGTGACAACCATGACTGGGCAGAACTTATCCTGGGACCAATAAAAAAGATCCTAATCTAGGCCTTGGACTATGATCTGTACAACAACGAAGATCTCTAATTCCAGAGGCCTGACTGAAAACTAGGATAGGGGCGAAACCAAGACCACCAACTACAGAAGACTGATTAAAACAACAGTGATGGAACAGAACTCCTAGACCATAAAGAAAGACTCCATCCTAGGCTCCATCCTTTGATCTGTGCAAATAAAAGATTTCTAGCTACGGAGGCATGATTTTTATCATCCACAATGGAATGGAAAGTTTCCAGAAACCACAAAAGGACCTAGGGGAGAGTAAAAGAACATGTATGAAGCCTGTAGTTATTTCCATGACAGTATACTTCAAAGGAAGAGAAACCCTGTATCTCTTAGGCCAAGGGAATTCCCTTTCTAATCTCCCCAATATTTACTGTGCCCTTGCAAGAAAAAAAAAAAGAAAAGTACAAATTAATTTTTTGGTTTTGTTATTGTTGTTTGTTGTCCTCCCCATGGGTTTTTTGTTTGTTTTCTTCTTTGTTTTGTATTTATTTCAGGACAGTGGTTATTGTGGTTGTTGTCTTTATTGCTGTGGCACTTTTCGAGTTTTTGTTTGATTTTTTTCTGTATTGTTGCTATGTTTTTCTTCCTTTTTCCCTTTCTTCTCTTAAATTGATATTTATAGCATCTAGAAGGACTCTCCCATTTTTGCTTGTTTGATTTTTACCCCATTTTATTTTATTTTATTTTATTTTATTTCTTTCCTTCAAATAGAACCACAACATTTGAACCATCTTGTTTCACCTCACAAATTGAGGGGGAAATACTGGAGGGTACCAAGACCAAACAGTCATCTGAACATTAAGTAGAAATAAAAAAAAATGATCAGACTTAAATACCAAATCCAAAGTCAATGACAACAAAATCGATACCCAATCTACAACATGTTAGACCACTTATGTTAGATCGCAGAGAGGACCATTTATGCTAGCAGCCTCGGGGGTAAAGGAGGAGGATATGGGATGCATGCTGAGAACAGGGGTGGAGGGAGGACAACATTGGTGGTGGGAATGTCCCTGATTCAATGTCGCTATGTACCTAAAATATTACTGTGAAAGATTTGTAATCCACTTTGGTCAAAATAAAAATTAAAAAAAAGATGCATATAGATTGGTAACCAACCACCTTTATAGTCAAAACATGTACAACTTGCCGAAAATTTGTTTTTCTGCAATGTTAGTATGAGGAGTCAAGCTGAGATTTTCTTGAATATTATCCTACATAGAGTTCATTGACCACCTGGGAACTTCAAGTTAATATTCTTTATTTATATCATCAAATAATTTTCCTACACAATACTTTTTCTCCTTTTAGGTTTATAATAGCTTACTGGTGAAATTATTCACCCACAAATCTTAAGACTGTAAATTTTTCCTTACATTTTTCTTTTTATTTGGTAATTTCTATTAAGTTGTACATAACTTTGGATATCTATAATGTGTTACAAAGCCTACATTGCGAGTTTTTTATTTATTGCTGTAGTTTTTAACTTTACATTTTCCCAGGTATTTTTTTCTTTTTTGTCATAGTACTGTGAGTTGCTATTGATTCTCAAAATTTTACTAACTTGGCTCAAATTATTTGAGTGTATTTTAATTTGTTCCTTTAAATGTTTATATGATAAGAAGATAACAAAATTTCAACAACTGAGAGTTTACTATATTCTTGTCCTAATTATTGTTTATTTGGTTTAAATTTCAAACAGTCATCCCAGAGATGTGTAATGTACATATAATTATAAGATTCTGTTCTAACTCTTAGAGGCTACTATAGTTTTGTGGAAGATAACTGGCACGACAACCAGTTCATAAAAAATTAATCAGTTAATTCATTGATAATTGGCAAGCTGAACAAATTGAATTAGAAAAATTAATGATATATATCTACTAGGAAATAATAAATAAGTTAACTGCCCAAAATGTGGTTTAAAGATGTAAATAGATAAAATTTTGAAAGGAAGTTTCAAAAACAAAGAATAGTAAAAAGATTGACTCACTATTTAATTGCAGTTTTAGAAAAAGAAACTAAAAGAAGAGTAAAAGATAAAAACAAACACACACCAACCAGAAACGTCATGCAGAATTGATGTAGCAGCTGCCAATTCAAAGAACAAAATAGATTTCAAACAAGAGAAATTAAAATATATTCACATATTGAATCTGCAGAACCACAAAGACAAAGGGGAAAATATTAAAGTAAGGCAGAGAGAAGAGACAAATTTTCTTTGAAGAAGGTAGTGGCATGAACCCAGTGGCATATAATTCGCAAATGCTGTTAAAAACAAAACAAACAAACAAACAAAAGAAAACAACTTGGGGCTGGAGCCATAGCATAGCAGTAGGGTGTTTGCTTTGCATGCGGCTGACCCAGGACATACCTGGGTTCGATACCCAACAGTCCCCCAAGCCAAGAGCGATTTCTGAACACGTAGCCATGAGAAACCCTTGAGCATTACCGGGTGTGGCAAAAAATAAAATAAATAAATAAGTAAGTAAACAAACAAATGAATAAATAATTAAAAACAAAAATAACCTTTGGGGGCAGGAGTGATAACACAGAGGTAGGGCGTTTGCTTTGCAAGCTTATGCCCCGTGTCAGAATGGGTTTGATGCCCTCATTCCATCTGGTCTCCTGAGCGACTTCTGAGCAGAGCCAGTGGTTGTAGCCCAAAAAACAAAAACAAACAAAAGACCTCTTAGCCTCATATGGTATATATACACAATGAAATGCAATGAAACTCTAAGAAAGAACAAAATCATGCAATTACAACAGCAACATGAACGTAACTAAAGGATGACATGCTGAGTTAAGTTAATCAGAAGGATCTCTCCTAAAGATTTAAAGTTCTTTCAGAAAGACTCAAAAATACATAGCAAGGTAGCAACAAGGTTACACAGTGGGAAAAAATTGATCCACACAATTGAGTTGGGGTGAGGAAGTTTGAAAGAGAGTGGGCCTTGAGATCCATGGGGGAGGGTACAGAATTATGAGAAACCATCACTAACAATATCTTGGAATTTAACATCAGCCTAAAATGGAAATCAAAAATTAAGAACCAGAGTAAGGACTTATTTTAGTAAAATTCAAAACCTGAAGAAGAAAAAAAAAACACAAAAACGCTCTACCCAAATCTTTAGTAAATGAGAAACTCCCCCAGGTGTCCAGAGAAAGCAAGGGTGTAGCTGAGATTTGCTGAGATTTAGAATTAGTCTAAAAATCTGCATATTTCTCTAATATTTAATATTTAAGTGTATCCCTTCACACACTATATCTAAATAAATGTTAGGGAAATTTTAAGGAATCGAGATTGCAGGCCAAGGTAGATGGTAGGGTTTATATATGCAGACCAAAAATTCAGGTGGCTCTCCAACTCTGTCACAAACAAGGGTCCACTCCATTTTTGTTATACTATTTTACAATGCTAATAGACAATTTAGCATGGTACTGAATTCTTTTTAAAATAATTTTTATTGTGACCAAAGTGAATTTACGTATTATTCACAGTAATATTTAAGATACATAGTGACATTGTATAGGGGCATTCCCACCATCAGTGTTGTCCTCCTTCCACCCCTGTTCCTAGCATGCACCCCATATTCCCCTCTTTTGCCACCCCCCTTGTATAGCTTGTTGTAGATTGGGTATCAATTCTGTTGTCATTGACTTTAGGTTTGGTGTTTAAGTTTGATCATTTATTTTATTTCTACTCAATGTTCATGCTACTGTTTGGTCCTGATACCATCTATTTTCCCCCTCAATTTATGAGGCAAAACAAGATGATTCAAGTTATGTGATTCAGTTTGAAGAAAAAAGAAGAAAGGAAAGAAAAGACAGAAAAAAACAAACATTATCTCTCCTTTTATATCTTTCATTATAAAATATTCTCTATCACATTGTTCTACCATCTAAGGTACTAATAGTCCAGTTTATGTATGTGTGTTGATTCACTCTTGTTCTTGTTTACATAGGATATTTTCTTCTTATTTACAATGGATATGTTCTATAATTTTGATGTATCACTGTATTTATTCTTAGGTTAGCTTTATGGAAATTTTGTGAAATGACTTGAGGAATGATCCTCCAGAGTTGAATATTATCCTACATAGAGTTCATTGACCACCTGGGAACTGAAAGTTCATATTACTTATTTATATCATCAAGTAATTTTAGAATTTAGTGCATGCTTTATTCTAGTAATAAATGTTGATATGAGTTGGTTACACAATATAGAAATGCTCTCTACACTCCTATGTTCACCATAGCAATATTTATAATAGTTAGATTCTGAAAACAATCCAAGTGCATGGGAAAGAAGAGTGAATAAAGAAACTGAGGTGCGTCCACACAATGGAATACTCTGCAGTTGTTAAGAAAAATGAAGTAAAGAAATTTGCTTATACATGCATGGATATGGAAAATATTATGCTGAGCTGGAGCAATAGCACAGCGGGTTGGGCATTTGCCTTGCATGCAGCCGACCTGAGTTTGATACTTGACATCCCTGACTCTGCCAGGAGTGATTTCTGTGTACAGAGCCAAGAGTAATCCCTGAGCACAGCCAGGTGTGGTCCTAAAACCAAAAGAAAAAAAAAGTCAGACCAAGAGGGATAGACAGAATAATTTTACTATTTTACTCAGTATTTGGTTTGTAAGACAAAAAGAGAGCATGGTTATAATATCCAGAGACAGTAGGGATTAGAGCCAGGATGACCAGTCCATGGTAGGAAACTTGCCACAAATAGTGGATCAGTGTAATTAGGGTAGAGAAATGACCACAAGGACGATGAAAGTTACAACTGATCACTCTAGACAAAAACTGGGTGCTGAACAAAGATAGTGATATGCACAGTATCCCTTAACTAAACAATAGTGAAAATCAGTTTCTAAAAGGAAAAAAGGGGGAAGGAGAAAGTGAGAGGGAGGGAAAGACAAATAAAATACCTGCAGGCAGGGGAAGGGAAGAATGAACACTGAGGACACTGCTGGCAGAAAATGTGCACAGGTGAAGGGTGGTGTTCACTGTAAAAACTGAAACTCAGTCATGAATAATATTGTAGTCAAAGTGTTTAAATTAAAGAAAAAAGAAAAAAGGATTGGTTAAGGAATTCCTAAACAATGCTTATAGTATAATTGTAAATCTCAATTCTTCATTAAATTCAATTTGGGTTTTTCAATTTTATGGATTTCGTATTACTACTATTAGTACTAGCTGTCATACTCCTATTGTATTACTTTATTGTTATCTGAATGATAGTACAGTCTAAACTTAATGCTGATACCTCAGTTTTAACTTCTCATCCCATATAGACTTACAGTTCATCTTCTATTTCTGTATTATTAATACACAAGACCCTAATTGATTTAGAAAGACAACAGCTCCTAAAATATCTATGAAATCAACTCAGATTTTTATTTTCTTATTGTATGTCTCATAAGGAGTTACATCACTTGAAGATTTATATTTTATTAACTAAATACTGTTGGTCTTGCATTCAGCATTTATGAATGTTTTAGCAGAATTTTAGTTGTATTTGGTCTGTTTTAATAAAATCAGAAATTTTCTTCTTTGTTCAACTACTTCAATTTGATTTTTATTCATATCATTCTCTGAAACTACTCCTAGTCACATTATTAACATTCATGTCAAATTCAGTAGACAATTTTCAGTACACTTATTTTTCAGCAATACTTAAAAAAATATGACTACATTATTCTTTTTTACTGTTAGTTGTGAAGAACTGCCAGCAGAACAGGCCACTGCCAGAGGTGCTGGGACCATGTGGTATCAAGGATTAAACCCAAGGCTTCAGACATATGGGCATGTACTTTATCACATGAATCACATAGCCAAGCCATACATTCTCTTTTAAAAGTTCTTAGATCATTCCTTCTGTAATTCAAACATTTATGCCCTACTAATTTTTTATCAGTTGTTTTATCTTTAAACACTCCCATTTTCTCTGCTGGCTCAGCAGAGGTCCTGAGGATAGAACCCAGGTGTTCTGTATATAAAGCAAAAGCTTCAGCTCTTACAGCTCTCTTTCCTGTCCCATTTCTGCATTTTCTACCTGTGTAATTTCACATATTCTAAACCTTTATAGGACCACTTGTGCCTTTTCTAAATATAAATTCCTACTCAAAGTTCTCCATTGAACTTTATATTAATGTGTCTAAAGCTTTTTCTTTTTTTTTTATTTTAATTTGATCATAGTGGCTTACATATCTTTCACATTAGTATTTTAGGTACATATTAACATTGAATCAGGGGAATAACCACCACCAAATTTGTCCTCCCCCCTTCCCGTTCCCTTTCTGCAACCTATATCTCCCACCATCACCACCCCGGCTGCTAGAGTAGGTGGTCCCCTCTTTGTCTAGCTTACTATCAGTGGTCATACATCTGTTTGGTCCTGGTGCTCTCCCTTGTTTCTCCCTCTATTTGAGAGGCTAAGCTAGATAAAACGAGTTATGTGGTTTTGTTTGAGGGAAAGAAAAGCAATAGAATGGGGTAAAGATTAAGCAAAAAAAATTAAAAAAAAATAATAAAAATATGCGGAAAATGGGCAGAGTCCTTCTAGTGGCTATCAGCCTCAGTTTGAGAGAGGACTTGAAAAAGGTAATTGAAACACCATAACAATACAAAAATAAATGTCAAATTAAATATCCAGTGAGCCCTACAGCAATAAAGAGAAGCACTACACAATAGTCTTGGTTCTGAATTCAAATCATGGCGGAGTGCAAAAAGAAAGAGAAAGAGAAGATAAAATAATATAAAATAAAAAGGGAGACATCAACTTCAATATCTACACCAAAATAAGGATGTCAAAAAAAGCAATCAATCAATCATAAATATATATGTGGAAAAATGATTATTTTGTTCCTTTTTTTTTTCTTTTTTCCCCTGCATAGGCACAGTAACTATTGGGGGTATTATAGAGGGAATTCCCTTGGCCTAGAAGATTCAGGGTTACTCCATCCCTGAAGTATACTGTCATGGATTAACTATAGACTCCTTGCATGATCATTTACTCTCCCCTCGGTGCATTCGTGGTGTATGGAAGACTTCTGCTTCATCATGGGTGGTAAAATCAGTCCTCTGTATCTAGAAATCTTGGTGACTGTACTGCTCAAGGAATGGAGCTAATGACGAAGGCTTTCTTTGTAGTTCTAGCAGTTCTGCTTCTTCAGTGTTGTTTTAATGCATCTTCTGTAGTTGGTGTTCTTGGTCATTATGTTGCTCCTAGGATGGAGCCTGGGACAGAATCTTTCGTTATGTTTCTGGAAGACCCATTCACTTGCGGTTGTCTCAGTCAAACCTCTGAAATTGGAGATCTTGTTTGTTGAACAGATTGTAGACCAAAAGCTAGGTTAGAGCTTTTTGTTGTTGTTGTTGGTCCCGGGATGCATACTGTCTAGTCCTGGTTGTAACAACCAGTCATCTGTATATAGCAATCTTGGTTTTTGCACTGATCAAAGGGTGACATGTCTTCTGATTTTGTCTTATCATTGGCTGGTGAGGAAGGATAATTTGCTCTTAGATCTAGTTGTTCCCATTTCCTCATTGTCAGGTTATCAATTTAGAACTGGATATGTTGGCATCAGAGCAGCATTATGAATGCCCTGGAGGGGACTTGGTTCCTGGAGCTGTTGTGGAGAACTCTGTCATTTCTATGCCTGGGAATACAGGTAAAGATTATGATGGAAAATTATTGACTCCAATGGAAACATTTCAAAACAGTATGGTTGAATGTCTTAACCTTACCACATTTAAAATAACTTTAGTTTTTCTGCCATAGGGGTTTCTGGATACAAAGGGTGAACATCCTACGTTGGTACCTCGGTGCTGAGTCACACAAGGCACCATACTCAGCTTGCATCATGAAAATGTCCAGATATAACTCTTTAACATACCCTTTATCTATAGATTATGTCTTCTTTTAGGACCTGAAGTGCACAACCAGCCAGACCACTGAAGCAACAACCATGACCTACAGATTTTTACTACAAGGCCTAAGCATCGAACACGTTCAAGCAAACTAACATGCCCTTGCTCTTTTACCCTCTCTTCTCATTACTTTATATTTTTGTTGGTGTTGTAGTTTAATTGTTGGGGGGTTTTTTTGTTCTGTTTTATTTTCCCTTTTCTCTCTTCTTGTCTCCCTCTTCTTCCACCTTCTTCTCCTCATTACCATCAATTCAATCCATGTCAAATAAAACCACAAGGTTACCTCCTCTATAGGAAAAAAAAAAGAAAGCTGATATATAGAGTGCTGCAGACAATACTGCAAAGGGTAAACACCTATATAGATAGACCTCACTAACACAATGGTTAGTACTCGAGACACGAAACCTATACATGTCCAAAAGTTTATCTATTAGTTTCCTTTCCTTACAAGTACTATACCTACCTATCTTTCTGTACTCTGCGTATCTCTTGCCCTTCCAAAGTCTCTACATTAATATATACCTAAGCTAACTTCTATATGTTTATATGGGGGCAGGAGCACACAGAGATAGGAATCCTCCTTAAGAGACAAACCTAAACCACAAACAATCCATACCTATACCCTATATAACCCCTCCCATGTACTATCCCCTCTCCACCCCCTCAGAAACCTGACTATCCCTTCACCTCTTAATCCAATCCCCGATATCCCCATGTTATAACTCTTCACTCTCAGTTCTTAACCCATTAACCTCCTATACCAACGAACCAGTACACAGTTCCCAAGTGAAGAGACACCCACTCAAACTCACACCTCGTTCCGGCAAGAAAATACAGCCAACACCCCGACTGACTCATGCAGTGTGGCCCTCCTAATCACCTCTCCCTATTGTGGACTGTGGCTTAATACCGGATTAGCTCCAAAAGGACTCCCAGTGCAAGAACTCTACCCAAGACCTCCCTGCCTGGACCCCACACCTCACAAGAAAATCTCAAAAGACAATGGGGAAGCCTATACTATCATCTTAAGTTAGACCTATATAACACTACCTCTTACCCTGTTTCTCCCCAAATGTAATCTCCTGTATCACTTTGTCCCTTTTCCTTTGTTTTTTTTTTCTTTTTTCCCCCCTTGTTCGTTTTTTTTTTTTATATTTGTTTTGTTCTACTTTTTGTTTTTTGATTTGATTTGTTTTGTGCTTCTTTTGGATCACAGCTGGCGGTGCTCGGAGGGTGCTCCTGGCTCTGTGCTCGGAAGTTGCCCTGGTGGGCATGGGGGACCATGTAGGATGTCGGGATGTGAGCCACCATCCTTCTGCAGGAAGGACAGACGCCTTGCCTCCATGCTATCCCTCCAGGCCCCACTTTATTCCTTTAATTATGTCCTTTATTTCATCCTTTTCTTTTCTTTTAAGAAACTCTTTTTTCTTTAGATATGTCTGAGCATATATATTTTTAGTTTCTGTCATGGGTCTGTTTTCTTCTCTCTCCACCCCCAAATCCACCAGCAATATAACATAGCACCACTTCTTCCTGCAAAGGCATATTAAAAATAGAGGAAATTTTACGTGTAAAACAAGCTCTTATCTACTAGGAATAAGAACTTATACTTTTTTACAACACAGCGACTTCTCCCATCCTGAATGTATGTCATGGGGAACCAACCTAGACTCCAGGGAAATAGGCACCCACCGTCCAGCCTTGACTCCTGGATCCCAGACATAGAAACGACAGAGTTCTCCACAACAGCTCCAGGAACCAAGTCCCCTCCAGGGCATTCATAAAGCTTTTTCAAGAAGGAAAACTTTATGTTTATATCTCAAATACTTCCAAAATTGAAATCTGATTTCACGTCAACCAAATGAATTCCTCCCTATCTTTTATAAATCCCTCCTTATTTTATTAAGTGGTTCTTTCCTTATCATTATTATCAATCAAAAACCATACGAATCCATTCATGATTCCTAATTTTCCTTTACCTCTCTATCAAATGTACCAAGGCTCATACATCTCTCTAGTCCACTGCCACCACTTTCCATTCACATAATAATATCTTCTCTGGGGTCCTGTAATAACCATACTATCTTATCTCTTGTATCTCCTCTTTCCAGCTCTAATTCATTCTCTATACAGTTACTGTATTCATTAAAAATTTAAATTAAATTATGATGTTCCCCTGGTTAGAGCCCATTAGTGGTTTCTGATTGCATTTGCAATAATATGGAAATGCCTTTCATGGCCCATATTCTGTATAATTTGTCCCCACCCTCCTAAATTTGTCTCATAAGATTCTCTGCCTTGAATAGTTATTATACCGAAACATACAGCTTTTTGTTCCTTGAATTATCAAGTTGTTTTCTAAATTTAAATATGGTTGTTCCCAGCCTAGAATTAGTTTAACTCAGTATCATCCATGGTTCATTGTTTCCTTTCTTTTTTCGAGGTCTCACCCAAAATATTTCCTTTTTACATTTCAAATGTGACCTCCAAGGAGAGGAATTTTCTATAACCCTAGCTAAAGAATCTTTTCATCTTGTTTATTTAATGCTGTACCATATTCTTTCTCTTTTTACGAGTTCTTATTCTTTGTACTTATGTACACATATCTATGACTTTTCTACCTCTAACATGTATATAGGGACCATAATATTCTGTACAAATAGTTGTCATAGTAATTCACAGTTATCTTCAATAAATACAGAAATATACAAAAAATAAAAGGAAGACAATTATACCTTCAGGTTCAAATCAGAGTACATAAATATTCCCTGTGATGACTAAATCTCAGTATTTGTTTGTAAACACTCTTGATAAAGGAAAATGGAATTTTTCTGTGTGCCCATAACATGATAGATTATAATATATAATATATAATAATATATAAGTATATAATATGTTATATATTATATAATATATTGTTATATTATATTATTATATTATATAACTATATTATAATGATAGATTATAATATGCAATATTATTTAATTTCAATGCAAAATTTGGACTACTTGTTGACAAATTTCATGATGAATTAATTTATAGAAATTAGTAGCTTGAACAAGAACAAAGACAAACAAATTTCAAACTCTAAACTTGAAACCAATTTTCCTACTGCCAAATATAGAACTCTCTTTGCAAAAGAATATTCCTTTGATGAAAACATTTTAATTTAAATGGTATATGCTTCATGATATTAGAAATAGGAGTTGTATGGTATTCTTTTGTTATCATCTTCAAGATAACCTACATTTTCTACTAAAATTTATGAACATATCACAATGGTCTGTGCCGAGACTTGAGGTACATCACTGAAACAAATCTATGAAAGAAACATTTCCAAAAGCTGGTGATTATTAGCTTAAACTCCCTTCATTATAAAGTGAAATCATTTTTAAACTCTTTAAATTTTTATATATTATAAGTGCCTAGCTATTTTACTAAACAATTTACAGAAACATTAGATTTGTAGAAACATTAGATTTGTATAGTAAAGAGACAGGTAAAAAGGTAAAACTCAAAAATCCATGATTCTTTTATATATAAATAATAAAAAAGAAGACAGATATTTTTTAAAAATCCCAGTCTCACTGGGCCAGCTCCATAGATTCATCCTTTCATGAACAAGATGTAAACCAAGCCATGAAACTTCTTGAATACACCAGCCATGCAGCAGAAATCTGGCAATCTTGGTAAGAGAGAGCAGGCCAACCCCCTGCCATGCCAAAGCCACATCTGTTGTATCCATCACCCAGAATCACTGTTTCGCTGATAGCCTAAACTTACCACCCCTCTTTGTCCCTTTTGGGGATACCATTATTGTGACTCCACCCTGGATTTTGGTTTATCTACCTGAGACCTGCCCATTCCTGGGAGGGGTCTTGAGAACCGGATAGTACGTGTAACCTTACCTGCAAGACCCCTCCCATTCCAGGAAGTGGTCTTGGGAAGGTTGTATAAGGCCTTTGACCCAGGGGATTAGGTCTTTTGGTCTTTTGCCAGGACGGAGGTTGGAGGTAACATGGATGAAAGAAGTAAGATGCAGGGCTAGCTAAGAATGGTATGTGTAAATGGTTAGCAGCCATATCTGTTGGCCAGGGCAATGAAGATGTTATCTCTCTGGAAGCCTGCCTGTGAGTGAGTTCAATACCCGTCACTTTCCTGGACCCAGACCCGCTTGTTAATGAGGGATGGAACCACATGGCCGGGGCCTAAGAACAAAGGCTTATCTCCACCATCCAAGGCCATCATAAGGGCTGTAACTCTACACATTATGACCAAACCTCATGTACAACAGCTCTTGAACTGATATCACCAGGCCTTTCTTCTAAGAATCCTGACAGCTGAGTACATGTTCCTGAAAGTCACAGTATCTGTAATAGTGTTTTAAATTTCTAGGCAACTTCATTTCTTTGTTGCTGTTATCCCAATAGAAACATACCGATTTAACAGAATGGACAGCTAACAACGAGATCTTAGTAAGTCTTTCTACTATTGTACTAATGACCTCATTAGAGATAAATAAATTTCACAAATGTGCTTGTTTTTGTACTTTTTCCCCCTTTTCTTTTTTAAACTTCACATACTTTTTCTTTTTTTCTTTCTATTTTTTTTTTGTATTTTTAGTTTTTGAATCACAGCTGGTGACACTCAAGAGTTACTCCTGGCTCTGTGCTCAGAAATCACTCCTGGCAGGCTCAGGGACCATATGGGATGCTGAGAATTGAACATAGGTCTGTCCCAAGTTGGTCACATGCAAGGCAAATGCTCTACTGCTATACTATCTCTCTGTCTGCCCTTTATTATTTATTTAAAATAAATTTTATCTCACTTATCTGGAAACAAATGTATTATGGCCAACTAAGTCAACTATGTGATTAATTTTCTTTAAATAAAGGTTAAAATATCCCTTTCACAATTGTACCTCAAAAAATCAAGTATCTTGGAATTAGCTTTAGTAAACAGGTAAAGACATATACAAAACACACACACATCCATACACACATACACAAATCAGTGCTTCAAGAAATAAAAGGAACACAAAGAAATGGAACACATGTCCTGTTCAAGAATTGGGAAGATTAACATCATTAAAATGTCCATTCTTCCCACCAAAGCATTGTACAGATTTAATGCAATAATTATAATGATATCCACAACATTTTTAAAGAAATAGAACAAACATTCCTGAAACTCATCTATAACAATGAACTTACACAAATAACTAAAGCGATCCTTGGGAAAATAAGATCAGAGATATAACATTATCCAATTTCAAATTGTACTGTGAAGAAGAGTAATTAAAATAGCATGGTACTGGGGCCAGAATGATAGTTCAGAGAGGAAGACACTTGCATTACATGCAGCTGACCTAGCTTTGATACCCAACATCTCATATGATCCCGTAAGTTCCACCAAGAGTGCATAGGAGATTTAGGACATTGGTGATGGGAATGTTGCACTGGTGAAGGGGGGATGTTCTTTACGTGACTGAAACCCAAACACAATCATGTGTGTAATCAAGGTGTTTAAATAAAGATATTTTAAAAAGAGTGCATAGGAAGGATTAAGCCCTGAGTTTCACGAGGTGCAAACCTAAACCCCCCAAATTAAATATAATATAATAAAATTAAATATATATAGATATATATATATCTTTATTCCATTACCATATATATATATATATAGTAATGAAATAAAGACAAACCTTCAGATCAATGGAATAGACTTGAATATTCTGAGACTGACCCAAGTATATAATCAATTAATCTATGTTAAAGGGACTAGAAATATAAAGTGGTGCAAGGAATTTACCAGTGTTGGTAAAACTGGTCAACTATGTGTTTAAAAAAAATCAGACCTCCTTTAACATGGTGCATAAAAGTCAAATTAAATAGGTTTAAATTTTTGAAGTCAGACCTGAAACTATAGTTACATAAGAGGAAAATGAAGAAAAAATACTCCATGCTATTGAATCTAAAAGCGTTGTCAAGGATGAAACATCACTGGCCACACAAGGGGAAGCAAAGATAAGCAAAAGGGACATTAAATTCAGAAGTTTCTGTATCTCATAGGAAATAATGACTAGGATACAAAGGCTACCCACAGAATAGGAGAAACTCTTCACCCAATACAATCAGATAAGTGGTTAATATCTAATATCTAATACACAAAAGACACTTATTAAACTTTACAAGAAAAAATCTAACCCCATACAAAAACATAGAGAAGAAAAGAACAGACATTTCAGAGGTGGGCTTAAGGGACCCAGCAGAGTCAGCTTTATCTGCAGTCTCCAGCCCTGGAAGACTCACTTCATCCCAAGCAAGTCCTCAGGGAATTAATGCCAGAGAAGATCAAAGTTCCCAGGTTGAAGCAAACCAGGGGATGCCTCAAAATGTTTGCCCTCTTCTCCCATTTTTTAATAGAGCTATAGGGGTATTTTTGTTAAGTTCTGTCAGTACCTTGTATATCTTAGATTTTACCCCTAGTCTGGTGCATATTGGGTAAATAGCTTCTTCCATTCCGTGGGTGGGTTTTGTATCCTAGACACTATTTCCTTTGAGGTGCAGAAGTTTCTCAGCTTAATGTAGTCCCATCTATTTATCACTGCTTCCACTTGTTTGAAGAGTGCTGTTTTCTCCTTAAAGATGCCTTTACTCTCAATGTCTTGAAGTGTTTTACCTAGGTTTTGTTCTATATACCTTATGGTTTCTGATCCTCTCATTGTCGCTGAGGATTGTTGCAAAGATGATTTTTATTTTTCTTAAGACCCATAGATGAGTGAGACTTTTCTGCGTCTCTCTCTCCCTCTGACTTATTTCACTAATCATGATAGACTCCATGTACATCCATATATAGGAAAATTTCATGACTTCATCTCTCCTAATGGCTGCATAATATTCCATTGTGTATATGTACCACTGTTTCTTTAGCCATTCGTCTGTTGAAGGGCATCTTGGTTGTTTCCAGCGCCTGGCTATTATGAATTGTGCTGCAATAAATATAGGTGTGAGGAAGGAGTTTTTGTATTGTATTCTTGTGTTCCTAGGGTATATCCCTAGGAGTGGAATAGCTGGGTCTAATGTGAGCTCAATTTCCAGTTTTTGGAGGAGTCTCCATATCGCTTTCCATAGAGGTTGGACTAGACAGCATTCCCACCAGCAGTGGACAAGAGTTTCTTTCTCTCCACATCCCCACCAGCACTGATTTTTCTCATTCGTTTTGATGTGTACCAATCTCTGTGGTGTAAGATGGTATCTCACCATTGTTTTGATTTGCATCTCCCTGATGATCAGAGATTAGGAGCATTTTCTCATGGGCCTTTTGGCCATTTGTATTTCTTTTTTATCAAAGTGTCAGTTCATTTCTTCTCCCCATTTTTTGATCGGATTAGATCTTTTTTTTTTTTTTTGTGAAGTTCTGTCAGTGCCCTGTATATTTTGGATAGTAGCCCCTTATCTGATGGGTATTGGGTGAATAGTTTCTCCCTCACAGTGGGTGGCTCTTGTATCCTGGGCACTATTTCTTTTGAGGTTCAGAAGCTTCTCAGCTTAATGTATTCCCATCTGTTGATCTCTGCTTCCATTTGTTTGGAAAGTGCAGTTTCCTCCTTGAAGATGCCTTTAGTCTCAATTTCATGGAGTGTTTTACCAACGTGTTGTTCTATATACCTTATGGTATCAGGTCTGATATCAAGGTCTTTAAACCATTTGGAATTTACCTTCGTACATGATGTTAACTGGGGGTCTATGTTCACTTTTTTGCAAGTGGCTAACTAGTTCTGCCAGCACCACTTGTTGAAGAGGTTTTCCCTGCTCCACTTAGGATTTCTTGCTCCTTTGTCAAAAATTAGGTGATTGTATGTCTGGGGAACTTTGTCTGAGAACTCCAGCCTATTCCACTGATCTGAGGGTCTGTCTTTATTCCAATACCATGATGTTTTGATAACTATTGCTTTGTAGTACAGTTTAAAGTTGGGAAAAGTAATGCCTCCCATTTTCCTTTTTCCTAGGAGTGCTTTAGCTATTTGAGGGTGTTTATTGTTCCAGATGAACTTCATAAGTGTTTGGTCCACTTCTTTGAAGAATGCCATGGGTATCTTTAGAGGGATCACATTAAATCTGTACAATGCTTTGGGGAGTATTGCCATTTTAATGATGTTAATCCTGCCAATCCATGAGCAGGGTATGTGTTTCCATTTTCGTGTGTCCTCTCTTATTTCTTGGAGCAGGGCTTTATAATTTTCTTTATATAGGTCCTTCATGTCTTTGGTCAAGTTGACTCCAAGATATTTGAGTTTGTGTGGCACTAATGTGAATGGGATTCCTTCTTGACATCCATCTCTTCCCTATCATCAATGGTGTATAAAAAGGCCATTGATATCTGTGTGTTAATTTTGTAGCATGCCACCATGCTATATGAGTCTATTGTTTCTAGAAGCTTTTTGGTAGAGTCTTTAGGGTTTTCTAAGTAGGCTATCATGCCATCTGCAAACAGTGAGAGCTTGACTTCTTCCTTTCCTATCTGGATTCCCTTGATATATTTTCTTGCCTGATCGCTATAGCCAGTAATTTCAGTATTATGTTGAAGAGGAGTTGTGAGAGCGAACAGCCTTGTCTTGTACCAGAATTTAGAGGAAAGGCTTTTAATTTTTCTCCATTGAGGATAATATTTGCCATTGGCTTGTGGTAGATGGCTTTAACTAGATTGAGAAAGGTTCCTTCCATTCCCATCTTGCTGAGAGTTTTTATCAAGAATGGTGTTAGACCTTATCAAATGCTTTCTCTGCGTCTATTGATATGATCATGTGATTTTTATTATTCTTGTTGTTGGTGTTGTGTATGATGTTGATAGATTTACGGATGTTAAACCATCCTTGCATTCCTGTGATGAAACCTACTTGGTCATAGTGTATGATCTTCTTAATGATGCATTGGATCCTATTTGCCAGGATTTTGTTGAAGTTGTTGAAGATCTTTGCATCAGCATTCATCAGGGATATTGGTCTGTAATTTTCTTGTTTGGCAGCATCTCTGGTTTTGGAATCAAGGTGATGTTGGCTTCATAAAAGCTGTTTGGGAGTGTTCCTGTTTTTTCAATTGCATGGAGGAGTCTGGCTAGAATTGGTAGTAGCTCCTCTTAAAAGGCTTGAAAGAATTCATTATAAATCCATCTGGGCCTGGGCTTTTCTTTTTGGGCAGATGATTGATTACAATTTCAATTTTCTCAACAGTGATGGGGGTGTTTAGGTATGCTACATCCTCCTTACATAACTGTGGAAGGTTATAAGTGTCCAAGAATTTATCCATTTCTTCTAGGTTCTCATGTTTAGTAGCATAAAGTTTCTCAAAGTAGTCTCTGGAAAAAAAAAACAACAACAAAGTAGTCTCTGATTACCCTTTGGATCTCTGCAATATCTGTCATGATCTCCCCCTTTTCATATCTAATACGGGTTATCAGGTTTCTCTCTTTCTTTGTGAATTCTTCTAATGGTCTATCAATCTTGTTTATTTTTTCAAAGAACCAACTTCTGCTTTCGTTGATCTTTGGGATTGTTTTTTGGTTTTCCACTTCATTGATTACTGCTTTCAGTTTTGTTATTTTCTTCTTTCTCCCTACTTTTGTTTCCTTTTGTTGGTCATTTTCTAATTTAATGAGCTGCATCATTAAGTTATTCAGGTATGCCTCTTCTTGCTTCCTGATGTGTGCTTGTAAAGCTATAAATTTTCCTCTCAGAACCACTTTTGCTATGTCCCATAGATTTTGGCATTTTGTGCCTTCATTATCATTTGAATCCAGGAAAAGTTTTGATTTTCTCTTTGATTTTATCTCAGACCCACTGGTTGTTCAGTAGAAGGCTGTTTAATTTTCGATTGTTAAAGTTTTTTTTTCTGTACGCCTTTGTAGGTCACATCTAATTTCAGAGCCTTGTGGTCAGCAAAGGTAGCTTGTAAAATTTTATCCTCTTGATTTTATGAAGGTATGTTTTATGTGTCAGCATGTAGTCTATCCTGGAGAATGACCCATGTACATTGGAGAAGAATGTGTATCCAGGTTTTTTTGGGTGGAGTGTGTGTGTAT
This sequence comes from Suncus etruscus, assembly GCF_024139225.1. NCBI lineage: Eukaryota > Metazoa > Chordata > Mammalia > Eulipotyphla > Soricidae > Suncus > Suncus etruscus. The sequence goes on along the minus strand of NC_064857.1, from coordinate 30,757,411 downwards.
ATATATACTAGTCCTCTTTCTTCCATTACTCTTTTTAGGGCTAGTATGTTTTTGTTGGGTTTCAGTCTGGTTGACCTATCAAGTGTTGATAGGGCCGTGTTGAGGTCTCCCACAATTATTGTGTTTTATTGATTTATTCTTTCAGATTTATCAGTAATTGTATTAGATAATTTGCTGGTCTCTCATTGGGTGAATATATGTTTAATAGTCTGATTTCTTCATGTTGCACATATCCCTTGATTAGTACATAGTGTTCATCTTTGTCCCTTACAACTTTCTGAGTATAAAGTTGGTGTCATCAGATATAAATATGGCGACCCCAGCTTTTTTGAGGGTGTTGTTTGCTTGGATGATTTTTCTCCAGCCTTTGATTTTGAGTCTATGTTTGTTCTGACTATTCAAGTGTGTTTCTTGTAGGCAGTAGAAGGTTGGATTCATCTTTTTGACCCATTTTGCCACTCTGTGTCTTTTAGTTGTTGAATTCAGTCCATTGACATTGAGGAAGATGATTGTCATAGGATTTAATGTCATCTTTGTAGATAAGTTTGCTGTGTTTGTTGGTCTCTCTTGTCTTAAAGTCGACCTTTCAGTTTTTCCTTTTAGGATGCTTTTTCATCTGTGAAGTTTCTGAGCTGTTGTTTATCCATGAAGCTATGTATCCTTCCTTCAAACCTGAACGTGAGTCGGGCTGGGTGCAGTATTCTCGGTGAGGCATCCATTTCATTCAGTCTTGTCACAATATCCCACCACTATCTTCTGGCCTTCAGAGTTTCTTGTGACATGTCTGCTGTAAGTCTCAGGGATGCTCCTTTAAATGTAATTTCCCTTTTTGATCTTGCTGCTTTCAGTATTCTATCTCTATCTGTGAAATTTGTCATCATAACAAGGATGTGTCTTGGGGTGTTTTTCTTTTTTTTTTTTTTGTTTTTTTTGTTTTTTTGGGCCACACCCATTTGATTCTCAGAGGTTACTCCTGGGTAAGCACTCAGAAATTGCCCCTGGCTTGGGGGGACCATATGTGACTTCAGTGGATTGAACCACGGTCCTTCCTTGGCTAGCGCTTGCAAGGCTGACACCTTATCTCTAGTGCCACCTCTCCAGTCCCTTGGGGTGTTTTTCTTTGGGTCTCTTTTAGCTGGTACTCTTCGGGCATGCAGGATTTGATTGTATGTAGTGTTTAAATCTGGGAGTATCTCTTTGATGATGTCTTTGACAGTTGATTCTTCCTGGAGATCTCCTACCTGGGCCTCTGGACTCCAATGATTCTTATGTTGTTTCTGTTGAGTTTATCAAAGACTTCTATTTTCATCTGTTCACATTCCTTGAGTACTTTTTCCATTGTCTGCTCATTTGTCTTAAGGTTCTTTTCCAATTTCTTCTGCTGTGTTGAGTTTTTCTGCATTTCATCTTCCAGCACGCTGATTCTGTCCTCAGTTCCTTTTACCCTGCTGGTGAGGCCATCCACTGAGTTTTTCAGTTGAGCTACCATGTTTTTAGATCTGTTATTTCAGTTTTGAGTTTTCTGATTTCTGTCTTTGTGTTCTGTTCAGATTGATCTATGCTTTCTTTGAGTTCTACAAACATCTTCCATATTTCTATTCTAAACTCCTTATCTGAGAGGTTAATCAGATGGTTAAAATATTTTAGGTCATCCGAGCTATCATCTTCATTCTCTGTGCATGGTGTTTGCCTGCTAGGTTTCCGCATTGTCACGCTTGTAATGTGATTTTTTTCTGCTTGTTGTGGTGAGGTTCATTGGTTAGAAAGAGTGTGTGGCCACTAAGCGGAGTGGCTGTGCTCTTCTGGAGCCTCTGGGAGAACTATTTTTCTGGGCCCTTTTCAGCCCACTCCCAAGAGGTTCAGGAGACAGGACAGTGGAAAAACACACACAGGCAACACTCAGTTTCTCACAATCGGAAACCACTGGGCAGGCCTGATCTATGGGTTTTAAGAAAAATAAAGGATGGGGCCAGAGTGTTGGCACAAATTGTAGGGCATTTGCCTTGTATGCTCTAACCCATGACAGACTGTGGTTTGATCTCTGGGCTTCCCATATGGTTCCCCAAGCCAGGAGCAATATCTGAGTAACCCTTGAGTGCCACCAGCTGTGGCCCAAAAAGCAAAAAAAAAAAAAAGAGAGAAAAAAAGACATTATTGTTAAAATGCCCAGAGATGAGGGCTGAAAGGACTGGCTCACTATATGAAGCTCACCACAAAGAGTATTGAGTGCAGCTAGAAAAATACCTACACTAGCAACTACCATGACGATGTCAATGATTGAGAGAAGTTGAATGCCTGTATCAAATACAGGCAGGGGTGTGGGGATTGGGGACTTGGTGGTGGGAATGTTGCACAGGTGAAGGGGTGTGTGCTTTGTATGACTGAAACCCAACTACAATCGTGTCTTAAATCAAGATGCTTAAATAAAGATATTATTAAAAATAACTATGTAATTTCAAAAATAAAACAGAATCAATGACAGAAAGCTCAACTGGCAAAACATGGCTTCTACTTCCTTCAGATAATACACAGAACTGCAAGATATGACAATGTTCACAAATTTTCTTTTAATGCAGTTTTTCACATAATTCCATCTATTACTGTTTAATTGTAATGAGCAACATTAAGTAAATTATTCATACCTGCCAAAGGGTAAATTTCAGGGAGTTTAGTAAACTGATTACTAGGGTGGAGGGAATGTTATATTGGTGATGGATTTGGTGATCGAATATTGGGTGCCAGAAATAACTGTGATTATTAACTATTCTGTAAATCACAGTGTCTAAAATAAATTTAATTTTTTTAAAGTGAGATTGGTTGGACATTTCACCAAAAGAGAAGCATGGTATTAATCATGACTAAATATAAGGAAAATTCAATAAAAATTACAATAGATATCACTTCGTATCAGTGAGTGTGACCTATAACCAAAAGATAGAAGTAGGTTTGTAAAATCATTCAGTCTCTAAGGAAAACATTATGGAGACATCTCGAAGAACTGAAAATAGAATTACCATATGATCTCATAATTTTACCTCTTGATATCTATCCCAAGAACATAGAAGACAATTTTAAAAGTTATTTGCACATCTATATTCATTGAAGTACTAGCAGTATTTCACTGCATAATCATTTCAGAGTTTTTGCCAAATTCTTTTTTTAAAAAAGCAGCATGCAACCATTAAATGAAGATTTGTCTTTTTAATGTTTAGATTGCTGGAAAAACAGGGTGCAATGATTATGCAGTGATATGCTATTTACACAGGTGAAAATATGAAAAAAATCCCAAATGATCAACAACAGATGGAGAAAGAACTTGTGGTATACATATATACAATGGAATACTACTCAACTATAAGAAAAGAGGACATTTTGCATTTTTCTAAAACTTGGATAGAAATACTGGGTGTTAGTTTAAGCAGTCACTCAGATGAATGACAAATATAGGATGATTCCCATTCATATTTGGAATATAAAAATAAAAAGCAAGTATTGAACAATGACAAAGGAAAATCATTAGATTTTGAACAATCTAAAATCATTAGATTTCTAAACAGATATTGGAGACAGCTGTAGGGCAATGGGATAAAGGGGACAAATAAGCAGTAGAAGTAGACTAGCACTTTGGTGATGGATGTGGTGTCTTTTATGTTTGAAGCATAACACTAACACTATTGTAAACCATGTAAACTTGAATTATTAATGATATTCTTTTCTATGGGAATAATTAGCAATAGCATATATACATCATTTCCTATATTCAAAATAACCATCTAGGGAAATAAAATTGAACTATTTTTATCATCTTTTCACTAGCTTTCAGTTTTATATGGCAGAAAACCTAACACAAATGACTCGTGCAAAAAGGTATTTTATTGGTTTGTAAGATTGGTAAGTTTGGTGTAACCTGAGCATGGATTGAATTGAGGAACTCAAAAATCAAAACTTAATTTGCTAATTTATTTCTTTACCTATGGGTGTTAAGGCATATTCTCAGGCAAGTTCTAATCTTTCAGAAGTTCCTACATCGTTTGCTTCCTGACCTCTAAGCTTCAAGTATTGCGAAAACAAAAGACTACTTTCCAGTGCTTTAGTGAAAATCCTGAGACATATTTGAATTGGATAAATTAGGACTAATGTATATTCCTGAATTATTTAAGAAAATAAAAGATGAATCTACCTATCACTGAAACCTATGTTAACCTCCCCCAAAGTAACAGCAATGTAGCATGATTTCTCTTTTTTTGTTCCCCTCAAGAAACCCGAAAGCTACATAACCAGTAGTATTCTTGGTTAATTTTACTGCAAGAAAGAACTAATTTTAGAATTAAAAGTTAGAAGAAACATAGAGGTGGGGTGACAGCAAATGGGTGTGTTGGCTTTGGCATTGGCAGACAATGAATGTGAAGTTTTGATGACAGCCTGGGACAGAGAGAGAGAGAGAGAGAAAGAGAGAAAGAAAGAGAGAGAGAGAGAGAGAGAGAGAGAGAGAGAGAGAGAGAGAGAGAGAGAGAGAGAGAGAGAGAGAAATCAAGTCTCCATAAACTCAAGTTCAAGAGATAGAGGGATAGCTACAAAGCAGGCAAATCTCACCATTGTTTTATCTCCATACCCACCACTCTGGTTCTATCCTGCCCCCCCCAACTATCCAAGATATTCTTTTTATACCCAGGGGCATGTGTGTCCAACTCTCATTACAATGGGGGTATCCAAGGGGCATATCCAAGTTCAACTGCCTTTATTTCAACAATTTCATCTTTTATGTTTTTGTTTGTTTGTTTGTTTATAAATTACATAAGAGTTACTCTCAATGGTCAGTGGAGTTTAGTCAGATGATGGTCTTCTGTAAATGTCATGGTGGTAGTCTACTGCGTTTCTTTTCTTGACAGTTCATTTAAAAACTCCAAGCCAAGAGACAATTGAAGGGAAGAAATGAAAAATGTTTAGAAAACAAACCCTAACTTTCTAATTTTTATCAAACCTGTGCCTAGCCTAAGATAGTGAAAACTTCAATCCTTTTGGTGACCAATTTTTCCTAGCTGCTTCCTTCTGACAGTTAGGGGACAGTTAGGAGGTTATCAAAGTTGTTCACTTTCTATTTCTATCTATCTAAGGGGCAAATATTCTCTATTTAAAATTTCTTCTCTGTCTTTTTCTCTGTGTCTAAATCACCTTTTTATCAACGCAATAAATCTTCTCATTTCTCTGTCTTTTTTCATTATGTCTCTTTTATCTCTATATAATAAGTCATTTTTCTCTTTTTTGCTCAATTTCTCTTTTTCTCTATCTTGCCCCTAATTTCTCTTTTTTCCTAATTTCTCTTTTAATCATTTCTCTCTTACATTCATTTCTCTCTTCATTCATTTATTCATTCAATTTCTCTCTCTTTTAAACATTAATCTTTTTACTTTACTTACATATTTTTTCTTTTTTTGGAAATCCTTGGAAAATCCAGAGTTCACCTGACCTGTTTAGGGCACCATTTTGTAGAATTACTTCATTTTCTACAATTAGCTGCAGAGCTGCAAGGCTGCAGAGGGCCAAGGCTGCTTGGCCTGTAGGGCTGCAGGGCTGCAAGAACCCAAGGCTGCCAGAAACGGGTGTTGCAAGGCTTGCAGGGGTCCAGAGGGCCCAGCTGCTATGTGGGGCCTCATATCCACCCCCTAGAATGCCAATAAGGCTACAGATGACAGCTTCAAGGTGTTTTCCACAAGTTATTAAGCTTTGATGCTACTGGCTTCTGAAATCTTCACCAGAATTTCTGTGATTGCAATATCTTGTCCACAAATAAAAGTTTCCTTTATATTCCCCCAATTATCCCACTAGTTCCATAATTTTGTGATTTTTTGCATTAAACCTTTACTGTTTCAAGTCTTCAGGTTCCTAAAGTAGTTTAAGGTTTCTTTAAAAAAAATTATTTGGGGGGGGGTTTTTGGGCCATACCTGGCAGTGTTCAGTGGAATGAACTCCTGACTTTGCACACTGCTTTGCACTCCTGCTCAGAAGACAATACAGGGTGCAGAGGATCAAACCTGGGTCATCCACACACAAGGCAAAATAATCCTACTTGCTGTACATTCACTCTGGCCTCAGGGAGTTTCTGGTTTCTAAGTGAACTTTAGGTCATATGAACTAACAATAGAGAACTGGTACTCTCCAAAAACCTAATCTTCTGTTTACTTTTTATTGTTTTTATTGGGGGGCCACACCTAGCGGTGCTCAGGGATTTCTCCTGGTTCTGCATCCAGGAATTACTCCTGGTGGTGCTTAGGAGGAACATATGGAATGTCAGGGCTCAAACCTGGGCCCTATGTCTTGTGCTGTCACTCCTACCTCCACAAGCCAAAACTTGACTTTTAAATAGAAGAATAAATGGAGAAAAATTAGAAAACAAATATTCACCACACTTATGCCTCATATGATTTGATCTTTCAAAACAGCCCCCAATCGCGTAGATGTGAAATCTATTTATTGATTCCCAAACAGGAAGAGATACCTTATCCTTTCAGGTCTTCAGAATAATATCACACCTACTATCTCTGTCTTTGATGAAATGTCTGCATGCCCTACAGAGAACAATGCTAATTTTTTTAGAATATGCCCTAAGCTTTCCTGCCTCCAAAATTTTCCCCACATTTACTTTATTTTGTCTTTATTTAATATACCTATAATCCCTGTATCATTTTTCACATGTTCCTCAAATTTCATGTAATCCTTTCAAACCTCAGTTCCTTTTATTCCTCTCATGCTTCTCATGTAATGGAAAGAATCTTGTCTCTGGCTATCAAAGATAAGAAGCAAGAGACCAAACATAAATGGTGAAACCCAGACAGGTGGAGGGAGGAAGGAAGGGAGGGAGGGAGGGAGGGAGGAAGGAAGGAAGGAAGGAAGGAAGGAAGGAAGGAAGGAAGGAAGGAAGGAAGGAAGGAAGGAAGGAAGGAAGGAAGGAAGGAAGGAAGGGAGAGAGGGAGGGAGAGAGGGAGGGAGAGAGAGAGGGAGGGAAGAAGGGAGGGAGCGAGGGAGGGAGGGAGCGAGGAAGGGAGGAAGGAAGGAGGGAGGAAGAAAGAAAGGAAGGAAGGAAGGAAGGAAGGAAGGAAGGAAGGAAGGAAGGAAGGAAGGAAGGAAGGAAGGAAGGGAGGGAGGGAGGGAGGGAGGGAGGAAGGGAGGGAGGGAGGAAGAAAGGGGGGGAGGGAGGGAGAGAGGGAGGGAAGACGGGAGGGAGAGAGGGAGGGTGGAATCGAGGGAGGGAGGGAGGAAGGGAGCGAGGGGGGAGGGAGGAAGGGAGCGAGGGAGCGAGGGAGGGAGGGAGGAAGAGAGGGAGGGAGGAAGCGAGGAATGGAGGGAGGAAGGGATGGAGGATGGGAAGAAGGGAGGAAAGAAGGAAGGAAGGGAGGGAGGGAGGGAGGGAGGGAGGGAGGGAGGGAGGGAGGGAGGGAGGAAGAGAGGGAGGGAGGAAGGGATGGAGGAAGGGAAGAAGGGAGGAAAGAAGGAAGGAAGGGAGGGAGGGAGGAAGGGAGGGAGGGAGGGAGCGAGGGAGAGAGGGAGGGAGCGAGGGAGAGAGGGAGGAAGGGAGCGAGGGAGGGAGGAAGGGAGCGAGGGAGGGAGGGCAATAAGTGGTAAATAAAAACCTTCATTTCATATACTATAAATTTTAGGGGAAATAGTACAAAATGCAAGTCAGTCAATATATGTATAGCAGAAAAATATAAATAATAAGTACCAGAAAGATTCATCCATTTCAATGTTCATATCGATCAGAAAACCAATGTCTAGAAACCAAGAGTCACACCATTAATACCATTAGAAAGCAGCCTAGGTTTCTCAGCTTCTAAGCCAGGACTGCACAGTCTTACTCAAATGGTCATAAGAGAACAAAAAGGTGCAAGAAAGGGAAAAAATGAAATGAACACAAAAAGGTGGCAAAGTTGGAAGGAGAACTGGGACTACATGGTATTTGGCATTTAAATGGACTCTAATGAGAAATGTTTGATTTTTCTTATCTAGCTTACTTGGACACTGACCATCAACTTTTATGCTCCTTTACAATATTAACCAGTAATGATATATAATTAAGATCTTATACTCAGTTGTGTCTTTGAATTTGTCTGTTTTCAGCAAATAAGTTTATTTCTCTGAAGAGCAGAAACTCTATTATTTGAATTATCTAACTCATCCCTGAACCCTAAGCTCTACTTTCTATTCTGTTTTAATAGTGTGATTCTGGCATCCATACCTGAACTAGTTTTGAGGACTAAGTATTTCTCACATGGAAATTAAATGTTTTATTTACATTTCTAACTTCTGAAAGAATTACTCAATATGGGTTTTACCTCAACTGGCTCTCTATGTATCACTGATTCTATCAAGAGAAACAGAAGAGAGAATACCTGATCAGGTGAGTCTAGCAACAGGTTTATCTGCAGGAAGTCTTGGTTTCCTGAAGGCCAAGAACCAATACAATGAGCACCAAATACAGACAACTAATCTAGTGTGTGGATTTTTAAAAAATATATTAGCTTACATTGTGACTTCAGCAAGCTGAAACAATGTCTGTACAATGCCAAAAACATCCAGATGGAAGTAGAGAACTCAGCCGCCACCACATGCTTCATCTGTACCGATGTCTTATGAAAACAGCCAGCACAGATCTCTGGGGCCTGGAAGAGTTGCCGGGCAAGAAGCCAGAGGGGAGAAATATTGCCAATATATGTTTAAATTAAATTAATTAACATTTATATCACTCTCTACATAATATAAGGAACTTCTATGAAATATAGTGCCTCATTTAATCAGAACAACCACCACATAAATTAGGTATTATTATTTACTGAATTTTACTGACAAAAAATTTAAGTTTTAAAATAATTCATGTCATATAATTAGTAGAATAGAGACACGATGGGTTGGAGACATTATGAAGTGGATAAGGCACTTGGCTTGTGTGTAGCCAAGGAAAATTCCATCTCGAGCACCATGTAAGTTACCCTAAATACCAACAAGAGAAATCCCTGAACATAGAGTCAGGAATATGTCCTAAGCATAATCCAGGTATGGCCACAATAATGTCTCCCAAAGTAGGCATTAGAATCCTAATTTTATCAAGGAATATGTAATTATGGTTGAAGGCTAATGATACACCAAGAACTCATATCGATGAAACCATGTCTTTGTATACTCTACATAAATCTATTTTATAGAGAAAAGGCAAACATAAGTGGCTGATACTGTCTTATACAGCTGGATTTTCAGACATAGTGATAGCTATTTATACCCAACTATCCTCATCAATATAGCTTCACTTTGCTACAAATCATTAGGAAGGTAACAGAAAAAATGATAGAGGCAGAGATCTAAATTGAGTATTTAAAGTTCTGTTTATTTTTTCTATGAGGCTCTAATTACCACAAACCACAAGGTTTTCGAATACCTTCTTGCAATCTCCACACTTAACAAGATATATGTATGCTTCAGTGAAGACAGATGATAACAATTCAATATGTTTGGAAGATTCACAAACTTACAATATGCAGCAAGCTGCCCATTTTTTTACTCCTGAAAGTTATAAGCAGAGCCATTTTTTTTATAGTTTAAGATCCCAAAAGAACATTCTGAGTTTATTCTTTTCTAGACAATCTAGATGAATGCAATTTAGTGTTACCTTTTTCTAACAGTATATTTGTAATGAACTCTTAGTCTTGCCAGCAGTTACAAAAATCCATAAGAATAGTTTGATTTTAGCCCCATTTCCCCCTACTCCCCCAAATCACATTGCACCTAAGTTTACAATCACCAATTTCAATAGTTGAGAATTTAGGTCCGATTTAGGAAATAAAGAAAGTGATGTCAGAATAGATGCCATAGCCATATATGGTGAGTTTCATGGTAGCAAAGATATTTTGGAGGAGGTTTTGGATTCCACCTGGAAGTGCCCTGAGGTGACTTCTGCTCTGCACTTAGAAATTACTTCTGGCCATGTTCAGGATACCACATAGAATCGTAGGAATCAAATCCAGGTTGGCTTACCAAGATGGCTTACCAAGATGCCCCAGGAAATTATATTTTAGTGACTCAAACTAAGTAATATATTTAGGGCAGACATATTTTTCTAGAAAATCATTCATCTCCCTAAAATTTATATTTCCAGTCATCAGGAGATGATATATTTTATCAACAGATATTCATAGGTGTGTATATCCAAACACCTGTCTGAAATTTCAAAGTTTATACTTCAGTAGGACAGATTTAAAATAATATTCAGTCAGTCAGATTAGAAGATGATTTTGTACATTTTTTTTTGGTTTTTGGGCCACACCCAGCGTTGCTCAGGGGTTACTCCTGGCTGTCTGCTCAGAAATAGCTCCTGGCAGGCACGGGGGACCATCTGGGACACCGGGATTTGAACCAACCACCTTTGGTTCTGAATCGGCTGCTTGCAAGGCAAACGCGGCTGTGCTATCTCTCCGGGCCCAATTTTGTACTTCTTAAACTGTACATCATATAATTCAATAAAAACATGATTGTTTCCTTTTATTGTATGTATTATACTTTAGTCTCAAATATAGCATCACATATGCTACAATTTTATAATACAATATAAACTATGTACAAGAAATAGAAATTTATATCTTAGAATTCTCTATATATACTAAAACGTTCATGGTAAACATTATCATCATACTTATATACTTTTAAAAATATTTCAGCATCATGATTTTCAATATTGTTAATGGTAAGATTTCTTACATATACCATTTTCATCGGCGTATTTGCTTCACTCTATCTGTATTTGAGTTCTGTCCCCCCACCGACCGAACCCACATCCCATTCTGCTTTGCATCTCTCCATCATCTGGTAAGCTTCTATTAAAAATAAGTTCTCAGTTTCTGTTGCCTTTGGTCACTTAAGTCTCCTAGTATGATCTTTGTATCCCACATAGATCATTCGGAGTCTAACTCACTCCTTCTGACTTCACTTATCATGATACTCTCCAAATTCCTCTGTGAAACAGCAAATGCATACAATATTTTATTTGGCTGAACATAATGTATATTACTACTATATATTACTACTTATATAATACATATGTTACATATTCATATAATACATATTTGAATATATGTGAATATGTGCAGACATATACGCATGGTTTCTTTATCCAGTCATTTCTTCTTGGAGGGTTGGGTTCTTTTCAGAGTTTGGATATTATGAATAGCCCAGCGATGAATACAGGAGTACAAAGGTCCTTTCTGAATAGAGTTTTTTGGCTCCTGAGGTAAACACCAAAAAGTGGTCTTACCGGGTCATATGGGAGCTCAATTTCTATTTTTCAAAAAAGTATACAAAAGTTCTCAAAAAAGACTACATTCCCTCTAGCAGTGAATGAGAGTCCCTTTCTTTCCTACATTATATTTATATACTTTAGAAGCATAATGCTTTTTATCAAGAATTCAAGAAGATGGTTAGCAGTCTAAAAGCAGTTTATAACTCACTTTTCTATGGTACTAAGAATTTTAGTAGTTGCTAATAATTCTTAGAAAAACATTAAACCAAAAAAAAAACAATAAATAGGAATAAATAATAGTATTGCAATAAATATCGTGTGAATTACAAAGTCTAAAATTCTTATATTAGATGGCCCTCTGGGAAAGAGTTGATGACCTATGTAAAATAAAAAATATAAACAAGATGATTTAGCATATTTAATTTACATTATTATTTTTTGCTAATGAGTTATAGCAATATCACATGTCTGAGCTCAGGAATAAAGGTTTGACTTCCCCAAATAGACAATAACTGCTTAAAATCCTTAGAAAGAAGTCTGTGACCACACTCAAATATTGTAGAAAGGATGCTATTATCAAAGAGGGAAGCCCACAAATAACTTGAAGGAAATGAAAGAGTCAGAACTGACCACTCCCCTCCTTACTTATGTACTAAGGAGAGATTTTTCTTTTTTTTTGATCTTTTTTTAAATAATATTTTTATTTAAACACCGTAATTACAAACATAATTGTAGTTGGGTTTCAGTCATAAAAAGAACACGCCCCCCCCTTCATCAGTGCAACATTCCCACCACCATTGCCTCCCAATCTCTTCCCTCACTTCCTGCCTGTATTTGAGATAGGCATTCTACCTCTCTCAGAGATTTTTCAAGAGCACTTCTAATTATCTGTGCAATTCAATGCACAAGGAAAAGGAACAGAAAGCATGTTAGCAAATCAAGATTACATGAACAAAATGTAGCCCTTCCCTGAAGTATATCATACCACATGTTTAAGGTGTGGCTAAAATTAATTTTACAGATGCCTAAGTAAAAAAACCTGAACCCAGGACATTTCAGGCTGCTTTTCTAATGGGCATTTTTACATGTGGCTTATAGCTTAAATGCTTTAAAATCCTATGAATTCTATATGGAAACTTTGCAATCAAGCATTTATTTAGATCCTTTAGCAAATAGTCTTAGATATCGGGGGAGTGTTACAATAGCAAAAGACATTCTGGCTGTCTGCTTACTTATATCAGACTTTAATGTGCCAAGCCTCTTCCTCCACATATGAAGTACGTAATATAAACCAATCTTCAAAGAAAAAGGCTTCTTCTTGTCTAAACAGATATAGGTTGAGACCAGTATCTAAACCAATAACTAAATTTCTTTCAGCTCTGGTAAGGACATAGAAGCACAACCTCCCTGCTGTATTTCAGTTTCAAAAGCACAGCATGGTATATTTCTGTGGCATTGCTTCAAAATATATTACCTCATCAATTCATTTCTGAAAAAGTCAAAATAGTGGAGGCAGTCTATTTTGCCAACATTTTGAATCAAAGCTGTTTTGAGTACTTCAGGCACCAGAAAGCTATGTTACTTAATGAGCTACATACTCTCTCCCAGCTTTGGTACAGTTTTTGGTTCAGAATTGAACATAATGTATTCATTCATGTAACAAATACTAATGGAGGATGGATGGCCTGCCATAAACTATAAACGGCTGGAGAGACTCAAAATGGAACAAAACACTGACCCTGGAGTAGAAATTTAGTAGGAGACAAACAAATTAGGTTAGTGTAAAGAAATGGAGAAGAAAAATTTTGGATTCTGTGACATCATCCTGAAGGAAATCTTTAGCCCAGATATTATTACACTGTTATATAACAACACCCTTGCTATTTATTGGGTGGGTAATCTGTTTACAACATTATCAAAGTTTATACTGAAGTCTAAAAGACAGTAAATAGGTCAATATGACATCCCTTATTTTAGCACCTAAGCACCAAGACATATAAAATGGAGAGGACACCCTGGGTCTACTGAAAGTTTCAGGGATTCTGAATGGAGTCCACGTGGCTCAGTAACAGCTATGGAACAGTAAGGGCAGAATCATGTCCAGTAGTTTTGTTCCCATAAATGCAAGGGTGCACTTACATATATATCTTTAAGTTAATAATGGTTTTTCATCTGTCACACCTTCAGACCAATAAAATAGTAGAAATATTTCACAGGCCACCAAGGCAGAAGTAAAAAATATTACTTATAAGAAGACTATCTATATACCACTATTTATCATAGTGGTCCTGTGATCAAGATATACTGTATGTCAGCAGAAAATTTCTGTGGCCCAGTAGCAGTTCCTGAACTGGGGGTTGAGAGCCACTGCTAGAAAGGTTCTTTCTGAAGGTGTTCTTCTCAAGAGATTTATATTTAGGACTCATAAAGACTATTTAAAAAATTCTAAATCTGCCTAACAAGGTTATCACAAACTTGAGGCAGAGAAGCTGTGTCCCTGTGTTAACATTTTCTAAAGATCCCCTCTGTCATTCATTAACAATGTTATGATAGTTGTCAGTGTAGTTATTTTTCTAAGTGCACTCACCACTCATTGTGTGTGGGGGGGGTGGGGGGAGACGGAGGACATTGGTGAAGGGAATGTTGCACAGGTGAAGGGGGAGTGCTCTTTATATAACTGAAACCCAACTATAATCATGTCTGTAATCAAGGTGCTTAAATAAAGATAAACAAAAGTAATAGAAGAGCTAAATACTAAAACATAGAGTCAACAACACTGAAATCATGGGACCCAAACATTAGCAACTGAACTTAACTAAAGGTTTTTGTCAACTTGGCAGACTAGCTGGAGAGTGAAGGGGAACATTGCTAGTGGAAAGTTGGCTTTGGTGCTGGAATATTGTATTATAAAATTCAACCATGCATAACTTTGTAAATTCATGGTGCTTTAATTAATCTTTTATCTTAAATTAAAAAATCATGGTTTAGTAAAAAAATAAGATACTTTAGAAATAAAATGTTATATGAACAAAAAAGTAAATAAATAAATTTAGACATAAAATAATAAAGATCCCCTCTGTTGGATCCCCCTTTACTGTGATGCTGTTTCTAAACCAACCTTCTGGCAATTAGAACCCTCAATAGAACAATTCTTTGGGTGGTTGACACTGCTCCAGGGATTCTCCTTAAGTCAGGAGTCTTGGAGATATTGCTCCAGAGATGGAGAAAGACAACACAAAGAGGAGTTCTATCTTCTCATAATCAGAGGTCACTCCCAGGCTTGACTCTGGGCCATTCCTTTTCCCTCACAGAGAGCTCTGGTTAAGACAAATAAGGTTACTTTTATGACCCATTGTGTTGCTCCCAAACTTTCCTAATCCCCAATGTTCATGTTTAACTTTGCCCTGATGACTCACATTTCTGTTTGTCTACCTTTAGTGTCTTGGGTCCTGCCACCTTGAACATATAACTATTCTTAAATAAGAATAAGTTGTCTCTAGTCATCAACCTGAAGGTCTTCTTTCTTTCTCAGTTATCAGCTAAGGGAATGCCCTTGATGCCAGACAGACCCAAAAGATGGAAACTGACCCTTACAAGCTGATAGGGTTGGCATATCTCTATATTAATTTGGTAAGGGGAATAAACAAACTACCATTAACAGAGCAGCTTATTCTATAGAAATTTTTGTTTCATAAATTCAGAAACTAAAATAAATAAAAAACATAGGTTTGAAGCTAGGTAAGGCGAAAGCATGTAATTTGGCCCTGAAACTCAACATGGAGAGACATGAATGTTTCCTCTTGGCTGCCCATAATTTGTCTGCCTTTATTGTGTGTTCTGTGAAAGATATTGTATTCACACAAATAATCCATGACAGAAAAAATGTTCTCTGCCCCTGCAGAACAAAATCAAGGTGGTGGTAGGGCTTGTTCCTTCTGAAGATTATGATGATGAACCTATTCTATACCTGTCCTCTAAATTCTGTTGGTTTGCTGAAAGTCTTAAGCATTTATTGTAGATGGTGGTTTTGCTGTGTATCTGTAGTACTTGCCCGTTCTACCTGTCTCTCTTCCCAGATAATTTTTTCCTAAATATAACAATTACATTGTATTCAGCCCCCTTCAGTTTTGCCTCATCTTAACAAATAATATCTGTAATCCCCCAAGTCTACAATTAGGATACTGAAATTAGGACTTCAGAAAATGAATAGACCAAAGACAGTATAATTTGAGTCATAATACTCACAAGTTAGAGGATTTATTGCAATTTCTTCCCACAAAGCAGCAGTAATACAATCACACTAAATGAAAAGGAGCAGAAACCAGAGTAATAGGAATAGGGAACAATAAGGAAAAGTCAAAAATCTTAACAGAAGGGATTTTAAGCTCTAATTCTATAAATAATTTTATTTTGTTCTAATGCCATTCCTTCTTCCATCTTTGAATTTTACCTGTGCTTATCACAAAAGAAGGAATGCCTATACCTAGTACTGTTCATTTCTTCTTAGATAATGCCCAGCTTGTTCTTGATATTAGGTTAATATAGTGGAGTGATAGATGCAGAATTTCCAAGCTACTAGAGGACTGGAAAGAGGTCATTGGGGTGGGGGGGAGTCACCTACTCCTGTCCTCCTACTCATGTCCTGTTTGCTTATGTGGAGCCAAATATTTAAGTTGTTATGTTATTCGTTCACAGCATCTCCCTTCTGCAGTTGACCTCCTGGCAGGAGGTTTGGGGGGTGGGGGTAGAATTAGGCTAATTATGTCTCCAGGCAGGTATTCCCCTAGATTCAGAGATACATAGACACAAATAGGCAATTTGCTATGGAAAGCCAACTGTGGGACAAGACAGGAAGAAAGCAATGAGCAAATGTTGAAACAAAAGTTTCAAAGGCATGTCTTTCCTCAAGGTACTTATTTCATTCACAATTAACTATTAGCACAGGAAATAGGGAAACTCAAATGGTGAAAATATATTTTCTCTAGGTTTTCAATAGGTTTAGTGTTTGACAAATTTCCTATTTAACCCAGTGGGAAACTTATGACACCAAGAGACTTACCTAAAACCCCCAGTGGGAAAATCATAAACCCCTCTCATCATTTTCATTCAGAGCTCTTTTCAAATCACTACTCTGGGTCTCACTTCTTATTACTTTATTTTATTGCATTAAATCACCACAGATTGGAACTAATACAGACAGAAATTTTCACATAATTTCAGAAGTTAAAAGTCAGACATTTCCTCACAAGCCCTCTCTGATATGGTAGATGTCCAATTTCTTGCTAAACTTCATGTGTGTGTGTGTGTGTGTGTGTGTGTGTACCTATAACACTACCCGATAGGGTTGGCTCAGGTCTTTCTTCCCTATAACTTGTTTTGTTGCTGCCTGATGGTCCCACCTCTCTGAGAATAGCAGAACTGATTGGACAATGAAATCCAGAAGTTTCATTTCCTGATAGTGCAGCAGCCATAAAGTTGTGTGCAATAGAAATAATGGGCTATCCCAATTCTTTGGGGAGCAGCTTAAACCAAAGACTGGATGAGAAACTGATCTGGATGTAGGTGAAGAAAACAAAAGGAGCAAGTTTAAAAGAAACAGAATCTATAGGACTAGTGAAGGTACCTAGAGCTGAGAAACCTGGGCATTCTAATGACCACACTATTAAGCATCCATAGGTCCCCAAACTGTGCATGGGTTAGAAACTTACCCTGGACAATCTTTTACATTTCTAAAGGTTAATCTAGCTGTTTAAAACCCTTCAACAAGTTAGGGGCTGGAGAGATAGCATGGAGGTAAGGCATTTGCCTTGCGTCCAGAAGGACAGTGGTTCTAATCCCAGCATCCCATATGGTCCCCTGTGCCTGCCAGGGGCGATCTCTGAGTGTAGAGCCAATAGTGACTGAGTGCTGCCAGGTGTGACCCCCCACCCCCCCAAAAAAAACCTTCAACAAGTCAATATAACCAGTGTAACAAATGTCTAAAATGACCATGGTAAATTCCTAGAGTAAACCCTGCTCAAAATCACTCTCTGTTTTCTAGGAAATGCATGTTACCTGTGGCAAATACTCATACATAGGCTTGCCATTTTTCCTGAGTTGGTGAAAGACATGAAGGATTGAAGCGGAGTTGAAGCTGTCCTGTTACTGTCTGAATAAATAGAAAGCGAGGGTTAGAAAAGTAAAGTCTTTGACAGTCAGAGTTGTGTTTCCTTCCAAAGTTATTTATAAATCTGGTTTCAAGTGCAATGGAAAAAGAGAAGAATGCTTATTAATCCATCAAATACCATAAATATACTCTTTCCTTTCCCCTTGGAGAGCATTTCAAAACAGGCATTTCAAGAGTTTCACTTCATTTAGCATTTCATGAAGCATTTCAGTGCTTCAACTTCACCCCTTTACATGGCAATTATTCCCTAGCTGCCATTCACAGAATGATGTCCTTAATTTCATAGGCATTCGTATTCAATTCTTACTATTAAATTCAAATTTATTTTTGAAGTGACCTTATCCTTGGAGACAAAACTATAGTACTGAGGGTAAGGCACTTGCCTTTCATGGAGTCAACCCAGGTTTAATCCCAACAATTTATTCTCCCAAAACCTTTCAGGAATGATATCTGAGAATAGAGCCAGGAGTAATCCTTGAGCACTGCTCAACAACAATAAAACACTTTATTCTTTTTCGCTTTGAATTAAGCTCTCTATTTCTTGACCCACTTTGATACACTCTTCAATTTGCCTGTATCTTTCTGAAAGCTGAGATCCCCAAACACAGTCTTAAGCTTTAGGAAAGATTGTAAGCCCCACTTGGGTAAAAATTAGGTCCCTACTTTCTGTCTTACTTCTTTGCAGTGTCTTTGCAATATTCTTCACATAGGAAGCAGAAAACAAATGGAATCATTCCTATATTCAAGGCTATTTGTACTTTGAGGGTACACTTTTCCCCTGGAGCAATGCAATTGTTTGCCCAAATCACACAGGAACACATGATTCTGTACCTGTATTTTCTAAACAATGGTGAGCTACATCCCTGTGTCTTGTGCATCGCCATTTCTCTTGATGGCCTAAAGCTATAATGAGAATACCAATTTACTTCCACTCTATCATTTTTCAATCACCCCTAGATAAAGGCAGGTATGTAACAGGTTCTTCTCTTTACCCTAAATTTGCTCAAGATTCAAAGCATTCAATCCAAGATTCAAAGGGTTAGAAAGATGGTCTGAAAAAGGCATCTTAACCTTAGCAACTCTTTCCTCCCAGAAACTTAAAAAGATACCCAGACCTAGCTTTGCTTTTTAGAATTAACAATTTTCTACTGGGCAAAGCCAAGCCACACTGGCAATAGCTGACAAGGATGCTGCCTTGTTACCTGAGCAAATAGATACTGTCTCTAGATCAGGAATGGTTTGTGTAAAGGGGAAGTCTGCACAGTTGGGGAAAGAAAAAAGGTGACTCTTTTCTAATCATGCCTAAGTATCCCTTTTTTGTAAAACAGTTGAGCTGTTAACTTCTATGCTAAGGCACGTATGCACTTTGGAAAGGTAATTTGAAAGCGAGTTGAGCCATGACAAATAGGGACAGCTGGCCTAATTGAATCATTTGATCTAAGACAGCTCAACTTGGTTATCCTCACTGCAGCCCACAACTGATATTAGCGAGTGAATCATTAGCCATGAAATCATGTCGACTTTTCCTACTGCAGCATACTTGACGTGACAGCAGTCGCAGTCTGCCTTTCATTATAGTCCCAATAAGTTCTTTAGTTTGTCAAGAAAACAACAGAGCACTTTGGAAAACTTTTCTTTTCAAGCTTTGAAAGCATTGGCTCCCACAAGCTAACAGAACATTTCAAAGAAATATAGGATATGTGAGCATGCTGCAGCAGAAGTAAAATGCCTCTTAGCCAGTTCACAACACAAAGCTAGATACACTCAAGCCTCTTTGGCCTCCACATATGCAGTTCAAAGATCAGTGCAGCTTTGTTTTATAAGCACCAGTTGCTGGTCACTAGAGAAAGCTAGCACTTACCACTTACAGACACATTTATGGGTATCTTCCTGGATGGAAAAACTTTCCTGTTTTGTTTCTCTTTTACAAAAGCAACAGAAGGAGCTAAGTTATCTTTTTCACCTGACTTGTCAAAGTGGTGAGGCATTTAAGAGAGCCTATAATAAAGTGTGAATAAGCCCTTGGTTTCATTGAGAACTGTAACTTTAGAGGAAACAAAAACAAAATAAAACAAAAAAAGTGACAGGAAAAGCAGCAGGAAAAAAAAGGAGGCGACTGACTCAGTAAGATCCGAGGAGGTGCTTAACAACCCCTGTCTGAAATATATTTTTTCCAGTGATTCTGTCTGATTTCTTGTGTGAAACTGCAAGCTGAGACCCCACAGAATTACCCCCACAGGATGAAGCCTGAACAGGAACTGGAAAACTTCAAAAACAGTGAGTGGGGCAACAAATTCCTCCGGGTACTGAATAACAAAATTGCTATCACCATGTCAGCCCCCTCTTCTGCACTAAATGTGCTATACCTTCTACTGAAGTATTGGTTTACTTAATCCTTCTTATGAGTTTCCTTGCGTTGTTCTGGAGTATTCACCAATATTTTTCAAGACAGACTGAATGTGTCCTATTTGTTAAAAATTCTCCGATGCACACGTCCCAAGAAAGGAAGAGTGCTTTTACAGTAGTAAAGAGTCCTTACTTCAAAGATATTTCTAGCTGGTACATGACCCAGCAGGATATGAGAAATGGCATTAAAGATGTCTGACAAATGTGTGCAGGATACAAAAATAAAGAGTTCTCACCCAAGACTCTCCCAGGGTCAGTACATGACCAGGCAGAATGAGTGTTTGAGAGATAGATAAACCAATGCTGGCAATCCAAGTCTTAGGTACTGTTAAATGGTTCAATGTTCAAAATGGCTATGGATTCATTAACAGAAATGACATTTACCAGGATTTTTTGTTCACCAGACAGCTAGTAAGAGAAACAACCCCAGCAAGTCTTTTTGCAGCACTGGAGATGGTGAGATTGTGGAGTTTTATATTGTAGAAGGACAGAAAGGTCCAAAACCTTCTAACATAACCAGACCAGGAAGAATATTAGTACAAGGCAGGCACAATGATCTCAACTAACATAAGTTCCACAGATTCAATTTTTGGCCTCACCTAGCTGAGGCTCCCTCAGGTGAGACAGAACCAAGCAGTAAAGGGGAGTGGCTGAAGAAGAACGTCATCCCAGATGCCAGTGCCCACTATCCTTCTGCAGAAGGCACTTCTTGAGAAGCTTGAGGCCCCTCAACTAGTTGCAGCCTGTCAAGGGCATTGATCAATTCTGTATATGTGGGTGTGTGTATGTCTATCCATGCTGTAAACAAAACCTCTTCTCTAGCCCTCTAACACCTTTCTTTTCGGCTTCGGAGCATTCCCCTTCTGTATTTTATCAGATCCTATGAGAGAGTCACCACTTAACAACTGAGGTGACCATATGAAGTTGTTTCTTTGAATGATTCTCTGACTAGTGATTACAATCAGCAGCCACATCTCCTTGACTGCTCTTCACCAACAGATTATTTCAATCATCTATGTGTCTTTTTAACAAATAGTAGAGGTGGATTTGTTGTCATGCACCTTTAAAATCACTTCTTACTTTCCCCTTTTCTGAGTTAATTAGCACAATTACCCTTAATTATGTCAACCCTGGCCCTGAGGTGATTTATGTTCAACTGTGGCGAATAAAAGTGGTAGGAAACGCAGCAGAGAAAAAGAAGCTCAGTAAGATCCAAGAAGCTACTTAAAACCCCTAGTTAAAATGCACCTTTTCTTGTGACTCTGATTTCTTTTCCAGTTTTTTTTCCTTTTTTTAATAAGGAAGTATTACCATTCTAAACTCAAACACATTCAATGCTTAGTATAGTACATCAAAGGTATATCTTGTTCTTTACAGTAAGTTCTCTGAAAACATTATAACATAATTACAGGATACACACGAAATTAAATATACCAGCATGATGCAACTATTCAGTACTGCATACAGTGCATTATTTATAAGACACCACAAGGACACAATGCTTATAAATTAACATGGATTATTGTTCTCAGGTTTGTGCTATTTATACCTGTTAGTGATAGTGACCATCAACTTTTTTTAAGGTTTGGAGTCAAAGGAGCACTGTAAAAACAATGTTAGTATGTCCATTATCGTTTGCATGGGCCCACCAAAGTATGGGGGTAGTGAAAAGGAAAAACTTTGGCCTAAGTACAAGGAGACCCTACCCCTGAAGTTTCCTGACAGAAGACCATTTCTAGGCTCCAGGCAAACCAGTTTGTCCAATCCTGGTCATTGTCTGCAGTGCCCATACAGTTTTATCTTTCACAGTCTCTGTTGTTGATCTCACGCCTCTGCATTAAAGGTCCTGGAATCTGTACATCCCACATTGATGACTCTGATTTCTTTTGAAAAACCACAAGCTGAGATTCCACACATAGGAACAGTTAAGTTTTTATTTTTTTAATATAAAGAAACTGATAAAATGAAATGGAGTAAGACAGCCTCTTCATTAAATGTTGCTGGGAAAATTGGATAACTACATGTAAGAAATTAAGGCTCAATAACTTACACTTTACATAAGTCAATTTTTTTATTTGTTTTTTGTTTTTGGACCACACCTGGTGAATCTCAGGGGTTACTCCTAGCTATTCGATCAGAAATCGCTCCTGGCTCTGGGGACCATATAGGATGCCAGGATGGAACCCAAGTCCATCCTGGGTCAGCCACATGCAAGGCAAACACTCTACAGCTGTCAATTTAAAACAGATCAAAGATCTAGAGCTATAAAATGAAATTTGAAAGTACACTGAAGATAATAAACACAGAAAGCTCCAAGTTTTGAACCTCAAGAGTGTCTTTAATAATATTTTTAATAATGTTTCTTTAATGATACAATGGCAAAGGCAACAAAATGAGAAGTAAACAAATGGGATTATATTAAAGAGTTTCTGCCCAGCAAAAGAAACATAGCTAAAACTGAAAGACAGCTAATTGATTAAGAAAAATATTTTATTCAACACTTAAGATAAAACCTTGATATCCAAAATATAAAACTTACTAGCAAAGATAAAAAATTCAAAACCCTTATTAAAAAATGGGGCATTGGGGGTCAGAACAATATTACAGCAGGAGGGCATTTGCCCTGCACATAGTCAACCCAAGTTCAATTCCTGGCATCCTACATGGTCCTCCGACACTACCCAGGAGTGATTTCTGAGCACAGAGCCAAGAGTAACCCCTGAGTGCTGTCAGGTGTGGTTCCAAAATAAAAACAAAACAAAACAACTAAAAGAAAGAGAGGAAATTCTAAAACTTCTAAAAAAAATGTGAAGCAGAGCAACACTAGGCACATGAAAAGGTGGTCATCATCGCTTCTCTTTAGGGAAATCCAAATTAATACAACATTGAGATATTATCTCAAATGAGTGAGACTGGTGCATATCAAATATATTAGGACCAAACCGCTAGTGGGAAGGTGGTGGAAATTATCTCTCATCCGTTGTTGGTGAAGATGGTGTCTGGTTAAACTTCTGTAAAAAACGGTATGAAGAGTCCTTAGTAAACTGAGAATTGAACTGCTATCTGACCCACAATTCCACTTTTGGATATCTACCCCAGGACTTCAAAACATTCCTTCAAAATTATATATGCATGTCTTTATTCACTGCTGTGATTAGCATGATAGCTAAAATATGGAATCAGCCTAGGTGCCCAATGCCACATGAATAGATTGTGAACATCTGGTACATATACACAATGGAATACTATGCAGCTGCAAGAAACAATGAAATCATGCAATTTGCTACAAACTGCTTAGAGCTAAAAGATTCCATGTTGAGTGAAGTAAGTCAGAAGAAGAAAGACAAACATGAATGACTTCATTTACCTATGGAATATAGAATAACTGTATTAGTAAATGTAATGTAATAAAGGAAAAATACCTAGGTAACCTTTGACTCCAGAATCTTGGGAGGAAAGAACAGAAGAAAAGAAATCAAGGCAGGAAGGAGGAATGAAGAAAGGGAAGTAATGGGGAACAGATAGGAGCTTGAGTTTATTATATTATATTATATTATATTATATTATATTATATTATATTTATTATATTATATTTATTATATTATATTATTATATTAATTATATTATATATTGTTATATATTATATTGGCATACAAGAGTGTTATAGCTATATATCCAAAGCACAGATTCAACAAAGTTAAACACATGATATCTAGGCTACAACCACTGAACTTTATATTATACCTAAAGTTGAAGGCAAGGAATGGGGAGAGGAGTTGGGGATTGAGACTGACAGAATATGGGGACACTGGTGACAGGAGTTGACACTTGTGTTGAAATGTGCTTAAAACTCAATTATCAACAACTTTGTAAACCATGGTTCCTTAATTAAATACTTTTTTCTTGTTGGGGTCCACACTGCACTCAGAAATCACCTCTGGTGGGATTGGGAGGCAATATGTATTACCAGGGATTGAACCTGGGTCAGCTGCATGTAAGGCAAATGACCTACCCATAAAAAATATATTTTAAGAAAAGAATCACTTTAGCTATTTGAAGGGATGTATGGTTCTATACAAATTTTAGTAGCTTTTATTGCTCTTGAAGAATTTTATTAGAATTTTGATAAGAATTATAATATATTTGATAAATATTTTGGTAGAATGATTATCAATGTTAATTCTTCTAATCAGTCAATGAACATGAACTATTTCTTATTTCCTTGTGTCTTCTCCTATTTCTTTTAATAGTCACTAATAGTATTTAATAGTAACTAAACCTCCTTTGTTTAACTGATTCCCAGAGACTTATGTTTTTGAGAAATTTTTAAATAAATATTTTAACTTATTCTCTTTTCTTCATGCTAGTATGTCTAATTTTTCACATCCTCTGATTTAGTCTAGGAATGTATTAGTATTCTAAAAACTCATGATCTTTTACATTTATACAATGTCTAATATAACTTCTCGCCTTTCATATATGATCTACCTTATTAGATATTTCCTCTTATTTACTTCTGTGTAAAGCTAAGGGTTTGTTGATATTGTTCATTTGAAAAACCAGCTCTTGTTTTCATTAACTTTTTTTTTACTGTTTCTTGGTTCGATGTCATTCATTCCTGCTTTGATATTCATGATATCTGTTCTTCTACCTGGATTTTTGAGATGTGGGATTAAGTCATTTAGTTTGTTTTATTTTCTGAGCATAAAATTATATTACTATTAAAGTACACAAAATACCTCCCTTTTAATACTTAATTTCCAATGTTCTATATGTTCTTATAGTTCATATACTAATTTTCCTTTCTTTACAGAAATATTTTTAATTTTCTTTATGACCCATTGTTCAACAGTATATTGTTTCATATCCAAAAGTTTCCACTTTTTCTCAGTTTTGTGTCATACCCCAGAGTGCTCAGAAATTGCTCCTGTATCTGCACTCAGGGATCAATCCTGGTGGATTTTGGGGGGCCATGGGGTTGCCAGGGATTAGCACGAGTTCAGCCATGTGTAAGACAAATGCCCTACCTGCTGTATTATTGGTCCAGTCCCTATAACATTTTTGTGATCAATTTATATCTTCATAGTACAATGGTGTGAAAAGGAGACTAGACATTATTTTTATTTTCATAACTTTATAAACATAATTTTTGTTCCATGATATAAAATATCCCATGTTTGCTAGAATAGAATGTATATGCAGTCTTTTGAGAATAAAGACTTCTACACAGGTTGTTGAATATTATGCTGTGATTAAGATTTTGCTTACAAAATTGAGCTGAGGGCAGTGGCTCTGAGATGATGTGGGCTTGGATGGGGATTTATTGGTCAAAGGCACCTTCTACTTGCTATGGAATCA
This sequence comes from Suncus etruscus, assembly GCF_024139225.1. NCBI lineage: Eukaryota > Metazoa > Chordata > Mammalia > Eulipotyphla > Soricidae > Suncus > Suncus etruscus. The sequence goes on along the minus strand of NC_064857.1, from coordinate 30,732,200 downwards.
AAGTTAGTACAGTTGGAATGAGAGCAGGGTTCACAGTTCCTGGTGTCTAACCATGGACATGATGTCATAGTCTGGTCACCTTAAGCAGCAACAAGAAACTATAGTCATATAGTTTATAATCACAGCTTTTCAGTTAGCTAATCTTTGTAGCTAGGGGAGTTCGTGTTGACAGTATCTGGTTACAATTGTAGAGCCAAGATTCAGAAGACCTGATAGTGAAATTCTTTGCAAAGACCTATGCACCAACATAGAGAAGGCCTTTGTTACTGCTAGATGAACTCATTCATGTGTGCCCCCATAAAGCCTGAGTGAAAAGTTTAAATAGTTTGAAAAGATGATAGATCTTACTACCCTTTGACATATCTTATTAGTTTGTAACTTGTTGGGTAACCTCTTATACTGGATTTTTGAGAGCCACTGTTGCCATCTCACCAGTTTGTTCTTTTTTTTTTTTTTAATCTAGATGGCATTGTTTCAATCATTTGGGTTTAGTAAAACCAAGGATAGCTGTGACCCAAATTTGTTCAACCTTGTGGGACCAGGTTTTATACAAGAAACACCTCAAAGTACAAGAGTATCTCTACCAAGATGATCAGATTAGCATATAGTAACTCTCAATCACAATAGGTCAGCAGGCTGTCTACCCTGCTGTTTTCTGTTTCCTGGGTACAGCCCTCTTTACTGATTAACAATACCACGGAAGGGTGAATCAATGGACGGAATCAGCAGGTTTGGCTATGCTCATGTCAGCCTGCCAGAATCTTACTTAGCTGCTGATGTGATGGGTGACTCTTGATCCCAGTTTGGTATCAGAGACTGCACAAAGGCTACCAGTGATGCTGCCACAGGTAATAAAATCTTCCTGATGACTCTGCTGTGCCATGCAGACCTCCTGTCTCAAGATACTATATTATTTTATCTGTAGTTTCACTGTGGGACTCTCCTCTCTTTTCACAACAGAGATTCTTCTTTCAATCTCTTATTTATTCTGCTAATGAGCTACTTTTCCAAGTCTTCTTCAGCATTCAGCAAACAAGAGATTCCCCTTTTCATCCCTCACTGTTTCTCACTGCTAAGTCCTTTATCAGAGTTTTTATCATGAGTGGGTGAGCAGAACTGGTGAATATCCTTACCAAAATTTAATACAGATTTATACTTAGCCCATTTCTCCATAACTGTTTTTCTATGGGAGAATGTTCACAGAGCTATCATTCATTGGGCCATTTTGGACCCTTCCATAAGACTTCTTTAACATTTGTGTGAAATGTTATGTTTGTTAAAGAATAAAGGCAATTTGTTTGTGAAATCATTATTTAAACTCAACAGTAACACTAATAATTATTAGAATTTAGATTGTTTTCTTCAGAGTATTTTATTGTTAAGAAATGTTGACAAATAATGGCAATAAAAAAGGAGAATAATTTATTTTATTTTATTTTTTATTTAAACACCATAATTACAAATATGACTGTAGTTGTTTCATTCACACAAAAAAACAACCTTCACCAGTGCAACAATTTCACCAACAATGCACCCCATCTTCTTCCGCCCATCCCACCTGCCTGTATTTGAGACAAGTGAGAATAATTTTCAGTCTTCTATAATAACTTTTAAAAAATTTTTTATTTAAACAACTTTATTACATACATGATTGTATTTGGGTTTCAGTCATGTAAAGAACACCGCCCATCACCAGTGCAACATTCCCATCACCAATATCCCAAATCTCCCTCCTCCCCACCCAACCTCTAATTACGTTTTAATTCTCTGCAGATAATTTACCTCTTTTAGTAGTCCCAAGTAGCCACCTAGTATTGGAAGTATTATTCTTAAACACTGTTACTCACCTGAATGATGACAGAGTAACTGGCATAAGAACATGTAATATAATCTCAAAATATCAAAAATTGTTAAAACATGGCTATGCTTAGCTCAACCTAGGCCAGTATAAAAAGCAAATTTAAAAATTATTACTGTTATCCCAAAAATTGTATGTTGAATCTTAATTCTCAATGGAATATTGTCAAGTTGCAGGCCTTTGGGAGATACCCACCCAGGTCATGAAGATAAATTTTTATTACTGTGATTAGTATGTTATTAAAGAGATTCCATAGAGATATCTTGCCCTATAAAGACATAGCCAGAAGGTCTCTGAACCAGAAATTGGATCCTCACCAGACAAGTAATCTGCCAGCACCTTCTTGAATTCTCCAGCCTCTAAAACTATGAACAGTATAATTGTTGTTTATAAGCTACCCCATCTCTAGTACTTCATTAGAGAAGCCTAAATAAAGTAAGACACAGCAAAGCAATTAAGACTTCAATAAAAAAATAATTTTAAATATTATAATAATTTTAAACTACCAAAATTTAGGATGATTAATCCCTGGCAATGGGATCAATTGCTTCCAGTGTTGTTATTTTGCTTCTATTTTTCCATTGTAAATACCCTTCTGATTTTCAAGATTAATTGAAGAATTTGGAAGAGAATATACCTACCTTTTCAAAGATGTTCAATTTTTACCCACACATATTTTTATTCTTTCCTGATTTTCACATCATTTTCTCCTGAGGAGTCAGGATGCTATGTGCTAGCAGAACTTAGAGTACAGAGTATAGTCGATTTATATCCAAAGTAGGTTCATATCCAGAACATTGATTTAAAAAAATTGACCAGAAAGTTGTAAAATAAAAGTTGTAAATATTTAAAGTAAAACAATTCATATTTGTACTGTTATTACTATTCAGGGTGAAAGAGGTAAAAAAACAAAGTGTTATACGCAGATACTCCTATCCGTAAAACTTTTTTCTAATGTAGCATATTCATAACTTCACATGCTTAGACATTACCCCATATCAAAAAAGCAAGTAAGCAAGTAAGAAGTGAGCAGAAAGGAGAGAGAAGAGAAAGGAATGGAAGAGAATAAATGGAAGGAGAGGAGAGGAGAGGGGAGGGAGAGGGAACAGGAGGGAAAGAGAAGAGGAGGAAAGGGAAGAGGATGAGAGGGAAGGAGAGGGAAAAGGGAAGTGAAAGATAGTGAAGAAAGGAGAGGTGAAGGAAGGCTGAAAGAAAAGAGAAAGTAAAAGGCAGGGGAAGATAAGGGAAGGGGAAAAGAAGAGAGAATAGAAAGGGGGAGAAAGAAAGGTGGAGGGAGGTAATGTTATAATAGAAACTTGACCTATATATCTTTTATTTTATAATGATTTTATAGCATGTACTCTTTGAACTGATAACTTTGCTTATAAGTGAAAAATACATCCACCCTAATTGCAATTGGGATGAACTTCCCTTTCTAGCCAAGAAATGCTGATTTTTAGAAACTATAGTCATGCTGATAAGACACCCGATGAAGCTAAAATGTCATACTGAGCATGAATTAGAATGGTGAGTGGGCACTGCTCTGCTCTAAAAATGGGTCTCAAGGCCCCTGAGTTTTGTCAAAGGTTTCATATGATTGCCTAGTCCAGGCTCCCACAGCCTGGCCAACCAATATAAAGTAAGACATCCTTGTTCTCCATAAGACTTAGTGTGCTTCATTCAATGAACTTTGGTTACAACAAAATAAGAAAGTAAAAATAGGAATAAGAGAGAAAAAAGTAGAACAGGAGGGAAAATTTATTAAGTTGCAAATAAAAATGATCACTAACTGCTTTGCAATTATTAATGTAAAAATTAATCTTCAATCAATAATACAAAGTATTCACAGCATTTCAGTCAATTACTTTTAAGTTATCTGTTCCACAGCAACTATTAAAAAATAATCTGATTTTTACTGTCATTATGTACCTGAAATACAATTGTGAATGTCTGTACTGTAATTCACATTGGTCTCAATAAAATGTTTTTTTAAAAATTAATGAACAGTAAAAAAAATAATCTGGTTAAATGTTTTATATATAAAAACAAAGAAACAGAACAAAACAGTCATCTGGAATTTACAAAGCAGATATCTTATTCTGTATCTGAATCTCTGAGAACTAATTTGTGACTCACAAACTTTCTCTGAGCAGTAGTTTCACACCAAGGGAACCCCATTTCTATATCTGTTATTCAGCTCCCAATGAGGCAAAGCAGTGAAAGATATTTTCCACTGTCAGATATTTTCTCCAACTGTGTTCTTCATTAATGATTTCCTTTGGAACTTTAGAGAAAGAGAAAATGTGTTTTCCACCTGGGGAAGTGGATTGACAACTACAAAGAAAATTTAAAGTTTGATAGCCTTTTTGCTGTAATTTTTGTTTGGAGACCACAACAGACAGTCCTTCTGGCTCTGCACTCAGGAATTACTCCTGGTAGGTTTGGGGAACCAGATTGAGTGACAGGAATCAAACCCAGATTGACCACTTGCAAGGCAAATGCCCTACCTGTTGTACATACAATCTCAGCTATCTCTAATAGCTGACAGCCTTTACGCCTGTTTTGTCCTTCTTTCCTTTGTGCGCACATGTAGACAAGCTGATAACAAACTCCCATTCTTGGCTCCTGAGAGACTCAAACCACATCAGTGTTCAGGAACTTTAACCAACCCAAGTCCCAATCCTAACCACAATAAAACCCAGGCAAAACTTCTTTCAAAACAAAGCTCTCTCTCAATCATTTAAGCCTAGAAGGTAGGGGTTAAAGGGATGAAATTCAACTTTTCCCAACAATCTTAATTACAGAGGAACAAAATTTTTCATTCTTTCTTAGTGTCCATGTAGCAGTATCATCCTCAATATTTCAAACAAATTTTAAGCCAAGAATTTCTTCTTCCTTATACAGAACCATATCAACTCCATGTCTTACTGAAGGAATTAAGTAATGTATATTTCCCTTTTAAATTGATCTATATTAACAAACAGCAATTTGGACAGGATAGAGTGATCTGCTTACTTGTAACCATCCAACTCACATAGATGGCTGTCTGATGGCTATAGAAATTTATTCCAAGATCCAGTTGAAATTCCTTTCTTTGTCTCTAGTAGAATATGCTTTCTGTTATACCAGGACATTAACCATCTGACTATGCTAGATTGTAAATTCTGTCAGGGTAGGTGTTATAATCATGATGTTTCAGTTCCATTGCCATTTGAGGGACAATCAAGAGAGATGTGATCATGGGTAAAGAAAGAGCTTTCTCATATGGCATGCACTGATAGAAATTAGCTGATAGAACTTAGCAAGAAAAAACATCGAACCCCATCCAAAAATATAAAGAAGAAATAGACAGATTTTCTTCAAGAAGAAATACAGATGGCCAAAAGACAGATGAAAATATGTTCCACATCACTAATCATCGGGAAGAATCAAATCCATACAATGAGATATCATTTCACACCTCAGAGAATGACACACATCACAAAGAATGACAACCAGTGCTGGCATGAATATAGCGATAAAGGGGCTCTCATTCACTGCTGACAAGAATGTAGACTGGAAAGCAATATGGTTATTCTTCAAAAAACTAGAAATTGGACTTCCATATGATCCAGTAATACCACTTCTAGGAACCCAAAAATACCATGCAGGAAAACACTATGCATTCCTATTTTGTCACATCACTATTTACAATAGTTAGAAACTGGAAACAACCCAAGTGCAAGAACAGACAAGTGGCTAAAGAAGCTGTGGTATATCTACACAATGGAATACTATGCAGTAGTTAGAAAAAATGAAGTCATGAAATTTGTTTATACATGGATGAATATGGAGATTATTGTGCTGAGTGAAATGAGTCAGAGGAAGAAAGATATACATAGAATAGTCTTACTCATCTGTGGAATATAAAAAAATAAAATAATAGGCTTTGTAATAATATCCAGAGATAATAGAGATGAGGGTAAGGAGGACCAGTTCATGATAGGAAGCTTACCACAAATAGCAGATCATATCAATTCAATTAGGGTATAGAAGGGTCCATTATGAAAATAAAAGTTGGAACTCTGGTAAAAAATGGGGTGCTAAAAGGGGATAAAGTGATATGCAAGATACATAACCCTTCATTGACAGTAATGCAAACCACAGTGTCAAAAGGGAGAGAAAAAGAGAGAGAGGGACGTAAAATATCTGCCAAGAGGCAGGCAGAAAGTAAGGTAGAAGGGAAACTGGAGACATGGGTGGTGGGAAACATGAACTAATGAATGGTGGTATGAATTTTATGACAAACTTAATCATGAACAATTTTGTAACCATGGTGCCTAAATAAAGTAATTATTATTTTAAAAAAAAGAGCTTTATTAATAAAATGCTGGAAGGTTGGCAGATAGTGTTTCTTAAGTTCTCACTGCAATCATCCTATCTGCATGGTTATACAAAGTTTTTTTTTTATAAATTTTTATAAAGAACAGGCTAAAAATAACAGGTAAAAAAGGTTGGGCTACAGACTAGTGGGAGATATAATGAACTATGAATACTCTCCTGAACTGAGTCCCTGAGGTACACTCTATCATATCTGCACCCCTAAACTAAGTAAAGGATACAGATTTGGGAGAAAAGTAAACAGAGGGTAAGCGCCTTATCTTTAGACCTTGGGGCAATGACAGCCATCCTTGTCTAATATTAACCTTTTACTTGGTTTTGGTGTACATTAATCATGTTTATCCCTGTATTCTCAGCACCTACAGTAGGGCAGGCACTATGCTATATGTTTGGTTAATGAATGAAATTTAAATAGAAAAATAATTTGCAAAGGCAAGTTTTTAGGGCAAGAGTTAATAATAGTCATGGAAAATAAAAAACAAGAAAATACATTTTTCTCACTGTAGATTAGAAAATAAGGACTAGCCAATAGAAATCCTAACTTATAATATTATAATACTTTCCACCTAATTGCCCAGGTCCTACAGCTTTAGAGTCATCTGCATTGAAAAAGTGGTACAAATTACAATTTACTTCCCCAAAGTTAAAGTTCATTAAATGTTAGTTTAATTTAATGTTTTCCAGATTAATTTAAGATTAATTTATCTCCAGGCATTTGCACAGCCCAAGCAGTATCTCTCCATTCTGTCATTTCTATCATCTCACAGACAGCAGAAAAAGGAAAATGTATGGTTAAGGAGAGCTTTGATAGAGTAAGTAGGGGGAGATTTAATTAAACTATTACATATTTTTTCCTCATATATAAAAAAAGACCATAAATCTGACTGTGAGTTGAGTGGTATGCATATCAGGAAACCTGATAAGCAAAAACTTTGCAGATAAAAATCTGAAACTATAGTTAACCCTGCATTTTCTTCCCATGTCAAATAATTTGTAGGCCAAAATAATTTTATATTCCTTGTTGCTAGAATTTGTTTTCAGGGAGGAGAAATCATCAATATTAGTAAACCTCTTTCTTTGCTTGTTTCATTTTTCCAGAATCACAATGATCTTAAAGAGAAATAAAGAATACTGGGAAGCTTCTAGCTCTGTGGCATTCATACTATTTAACATAATGCTTTTCTCTCAAGTGAGATCATATAGGCAAATGGTCGCTTTCAAATGGTCAAGGCACAACTGTTATGGTAATATTGTGGTAGGGAATCAAAATTTCCCGAAGCCCTCTTCATCTCAGAAACTATACCCAAGCCATTCCAAAGCTTTGCAAATACACAAACATATCAGCAATTAAATTCAAACCCCCCATTTTACAGATGAGAAAAAAATGAGGCATGCAGTTAGGAGACTAATCAAATTACACTAAAGAACAGTTAAGAATTTGTTAGAGATCCTCTTTTCCTCCATCTTTACTGACCTACCTACCTGCCTGACTCAAGGCATTGAGTTCTTCCTCCAGGAAGGAACTCAATTAATCCAGATTATGCTCAAGAGGAAGTCTAACCATGACCACAAAACATGAGCCTGTGAATGAGTTCCACTAAAGGAAATTATCTGCCAGCAATTTCTAAATGCAATATCAACAAGTTTTTTAAACCATTCACGACTCAAAACTTTAAAACTCCTCCCTGTTTCCCATCCTATAAAAGTTCTACGTCTCAGAAATCATCTTCACAGAACATTTGTAAAGAGTTGTAAACAGTTCGACTACAAAATTTATCAATATTACATAGGTTTTGAATGCCATATTGTTCCCTCAATCCAAGTCTCCTTCCCTTGTAGAATTGATTTTATATTGCCAACACTTACTATGCTAATTTCTCTATCTATAATTACCACATATACGCAAGTATAAGCCATCCAAATATAAGCCAACTCCTCTAATTTTACCCTAAATACTGGAGAAATTTAGTGACTCGAGTATATGCCAAGGTGGTAAATGCAGCAGCCACTGGTAAATTTCAAAAATAAAATATATACCCAAAGCATTTACAATAATTTGAGGAATCAGTTGGTTAAATGTTTTTCAATATTTATTGCTAAACTGTAAACTAGCAACAGTAACTTTAAAATTTAAATAAAGTGCAGAAAACCATAGCTTAACAGGTAATCAAGCTAAATCACAAGTTAAAATCCTTTAAAACTAGATTCTTCCTCCTCCTCCTCCTCCTCCTCCTCCTCCTCATCATCATCATCATCATCATCATCATCATCATCTGTATGTCCAAACAGAGCTTCAGCTGTATCTGATGTTATCTGATGTGAAGGTATCAGTATAGACATTGTCATCATCACTGAGTTTGCAGATATCATCACTGCTGTAGGTCTCAGACAAAGCACAGAATATTGTAGGGTAAATAGTTTGGTGGCATCCAGTACAGTCCAGTTCAGCCGGAAAAAAAACTCGGCTTATACTCGAGTATATATGGTAAATTGTGTTAATTGGTTCTCATGCATTTTCAGCATACATAGTTATTGAAGAGAGAAGATATATAGAAATATTTTTCTTTAAATATGAGTTACGAATTTTCTGCCTATTCATCATGATCCTCTTTGATAATGTGTTTTAATTATTAGCACAGTGATCCTCAATTTCCCATTCATATTTATGGTATTAAGGTACAGAAGGATTAGTTACCAGAATTCTAGATAATTGTATGTTATTCTTCCCAGAAAAATTATGTAGGTTTTTCTTCCTTCTCTAAATTAAGACTGTCAGTGACAGACAGTGTTGGTGGTGTCTATGTCCCCAGGGAAGCTTCTTTGAGCTAGTCCCACAGCTCAAATAAGAAGGACTTTACTCAAAGCTAGAAATCTTAATATATTTTACTTTTTGGCAAAGCTACCCTTTATTTTGAATTTTGTTTTGTATTGTTTTGTTTTGGGGCCACACCCGGTGATGCTCAGGGGTTACTCCTGGCTATGCGCTCAGAAATCACTCCTGGCTTAGGGGAGTATATTGAATTTTGGGGGATCAAACCGCGGTCTGTCCTAGGCTAGTGTGGGCAAAGCAGATGCCTTACCACTAGCGCCACCACTCTGAACCCTTTATTTTGACATTTTAAAAGTCTGGGATGGTCATTCTGAATTTTCCTCAGCTCTACTATACTTTCTTCTTAACCTCTCTTACTCACCCTACAGCTTTCTCAATTAAGCCACTTCCCATTTTTAGATGATATGTTACTCTTGCTAAAGTCATCACTTCCTATGATTTTCTAAGAATCATAAACTTAGAAAAGTGGCCCTTACAGGCTAAGCTATTTGAAATATAATTCTTTTCTTAAAGTACCCTGATAACTGATCCATTGTTCACGCTCTATTTCTCTTATAAACATAAAAATTATTGTTTAGGCAGTATGATTATAATAATGTTTAAGTTTATAGTATTACTGTACCCTGTTATGGCCCATCCACACCATCATGAAAATGTTTTTTGTAATCACTGTTCATGCTCCATTCCTGAGCAAAATTTTTGAATGTCACTTTACCTTTGAATGTTCTTATCAACTACATTCTTCACTAAACAAAAATTTCTTTCTATTGCCGCCCAGTCTCATCCCTCCCACTTTTATCTCCCTAAATGCTCATGACTGTTATTGATTTTTTATTTCTAATATTGTTTAGAATTATTTATTTTTATTCATTATTTAAATTTTATTCTAGTCACCTTAACAGAATATAAGAAAGCAGGGACAATGGTATTATTATACAGCATGCTGTTCAGCCTAAACCACATTACAATACTCTATTTTTTATATCTTTATTTAAGCACTATGATTACAAGCATGTTTGTAGTTGGGTTTTAGTTATATAACAGAAGACTCCCACTTCACTAGTGCTACATTACAATCACCAATGCCCCCCCCAATTCCCTACTCTTCCACCCTTTGCCTGTATTTGAGGCAGGCATTCTATTTCTCACTATCATTGTCATGATATTTGTCAGTATATTTATTTCTGTAATTAAAGTCACTACTTTTTATGGTAAGCTTCATAGCATGAACTGGTCCTTCCAGCTCCCTTCTCTGTTGTCTTTGTGTATTATTACAATAATGTCTTGCACTTTTCTTAAAACCCATAGATTAGTAAGACTATTCTGTGTATGTTTCTCTCCCTCTGAGTTATTTCACTCATAGTTTCCATGTCCACCCATGACAGCTCCATAGCATTCCATTGTATAAACATACAACAGTTTCTCATCTGTTGTCAGGTACCTTAAAGAAAATAGTGACGAGGCTATAAAGGCCACCCACAGAATGGGAGAAATTATTCACTCAATACCCATCAAATAAAGGACTAATATCTAAAATATATAAGGTACTGATAGAATTCAACAAGAAAAAAAATCTAACCCCATCAAAAAATGGGGAGAAGAAATGAACAGATAATTCCTCAAAGAAAAAATACAAATGACCAAAAGGCACATGAAAAAATGTTCCACATCACTAATCATCAGGGAAATGCAAATGAAAACAACTATGAGGTACCATCTCACACCACAGAGAATGACACACATCACAAAGAACAAGAACAAACAGTGGAGAGAAAGGAACTCTCATTCATTGCTGGTGGGAATGCCGTCTGGTCCAGCCCTTATAGAAAACAATATGGAGATTACTCAAAAAAAAAAAAAAACCTGGAATTTGAGCTTCCATATGATCCAGGTATACATCTCGTAGGGATATGCCCTAGGAACACAAAAACACAATACAAAAATGCCTTCTGTGCACCTATATTTATTGCAGTGCTATTTACAATAGTCAGAATCTGGAAACATTACAATATTCTAAACTCCTCAGTTGAAATACTAAGAAAACCACAGTTTAATATAAAAATAACAAGTGTGTATACATATAATAAATCATGTGCGTGGTGACTTGCCATCCCTGGGGAGAGTAGAAGTTCACTGAAAATTTGGCCAAGAGAAGTAGAAAGACTTACTAGAATCTACATACCAAATCCAAAATCATAGGTAGAGTTTAAATGGGAATGTTGCACTGGCAAAGGGAGAGTGTTCTTTTTTATGACTGAAACTTAACTACAAACATGTTTGTAATCATAGTACTCAAATAAAAATATTATTAAAAAAAATCACAGGAGAAACAGAATAGTGGGAAAACTCAATCATTGTTTTGAGAATATTTTATTCTAGTGTAAAGGCCATAGTAAACTCAAAAATTCAAGTTAAAACTATTCCCTGATTTCAATCATAATATATTTAAATACTGGCTTTACTAAATTTCTCACTTTTTCTCTCCCCAACTCACTCACAGTCTCCTTTACATTCTCTCAACCAATAAAGCAGAACATTTATCCTCATCATTAAGTTCCTGATCACCCCATTGCCAGAAGACTCAATAATGGAAGTCATTATGTTTATGAAGTCTTTCCTTTTGTGATCAGACACTAATATTGCCCACTACCTGCAAGTCAAGTAAATTTTATAAAGGCTAACCTCTGATTGTAGAAAATACTATGATGAATATAAATATAAGAATTGAAAATATATAAATAAAAAGAGATCTGGTGGGAAAAGAGAAGTGAGAAATGCATTACTCGTGTTTAGAAGTATCTCAATCTGGGGCCGGGCGGTGGCACTCGAGGTAAGGTGCCTGCCTTACCTGCGCTAGCCTAGGAGACGGACGGCGGTTCGATCCCCCGGCGTCCCATATGGTCCCCCAAGCCAGGAGCGACTTCTGAGCGCATAGCCAGGAGTAACCCCTGAGCGTCACCGGGTGTGGCCCAAAAACCAAAAAAAAAAAAAAAAAAAAAAAAAAGTATCTCAATCTTCACTCCAGGCATATTTTTCCCTTAAAGTTAGATGGGTCTTTTTGAATCATTCTGGCAAGAAATAAAGGAAATATAAAAGAAAATTTTTACTCTTGGGCAAAGATGAAAACTCCACAGTCCAGTGCTCTTATTTTACTGTAACAACTAAAGAGAACATGTGTTTCAAACTGGGACCCCACCAACCATGGAAATTGAATCACTTATCAATCACATATAGTGAACCAGGAATGTTTCCCCTGTTAAGTCACTGTGATTTCTGTTTCCAGAGCATAGTCTAGTCTATCCTGTTTAATTAAAATTTTGCTTTTTAATTTAAAAAAATAATAAAACAAGGCCCAGAGCAGTGGCACAAGGAATAAGACATATGCCTTGCCCGCGCTAGCCTAGGATGAACTGTGGTTCGATCCCCCAGTGTCCCATATGGTCTCCCAAGCCAAGAGTGATTTCTGAACGCATGGCCAGAAATAACCCGGGTGTGGCCCAAAAACCAATAATAATAATAATAATAAAACAACAAAATCTGAGGAGCAGTGAAAGAAACAAGAAATATCTAGATATCCTGGATGTTAAAAATAATACAGTGAAGAACTTATTGCTAATATAACAAGAAAAAGTCAGGAAGCTTTTGATATCATTCATAAATATTGCATGAACTCTGCTTTTAAGTATAGTTTTGCTCTATCCAATAATTTTCTTGAATACAAAAGCACATACAAACACACCCCACTGCAGAAGTATAAACCTAAAATGAGAAAGCAAAATGCATATTGCGAGCCAATAAAATTATTTACATGCCATAAAACATAAATAAATAAACCATTAGAATAATCTCATTGAACAGAGCAAATGGAATCCAATAGAACAGCTGCTAATATTATCATCCCCTATAAAGAGAAAATTTGATGACTCATTTAGAGCTTCATGAATTGTAGGCTTTCCTTCTGATTAGCATAAATGAAATTTTTCTACCAGTCTATTACATGGTATACTTTTCTAGGCTCCATATGCATATAACTAACTGTGCAAGAAAGTATCTGGCCAGTCTGTTTCCTAGGTATAAAAAAGACTGTGAAAAGTTATTAATAAAAATTTTTCTCAAATAATTTAAAGATCTTATGTATTCCACTGCAACTATATACTTTTTCAAATTGAAAGTAAATGCTTTTATATATTCACTTTATCGGCATCTTTACCCCAGATAGTAATTCAGATTCTCTTTTGTTATTGTTTTTTGTTTGTTTTTTCAGTAGTGCTTAGGGTTTACTCCTAGCTCTGAGCTCAGGACTCAATCCTGGCAGGTTTAGGGGACCCTACAGAGTGCTGGGTGGATCATGTACAAAGCAAAAGCACTATCTGCTATACTATCACTGGCACCTTAGGACCTCTTCTGGCCTGTTCAACACTTGAAATATCTACTTGAAATGCTCAATTTCCTTTTTCAGGATTTCCAAGAAATCTTAGATGACTGAACTTTTGTCCTATTTCCAATTGTATTCTATAAAATTTTGTAATGATAAAAATTAAAAGTATTTCTATCTTAGTTTGAATGAGATAAGAAGAAGCAAGGCAAATGCCCTACTACCGTGCTATCGTCTGACCCACATTAACCCTATTTTACATATTTCCAGGCAAATTGAGAAGATGGGCAATAAGTTTACAAAATTATTTGTATTATATGATCAATAATTTATCAGAGATTATTATTGCTGCCTAGGTTATATATCATTATTAAAGTTAAAGACTTGAAAAATCAAAGTTTTGAGCTGGAGCAGTGGCACAAATGGTACGGCATCTGCGTTGCACGTGCTAACCTAGGACGAACTTTAGTTCAATCCCCCAGAGTCCCATATGGTCCCCCAAGCCAGGAGCGATTTCTGAGCACATAGCCAGGAGTAACCCCTGAGCATCACCTGGTGACAAAGTACAAAATACCAAATATAAAACCCAAAGTTTTAAAGTGCTATATGCAGATCATTCTGCTTGAGTCTTTGTTTTTGGCACACAAGGCAGTGCTGGAGGCCTTAATACATAGTCAGTTTATCATTCTAGCTATTAACTCATTGCTGAAAATCCATTGGTTATGAAAACTAGTAGTTAAAAATGCTCATGATTTTGTAAGAGTGGGTTGAGATTCACATCTAAATCTCTGGAAATATTGTGTTAATTATTATGTAACCACAATTATGAGTACATAACCACCTTGCAAAATCACTCAAATTTATTTGCATTCTCCTGATAATTGAGAATTAGCACTTGTATAGAGAAGGGCATCATTGCCAACCAAAAGTAATTTTCTATTGTGCTTTTTTTTAGTTTTGAATTTAATTTTTTTGTTTTTATTTATTTTTTAGTTTTTTGGCCATACAGAGTGGCGCTCAGGGGTTACACCTGGCTCTATGCTCAGAAATTGCTTCTGGCAGGCTTGGGGGACCATATAGGATGTCAGGGATCAAACCCAGGTTCATCCTGGGTTGGCTGTGTGTAAAGCAAATGCCCTACTGCTGTGCTACCATTCTGGTTCCATCACCAGCATTTCATATGGTCTCTGAGCCAGGAGCGATTTCTGAGCTCATAGCCTGGAGTAACCCCTGAGCATGACCCAAAAAGCAAAAAAAAAAAAAAAAAAAAAAAAGGTTAATGTGTATAAAATTTAAAAAAATCTTTCTTTTTTTTTGTTTGGGGTCCACATAGAGCAGTGCTCAGGGAATATTGCTGGCTTGGGTGAAAAGATATTCTAGGTAGTCTGAAGGAATCATACATTGGTATTGATCAAACCCAGCGTTTCTTAATGCAAACTATGGGCTCTATCTTGTTGAGCAATTCCTTTAGTCTCTAAATTTTTTATTTTGATGACTGATACAACCATACTGGGAAAAAAAATTAGCATCCCATAATAAATTTGAATTTGTCCATACAATCCAGGAATTCTATATATAGGTATAGCACAAAATATTTTTCAAATTTTATCAGAGTTAAATATATACAAAAATGTTCATATTGTTCATAAGAGATCAAACTGTATAACCTTACAATTATGAAACTAAAGCATAACCTTTAAAATATTCACACGTAGATTACAAGAATCACTAAGATGAATAAGCCAATTACATATTCCATATGGCTATATTTTATCTACTTACAAATAAATGCAACAAAAGAATATAAAAAAATTAAGCAATATATAAATGCAGATGAAAGAATATAAATTAGAACTGTAAAGAAATGTTAGAGAATGATTCAGAAATGCAGTTACCATGTTGGCATTTGGCCAGCTCCGTAGACTCACTCTTTTCTCAAAAGAGATGTATACCAAGTTGTGAAAATCCATGGGAACTCCAGCCATGCAGATGAAAATGCAATCTTAGAAGGAGAGGAAAAGTCAAGTCCCTTCCCTGCCAAAGGCATGCCAACTGCACCCACCATCCACAATTACCACTTAGACCATGGCTTTGCCTCACCACTCTTTCACAGTTCTCTGTAGATGCCAATCTATTTGAAACTCAGCCAATATTTGGGCTAATATCTGAAGGACTATTTTGGAAATGAGAGCAGGCACTCTACACACACACACACACACACACACACACACACACACACACACCTTGTCATACTTTTAGAAGATCTGGTAGCCAAAAATCACACCCCACAAATGTTGCAGAATCAACAACAGTGCTTGGAATTCTTGGACCACATGGCTGCATCTGCTGTTGTATAAAACCACCTTTTTAATACCTTTAAAATATTTTTTAACATCTTTCCCATAAGAACACATCAATTTAGATACCAATGTGTATCTAAAGCCAGTTAATGTTCAGAAACAAGGGTAGCAGAATAATCAACTAACAACAAGAGTTTACTAAACCTTCTGAAAATGTCTTTATGACCTCATTGAAGATACAATAATTTTCACACATTTTCTTGTTGCTGTACTCTTTGTTTTTTAATAATTTCATTCCCACTTACTATGATCAACTATGTCAACTAGAAGATATATGGTATTTAAATCAAGTAATATATATATATATAAATATATATATATAAATATATATATATTGGTTTTTGGGCCACACCCGGCAGTGCTCAGGGGTTACTCCTGGCTGTCTGCTCAGAAATAGCTCCTGGCAGGCATGGGGTACCATATGGGACACCTGGATTCGAACCAACCACCTTTGGTCCTGGATTGCCTGTTTGCAAGGCAAACGCCGCTGTGCTATCTCTCC
Source organism: Suncus etruscus (assembly GCF_024139225.1). Classification (NCBI taxonomy): domain Eukaryota; kingdom Metazoa; phylum Chordata; class Mammalia; order Eulipotyphla; family Soricidae; genus Suncus; species Suncus etruscus. The sequence goes on along the minus strand of NC_064857.1, from coordinate 30,715,895 downwards.
GGGCCCAAGTAATTTATATTTTAAAAAGGAAAGAAATATACATATAGAGACAACTTGTATCTGTACTACTAATACTAAAACTAAAAATGCATGCTAATTTTTGTTTTAAACTCCTAAAGTTAAATATATACCAGTTGGTGGTTCACAGTAATTTTTTAAAGTAAAGGAATATATCAAACAGATTCATTATAATGGCTCCTTAAAATGAGGAAAGGATGGAATTTTGGAGGGACATATTGTAGGCCAGAAAAGAATTTTCTATTTTGTTTTATTTTTATGGCTATCAGGGATTTTTGCCCCTTTTCTTCTCTCCCCTTCCCCTTTTGCTTTTCTTTATTGGTGTGATATACCAGTACTCTTCTAGGTTAGTACATTTATTGCAGTACCCAGGGGGTCTGATGTTTGTTGTTGGGTATTGCAACAGAAGATGGAAAATTTCACATTGCAATGTGCTATAGTGCCAGGGTTAAACAAACAGTCTCATGCATGCAAAGCAGGTATTCCACCACTGATACAAACTCCTGCGCATCATTCTCTGTTTCTTAAGTTAGATTGTGAGCAAATAGATAAATAGCCTTTACTATACATGTGTCATATACCTCATTATAGAAAAAATAAATATCCTATAAAATTGTTCAAGTTAACCTAATTAAAACATATTCAGAAACTCAGCGGTTCGATCCCCCGGCTTCCCATATGGTTCCCCAAGCGAGGAGCAATTTCTGAGCACTTAGCCAGGAGTAACCCCTGAGCGTCACTGGGTATGCCCCCCCCCAAAATCATATTCAGAAACTTTACTCCCAGGGAATCTGTAGGATTTCAGTAGGATTGGCAGGAAGAACAGGTTTCCCTCTTTTTTTTTTATTTATTATTTGGGGGAGGTTGTCATTTTTGAGTTATACCTGGCAGTGGTCAGAACTTACTCCTGTCTCTGCACTCAGAGATGATTCCTAGCTGTTCAAGAGACCATATGTGGCACAAGAGATTGAACCCCAGTCAATCATGTAAAAGCAAATGTTCCAACCAGTGTACTATCACTCTAGACCCCCTTTATCTTTCTTTTTTTTGGGGGGGGGCAGTCACACTCAGCGGCGCTCAGAGGTTACTCATGGCTCTGCGCTCAGAAATCGCTCCTGGCAGGCTCAAGGGACCCTATGGGATGTCACAAATCAACCAGGGTTCATCCTGGGTTGGTCGTGTGCAAAGCAAGTGCCCTACCACTGTTCTATCGCTCAGTCCCACCCCTTACCTTTCTATTAAAAAAATTTACAAGTAGACCTGCAAAGTCTGCAAAGAACAATAGTTCTTCCTAGGAGTAGATTATTCTTCTAGAATTATCAAGACAGAGATATAGACTTACTTTTTCAAATCTTATCTAACATTCCAGTTTGTGAAAAGAATCAAAACACAGGGCTCTGATTCATACTGAGAGAAGGACACAAGACATTTACTATGCCTTGCTCTTCCCCATACAGCAACTCAAAGGCCTAGATGCTACTGTAGAAGTCCATAACTTTGATTTATAAAAGATAAATTTCTATCAATTCTATCTAATACACTTCAAGATATAGAAACTAATTAATTTTATTTGCTGACTATAGAACAAGCACAATCTGGAAAAGAAATCTTGGATATATTTTAACTAGAATTTATAAAATGTATTTGCTACTATAATTTAATTATTCATGCATAATTTGCATATGTGTGAGTACTATGTCTGGCACCTAGTAAGTAGGTAAGCAACTTAGTTTAAGTGAATCGGCACCTGGTTCATTCAAAACTGTGCATAAATATGGATAAAATAAGATTTAAGAAACTTGCTATTCTATGATTCCAAATTTTGGGTGCAATTTATGACATAATAATCACTATTTCTTTTATTCGAATGCTTCCAGGCAACAAAGTAATAGCTTCGTTAAGTTACTCATGGCAAACCACAGCACCCTGACCACCTGCTGAAATAAAGAATTTTCTAGTTGCAAATGTAGTTTTAACATGCTGTCTAGAGCCAATCTACCCTGCATGAAACATGTAGCCAAAATGAGAAAGGAATGGAATATTCAAATAGGAAAAAATAGGTGGGTGGCTACATAATGGTGTAAATGAAACATCATGTAGAGAAATGTGTTTCTTTTTGATTTTATACTTTATACACAAATTGTATAATTAAAACTTGGCCATAAGCAACATTTCATAAAATGTTATTGTGAGCAATTTTCTAAATTTATGCTATTTAAAAAACCCATCCCCATAAAATATTTGTAAAAATTTTACAGTATCTAAATAGCAAAAAGATCACAGAAGTTAGTATTCTGGGTGAAAACCTTTCTCCTCATAAGCCCATTGGTTTCTCTTGATTCTCTTGGCCTTCATTCAAAAGAAGTTGGCATGGCCTGCTGCCTAGCAACAGCATGCAGAGCACTTTGCTGCCAGCCCATGGAAATGTTGTCTCTGGACCTCATATCACTGGAGACCATAGTTTAGTAAATGATGAGAATCTCTTTTCACCCTCTCATCAAATGAGTGCCTAAAGAAGGTTATTCAAAAACTTCACCACCACAAACATTATATTTGGCTTAACAAAGAAGAGGAGATAAGAGAAGTTATCCTTTGGTAGCCTCCAAATTCTGTAATCACTGATAGAGGAATTAAAATAATTCTACATCTTATAGTAAATTTCAATGTATTTCCTTTAAATGAACTGTGACTATTTACTACCCTCCACTCAAGTAATCAAGTATAGTCAATATCTTACTTGTCAACTGATATCCAAGTAATTAATATCTTCTATGGGCCATATGTAATACTGTTTAAAACATAGTGTCTTCAGAAAAGAGGCACTGTTTGTGTTTCAACAGAATCAAATTGCCTATTCTTTAATCTTTCTAGTGCTAAATAGTCACTCATAAAAACATGTTTCAGCCACTGGTGCATTCCAGTTAGTACAATTCCTTTATTTTCCGATCAATAAATATTACCTAACCTAATTTAAATAACTAAATTCTTAGCTTTTGGTGGGGACAACCGAATTATAATGTCTACAAAATTAAGTCTGACATTCAGTAATACTATTTATATATGATATCAGGTTCTCAAACCTATGGTAACAAGTCTTTAAGGTTTTTAATAATGTCATGTGATTGGAATTCTTGAAGAAAAATATAATAAGGAATGAAAGTTTTCCAAGATGTCTCTGAAAGACAAGACTATAAATTACTAATAGTAAAACATAATATAGTATCAATTAGATATTTTAGCTCCCTGTATCTAGAGATTGTATTGGAAGTACATTCAAACATCCTCTAACAATTTAATGTAAAATAAATTACAAATTCTAAAGAGGAGCTGGATATAAGCTCAGCAAGAGAGTACTTACACTGTTTATACAAATTTCTGGGTTCAATACCTAGTGGAAAAAAAAAGAGGAAGGGAAGTAGGAAAACAAACTTCAACGGAGGTATGACCGAAAGAGAGCTGACAATTGTTATAGGACAGAGGAAGAGAAGATACCTTCGATATCATTGATGGAAAGACAGTAAAATTCGTGGTGGATTTGGAGAAGAGGTGTTTAATACCAAACTTCTGTTATTAAAATATTTATAAATCATGATGTCTAACTTTTAAAAAAATTAAGCAATCTTTCAATATAAATCTTCCTAAGAGCCACAAAGATTGGTTAAAGCAGTTATGAAAGTCATTCAAAGAGTGACAAAATTTTTATTAATTTTTATATGAACAATTATCATTTATGTTTTATGTTAATATACATTTTTGTGGGCCATGTTTTAGGAGTTTATCTTTAACTGGCATTTTTGATAAACCAAACAATTGCTAGCCCTGATTGATTGCATTATATTTTTCTCAGTATTTTATTTTTTTATTTTTAATTAATATATTTATTTAAGCACCATGATTACAAACACATTTGTAATTTGGTCTCAGTTATAAAAAAAATACACCTCCTTCACCAGTTCAACCTTCCCACCCACCACCAATACCCCCATCTCTCTCCTCCACTATCCCCTGCTTGTCTTTGAGACAGACATTCCATTTCTCTAACTCACTACCATTGTCATGATAGTTGGCGTAATTATTTGTCTAACTGCATTCACCAATCTTTGTGGTAAGCTTCATATCATGGGCTGGTCCTTTCGACTCTCATCTCTATTGTCTCTAAATATTATTACCATACTATCTTCTATTTTTCTTAAATCACACAAATGAGTGTGACTATCCTATGTTTTATCTCTCTCCCTCTGACTTTTTTCATTCAGTATAATAGTTTTCATGTTTATTCACGTATAGGAATATTTCATGACTTCATTTTTTTCTGACAACTACATAGTATCCCATTGTGTATATGTACCACAGTTTCTTTAGCCATTCATCTGATGTTGAGCATCTGGGTTGTTTCCAGGTGCTGGCTATTATTAATTGAGCTGCAATTAATATAGGCAAGGAAAGGCATTTTTATTGTGTTTTTGTGTTCCTATGGTATATCCCTAGGAGTAGTCTAGCTGGATCATATGGGAGCTCAATTTCCAGGTTTTTTTATTTAGGAAGATCCATATTGTTTTCCATAATGACTGAACTAGATGGCATTCCCACAAGCAGTGAATGAGAGTTTCTCTCTTCCCACATCCCCACCAGCACTGACTGTTCTTGTTCTTTGTGATGTATGCCAGTCTCTGTGTCGTGAGAGGGTACCTCCTTATTCTTTTGATTTGCATCTCCCTGATGATTAGTGGTGTGTAGCATTTTTTCATGTGCTTTTTGGCCATTTGTATTTCTTCTTTGAGAAAGTGTTCATTTCTTCTTATTTTTTGATGGGGTTAGATTTTTTGTTGTTAAGTTCTGTCAGTACTTTGTATATCTTAGATGTTAGCCCCTTATCTGATGGGTATTGAGTGTACAGTTTCTCCCATTCAGTGGGTGGCCTGTGTAACCTAGTCACTGTTTCGAAAGAACAAAACAAAAGAACCAACAAATGACTAGGACAAATATATAATTAAAATATTAAGGACTCACAATTATTGAACAAAGCTTGTTAGAGCATCGAGTAGATTAAATATTAGGACTTATCTTTATTGTTGGAGTGCTCACTGGATATTTTACTTGACACTTCTTTTTGTACTGTTGTGGTGTTTCACCCTCCTTTTCCCCTTCGTCTTTCAAACCTAGGATGAGAGCCTCCAGAAGGACTCCGCCCATTTTTGGCGTATTTGATTTTTTCCCCAATTTATTATTTTTCTCTTCTTCAAACAAAATCACATAACTTGAACTATCTAGTCCCGCCTCCCAATTAGAGCGGGAAATAAGGGAGGTACCAAGACCAAACAGGTGTAGAACCTCTAAGTAGTAAGCTAGGCACAGAGGGGACCACTTATTCTAGCAGCCCCGGGGGTGAGGGAGGAGGATTTGGGAGGTAGGATGGGAGCAGAGGTTGAGGGAGGACAATTCGGTGATGGGAACTCCCCTGTTTTTATGTTAATATGTACCTAAAATATTATCGTCAATGATATGTAAGCCACTATGATGAAAATAAATATTATATTAAAAAAATAAAAATAAATAAATATTAGGTCTTAACACTTAGACTTTGTTCCAGACATTTAAAGGACCTGATTTTCATCAGAAATATGTAAACAAATCTTGAGAAAGTAGGTCAAGCTCATCTAAATATGAAACAGCACAACTCAAATTTGTCACAATGAAAAACTAAATCCAAAGAGCCCAACTGCTCATGAAATTCTGGAAAGCAACTTTAGGTTCCTTTGATTATGTTAAATAGAAAATAAGGAAGGAAGGTTGATATGGCAAGGTTTTGTGGTTGTTTTTGTTTTTGTTTTGATTTGCTTTGCTTTGTTTTTGTGTAGGCACAGTAAGTATTGCGGAAATTAGAACAGCAATTTTCGGGGCCGGAGAAATAGCATGGAGGTAAGGCATTTGCCTTCCACGCGGAAGGTAAATAGTTCGAATTCCGGAGTAAATTTTTTTTTGGCCTAAGTGATACAGGGTTTCTCCACTCTTGAAGCATAATGTCATGGGAATGACTACAGGCTCCAGACATTCTAATTGTCATTCAAACCCCAACATCTTTTTATGGTGTCAGAAAACATTCTGCTGGGTTGTGGTTGTCAAAATCAGTTCTCTGTCATTAGAGATCTTGGCATTTGCACAGATCCTAGGACAAAGTCTAGGATAGAGTCTTTCTTTATGGTTCCAGAAGCTCCAGTCCAATTATTTTTAAATTTTATTTATATTATATATTTTTCCTCTTCTCTTTTATTTCTCTTATTTTTCTCCTTTCTCTTCCAATCTATGTTTTAAATAGTAATTTATCTTTTCTTAATTCAATTATTTCTTCAGCACTCAGACCCATCCCATGAGGGTCAGGCCTCCAATAACAACCTATGTATACCTATGTCTATCTACAAGTGAGAATGAGTTTGTATACAGTGGACTCCCCTATGTCTGCCCAATCTATATTGTAAACAATCCATGCCTATATTGTATATAGTTTATCTCATATATTATCCCTCCTCCCCCTTCAAAGCTCCTTCTATTCTCTCATCCTCCCAATCATGATTAATTATCCCTCCCTATTTAACCCTCTTTACCCTCAGTTCTTAACTCATTAGGTACCGAGACTGACCTCCTGCCCCAGTAAGCCACTACCCAGCTCACAAAGTAAAAGGACATGCTCTCAGTCCCAAATTTCATGCTCCTGCAAGAAGCTGCAACTCCTGCTGACTTATTCTATGTGACCCTTCTCTCACACACTCCTTTGAGTGGATTGTTGCATGCTATGGATTCAGCTCCAGAAGAACCCCCAGGTCAGGGACACTACCTGATACCTTAAGTGCTGCAAATCATCACTCAAATTCAGTAAGCCCATTGGTGTGGGGTAAAATGTGCCCTGGACCTCACCCCCACCCCAAGAATATCTCAGAAAAATATCTCAATGGTGATATCTATATTTTCCATGTATATTTAATACCTCAATAGCTATACCTCTTGGTATTGTGTTTATTTCCAAAGGTAAAGGTAGCCTCCTCCATCCTTTTTATTTATTATATATATAAAGTTCACTTTTCTATTTATTATTTATACATACATATATATACTAAGTTCACTTGTTTTGTTTAGTTTGAAATTATAGAATAAAACATTTTGCTTGGGATAAAAGCTAAGTCAAAACTAGGGCACAGAGATTATAAAGCCTATCATTCTTACCCTCTTATGCACCAGCAATATAATATGGCACATTCCCTTTTGCATAGGCATGCTAAAAAAGGGGAAATTTTATGTATAGAAGCAAGCTCTTATCTACTAGGGATAAAAACCCATACATTTTATAATATGGGGCTCCTCCCACCCTGAACATTTGTCATGGGGACTCGACTTAGACTCCAGGTGATTGGACAATGACCATTGACCCAGAACCCCAAATCCCAACCATAGAATCAACACAGTTCCCTGCAACAGCCCCAGGAACAAAACTCTCCCTGGAGACTTCCTAATACCACTCTGGCATCAACCTGAGCCAGGTGATACGATACCCTGATGATGAGAAAAGAGCAACAACTTGTCTAATAGGTTGCCCTGCCTCACCACCTAACAGTAAGATGAAATCAGAAGACACTCCATCCTTTGATCTGTGCAAAAGCCAAGATTACTATTTACAGAAGACTGATTTTGATATTTGCAACTGAGCAGAACTTTTCCTGGGACCAATAAGGAAGACCCTCGCCTAGGCTTTGGCCCAGGATTTGAACAAAAACCAAGATCCCTATTTCCAGAGGTCTGACTTTGACAACCACAACTGAGCAGAATTCTGGAACCATAAGAAAAGACTATCTTAGGCTTCATCCTAGGATCTGTACAAAAATTAAGATCACTAATTACAGAAGACTGACCACAACCACCATGATAGAATAAATGAGTTTTTTAAGTTTCAGTAAAGAAAGTAAGGTGAGAGCAAGAATGAGAAGAGAGAAAAGGAGATAGAGAAAAAGAATGACTTTCACTAGAAAACTGTATCATAAAGAAACTTTTTCATAAGATTTTAATCTTGAAGCCCTGGCAACTGAAACCATGCCCACAAACACAGTCACCATGTCTATACCCAGCCAGCTCCTTAGACTCATTCTGTTCTAAAAAAAGATTTAAACCAAACTGTGAAAAAATGTGGGTACACTGATCATAAGGCTGAAAGCTAACAATCTCAGGAGGAGAGGGTGGCCAAGTCCTAGCCCTGCCAAAGCCATGCCTGTGTTTACCTATCACCCACAATCACCATTTTGCCCAAGGCCCAGCCTCACCACTCATCTACAGGTTCCTGCAGAGACATCAATATGTCCAAAACTCCAGGTATGCTGATATTTGGGCTGATATTGCAAGAAATGTTTTTGGAGTGAGTACTTCTAAAATCCCTGACAGCTGAAAATATGCCCCCACAAAAACCACAGTATCAGTAATAGTGCTTGGAATTCCTGGACCATGTGGCTGCATTTGCTTTCATGTGATAACTCCGATTAATGACCTCATTGGAAATACAATAATTTTCACAAATTTGCTTGTACTCTTTTTTTCTTCTTTTTTAAAAATAATTTTGCTCCAACTTACCTAAAATATATATTATGATCAAATGCCAACTATGTGATACATGCTCTTTAAAATAAGAAAATTAAAAACAAAAGGATTCTATTCTTATTTTTACTATATTTAAAGCCAGTTAATTGTTTTTTCCCCTACTGGGAGGATGGTGACAGAAAAATGATAAATTAAAATTAAGAGATGTTCAAATTAATTTTTAAGCATTGCACATCACTAAAAGGCATAAGTTCTTTCAAACATTCAAAACAAAACAGTATCAATGAACAAGTAATCATAGCCCTGATTACTGAAAACAATTTCTTCAAAGGGCATCAATTTATGAGAATACAAATTAATTAAGCTTTATTTTCTTAGTTTACAGAAATTACTTCAGAACATCAGTATACTATATAAATACACTGCATATTTTATCCAAAAAACATACAATAAAGGCTTTATATATTGGGTTCTGTTTGTTTGTTTTTTATGGTAGAACTGCTTACATAACCCTCACATATTTGGGTCATCCAAGCTCACACTTCCAGGGTTATTTAAACTGTAATATATAGTGGATGTTTCTTATATGTTATATATGCAATATATGTTGTAAATGCAATATATGTTATGGATAGGATTTCTGTGCATATATATCTTCGTCATCCCACTAAATGATAAGCAATTGAACCTCTGTACAATGAATCTGCCAATTGCTCTTTAAGAAAGTTACTAAGTCATGTTTCAAAGGAGTGAGCAGATGGAAAAGACCCCTAAACTCAAAGTATCTCTGTACACCACTTGGGGGTTGCACTGTGCTATGACTGAGACAACAGAACTCTTGATTTATTCACTGAACATTACATGAACGCTCTACTATAAGCATATTAGTTAATGTGATTTTTGTTGTTGTTGTTGTTGTTGTTGTTGTTTTGGGGTCACACACCCAGCAGCACTCAGTGGTTAATCCTGGTTCTACACTCAGAAATCACTCCTGACAGGTACCGGGGACCACATGGGATGCTGGGATTCAAACCACTGTCTGTCCTGAATCAGCTGCGTGCAAGGCAAACTCCCTACCACTGTGCTATATCTCTGGCTCCAAGTATGGGTGTTTTGGGTTTTTTTTTTTATTGTATTGAAACTATTGTGGTTTAAAAAGTCCTTCGTAGTTGATTTCAGGCTGTGTGTGTGTGTGTGTGTGTGTGTGTGTGTGTGTGTGTGTGTGTGTTTGTAAACATTTCCTTCATTCATATGACTTGACTTCAAAGGCATTTTTTTTCTTATCTCCACCGTCAGGCCCTCCTCAAGAAATTTTAACCTCCAGTAAGCTTCATCATGAAACTGGAGTTTATTGCCCACATCCAGAATGAATAAGTAAAAGATTAAATTTTACATCTTCAGTCGGGAAGTTGTGAGAAACTGAAAGAAAGGGGGAGAGTGTCGAGAGAAATAGTCAGAGTCCTTACTCACCTTTTATACCACTCAAGTTACATAGAAGAAACCCTAAACCAAAGAATCATTCTCCATTTTTGGCTTAGGACCTTTGGAGGAGAATGTTTCACAATTAGAGATAGGTAGAAAATTGGAAAGATCTGGCTTGTTTCCTGTGTGCCCCTGTAAGCAGTCAGGAGTTAGTTAACAAAGGGCATAGTTGGTTAAATGTATAAGCACAAATAACAAGAAAGATGAAATGGTCAGAGACTGAAGGGGAGCCACAGCAAAAAAAAAAAAAAAAAAAAAAAAAAAAAACCAGAAGAAAAGGGAGAGGAACATGGGGCCTGGACCCCACTAAAGATAACAGATTGTGAGACAGAATCCTCTGTCTGCATTTCCTTTCTCTAATAAGATCAGGGCCTATGTGATTATCACAGCCTTTTTTTTTTTATTTGCTCCTACCTAACTTTATAGTCCATAACCCAACCCCACTTGCCATAAGGCTCATGAAACCTGTTCCCTTTGTCCATCCCTTCCTGCCTTTGTTGTTGTTGTTGTTGGCGATTCTTGACTCTCTTTGCCAGCTGATAACTTCTGTTATACTAAACCTACCTCCTCTGTCTATGTCTCCAATCTCTCAGTTAATGATGTATACTAATTTCTCTCTTCTATCTCTCTATGTATAATGTCTTTATTGCTTATACATTATCTGCTTAATTTATTTACAAGTTGTAAATATATTAATCATCTGTTTTTTTAGCTCTCAGAACTGTAGTTGGCTAAGTTATTTGTTAACAACTCATAGTTGTTTGTTAAGTGAATTAATAGAAAATAACACAACAAAACCTTTCTTTCAGGAATTCCTAAAATCATTCAAGACACACTTTATATTTTGGGGATGTTGTTGTTTTATGTTTGTTTTAAAATAACTCTATATTGTATGTACTTTTATATATGCAAGCTCTTCTGATCCTTGCCCCAACCATGCAAAACAAGTGTTATCATTGTCATTGTGCAAATTAATAATGCAGGCTCAGAAAAATAAAGGGACTAAAGCAAAAGGGACCAGGAAGTAAAAGACTGGAGTTGATATTTATGACACCCTACTCCAATAAGATGGCCTTTTAAAGCATCAGAGGGTTATTTTTGGGGGTGAGAGAAGAGACTTCCTGGCAGTAATTAAGAGACCTTCACAGTGATTATGAACTTCCAAAGATAAACCTAGTATTGCAACAGCAACTATGTGGTGATAGGGACTGAACTTGGAGTTCCCTGCATGTCTTTACCCCATTATCATATTTATAAAGAGATTTCAGATCTGCACTCTATTCTCTGAAGCAAATCAATAGATCACAAAATAAATAACACCGTGTATAAGTGCAATCAGACTAATATACTATGTAAAGCTATCCCCCTGAAATTTTATTAAACAGTAAACCAAAAGTAAATTATAAAGAAAACTTAACTTACATAATTAAAAAATATAATACCATTAAACCATGGCTTATGTTTTCCTTTCACATTTCATTCTATGATTATGATCTAATATCAATTCACATTGGCTACTTAGATTTTCTCTCTTACTAGATAGTCAAAGGAGTAAGGATGAGACTGGAAATCTATCTCCCCCACCTTGTCCTTGGGCAATTGGTGCTTTATAGCAATTATTGAATTTTCACATGACTCTGGTCAAAAGAAGAATCAATGTGACTGAGTAATTGTGAGGCCGCAGCTAAATAGAATAAGGACTGAAAGTGACTTTAGCAAATCCAAAATAAGAATTTTAATGATATATGCAGAGTTTGTTTTCTCCAAAAGAATAAGCTATTACAAATCCTAGTGGGTGTTTCTTGGAGCAATCATGGTAAGTGGCAAATTGGACAAAACCTTCCCTCACAACTCTGAAGAATTAGGGTGGTTGTCAGGAAACTCACATTTGTGGTATAGATTTAGTTTTGAAGTTATGCAGAATTACCAATTAATGAATTTTCATGCTCTTCTTTTTTAGCTGGGTGCATCTGGATGAAACTCAACCACAAAGATCTTTGCTTTGCATATCATTACTTCTAACTTGCAGAGATGTTTCTGGGTTTAGTCACATACAGTGTTTGCCTTGTAATTCTAAAGAACTGATAGCTCCAGTTAAAAAGCTAAGAAGCAAATCTTTAATTCTTTTCAAATATTTTCTTTATTACTGCATATGCATCAACCCTCTAAGCAGGGTTCTAAAGTATTTGGACAGATTGTAATAAGCACCACTAACTAAATGCACATTGCTAAGCAATGAGTAGACTTAGGAATATAGAATATCTTGGATCACAAGATTTGGAAATTGTTTTACTGGTAGCAAAGCTATTTGCTCCAAGAAAAAATAAAATATTTGTATATAGAATATTCAGAGGTAAGCTTTGTACTAGGCAGGTACTAGACACTCAAAAAATACTTACCAGACGAATAAAATTGTTGATAAACTATCTACCATAACATCAGTCGCAGTATTTTTCATTTTGGTGACAAATAGATTTCAATTATATCATTGTAGCAAAATAGAAAGAACTTGAGGGAATTATGACAAGTAAAATAAATCAGAAAACAAATATAACTATTAATTGACAAATATATAATTTAACCAGGTTACAATATAAGCAAATTAACAAATGAATAAAACAAAATAAAAAGTGGACACTGAGGCCAGAGCCATAGTACAGTGGGTAACAATAGAACATCTTACCTTCCACATGGCAAACCCAAGTTCAAACCGTGTCTTCCAGATGATCCCTGGAGTTCACCAGGAGTGATTTCTGTGTACAACTTCAGGAGTAACCTCTGAGCGCACTGCCAGGTGTGGCCCCCAAACAACAACAACAACAACATGAAAGTGAACATTGACAACAGAACTAAGGTTACCTAGGAGAAAGAGGGTAGAAGGAAGAAAAGGAAGGATTAAGTGATGTAAAAAAGAATAGTAACCTTTGTCATTGGTTTATTTGGAAGAGCATGAAAATAATGAATACAAATCACTGAGAAGTAAAAAGCCGTTAGTATACCTGGTACACTATCATTTAAAAGATGCATTTTGCCTTTTAAACTAAGAATATTTAGATTTCTTTTATTTAGAATTTTTTTTATTTTCTTAAAATAAGAATATACCCATATTGCCACCATTCGTAATTAGTAAATGTTAGTGGTTTGACATAGAAGACTTTTAATAAAAGTAATAATAACTTACTTGTATTGAGAACTAACCATATATAGGTATTATTAAAAGCAATTTATATCCATTAATTTGATTAATACACATTATCTTTTTAATAATAATTTTTATTTTGACCAAAGGGGATTGCATATCTTTCACAGTAATGTTTTAGGTACCTATTTACAATGAATCAGGGGAATTCCCATCACCAAAGTTGTCCTCCCTCCATCCCCATTCCTAGCTTGTGTCCCACATATCCCCCACTCTAACCCCCCGGGTTGCTAGTACAAGTGGTACCTCCATTATTTCCCCTTCAATTTAAGAGCAGAACTAGATGGTTCAAGTTATGTGGTTCTGTTTGAAGGAAAGAAAAGCAATAAAATGGGGTAAAAATAAAATAAACTGAAAATGGGCAGAGTCCTTCAGACTCTCAACATCAGTTTGAGAGAAGAAAGGGAACAAGGAAGAGAAACACCACATCACTACTAAAAGAAATATCAAACAAAAAATCCAATGAGCACTACAGCAATAAAGACAAGCACCACATAATAACCCCGGTCCTGAAATAAAAACAAAAGAGAGCGCAAATAATAATAATAATAATAATAATAATAATAATAATAATAATAATAATAAATTGGAAACAGAAATATCAAAATCAAAATTATGAAATAAAATAAGATAAAAATAATTAAAAATAGATAAATAAAAATATTATTTTGTGTTGGGTTTTTTTTCCTGCATAGGCATAGTAAATATTGGGGACATTAGAAAAGGACTTCCCTTGGCCTAAGAGATACAGGGTTTCTCCACCCTTCAAGTATACTGCCATGGGAATAACTACAGACTCCTTGCATGTTGATTCACCTAGGGGAGCCTAGGTGCTTTTGTGGTGTATAGAAGACTTCTGCTCCTCCATGAGTAATAAAATTAGACATCTGTAATACACATTTTCTTATGATAACTCAAGAGATTGAGGTACAGAATTTTAAAATCAATCTAAGCTATACAGATAGAATTTTATTTTTAGTTTTTGGGTCACACCTGGCAGTACTCAGGGGTTATTCCTGGCTCTATACTCAGAAATCACCCCAGCAGGCTCAGGGGACCATACGGGATGCCAGAATTCGAACCATCAACCTTCTGCATGCAAGGCAAATACCTTACAGCTAAGCTATCTCTCCGGCCCCCTACAGATATAATTGACTATATTAATTTGCAACTGTTAGAGTTGTCATAGAAAAATACCATAGTCTTAGTGAATTAAATCATAGACATTTATTTTCTCACATTTTATAAACGATTGTAAGATCCAGGTATATGCTGAATTGATTTATTATAAAACTTTGTCTTATAAATATCTGTCCTCTTCCTGTGTTCTCATAGTATTTTCCTACTATTTATCTCTGTATCCAAATATCCTCACTCATAAAGGTACTCTCAATTATATTAGAATCCACTCTAACTACCTCATTCTCACTTAATAATTCTTTAAAGTTCCTATCTCCAAACACAATCCCATTCCAAAATAATGTGGTTTGGGATTTTAGCTATAAATTTGAGGAGGATATAATTCTGTACATAATGGAGGCAGAGTTGGCATTTATTTCCAAAAAACTGTGACCCAAAGTTGCATCCAGGCCAACATAGTTGCCTCTGATAAAGAGGAGATACCCACAGCACATTTTCTCAAATCCAGTCTCCACATCCTCCCCATTTTCCTTTCACAAAAGCAACAGTTATGCAAACGTTGTTTCTTTTATGTTACCCACATGTGCCTCAACAGTATAACACAAGCCTGTATGTGTGAGGCCCTGAGTTCAACAGTCAGCAAAGACAAAACAACAACAAAACATTTCTGAAAACTTACCCTATATAACATGCACCTTTAACCTTACTTCTTGCTAGAAAGTATTACATTAATATATCTTCAGGTCTGAAAGATACATGACAGACCCCAGTTCAATATCTCCAGCAAAGCATATGGTTCCATGAGCGCTATCAGGAGTAATTTCTGACCACTGAACCAGGAGAAAGCCCTTAGTACAAGCAGATGTGTCACCACCCACACACACAAACACACACACAAAAAAAAAATCATAAAATCCACCTCTCTTTCAAGCAAAATGAGGATCTTAAAATATATTAACTTTTCTTCAATAGCATCATTTGATGACATATGCTGCCAATTCCAAAAGATATTATTTTTTATTCAAACTTCTGCTAACTCATTAATAATGCCATTATTTTAAAATCAATGTGTATTTAGACTTACCAAGATCTTTGATCGATTTCTTTGGTTGTGATTTCTTCTTGCTATGGGGTTCATTTTCATTTTTGGTAAAAACACCTTACATTTTTCTCAATGAAAATATGAAAGTAGTAATGTGTCTCATCTGTGAATGTCTAGAAATTACTTTATCACCTTTATTTGATATAATTTTAAGTTCTAATTATTCTTCCTTGGTATTTGGGATAGTAAGTACTTCTTTATTTCCTATCAACTATTATTCCTAGTAATTAATTCCTATAATTCTAAGACTAGTTATTTATTTCCTTCTGAATTTAAAAGGAACTGTCTCTTCTCTATAAGATCTTAAAAAGCTTTTCCTTAAAGTTCCCTGTTTTATTATGATGTATCTTTATATGTATTTGTTCTTACTTACTTACTTTATTTGTCTTTTTTCTACTCCAGAACACTTGCATCTAGACTTGCTTCAATACTCTCTTCTATTTATCATTCTGTGTCTCTAATGTTTTAATGTTGTAGCTTTTAAAGTTTCTTCTAGAGCATCCATATTTTTAACTTATATTTATTTCTACCAGCTTTATCTTTCTGTTGAATTCAAGATAGTCTGCTCAATTATTCATCTACTTTACTTTACTAATTTCCTCTTCTGCCATATCTACAGTCTTGGCTTGAAATTTTTGTTTCTAGAGGTATTTTTGTTTCTTAGGCCACACCCAACAGTGCTCAGGGATTACTCCTGGCTCTACACTCAGGATCATTCCTAATAAACTCTGAAGATTATATAATGTATCAGGAATTGAAGCCAGGTCAGCCATATTCAAGGCAAATATCCTACCTGCTATACTATCACTCTGGCACCAATATCTCATTTTAATATATAAAAGCAACCATTTTCTTCCAAGATACAAGAATTTTAAAATTTCTTCTCTAAACACCATCCTATGATAGTTGAATACTAATTTCAATATCATGGGTCTTATTTATTTTACTATATTAAAATGTTTCCCCTAATGCAACTGTAATAGTTGAAAATTTTAAATCTCACTAAGTAGTCATTTATACATAGTTTGTAGAGTGCCTATTGTATGCATTGCTTTCAGTAAAAATCTGCACTGAATGGCAGTACAGTAGAGCAATTCATTCCCCAGAAATGGTAATGAAATACAGCCAAAATAGAGATAATTATTTTAATTAATGGTAATGATTTTAACGGTTGAACATTTTAACTAATTAATTATGATTGATTGCTTGTTACTAATCAAGGAATATGATTCGAAGTTGTAATTGAAAAACCAGGAGCAATCGGTTCTGCAGAGAGCATATCACAATCCTACTGAGATAGATGGGGGGAGTGTAATTTTGCTTTGAAATCTGCATTATGAAGCATTTCAGTCCTTAACATAAACTGATAGAACAGTGATATTTATTCAATGTTTCCTAACCATTGAGTACTATGTTTAACTTCTCAGAAATAGAAAATAAGATGTAAAATGTGAATATATTTGAAAATGTAAACTTTTTTTCATAAGTCTTCAATACCATATTTTCTACCATCTATGTTTATTCTTGTTAGACTTTTAACCTAAGCATGCGTTCTTTAGTAAAAGACTCAGATTCACAGCAATATCATCCTGAATGTACTCCAGAAGCAAAGCAGGCCTGGTTAGTGCTTGGATAGGATAATAAAGATTTTACGATACAGTGGCCTAGGAGATAGTTCAAAGGGATGAAAGTTATTCCTGGTTATGAATAAAACTTCAAGGTCCCAAGTTTTATCCCTAGCACTGCCTGACCTTCCTGAGAATCTCTAGACAGTTCTGGTAGCCCAAAAGCAGTGCCAAGTATGACCCTGGTAACCCATGACCACAGACAGTGTGACTGGGGGTTATCCCTCAGCAATCTCATGCCCAAGCAGCACTGTATTTCAGAGCGTGAAAAACATCTGACCTTCACTACTGTCCAAAATGGTAGATAAAGAAGCATAAGGAGAGAAACAGAAAAATAGAATCCAAGATAACTGGCTTGGAAAACATCAGAAGGTCAATCAGTGTCATTATGATGCAGATTATAAACATGGAAGAGTATCAAGAAATAAGCAAGAGAAGTACATAGAAGCCAAATTACAAACGTTTGTTTATTACAATAATAAGAACTGGAGAAGGAAGAAATCCTGGAGATCATAAGCAGGAGATAACATCATCAAATACATTTTAAGGAAGTTCAAACAAGTTTCCTATGGAAGATTGAGAATGAAGACAGTTGTCTCAATGTTTCTGGCAAAGAAAACTGAACTAAAGCAATATCAAAGGCATTCCTAACGTAGCATTGCCTGGATTTGGTTAAAAATAATTTATATAAACTATTCTCAATGATAGAAACATTCCTTTTGATTTTCAGTGATGGGGGTAAAAGTATTTCTGTTTCCTTTGGCAAATTTCTAACCTGCTACCTTGATAGTGTCAGCAGCAATACCATCTCATTTTGTGACTGTCTTCAAGCTTTTTAAAAAATTTATTTAGAGGGTCCGGAGAAATAGCACAGTGGAAGGGTGTTTGCCTTGCACGTGGTTGACCTAGAATGGACCTAGATTTGATACCTTGGCATCCCATATGGTCCCCTTTGCCAGGAGCGATTTCTGAGCGCATTGCCAGGAGTAACACCCTGAGTGTCACCGGGTGTGGCCCAAAAACCAAATATAGATGATAGATAGATTATAGATAGATATAGATTTGAAATAGATCAATAGATAGATAGATAGATAGATAGACAGACAGACAGACAGACAGACAGACAGACAGACAGACAGACAGACAGACAGACAGACAGATAGATAGATAGATAGATAGATAGATAGATAGATAGATAGATAGATAGATAGATAGATAGATAGATAGATAGATAGATAGATAGATAGATAGATAGATGAGTATATAGATGATAAATATAGATAGATGATAAAGATAAATAGATCTAGATATATTTTTTAATCACTCGCTGTGAGATAGTTAAAAAGTTGTTGTTAGTTGAGTTTGAGTCATACAATGTTCTAAACTCCATCCATCCTTTGCCAGTGTTCATTTTCCACCATCAGTTTACTCAGTTACCCTTCTGCCATCCCTTCTTCGGCTTTTGTGTGTAGTAGCTCTACACCTCCACAGGAGCCTTCCAACCTAGGTGGCAAGAGAAAGGATCAATGACTGGTACTTAGGGTGTCTAGAATAAGGAAAAAACTCAGTGGTAATGCTGAGTGATTTCTCTAGGTCTATATTTCCCCCCAGGGTTGGGCAAGGAAAATAGCAGGGAGGCATCTTAGTTAAACAGGCCAGCATTTTCTGGCAATCTCAGGTATAGCATCAAGAACTTGGGCTTGTTGCATCTATTGATATGAGTGAGAGGCAGGGCAAATCTTGATTGCATCATTCTTGGGATGTGATCTGCACATGGAAAACTATGCTCTCCATCATGCTCATATGTCTCCTCTCTCAGGATCCCGCTGCCCCTTCCCAGGAAATGGCCCTTGGTTCTGGTTACTCTGATTCATTTCATTTCTTCATTATCTACTTCTCCATTGTTCCCTATGTATAGTTTTAGAGCCTTTGGATTGAAAAACTTAACCTAATTTCCCCTGAGAATTATTGTGTTCATTGCTTATTATCTTCGCCTTCCTATACTTCCTGACCACATAAGTCCATCAAGGACCACTGAATTGCTTTTTTTATAAACCTCCTATCGGTCTATAATCTTAGTGTGTTTGACAAAATTTTATCCCTATTTTCTTTTTTCTTTTGTTTTTTGGGGGGCTGGTGTTTTTTTTGGGGGGGTCACACCCAGTACCTCTCATGGGTTACTCCTGGCTCTATGCTCAGAAATCACTCCTGGTAGGCTCAAGGTACTATATGGGATGCCAGGATTCAAACCACCAACCTTCTGCATGCAAGATAAACGCCTTACCTCCATGCTATCTCTCCAGCCCCATATCCCTATTTTCTAAAATTTTTTTCACCATTGTTTCTTCACTCGTTTTCTATTACCTCAAGACCACTTCATAGAGCATTTTATCTTTCTTTACAAGTAGATCTCAAACTTTGGTCCAGCAGTGAGACTCTTGGTGGAGAGAACTCTGAAGAAAAACTGGTTATTGGGCACCATCCCTGATGTGTGGAGGGAAGCCTGGAAATCAGTAGCTTCTGCCAGCTCCCTGGGGTTTCCAGTATAGAAGAAATGGTGTATAGACCATTTCTTGAGATGCTCTGTCCTCACCCTCAGGGAACCCCACTATTCCCGACAGTAACTTCTAAGTTCCCCTTTAACCCACCCTTCAACCTTGCCCTTCAAAAATGCATCTATGGCATTTTCACACTCATTCCCAGGTCCTCTTCATGAGGTTCCTCTTCCCTCTCCACCCACTTCTATCTAATACTAAAAGGGTCTCAGCCACTCTTCCCTGTCTTGCTGTGGCCTACCCCCTGTATGTGGGATCTCCCTCAAGATGTTGTTCCACAGACCAGCACTGACTCAACTCTCCTCTTCCAGAATACAGCATGGTTACACATACCTTTCAGAAATAGGTTTCTGCTCACCCCCATTTCTGTTTTGGATCTTCGGTGGCCCTCTCCAGCAGAGTGTCAGTTTGTGTTCCCTAAACTTGGTTTTCATAGCCGTCTACCTCCACAGCCATACTTGACTGCCTAAGATGTGCAGGGTAGCCCTACATTATTCTTCACACTTACCTCCTCGCTGCTAGAAATAGCTTTTCTCCTTTTGATGTTCCAGCTCCGAGTTCTCTCTGTACCCTTTGGCCACTACCGCTAACCAGAGGCAACCCCTTCCATGTTCTCTGCCCCAACAGTGCATTTGTCTTGCTTTTAACGCTTCTCGTGTTGACTAGTGTCACTGAAGCTAATTGTGACTGTTTTTTAATCGCCCCTCCTAGACTGTGAGCTCCTCGAAGGCAGGTACTGTCTGTGTTCACTCTTAGTGTGTCCTGTGACACCTAGCACAATTCCCTGCACTTATTAGGTGCTCAATAAACATTTGCTCAGCTGAAAAAATAATAAATTATATAGATACATGTATAATTAGCAATCAAATATATGTCACTATGAAAAAATCCTTAAGTTTGAAGGAAAGCACAAACCTCAGTTTGAGCCATCTTACAAATAAAAATATGGGTCTAGACAGATAGTACAGAGGTTTAGACACTTGCCTTCTACATGACCATGCCTAGTTCAGTCCTTGAAACTGTATATAGTCTGTTGAGTACCACAGGAATGATACTAAGCACAGACAGAAGTCCTGACCACACCAGGTGTGTCCCCAAGATCAAAACAGACGAACAAAAAAGTGCTGAGGACATACTGGTTACATATTACTTCTCATTGTATTCTCTTCTTTCTAACTATATCATCCACCAACTGAATCTCAGCAACCTGTTACCTGCCTATTATCATGGTCTCCAGATTATGTGTTCGTTTTTTATTTGGTTTGGTTTTAGAGCCATACCCAGCAGTTCTCAGAGCTCACTCCTGACTCTGTGCTCAAGGAATGATCTAAGATGCTGGATTGGGAGAATAAGGAACTAATTGGGTTTTTAGTACTGGGTCGACTACTTGGATGGCAAACATCTTATTCCTAAATAATCTCTGGCTTCTCCTGTGGTTACTTTTCAGAATGAATTTTATTCAAACACATAACCAAATTCTACACCAGGGAAAATAATTATGGATGCAGAACCTGTGCCATAGATTGTCATGGGAGCAAATGCTAAGTAGATTGTCATCATGGATTCTTTTTTCTTCATCTCATGATCTTCCACTGATTTTTTAATTTCTTGACATGTACTACTTTTTTTAACATTATTTTAATTATGGACATTTAAACAATGACTTTGGAAGAACATGTTCCAAAAAGTGACTGATTACCATTCCTTTCCATTAGTAAATGTCAGTGCTTTATTGCTAACAATTTTCTCCAACATCCCAGCCCATCATCATAAGAACCTATTTCGGAATCACCAAAATCCTTCCAATTTTCCGTGCGATGTTTTCCCAATAAATGATAATTACAGCATTTGAGACCAAAGACTAGATTCCAAACTTCTATTCCAAACTTTCTCTATTATAGAATACCGACTTAAAGCATCCAAAAATTTTAGGACCTACCGGAAAGAGTCCAGAGACTTACATGTGAAGAATGAGGTCTGTAGAATATGCAATTCTTCAACATGTTTTGATACTAAATCATTCATTCTTTTCCAGTGTTGTGCTGAAATTGTGGAAAACGGGAAATACCTTTATTCCTCTCAAGGTAAAAGTATACTGCTTATATTTCAAACAAGCATTTTTTTCCAAATCAAGAATAAGTAGAGCTGAAGAAATAATGACATTCAGATCATCAATTCTTTTTGTTATCTCATTGAAGATAGTCTACTCAAAAATTTACCCTTGGATATTTCTAGTCTCAGGTCAGACTTCCTTCTGCCATTTGGCATTCTCCCAGGCACCATTCTTTTCCATCAGTCAGTGTAAACATTAGCCAAGCATAATTAGGAGGGTAAATCTGCTGTAGAAATAATCATAATTTTATTTATATTTAGCCACTTTAAACAATAAATAGTCACTCAATTTTCTAAATATTTAAAAATAAATAGCAAACTAATCATCTAGCCACCTCTAAGCTAAGTTGAACTATTGTTACTTGTTTACTGATACTATTTCCAGTAATGTTCTCATTTCAATAGTAAGAAATGAGTTTTGGGGTAAAATGAAGATAGAGCATAGGGATGGGAGGGGAAAGGCCAGCAATGCAGACTATCTTTAGGCTACAAATAATTGAAGTATTTCAACTGCAAACAAAACTCACTTACTTATATTGGTTTTGCAGCACTGACAGGTTGTTTTGTCAGAATGATCAACATTAGCAAGCAGCATCCTACTGTTCAGCTGTGGGTTTAGTCTGGAGTCATAGAAGAGAATAATATGCTTAGGACTAGCACCTCTCAGAGTGTGAAGTGAACCACAAGGGCTGGTAATCTAACCCTTCTTCTGGCAGGGGCCCAAATAAGGTAAGGAAAGGGAGAGAGAAGTGAATGAATAATGTTTCCCATTTTACTTAGCATTTGTCAAAACTAAACACTTAATGCTCAGACTAAAATACCCCACAATTTCTTTGCTGTAGTAGATAAAACTGGACAGTTTAGTAAAGTAAAAATATGAGTCCTATCTATACTATAAAATCAGGACAATCTTCTTTTCCTCTTCAATGCTATTATTCTTATTACTATTATTGTCTTCAGAAGAGATCTGTATTTGACATGCTAATTACTGAGATTTTCAAGTTTCTAATGACAATATCACAAAGTATGCTACAAGTTCCCAGACAGAGCAAGCAACATTCTATGTGTGAATATATAGCTTTTTTTGAAAGGAGAGGGCACAACGGGTCATGCTCAGGGGTTACTCCTGTCTATGCGCTCAGAAATCGCTCCTGACTTGGGGAACCATATGGGATGTTAGGGATCGAACCCAGGTTCGTCCTGGGTCAGCCTCATGCAAGGCAAATGCCCTACCACTGCGCTATCACTTCGGCCTGAATAACTCACCACAGTGAGTTAAATATCTCAGAGTAAATAATACTGGTAAAAAGAAGTAGTCATTTTCTCAGCCCCAAATGAATTGTAAAGATAATCAACTTACCAATTACAAATATGCCCACCAGGAGCTACTACAGTATATCAAATGTGTACATTATGTGTAAAGATGATGCTATTGTTATTGTCTATAATATAATTTTCTTTGGATAGTCTTTCCAGCGATGATAATGAGTTTACATGTAGATATTCACTTGCTTTCTTTCTACTGATGGGCAGTATTTTTATTTAATAGTTCACTGGAATTGAGACCATCATTGCAAAGTACATTTTAACTTGTGAATTGTTATTACCTAATATTACCTTTTTTACTATAAACAAAACTTGCATAGCATATAGAGTTAGGTTTTTACACATCATATGGTGCTATAAAGTACATTTTATATATTACATATTAATCTTAGCTATTCTAAATAATTATTTTTAAGATAACATACACGAATATAAATATCAAATCTTACTGCATTTCACTGCATGATCATTACAAATTTTATGCCACATTTTTGCAAAAATGAAGTCGATTACTATGTGAAGCTTTTTTGTTTTTAGTTGCTAATATTGCTTAAAAACAATAAGTGATGATGACAAATATATAGTGAAATGCAATGCATCTGTATGTAAATTAAACTGTTACAAGAAAATCCAATGAGCTTCTTTCCCAAAATCTGATTATATTAGGTCTAGTTTTATTGACTCAAACCAAAAATTAATTCAAAGCTAAACTATTAACTATATCCCCATGTTATTTGATTTCTAAATAACAACTAACTAGCTTAGGTTTTTCAGGAACTGAATGCACAAGTGCCTCCAGATTGTAAATATCATATCATTATTAGACATTAACTTGTTGATCATACCTTATTCAAGCAAATAATTAAAATTCATTTAGTACCAGTAGTAGATAAACAAATAATAAATTATGAAAAATAAGTTTGCCATTCAACAAGCTCCAGTTATAGGTTTGTCATAAGCATAGGAGTTACTATTTACCAAATCAATATAAAATCATAAGAACTAATACTAGATGATCTTCTGAGAATATTTCTTCAGCTCTGTGGCTGTATACTTATATAATTATTATTAAATTTATATTCTTAACTTGATATTATTCACCTCCTCTTATATTTGGTCAAATATCTGCTTTGAAAGAGTATGACATAATAGTCAAAACAAGGAAATGTAATCAGAAAATATTGAAACTTTGTTATACCATTGAGATAACCAGATTTTTTTGGGGGGGAGGGTCATACCCAGCAGCGTTCAGGGGTCACTCCTGGCTCTACCTCAGAAATCACTCCTGACAGGCACAGGAGACCATACGGGATACTAGGATTCAAACCACCCTCCTTCTGCATGGAAGGCAAACGCCTTACCTCCATGCTATCTTGCCGGCCCCAACCAGAAGGTTTTTAATTTAATGGGAATAATACTTTATATACCTCATCTATGTGTATCTAAAGGCATAAGTATGAGAGCAGTTTCTGAAAATTAGTCCTAAATAAGCATTAAAATTTTATATTTACTTTGTTTTTTCTATCATGTCAATAGATAAGCATTGAGATTTAAAGTGCATTTTCTCGATACATTGAGGTATGTAACATGGCATCAAAAGAATCTAGTTCTGGCTGGTCCGATGGCAGTGGTTTATCAGAACTTCTTAACATTAGTATCACAAAAGTTGGTATATGACCACTCCCACTGCTCAATTTGACAGGCTTAAATAAATAAATAAGAATCTAGTTATTTAAAACAGAAAATGCAATTTCTCTATATATGAGAGTTTTTCATTAAATTCAATATATAACTAGACAAAATTAGTATACTTAAAGACAGAAAAATAGGAAACATTAGGAAAATCTCTAAAGTAGAGATTTTTAAAAGTTTAAATGGGGTGGGGCAGAGAGATAGCATGCAGATAAGGCGTTTGCCTCTCATGCAGAAGGTCGGTGGTTCAAATCCCGGCTTCCATATGATCCCCTGAGCCTGCCAGGAGCGATTATGAGCATAGAGCCAGGACTAACCCCTGAGTGCTGCCAGGTATGACCCAAAAACCAAAACAAACAAACAAACAAAAAGTTTATATGTGAAAGCATAATAAACACAAGAAAGCTACTCAAAAGTTTTATCATGACTGTCATGGAATCCTCAAATCAAGAAAGAGGCGATACAAGAGATAAAAGTAGTACTTAAATAATTGCTGAGACTATTTCCAAAGGTATCAATAAGTGAGAGGGAGAGAGATAAACACAGAATAGTCTCACTCATCTATGGGTTCTAAGAAAAATAAAAGACATTTTTGCATAATTCTCAGAGACAAAAGATGAGGGCTAGAAGATCCAGCTCATGATATGAAACTCACCACAAAGAGTGGTGAGTGCAGTTAGAGAAATAACTACACTGACAACAAACATAACAATGTGAATGAGGGAAGCAGAAAACCTGTCTCGAGTACAGGCGTGGGTGGGGAGTGGGGAGGAGGAAGAGGAAGATTTGGGACATTGGGGATGGAAATGTAACTACAAACATATTTGTAATCAAGGAGTTTAAATAAAGATATTAAAATGAAAAAATAGGGGCCAGAGAGATAACATGGAGGTAAAGCATTTGCCTTGCATGCAGAAGGTCATTGGTTCGAATCCCGGCATCCCATTTAGTCCCCCGAGCCTTCCAGGAGTGATTTCTGAGCATAGAGCCAGGAGTAATCCCTGAGCGCTGCCGGGTGTGACCCAAAAACCAAAATAAATAAATAAATAAATAAATAAATAAATAAATAAATAAATAAATAAATAAAAATAAAAAAGAAAGGAAAAAAAGTTAAAAAAAAAGAAGTTCAATAAATCTCGAGTGTGGAGGCAATTCTGGGCTTACTGGTTGGTTAGTTACCTAGGGTTGGCAGCTGCCACCTGCAGTTGCTTTCAGCCTCTTGCAGTTTGCAGTATTCTCCTTGTTCGTGTTCATGCAGACCCTGGAAATGACAGGTCAGCACAAGGAACAGCTCACAAGAAACCAGATGATGTCACAGAAGAAAGTGTATTTTGGCCAGGGGGTGTTAAGCAGCATCTTGGATTTTACTGAGACAATCAAGCTTCTAGCTCTCTGCTGCTTTCCCTGCCACTTTTATTAGCCAGAGCTTAACATAAAATATCTGAAGGTCAGGCCTGATGTAATTAAGATTACTTGTACCAATTAACTCAGAAAAGGTAAAAATAATAAGTAAAAAGTGACAGCACAGCAGTAGGGTGTTTTTGTCTAGCATTCAGCTTACCCAGGATGGACCTGGGTTCAATTTCCGGTGTCCCATATTGTCCTTCAAGCCAGGAGCAATTTCTGAGTACATATCCAGGAGTAATCCCTGAGCATCACTAGGTGTGCCCTAAAAACCAAATACAAAATAAATAAAAGTAAAAAGTAATTTTACAAAAAAAATTTTTTAATTTAAAAAAAGTGATTTTACAGTTATATGACAGCATTCAAGCAAGCTAGTTATAAAAAAAAACACATGGTTGTATTTAAAAAATGTAAAAAAATTAGAGATAAAAAATAAATAATGAGGCTATAGTGATAGCACAGTGGGTAGGGGGTTTTCCTTGTAGAAGATTTGCAGGTGGCCTATGTTCAATCCCCAGCATCCCTTATGGTCTCTCAAGCTTGCCATGAGTGATTTCTGAGTACAGAGGTAGGAGTAACCCAAGTACCATCAGTGTAGCTACCCCCCCCCAAAAAAAGAAAGAAATACTAAAAGCAGCCAAAGAAAATTCTTCAAGAATTTTCCAAGGGCAATATTAAAATGTATTGCTGGGGCTGGAAAGATAATACAGTTGGTAAAGCTTTTGTCTTGCATAAAGCCCACTCATGCACTCATGTTTAATACTTGTCAGTCCATATGGTCCTCCAAGAACCACCAAAAGTGATTCCTAAGTGCAGATACAGGAGTAACTCCTGAGCACATCCAGGTGCAACCTAAAAGGAAGGAAGGAAGGAAGGAAGGAAGGAAGGAAGGAAGGAAGGAAGGAAGGAAGGAAGGAAGGAAGGAAGGAAGGAAGGAAGGAAGGAAGGAAGGAAGGAAGGAAGGAAGGAAGGAAGGAAGGAGGGAGGGAGGGAGGGAGGGAGGGAGGGAGGGAGGGAGGGAGGGAGAGAGGGAGGGAAGGAAGGAGGGAAGGAGGGAAGGAGGGAAGGAGGGAAGGAGGTAAGGAGGGAAGGAAGGAGGGAAGGAGGGAAGGAGGGAAGGAAGGAGGGAAGGAAGGAGGGAAGGAGGGAAGGAGGGAGGGAGGGAGGGAGAGAAAGAGAGAAAGAGAGAGAGAGAAAGAAAGAAAGAAAGAAAGAAAGAAAGAAAGAAAGAAAGAAAGAAAGAAAGAAAGAAAGAAAGAAAGAAAGAGAGAGAGAGAGAGAGAGAGAGAGAGAAAGAAAGAAAGAAAGAAAGAAAGAAAGAAAGAAAGAAAGAAAGAAAGAAAGAAAGAAAGAAAGAAAGAAAGAAAGAAAGAAAGAAAGAAAGAAAGAAAGAAAGAAAGAGAAAGAAAGAAAAAGAAAGAAAGAGAAAGAAAGAAAGAAAGAAAGAAAGAAAGAAAGAAAGAAAGAAAGAAAGAAAGAAAGAAAGAAAGAAAGAAAGAAAGAAAGAAAGAAAGAAAGAAAGAAAGAAAGAAAGAAAGAAAGAGAGAAAGAGAGAAAGAGAGAAAGAAAGAAAGAAAGAAAGAAAGAAAGAAAGAAAGAAAGAAAGAAAGAAAGAAAGAAAGAAAGAAAGAAGAGAGAGAGAGAGAGAGAGAGAGAGAGAGAGAGAAAGAAAGAAAGAAAGAAAGAAAGAAAGAAAGAAAGAAAGAAAGAAAGAAAGAAAGAAAGAAAGAAAGAAAGAAAGAAAGAAAGAAAGAAAGAAAGAAAGAAAGAAAGAAAGAAAGAAAGAAAGAAAGAAAGAAAGAAAGAAAAGGATGTATTGCTGACATTTTGTTTAGGAACTATGAAAATAAAAGAATAATGTAAGGACTATATTTATTAAAACTGATGACATTTTTAATATCATTTATAAGCCAAGATAAAACGTGTGTTATCAAGATATACTAAGAAGTATTTTGGGGCTGATGAGGTGGCCCTAGAGGTATGGTGTCTGCCTTGCAAACGCTAGCCAAGGAAGGACCCCAATTCCATCCATGACATCCCATATGGTCCCCCCAAACCAGGGGCAATTTCTGAGCACTTAGCCAGGAGTAACCCCTGAGCATCAAATGGGTGTGGTGCAAGAAAAAAAGAAGTATTTTTAAACTAACAAGATATAATTCAAGACAGAAATATAGATTAAAGGTAGAATGAAGGGGATTTTGGTTTTTTTTTAGATATTTGTGATGTACAGTCAAGATTGAGGTTCACTGTGCTAAGTAATTTAGCTACAAAAATTATTTCTTAATTTTTGAAACTTTGTGGGTTCTAAACATAAAAATAAATACTATTTAAAATTTTCTAAAAGATGTATATCCAACAAGATAACAAATATCTTGAAGTAATAACTTTTCTGTCTTTAGACATGTTTTAGTAATATCATTTCACTATGTGCAAAGAAATACTGTCATGCATAGAAAAAATGGAGTGAATGAAGATTGATATTATTCCTATAAATAGAATAAACTTGTCTACATTTATTGATTTGATAATTTAGTTACTTCTGTATCAATATTGACATTCGAGTTTTATTACTAAGAAATTAATGCTAGCATTCTATATAAATAATTTATGTACAATTTTTATTAATATTCTGTCTTGTTATATTCACTGTTGAAAGTCAGTATTGAGTACCCTAACATAATTAAAACATTTGCTATTATTCCTTTAAGAAATGCTAACATTTGTTTATTATACTTAGGTGTTCATAGACATTTATAAATTATATATGTTTTATTATTTAAAATTATTTTATTCTGGAATTTATCTAGTTATCAGTATGCAAAGCATTTGATTTATCTTTGTATTTATTTTAAGTATAATTTTTCTGATATATGAGTTTCTGTTATAGTTTGGTTCCATTTGCATGAAATACCTCTTTGTATCTTTTCTCTTCTAGCTTATATGTGCCTTTAATATTAAAATTAGTGTTTTGTAAGGTGGAATAGTTGTTTCTTCTTTTTTTTAATCCATCTTGCTACTCTACAAGTTTTCATTAGAAAATTAAATTCATTTACATGTAAATTAATTATTGATAGATAAGGATTTATCTTCACAATTATTTAGCAAACTTATTGTTCATTTATTTTCTTCTCTCTTGCTATCCCCTTCTTTGGGAATCTTTTATTTTCTCTAAAGTATACTTCAGTTATCTTTCTTTTGTGAGCAAATACCTTTTCATTTTCTGGTTACTTATAAACTTACTTGAAACATATTGGTAATATAAACTATTCTAAACTGACAGTTTATCTTGGATCACTTGCATAAATTCTATCTTTTAGCAATTAGATACCTTTTATGTTCTTATGTCAGATATTTTTAATGCTATATATTTATTAATAAACTATCATAGGTATAATTAACTATACCTAACTTAATTTTCCTTTCAAACATAACAATTTGCTTTTAAACTTAATTTTTTTCTTACTTTATACTAGAGTTAAATAATATATACCATGACTTTAAAGCTTTAATGAATAAATATATAGCAGACTTCATTCTTACCTTTTTTAGTGTACTACATTCAGTTTCACATTGCTAATTATCTTCAATTCAGCTTAAAGAACATTCAGAATTTCTTGTAAGGTACATCAAATAGTGATACACTTTTCAGTTTTAACTTTGGAAAAAATCCTTATCTCATCTTCATTTCTGAAGGACAACTTAAAATATTCTTTAAAGGGAAATTTTTTAAGTAGAAGCAAAAAAAAAAAAACCCAACCAAAAAAAAACCCTTTTACATGAGGAAATACTCATTAACTATAATTATATCGTCAGAAACTTTGCAGGTAAAGAAAGGGGGAGGGTGTGATTTATTCAGAGTTTTAATAAAAAAGATTGTTGTCAAGGATACTACCTGATAAAGTTGTCCTTCAGAAATGAAGATGAAATAAAGTTTTTTTTCAAAAGCTAAAAAGGATATTAAATAGTTATGTATAATATAATTGATTTTTTATTGTTATTATTGTTTCTAGCCCACACAGAGAAGTGCACAAGGATTACTCCTGGTGAGCTAAAGAGCTCTCTATGATTATACATTAAGAATACCAAATCAAACATAAGCAAATGGACATAGTCCTAAGAAACTGAGGTAGACAGAGTTGTTTTGGGTTTCTCTCTGTGACTCTAAAGTGCCAGGGTCATTCATTTCAAGAAGTCTTTAGTCAGGGCTGGAGAGATAACACAGTGGAAGGCCTTGCCGCAGCCGATTCAGGACTGATGGTGGTTCCAATCCCAGCATCCCATATGGTCCCCCATGCCTGCCAGGAGTGATTTCTGAGCCAGGAGTAATCCCTGAGTGCAGCTGTGTGTGACCTAAAGAAAAAAAAAAAAGTCACTCAGCCACATTACCACCTTGTCAGGCATGAAATCAAATGTTATAGGTTGCTTTTTTTTTTTTTTACAGATAAGTGAAAATGAAATTTTAAGTACATCAATTTTTACATCAATAAGAAAATGTGTGAAAAAAATGTATCTAGCAATGAGATCATTAAGTCACTGTCAGGTTTGTTAAGTGATTTGTTCTCATTTTCTGTTATATGTTTTTGAACTTTAAGTTGAATGCTCACTCATTAGGTTGAATCTACACTGATTTCTAAATTTAGATGTTTCTACAGTGATGACAGTATTGAAAAAAATTAGAATTGTTTGTGGCCATATATGCAGTCACATGGACTAGAAAGTCTAAGCTCTGTGGCCAATGTAGCATTTGTGGGGTGTTATTCAGCTGCCAAGACTTCCTGAAGTACTCAAAGGTGGAGAAAGATGCTTTCACTCACTCTAAAAAGTCCTGGAGATGTCAACCTAAATAAAAGTATACCTAAAATTTTGGCAATTTTGGCATCTCTGAAGAGCTCTATCATAGAGTGGTGAGGCTGGCCAGTGTCGAAGCACAAGTTGTAGGTGGTGAGTTCATCTTACATAGCTTTGAAGAGTAGGGGCCTGAGAGGTGACACAGGGCATAAGGCATCTGCCTTGCGTGCACTAGCCTAGAACAGACTGTGGTTCAATCCCCCAGCACCCCATATGGTTCCCCAAGCAAGAAGCGATTTCTGAGCACATAGCCAGGAGTAACCCTTGAGCATCACTGGGTGTGGCCCAAAAATTATAAAAAAAAAAAAAAGAAGAAGAAGAAAAGAAAGAAAGAAAAAGGAAAAAAAAAGGCAGGGACTTGGTTCACTCTCTCCTCCCAAGACTGCCATTTCAGTTGCACAGCTGGTGTGCCTATGAGCTTCATAACTTAGTATACATCTCTATCAAGAAAAGAGTGAGGCTATGGAGCTGGCCAAATGCAATCTTGATGACCTACTTTGAGAATATGTATGCCATGAAATGAGATAACCTAGAAGAGAAAGATAATATATTAGACTCTTAAAATTTCCCCAAATTGATCCAAGATGATGTGGAATACCTGAACAGACTTATCACTCTCAAGAACATTAAAATGGTAGTGAAGAGTCTTTCCATGTATTAAAAGAAAAAAACAAAATCATATAGTCATATCAATCGATGCTTAAATAGCATTTAATAAGACTCAGCACTCATTCATGTTAAAAAAAAGAAACTCAACAAAATGAGAATGAAAGAACTTTCCTCAATACAATCAGAGCTATTTACCACAAGTCCACATCAAACATTATACTCAATGGAGAAAAGCTAAAAGCCTTTCTTCTAAATATTGAAATAAGACAAAGTTGCTCTATGTCACCACTTCTATTCAAAATAGTACTGAATATATTTGCCATAGCTATTAGGTAAGAAGAAGATATCAAGGGCATCCAAATAGGAAATGAATAGGTTATCTCTTAATATTTCAGATAATGTGATACTATATCTAGAAAATCCTAAAGACTACAAAAAAGCTTTTAGAAACAAAAGATTTGTACAATAACTTGACAGGCTACAAAAATAATATGAAAAAATCCAATGGCTTTTCTATATATCCCTGACGCCAATGTAAAAGTAAGACTTGGAAGGAGAAGGAACAAGAATTCTAGATCATTTCAATTTGATAGCAACTGAATAAAATTATTTTAACATCAACTTTATAACATTAACCTTCATCTTGTCTTTGAGCAATGAGCACCTGGACATGAGTTCAGTAATACCATCTCAAAAAATTAAAAATGACATAAGAATATTGTCTTTTTTTGGTCTTTTTCTTTTTCTTCTTTATTTATTTCAAAGAATTGTCAGAACAAAGGCAGTTGTTAAAATTTGCAGGAAAATATATTTTAGAACCAGTAATTTTTAATACAGAAAGAACTCTTTGCAGCTATATGCTTATTTAGCACCTATTATGGAACAAGCATTAAGTTGTGAACAAAGATAGGACTATACCAAAAGAGCTACAACCTTACTCTTCCAGAACTCACAATTGAACCAAGTAGAAACCTAGAGAAATGTCACTAGAGAATAATTCTATATTTATAATTGCACTCCTGAGTACTGTTTTTTTTTTTCAGGACTATTTACTTTTTTGTTTTGTTTCAGTTTTGTTTGGTGGCCATGCCTAGCAATGATCAGGATTTACTCCTATTTCTACACTCAGAAATTCCTGGCTGTGCTCAAGAGACCATAGAGGATGCTGAAGATTGGACCTAGATCAGCTCTGTGCACAACTAATGCCCAATTTACTGTAATATTGCTCTAGTCCCAGGAATACTGTTTTTTAAGCCTCTTGGTCTACTATTCCTAATCTTTTACATATAGTAATTTAAATCAACCCCACATCTACACTTATTATTTCACTAGATATTAGGCCCTTATACATCACAAAATATGTTGTCATTGTTAGGACTAATGTCCTAGTAGATTCCTTTTTGAGGAACTCGGGATTTTTAGTACCTCAATTGGCATCTTCCAGGTAATTACAATCTCGTATTTGTCTTTTTAGAGGTTCATTTGCGTTTTATAAAATAAAACATTCCACTAAATTGAGATTACAGGAGTTAAAATGCATATCTTGCATGTGACAAACCCTTTCAACTTCTGGTCATATATAGTCCACCAAACAACACAATCCTCTAGGCCCCTCAGGACTGCCAGGGTGGTCTGCGTAATTTACAGCACTAAAGGGTCTAAGCAGCACCACACCCTTAAACCCTTAAATGAGGAGTCAACTGCCAAGTTGACTGAAAATGATCAGGAAGAGCCCCTAGGTTTCCTAAGAGGAAGGGGAGGGGAAGAGGAAAAGGGAAAAGAAAAGGGAAGGGAAGGGAAAGGAAGGGAAGGGAAGAAAAGAAGAAAGGATGAAAGATGGAAGAAATAAAGAAAAAAGAAAAAGGAAAAGAAAAGGAGAGAAAGAAGAAAGAGGAAGGAAGGAAGGAAGGAAGGAAGGAAGGAAGGAAGGAAGGAAGGAAGGAAGGAAGGAAGGAAGGAAGGAAGGAAGGAAGGAAGGAAGGAAGGAAGGAAGGAAGGAAGGAAGGAAGAGAAAGAAAGAAAGAAAGAAAGAAAGAAAGAAGAAAGAAAGAAAGAAAGAAAGAAAGAAAGAAAGAAAGAAAGAAAGAAAGAAAGAAAGAAAGAAAGAAAGAAAGAAAGAAAGAGAGAGAGAGAGAGAGAGAGAAAGAAAGAAAGAAAGAAAGAAAGAAAGAAAGAAAGAAAGAAAGAAAGAAAGAAAGAAAGAAAGAAAGAAAGAAGGAAGGAAGGAAGGAAGGAAGGAAGGAAGGAAGGAAGGAAGGAAGGAAGGAAGGAAGGAAAGAAAGAAAGAAAAGAAAGAAAGAAAGAAGGAAGGAAGGAAGGAAGGAAGGAAGGAAGGAAGGAAGGAAGGAAGGAAGGAAGGAAGGAAGGAAGGAAGGAAGGAAGGAAAGAGAAAGAAAGAAAGAAAGAAAGAAAGAAAGAAAGAAAGAAAGAAAGAAAGAAAGAAAGAAAGAAAGAAAGAAAGAAAGAAAGAAAGAAAGAAAGAAAGAAAGAAAGAAAGAAAGAGAGAGAGAGAGAAAGAAAGAAAGAAAGAAAGAAAGAAGAAAGAAAGAAAGAAAGAAGAGAAAGAGAAGAGAGAGAGAGAGAGAGAGAGAGAGAGAGAGAGAAAGAAAGAAAGAAAGAAAGAAAGAAAGAAAGAAAGAAAGAAAGAAAGAAAGAAAGAAAGAAAGAAAGAAAGAAAGAAAGAAAGAAAGAAAGAAAGAAAGAAAGAAAGAAAGAAGGAAGGAAGGAAGGAAGGAAGGAAGGAAGGAAGGAAGGAAGGAAAGAAAGAAAGAAAGAAAGAAAGAAAGAAAGAAAGAAAGAAAGAAAGAAAGAAAGAAAGAAAGAAAGAAAGAAAGAAAGAAGGAAGGAAGGAAGGAAGGAAGGAAGGAAGGAAGGAAGGAAGGAAGGAAGGAAAGAGAGAAAGAAAGAAAGAAAGAAAGAAAGAAAGAAAGAAAGAAAGAAAGAAAGAAAGAAAGAAAGAAAGAAAGAAAGAAAGAAAGAAAGAAAGAAAGAAAGAAAGAAAGAAAGAAAGAAAGAAAGAAAGAAAGAAAGAAAGAAAGAAAGAAAGAAAGAAAGAAAGAAAGAAAAAAGAGAAACCACTAGAACTGCTAAACTTCTAAGACTTACATATTACATGCTATTTTTCCCTTCGTGCTTACACCAACCTAGGCACTAATTCAACTCAAAACCTGTTATCTAAAAAAAAAAAAATGATCAAAACAAAGAACAAATGGTGCATTTGTGGGGAGGGCCTGGAAACTTTTTTCTGAAGTATGTGCTAAACTCTTTTACGATTTAATAGATAAGAATGAATACTGCTGTTTAACTAGATCCAGTCTCTGAAATATCTAATTAAAACTGATGTGCTTATTTAGTTTCCAATTCATCACAGGTGGGCCCACATTAATGTGAAAATGAGAGTAAATTACCAGCATTTGGCAATCTCACTGAATGTCATTCACATTATTAGCTCAAACCTCAAAATGCATTTTAAAAATGTGGTTCATAGGTAAGGCCCTGTCTCACCGCACAAACAAAAATCTTTACTGGTGGACTGCTGGAAGTTTATTTTGTGTAGGGGGTTCCCAGTGACAAAAATACACCTACTCAAAAACACCTCACCTCTGATTCTATGGAAGATGTGCTGCAGAAAAAGAAGGCAATGTTTATGCAAGCTCCCCCTCTTTTAGTCATTAATATCTCTTAGGAATGACTATTTGGTGTGAATCTACTCTCTTTGTGTTGATCAAACAAACCTTTATAAAAATTTAATTTCATTTAACTCTCCGGAAGAATTATTTTCTAGCAGTTCTTATAAAGGATGTGGAAAGGACAGCAGTTTCATGCAATCCCAGAAAAGTCAAACATTTAATCTAAATTTTAAACACTTGTTAAAAAATACGGCGTCCCATATGGTCCCCCAAGCCAGGGGCAATTTCTGAGCACATAGTCAGGAATTACCCCTGAGTGTCATTGGGTGTGGCCAAAAAAAAAACAAACAAAAAATAGTATTAAAATAGTATGTTGAAATATATACTGGAAATTCATAGATTAACATCTTCCAGGACAATAGAACAACTCCCACGTTTGTCCAATCTATACAATATGCCCGGTGACTCATCAGTATCTTGAAATCACATTCATTTTCCACTTTCTCTACTGGAAATAGTGAATTATTTTGCACTAATAGGATTCATGATTGAACTCATTTGTAAACAGAAGTAAATTCGGGGATATAAAAACTGTACAAACAAACTAAAATGGAGTCAGCAATGTTAAAAAGCAAAAAAAAAATCAAAATCAATGCAGATGCACAGATAAAATCAAATTAATCTTATAAGAATGTTTAGCTCTTCTCATAAGTTACTATTGCACTAAAAGTTACCATATTGAACAATGCTAGTATTTGTTCACAAAATTTCTGGATTCTCTTGTTTGCCTGTTTCAGTTAACCAGATCCAAAATAAGACATGAGCAAACTTCTCCATTTATCCATAACAATTTCTTACTCTAAGAGCAACTTATAACTGAGCAAAAATATTCACTATTCTCACAGTCTTTAGTGTCTTAGTTTAAAAATAAAAAAATTGCAATAATCTTGTTTTTCTGCTTTGCATTTTTTAGTATATAAATTTTGTTTGTTGGAAAGGACAAGGAAACTTCCCCCATTCAAATGTAAGCTCACAAAACCAAAAACTACCTGCTTTTAATGCTTAATATGTTAAGAGTAACTTTCTTCTTTTATCTTAAGATTTTGAACCCTTCACATGGAAAATTTGACAAATAATAGGAGTGTTCACTAAATAAGTTATACTGTGTTCACTCTATGACTCTGGAAAATACAAATGAAAGTAATAATGAAGTAATCATTTAAGCCAAAAAAATTTTTTTAATTCCGAAAACAAACTTGAAACCATGGTGTTTACTTTCTTAAAGTATTAAAAAATTACCAAAGAAATGTGGTGTTGGTAAGAAATTGAACACTCTTCATTTATTGTTGAATTGTTACAAGATTTTTATTAAAGTTAATTAGCAAATTTTTAGCACAATTTAAAATGGTTAAATAATATGCACAATCTAACAGTAGATTATTAGCTCATTTCCATCTCTAGAAATCTAACCAAGGGAAATCAATATACTCATACAAAAGATTATGAGTAAAAATAATTACATATTGATTTTAATATTGTAGGATAATAGCTGAATATGTACATTCCTACTATGACATTTAAGGTTTTTGAGAAAAAACAATTATTTAACTTGAACAAACACACAAAATAATAGTTAAATGCAAAGAATGAGTTGTAGAATGTTAAAATTATGACACACTACTATAGAGTGATTCTGAAGATAAAGTAGATGCTTGTAGCTTGTTTTTTAGCAATTTGATCTTCATAAGAAACTTCATCTTTCTAAGATCTATTATCTTCATCTACAAAATTAATTTTTTAAATATGATCATATCAACCCTACCTTTGAGTTTGAGTAAATATTAACTTAAAAGGGGATGTGAAGGGGCTAGAGCCATAGTACAGCAGGTCAGGAACTTGCCTTGCACACAACCAGCCTGAGTTCAATCCCTGGCATCTCTGATGGTCTCCTGAGCAATACTATGTGTGATTTTTTTGAGTGCAAAGCCAGGAGTAACCCCTAAGCAACACCAGGTATAACCCAAAAGCCAAACAAAGTCAAACAAAACAACAAATGTGAGTAATGTATTAAAAGCCACATACTAGGTATTTAATTAATGTTAAATAATTATCTAATGCTTCTAAAATAAATCTATTTTAAAGTCATTCTTGACCATCCTACCAAAGAGAAAGCCTGGAATCATCATCAAAAGCTTGACTGAACAAAAATAGTACAGTCTTAAGGCTAGAATATGCTGCACAACTAAGTACCAAAAAGTCTTGAGAGTTGTAATGGAACAAGGACTTTGTCTTCTTTTACTCAACCATCTTTAGAATAAGTTTGTCTCTTTATGGTCACAAGACAACTACTACTAGGACTGGAAGCTGGTCATCCCAAAAAAAGAGAACAAAACCAACCAAGAAATTTTTACTTGGGATTGTTCCCTCCATTTTAAGGCTCTTAAAATCCTACCTAAACTTAAATCCTACCTCTTTAAATCCTACCTAAACTACTACTCAAATTGTATGGGCCAGAAATGAGGAAGAGTACCTATTTGCAAGGATTTAGTAATGCACATTACCACATAACTAATCTTAGTGCCCTAATAAAGAAGGAGGATATGGATGTTAAACAGACGGTCACTTTCCTCCTTTGAGAGTCTGTAACCTTACAGAATATGGACCCCATATTCTTTTATTGCTGAAAACTCTAAACCCACAAGCTTTCTTATAATTCTGCTATAAAGTACTCACCACCCACAGAGGTAATAGTAACTCAACAGGGATGGCTTATTGCTGCTATGATTGCTTGAAACTCCCTATGGTCCTAGAACCTTAGGGTCCTATGCAGAATGAAAGAGGTAGGGCCTTATTTTCATGACAAGTGCATCTCTGTCT
This sequence comes from Suncus etruscus, assembly GCF_024139225.1. Lineage (NCBI taxonomy): Eukaryota > Metazoa > Chordata > Mammalia > Eulipotyphla > Soricidae > Suncus > Suncus etruscus. The sequence continues at coordinate 30,677,700 of NC_064857.1, read as the reverse complement.
TGTATCCCAAGCTCCAGCAAGCAAAAGAAAGAAGAAAGATGGAGAGAGCTACCAGCATTGACAGGGCCCTGATTAGGGATTAAGCTTTCTTCGATCCCATCTCTAGCCAACCAGAGTGTCGTTTTGAAGAATCATTTGTGGTAAATGAAGAGAGAGGAGCTCTAAGGGCAAGAAATTGGTAGGAAATAATAGGAAAGATGTGCTATCATTTGATGAGGATAATAACCTTTCTAAACTAGTGTCCTACTGCATTAGATTTTCCATGAAATTATTTAAAACAGCAGGGAATCAAACATCCCCACATTATTAACCTCTAGTGTGTGCTTACTGAAGAAAATCCAAGGAATATTTATGTCTCTTGTAGAGGTTGAACCTTAATGTCACAGACTGAAGCAGTGAAGCTGGAGAATCCTGACTGTATTGTCTTTCATGGATAAAAGGAACCACACTTGGTTTCTCGCCCGGTGAACGTGCAAAATCATTCTTTAGCCAATTGTCAGTCGCCACTTTTAATCCTTTGGCTAGTTTGTTACATAAAAGGATAGGTTTTATTTTTATATGGTCTTTTTTTAAAGGAGTCTTAGCTATGAAAAACACTAAAATGCTGGCCTATGAAGTCGTGTGGTTCTTATTTTAGATTCTTTTCTAGGAGGAAGAAATGAAGTGCAAATTTTGTCATGATAACCCTGATATAGTGATAATAAACTATTATACTCATCCTCAAATGAGAACATCCAGCCACAGCTCATGTTACACGGTGTAAATCTGTCACAACCTGAGAAACTCTAGAAGCACCATGGTCAAACATGTTGAATTATGGCATGGTTATAGCATTCATTATAATAATTATATTCTAACTATCATTTCATCATTAAAACTAGTTTTATTATGACATTTTGTTCTTCGCTCCAGGGACTGCAAAATTCCCAAATTGCAAGCGGAGTTTAAAAATAATGTTTTATCAAGGTTACAAATGTTAGTTTTACGGATTTTCAAAAATAACAGTCAAATAAATGATAATTAATATACAGGCAAACTTGCTAAAACGGATTGAATTCCATACTCCCTATAAGTTAGAAGAATTTAATTTTTGCATATTTTGAAGAAATATGCATGTATAAATTATAGGTAGTTGTGAATTCCAATGCTATAAATATACTGGAGGACCCTAGTGGTATCATACTGAACAGCTGTTTGCTGAGAATAAGCCTTTCTAGTACCCAGAGGAAGGCATAGAATATTGAAATGTTGGCTAAATGTTCCAACTGCTCAAAGATTAATATATCTGAAAACAAAAGGAAACTATGAATGATATTAAAAAAAAAACTATGTCCATTTGAACCTTTTGTTCTCCTTAGTTTTCCTTCACATTCATCTCTTTCTTCCATTCCCTTTTTGATTTCCCTTTTCCTTCCAGAGCAATATATTTCAAAAGCTATTCATTAGAACAGGAATAAGTGGCAGTGAAGAAGGAAGCAGGACATAGACCCCCAGAATTATTAAACCCTAAGCAAGATGAAAAATACCAGTCTTGAGGAGAAAAATTGACTGGTCCAATATTGGTAAGCCAATATCCTTACCAAGAAAGGTAAGGAGGGTATTTGTGGAAGTAATGGTGGGAAAGTCTTGTATATGAGACCACAGAGGGCTGAAGGGGGTGTCCAATATGAAGATTGATTTAGATCTAATTTCTATGGCACAACAGAGGAAGGAGATCATACTTATCAAGGAGCATCCTATAAAAGTATTTCAGACCTGGGAAAGATGAGGAGGAAAACTTTGAGGATCAGGGACAATGAAGGTCATGATAAGACCAAGTGGGTATATAAAGGAAAGCTGTATTTTAGCTGTGTGAAGATTGAACTGGGTGACTATGGAGCCAATAAGGGGATAGGCAGCAACCTAGCACAGAGTGATAGCTGTGGTGATATGAGTTGGCTGCAGACAGAACAGATCAAATTATTAAATATATTAAAGAGAAGGAAATTGGGTTTACACAAAGAGAACTTTAATTCAGAAAAGGAGAAAATAAAAATGCACTGTTAGATTATAATCTAAAATACTGGTGTGAGTTGTTTTAAATTTATTTCGATACATTTTAAAATATGATATAGATACATATCTGTGGGGTATATTTCATGTGTAACCTAGCCTTGTCTAATGTGAAGGCCTGGGAGAAGTCATAACTAAAAAGCACTGTTTTTACATTACAATTTAATATTAATTTGTAAAAAAATAATTTTAGTGAGAAAGCTATAAATGATAGATTATTTGCAGAAATTACTTATTCCATAACTGAAATAAAATTATTTAGGAATGGAATAAATTCATTTTTGTACCATAAAAGAAGTTCTCAAAAATAATAGGGTCATGTATAAGAGACAGAATGCTAACAAAAAAAGGTCCTGCTGTTCCAATTGGAGATAAACAATAGTATTTTATTTTCTAATTTTATTTCATTTAATTTTATTTTGTTTTGGCTTTTCTTGTGGGCACATCTGGCAGTACTTAGTGGTTACTCCTGGCTCAGTACTCAGGAATTATTCTACCACTCCAGCCCCACATTTTTTATTTTTAAATAGTACAAGAATTGATAATACTATGACCATAAAAAGTAAAATAAATAAATAAATAAGCTTGTGATAAGGGAAGTAAATAACAAACCTGGCAAACATCACCTTAATCAGGTGATCAAAATGAACATCAGCAATGAAATAAATCAAATCAAATCATGTGCCACCTAAAATATAAGAAAAGTTTATCATTACTCTTGTAATATTTCTGTCAAAAATGCATACGCTGCATAAGAAACTGAAGATGGTTTCAAATGAGAAGAAACTTAACAAAATAACTGAACTGGGATCCTCAAAAATAAAATGATTTTGGATTCCAAAGACTATAAGACTAGTTCAGATTTAAAGAGAGCTCCCTAATGGGGTTAGAGAGATACTTCAGTGGGTAGAGTGCTTACCTTGCACATTATCAACTCTGGGTTCAATCCTTTGAACAGTATATGGTCTGGTGAGCACTACCAGGAGTGATCCCTGGGTTAAAAAAAAAATACAGGAATGAACCCTAAACACAGACAGATGTGATCTCAAAAACAAAATTTTAAAAAAAAATAGATAAAATAAAATAAAAGATACCTAAGAGGGCAGAAAATAGTGATATAATACAGGGAGATCCAGAGAACATAACTAACTGCAATGCATGATTCTAGTCTAATTTTTTTTTAACTTATAAAAGGTATTATTGGGGGCCGGAGAGGTGGCACTAGAGGTAAGGTGTCTGCCTTGCAAGCGCTAGCCAAGGAAGGACCACGGTTCGATCCCCCGGCGTCCCATATATTCCCCCCAAGCCAGGACCGATTTCTGAGAGCATAGCCAGGAGTAACCCCTGAGCGTCAAACAGGTGTGGCCCAAAAACCAAAATAATAATAATAATAATAATAATAATAATAATAATAATAAGGCATTATTGGGACAACTCCCTAAATCCAATGGACTATAGGAATTAGATTTATTTATTTAATTTAATATATTTTCTAGATCTTAACTTAATTAATTTGTTCACACAGGACTATGTCCTGATTTCTACAAAATACACTCAGTATTCTAAATGATATACTATCATGATAGCAATATACTCACAGTTAAAGGAAAACAAAATCTTATATTTTATTCATTGTTTTTCACTAAATTTAAAATTATTGGGCCTGAGTGATAGCACAGTGGGTAGTGCATTTGGCTTGCATACAAGTGATTTGGGTTCAACCCCTAGGATCTCATATATTCCCCCAAGTCTGCCAGAAGCAATATTTGAGAGTAGAGCCAGCAGTAACCTCTGTGCACCACCAGGTATGGCCCCATAAAAGAACAAAATAAAACAAGCAAATAAATTTGAGATTGTTGAGAATGCATCTTAAAATTAAAGTAGTTAGCTACTTACTTGTCTATTATTTCTTTACAAAAATTAATGTCAGCTAAAATGTGTAGGATAAAATTAGGAAGAGAGAACTATACCATAAAAGAGAGAGAGAAAAACGCTATTCAGTGAGAACTACTGTAAGTATTTAATTGTTAAAACTTGGTTGAGTTGGGACCAATATTACATTTTTATATGCACCACAGAACAACAGCTAGTGAGTTCAAACACCTATAGAAAATGAGGAATATGCTACAGATTGCTTTCTAAGAATGTTTGTGTAGAATCTTTAAGGTTTTCTAACTAGTATGTCATTAGCAGAAAGTGATACCTTGATGAGTTTTCCAATTGGAAGCCTTTCGTTTACCTCTTTCTTGCCTACCTGCTATGGCAAGGGTTCCCACTACTATACTGAATAATAGTGGTGAGAGTGGAGATGGAGACTTTTACTGAGATATTATAAAAGCTTGAAAAAATGTAGCCTGCCATAAAGAACACATGATTAGCTTAAAACCTCTTCTTTTGTCTGTCTTAGAAACTCATCTTTTACCTGGATGATACTCTAATAACATAAGAAATTAGTCTGAACTTGTTATAAACGGTCTTATACTAAATCTAATGACCTCTGTCTTTTCTAAAAAAAAAATGCATTCATTCACTAATCCATTTAGAAATGCAATCTTTGGTGACTAATAAATACAATGTAAAATGTCTGAGAGTGAATTTCCTCTTTTATGTTAGTGTTCTCCATTTGTTTGCTTAGTTGTGGGATTACATTCAGTAGGCTATTGTGCAGTGCTCTGAGGTCGCTCCCAGCAATGTTAGGGGACCATGTGGTGCCAAGGATCAAACTTGAACATGCCACATGCAAAGCATGCACACAGCTCTACTACCCCTACCACCAGACCCTGAGTTTGTTGAAAAACTTAAATGAAGGAATGTAATGAGGGAACTTAACATGAAAAGAGATACTGAACACATTCAACACTGGGATGCCTTTTCTCCTAGATAGTTTTTTGCCTGCTACAACCCTTTAGATTTGTAACAACCTCCATATTCTTTTAGGGTATTTTTATTTTTCCTGCTCTTTGACAAACTGTTTCTTAATCTTCAGCAGTAATATATCAATATGGAGTGACAGTTTGACAATATGGTTCTCACTTTTCATAGTATAAATTCAAAGACAAATTGTGAACGAGTCAAGTGAAACTTGTAATTCACAGCTGTGAGGTCACACTAGTGAATTATAAGCTTTTCATTATGTCAGAACTGTGAATTACAAAGATTGTTTTTCTATATTTCCTGTCAAATAATTTATTAGCTACCCCTCTATCACACGATTTCGCAGCATGCCTGAACTAGAAAATGCAGGCATAGTATCATGGCATTTACAAACAGAACAATAAAAGTTCAGACAGATTAGAAGGTTTAAAAGAAGAGAGTGCTGATTTTCAATGATACTCTTCCCAGCGTTAGAGCTGTTCCTGTTGATCATTTTTCTCTAAATTGGAAATATTGTCAACTTAAAATTTAAGGGACGTTATCCCTCTATTGTCTTTCTTATTAATACTAGTAACTACCTTTCTCAAAAGTAACAATGGGTGTAATAAGTAGGTATAATTATGGTTGCAAATATAGTTTTTAAACTCTACTGTTTCAAAACTTAAAATATATTATTGTTAACATTAGTATTATTAAAGAAATCTAAATAACAATACTTTTCATAGCATTTTCTTATTCACAATGACCAAGTGAAGTGTTAGGTTATATAAAAATTATACTGTATTGTGTAAACTATATTATATTTATATGTATAGTTAAATAAGTAAGGAGTAAAATAATAGTTTCTTTCATACGTGAAATATAAATAATCAGAGAAAATAAAATGGCAAAAAATTGGTAGGGGGGACATACTCAATGATATTCAGTGCTTACTCCTGGCTCTGTATTCAAGATCTCTCCAGGCAGACTCAGAGAACCATATGTGATGATGTAAATTAAACCCAGAGTGGCCAAATGGAAGGTCTATCCAGTGTACTATTACTATTGTACCAAAATGGGCTCCCCAAAATGTTAATTAACTCTTTTCTTTTCATTTTCTGCATTTTATTTCTTTTCTTTTATATTTAATTTAAACACCTTGATTACATTCATGATTGTGTTTGGGCTTCAGTCATGTAAAGAACACCACCCATCACCAGTGCAACATTCCCATCACCAATGTCCTAAATCTCCCTCCTCCCCAACCAACCCCCACCTGTACTCAAGACAGACTTTCTCTTTTCCTCATACATTCTCATTATTAGGATAGTTCAAAATGTAGTTATTTCTCTAACTAAACTCATCCCTGTTTGTGTTGAGCTTCATGAGGTGAGTGAGCTATAACTTATAATCCTTCTCTCTTTTCTGTCTGAAAATTATTATTGCAATAATGTCTTTCATTTTTATTAAAACGCATAGATGAGTGAGACCATTTTACATTTTTCTCTCTCTCTCTGACTTATTTCACTCAGCATAATAGATTCCATGTACATCCATGTATAGGAAAATTTCATGCTTCATCTCTCCTGACAGCTTCATTATATTTCATTGCGTATATGTACCACAATTTCTTTAGCCATTCATCTGTTGAAGGGTATCTTGATTGTTTCCAGAGTCTTGCTATGGTCAATAGTGCTGCAATGAATATAGGTGTAAGGTGTGTTCCTAGGGTATTTTTGTGTTACTAGGGTATATTCCTAGGAGTGGTATAGCAGGATCATATAGGAGCTCTATTTCCAATTTTTGAAGGAATCTCTATATTACTTTCCATAAAGGTTGAACTAAACGGCATTCCCACCAGCAGTGGATGTGAGTTCCTTTCTCTCTACATGCCCAGCAACACTGTTTTTCTCATTCTTTCTGATGTGTGCCAATCTCTGGGGTGTGAGGTGGTACCTCATAGTTCTTTTGATTTGCATCTCCCTGATGATTAGTGATGGGGAGCATTTTTTCATGTGTCTTTTGGCCATTTGTATTTCTTCTTTGTCAAAGTGTCTGTCCATTTCTTCTCCTTATTTTTTGATGGGATTAGATGTTTTTTTCTTGTAAATTTCTGTCACTGCCTTGTATATTTTGGAGATTAGCCCCTTATCTGATGGGTATTGGGTGAATAGTTTCTCCCACTCAGTGGGTGGCTCTTGTATCCTGGGCGCTATTTTCTTTGAGGTGCAGAAGTTTCTCAGCTTAATATATTCCCCTCTGTTAATCTCTGCTTTCACTTGCTTGGAGAGTGCAGTTTCCTCCTTGAAGATGACTGTAGTCTCAATGTCCTGGAGTGTTTTGCCTATGTGTTGTTCTATATATCTTATGGTTCTGGGTCTGATATCGAGGTCTTTAATCCATTTGGATTTTACCTACGTACATGATGTTAACTGAGGGTCTAAATTCAATTTTTTGCAAGTGGCTAGCCAGTTGTGCCAACACCACTTGTTGAAGAGGCTTTCTTTGCTCCATTTAGGATTTCTTGCTTCTTTATCAAAAATTAGGTGATTGTATGTCTGGGGAACATTCTCTGAGTATTCAAGTTTATTCCACTGATCTGAGGGCCTGTCTTTATTCCAGTACCATGCTGTTTAAAATAACTATTGCTTTGTAGTAAAGTTTAAAGTTGGGGAAAGTAATTCCTCCCATATTCTTTTTCCCAATGATTGCTTTAGCTATTCGAGGGTGTTTATTGTTCCAAATGAATTTCAAAAGTGCCTGATCAACTTCTTTGAAAAATGTCACGGGTATATTTAGAGAGATCGCATTAAATCTGTACAATGCTTTGGGGAGTATTGCCATTTTGATGATATTAATACTGCCAATCCATGAGCAGGGTATGTGTTTCCATTTCCGTGTGTCCTCTCTTATTTCCTGGAGCAGTGTTTTATAGTCTTCTTTGTGTAGGTCCTTCACATTTTTGTCAAGTTGATTCCAAGATATTTGAGTTTGTGTGGCACTATTATGAATGGGGTTGTTTTCTTAATGTCCATTTCTTCCTTATTACTATTGGTGTATAGAAAGGCCATTGATGTTTGTGTGTTAATTTTGTAGCCTGCCACCTTACTGTATCAGTCTATTGTTTCTAGAAGCTTTTTGGTAGAGTCTTTAGGGTTTTCTAAGTAGAGTATCATGTCATCTGCAAACAGCCAGAGCTTGACTTCTTCCTTTCCTATCTGGATTCCCTTGATATCTTTTTCTTGCCATCACTATAGCGAGTACATCCAGTGCTATGTTAAAGATGAATGATTAGAGAGGAGAGCCTTGCCTTGTGCCAGAATTTAGAGGGATGGCTTTTAGTTTTTCTCCGTTGAGGATAATATTTGCCACTGGCTTGTGGTAGATGGCCTTAATATATTGAGAAAGGTTCCTTCCATTCCCATCTTGCAGAGAGTTTTGATCAAGAATGGGTGTTGGACCTTATCAAATGCTGTCTCTGCATCTATTGATATGATCATGTGATTTTTATTTTTCTTTTTGTTGATGTTGTGTATTATGTTGATAGATTTACGGATGTTAAACCATCCTTGCATTCCTGGGATGAAACCTACTTGATCGTAGTGGATGATCTTCTTAATGAGGCATTGAATCCTATTTGCCAGGATTTTGTTGAGGATCTTTGCATCTGCATTCATCAGCGATATTGGTCTGTAATTTTCTTTTTTCGTAGCATCTCTGTCTGGTTTAGGTAACAAGGTGATGTTGGCTTCATAAAAGCTATTTGGAAGTGTTCCCATTTTTTCGATTTCATGAAAGAGTCTTGCCAGGATTGGTAGTAGTTCCTCTTGGAATGTTTGAAAGAATTCATTAGTAAAACCATATGGGCCTGGGCTTTTTTGGGGGGCAGATATTTGATTACCGTTTTAATTTCATCAATAGTGATGGGGGTGTTTACATATGCTACATTTTCTTCATTCAACCGTGGAAGACTATAAGAGTCCAATAATTTACCCATTTCTTCCAGGTTCTCATTTTTAGTGGCATAGAGTTTCTCAAAGTAGTTTATGATTACCCTTTGAATCTCTGCCATATCAGTAGTGATCTCTCCTTTTTCATTTCTAATATGAGTTATCAAGTTTCTCTCTCTCTTTCTTTGTTAGTTTTGCCAGTGGTCTATCAATCTTATTTTTTTCAAAGAACCAACTTCTGCTTTCGTTGATCTTTTGGATTGTTTTTTGGATTTCCACTTCGTTGATTTCTGCTCTCAGCTTTGTTATTTCCTTCTGTCTCCTATTTTTGGGTCGTTTTGTTGAGCACTTTCTAATTCTATGAGCTGCCTCATTAAGCTATTCAGGTAGGCCCCTTCTTCCTTCCTGATGTGTGCTTGCAAAGCTATAAATTTTCCTCTCAGTACTGCTTTTGCTTGTCCCTTAAGTTCTGATAGTTTGTGTCTTTATTATCATTTGTTTCCAGGAAATTTTTGATTTCCTCTTTGATTTCATCTTGGACCCACGGGTTATTCAGTATGAGGCTGTTTAACTTCCAGATGTTAGTTTTTCTTCTGTATCCCTTAGAAATTTACATATAATTTCAGAGCCCTGTGGTCAGCGAAGGTAGCCTGCAAAATTTTTCTCTTCTTGATATTATGGAGGTATGTTTTATATGTTTTATATGCCAGCATGCAGTCTATCCTGGAGAATGTCCCATGTACATTGGAGAAAAATATGTATCCAGGTTTCTGGGGGTGGAGTGTCCTATATATATCTACTAGGCCTCCTTCTTCCATTTCTCTTCTAAGGTCTAGTATATTCTTGTTGGGTTTCAGTCTGATTGACCTATCCAGTGTTGAAAAGCCATGTTGAGGTCCCCCACAATTGTTGTGTTGTTATTGATATTATTTTTTCAGATTTGTCAACAATTGTATTAAATATTTTGCTGGCTTCTCATTTGGTGCATATATGTTTGGGAGAGTGATTTCTTCCTGCTGTACATACCCCTTGATTAACACAAAATGTCCATCTTTGTCCCTTACAACTTTCCTGAGTATAAAGTTTGCATCATCTGATATAAGTATGGCCACTTCAGCTTTTTTATGGGTGTTGTGTGCTTGGATAATTTTCCTCCAGCCTTTTATTTTGAGTCTATGTTTGTTCTGACTATTCAGGTGCGTTTCTTGTAGGCAGTAGAAGATTGGATTGAGTTTTTTGATCCATTTTGCCACTCTGTGTCTCTTTTTTTTTTAGAGGCTATAAATATCCATTGATTTCTTTTACAAATTATCTTTATTTAAACACCATGATTACAAATATAATTGTAGTTGTATGATACAGTCATGTAAAGAACACCCCCCTTTACCAGTGCAGGATTCCCACCACCTATTTCCCGGATCTACCTACTCCCCACTCCACCCACACCTGTACTTGAGACAGGCTTTCTTTTTCCCTCATTCATTCACATTGTTATGATATTTTCAGTGTAGTTATTTCTCTAACTGCACTTATCACTCTGTGTGGTGAGCTTCATGTCATGAGCCGCACCTACATGGGAAGATGGGGGGAAATAAGGGTTGGGACTGAGGCAGTAAAATATTAGAAATGAGATTTGTAGGGCAGTATCAAGATCACAATACAAGATGGATGTTATGGCTATATAAAATATATGCATACAATACTATCATTAGGAAAACAAGGAGAAAAAATTTCCACTGACTGTCCCAACATAAACCAGTGCTAGAACGGCCCGCCATCCTCCAAAGCGCATTCCCATTAGTGTAGTAGAGGTAGGGGGAAGCCTGAGGACCACTAAGAGTCCACCTGAACCCACTTCTGGCTTTCTGAGCTGGCGACCAGGGAAGGCCTGGAGTCAGAAGAAAAAGACAAGGATGGCTGGGGGCCTGCCAAGCCTCCCAGCACTCCCCAGGCCAGGGAGAAGTGCTCCAGTATAGGACCACCCCAAACCCTATACCTGGCAAGAGCTGGTCTCCAGAATCAAAGAGGAAACCAGAAGCCAGATGTCTGCCCGCCCTTCTCCCCATGCACCTCCTCCCTGGAGTATGGAGGAAGGGGGGAAGCCTGAGGACCACTAAGAGTCCACCTGAACCTCCTTCTGACCATCTGAGCTGGCGCCCAGGGAAGGCCTGGAGTCAGGGGGAAAAGACAAGGACGACTGGGGGCCTGCCAAACCTTCCAACACTCCCCAGGTCAGGATGAAGGGCTCCGGAATGAGGCCTTCCCAAACCCCATACCTGGCAAGAGCTGGTCTCCAGAATCAAGGAGGAAACTGGAAACCAGATTTCTGCTGGCCCTCCTCCCCATGCACCTCCCCCCTGGAGTATGAAGGGAGGGGGGAAGCCTGAGGACCACTAAGAGTCCACCTGAACCCACTTCTGGCCATCTGAGCTGGCACCCAGGGAAGGCCTGGAGTTAGGGGGAAAAGACAAGGATGACTGGGGGCCTGCCAAGCCTCCCAGCACTCCCCAGGCCACTCTGTGTTTCTTAACTGGTGCATTTAGTCCAGTCTGGGGACTGGACAGTCTGGGGAGAAATGTTGGGCTTCAGTGATCCAGCTCAATTCTTAGTGTGATTTTTTCTTCTTGTTGCAGTGGTATCCACTACGCAGCCATTCTCTTCTGGAGCCTCTGGGAAAGCGAATTTTCTGGGCCCTTTTCGGCCCTCTCCCAAGAGGTTCAGGAGACAGGACAAGAGACAAACACACACAGGCAGCACTCACAGTTTCTCACAGTCGGGCCTCACTAGGTCGGTGTAGATTTTCCCACGTTAATTAACTCTTAAGCTCAAATACCAGAGGGAAAAGGTGGAGTGAGGGAGGAATGGATAAAGGGATATCTTTGATATTTGAATAGTATTGGTCTTTGGTGGTGACTGTTGGGTTTTACACTGATATGGATTTAGCATACTATACTCCTGAATAATAACATAATGTATAATATATAAAGTATAATGTATAATAATATATAATAGTGTAATGGTGTAAACTAAACAATCTTAAGATGAAAAAGATACTTATGTTGAAAACAAAAGAGCAAAGAAGCTTAAAAAAAGAATTGAAGAAAGATAAAAAGATAATTTAAATATATCTATTATTATATCAATTATATCAATATTATATCTATATATGATATATCAGATATATCAGATATTATATCAATATGTGTTCCATTTCCCCTTTCCTTTGTCTCTCAATCCTTTCCCACTCTCAGTTGTTCCTTAATTTTACACCATAAGAACCCAATCCATACCAGCAAATTCAAGTTCAAAGAAGTAGACAAAAAAGACAAAAATAAAATTATTTTTAATAGGAGAGATAATAGAACAGGTAGAGCATTTGTAGAATGCTACATGGTCTCTTTATGAACCACCAGAAGTAAGTTCTTAGCATAGCCAAGGGTAGCAAAAAAATAAATAACAAAATAGCCCTTCAAAAATAGTATTAGGATCCTAGGCTTCAGCTTAGGGACTGAACGAACTGGGAGCAAGTGTTACAAAAGATTGAACACAACAACAATGATTGATAGAAACCTCTAGAACCATAAAGACCCTATCCTAGACCCTGACCTATAACCTGCGCAAATACCAAGATTGCTAGCTACAGTGGCTTGATTTTCTCACAAACAACTGAGAGGAAATTTTTCTGGCACCACAAAAAAGCCTTTGGGATGGGGTAATGAGTATATATGGAGGCAGGGGTTAATCCCATGATGGTATGCTTCAAGGATGGAGAAACCCTGAATCTCTTAGGCCACGGAAATTCCCTTTCTTCCTCAATGCTTACTGTGCCTATGCAAAAAAAAAGAAAAAAAAAAGTGGTGGGAAAGCCAAACCCTGCCACTCCAGCACCCCTACTTTTTCTTGTTTTGTTAGTTTTTTACTTTATTTTCCTTCTCTTTTTTCTTCCACTTTTATCTTTCTTTTTCACTCTTATGGTTATTATTTGATGATTTATTTTTATTTTTATTTGCTGGGTACATTTTTTTCTTCCATTTTTTTCCCTCTCTTTCTTTTTTGGTAGTTGTTACCAAATTTTTTTTCTCCCTTTTTTCTTATCCTTTTTATCTCCAATGACAGTGGAATGGATGCTCAATTTACAACAAGCTGTAAAGTGGAGACCAGTAGCACTAGCATTCTGGGGGTAACGGAGGGAGATATGGGTTACATGCTGGGAACAAGGGTGGTGGAAATGCCCCTCATTCATTGTCACTATGTACCATAAATGATGCAGTGAAAGATTTGTAATGCACTTTGGTCACAATAAAAAAAAAATTTTTTTTTTTTTTGGTTTTTTTGGTGTTTTTTTTTTTTTTGGTTTTTTTGGTGTTTTTTTTTTTTTTTGGTTTTTTTGGGCCACACCCGGTGACGCTCAGGGGTTACTCCTGGCTATGCGCTCAGAAGTCGCTCCTGGCTTGGGGGACCCATATGGGACGCCGGGGGATCAAACCGCGGTCCGTCCTAGGCTAGCGCAGGCAAGGCAGGCACCTTATCTCTAGCGCCACCGCCCGGCCCCGGTCACAATAAAAATTTTAAAAAATGGTATTGGGTAATCAAAACTTGAAATATTCATGCAATAACAAATCTTTTTCATATTTTAATATTTTACCTTGTTTATTTAAAGATAATATTGTACATACTTTGATAATTTTAGCACTTATGTGGTAGCAAATGGCTCCTTATGAAAGAAGAATCAGCTGGCTTTATGTCAGGAAGCACAGTATCATTTAATAAGCAAAGTAGTATGGGACAAATTTATACAATGTGGGTGACAGGGAGAAGGATGGAACAGATAGGTTAATGCTTAGTGGCTTGAGATATTGTTTTATGAGCAGGAATCATGAGATCTTTCTCTATACCTCATGACTCCCCAATGGATCTTGATCCCAAGGTCAGGTATATCTCCCATTCCCCAAAACACTGCAATGTGTGGCTAAAAAAAAAGTATTTTTAATAATTTTTAAATGAACTTAAATTATACTTGCAATATATATTGAAAATAAATATTATCAAATCAGACTGAAGAAAATACAAATAAAACACTTTATGATATTAAAGCTAGATATCTCTTCAATGATTCAAAACTATTGACCAAGCAAACTGAAACAAAGATAAACAAACACCTACTCAGAAAAGACATTCAGATGGCCAAGAGGTAAATCAAAAAATTGCTTGTATCATTTTCTATCAGGAAAATGCAAGTCTAAACAACAGAACAACAGATAGCATCTCACACCAGTGAGACTAGCACATATCAAAAAGAAAACATCAGTATTGGCATATGGAGGAAAAGGTATCATCATTCACTGCTGGTGTTAATGTCCAACCTTTTATGAAAACATAATTGGGTATTTTTGCCAAAAACAAAAACACAAAAAGGATGTGCTTTCTATATAGCTCATCAATTCTAATATTGAACACTTCACCAGAATTGAATTTAAACATCTTTAAATTGAGAGAGAAGAAAACTATATTCATTGAAGCAATATCTAAACAGCCAAAATTGATAAATAACTCAAGTATCCAAAAAAATCACTAAATAAAAAATTTTGTGCACATACACAAAGGGGTAGTACTCAGCTATAAGAAAAATGAAATCATAAGATTTTCTGCAAACTACAGTATCAGAAAGAAAGAGAGAAGCAGAATGTCTGTCCAGAGAAAGGCAGAAGGTAGTAGGGTCCATGCATTCAAAAGCTCAATATGTCTAGAATATGTACATATATTGAACCAATAATCAAATTAATAAATAATGTATATTTTTCATAGTTCTATGGACTATATAGTTCTAGTTATATTCTACATTCAATTGACATCTTATTTTCCCATTTATTTTATCAGGCACAGTTGCTTCATTGGCAGAATCAAAAGCCTTCAAAGTTTAAAAGAAAATAATTTCTTCAAGAAAATGATCTACCAAGACCTAAACATATTAGAAAGCATTCCAGTTGAAGAAAGACTAGTCAAGAATTCAAGTCACTCAAGAAATTTAGTGGATTTCTTACTTTTACTATTAAAGTATCATTTTATTCATGTAGTAAATTAAAACTAAAGTCCATATGCTCTTACTGAAAACCCTCCCTTTGAACATTTTGTGGCTAACTCATCTAAGTCAATGCCACAATGTACACCTAATCACAATCATTTTCCTAAATTCAGTGTGTCATCTAGCTTCTCATTCTATTACAGCACATTATAATATTAAGGAATGCCATGGAATCAAATTTATAGCCAAGGTGGAAAAGAAAGGAGTTTATTCGTGTGTACCAAGAGTCCAGGTATTCTTGGAATCTCGTGGCCACAAGAAAAGTTTTTATGCTGTTTTTATACATTTTAATAAGCAAACAAGCAAGCATTCTTACACAAACTAAGTTAGAGCCAAAGCCAGTGTGGCCTTAAAGAATAAGACTGTGAAAAAAAAACCCACAAAACATTGTTTATCTTTTTATATATTATTTTTTATCTTCATTTATTATTTTTTTATTTACCTATCTATTTTTGGTCGATTTCTTTGTTTTAGTGTGGTTATTGAAGCTATTGTCCCCATTTACACTTATTTCTTTTCTTTTCTTTTCTTTTCTTTCTTTATGTGCTCTGCCATGTTTCTTATCTCAAGACCGTGGTGGTTTTTTGTTTTATGTTTTGTTGTTGTTGTGGTGGTGGTGCTGCTGCTGCTTATCGTTATTGTTGGAGTCCTCACTGGATATTTGACACTTCTTTTTGTACTGGTGGAGTGTTTCACCTTTTTCTCCTTCGTCTCTCAAACCGATGATGAGAGCCTCTAGAAGAATTCCGCTTATTTTCTGCATATTAGACTTTTACCCCAGTTTATTACTTTTCTCTTCTTCAAACAAAACCACGTAACTTGAACTAGCTAGTTCTGCCCCCCTCCCCAGTTAGAGGGGGAAATAAGGGAAGCACCAAGACCAAACAGGTGCAAGACTACTAAGTAGTAGTAGATACAGAGGGGACCACATATTCTGGCAGCCCTGGGGGTGAGGGAAGAGCATATGGGAGGTAGGACAAAAACGGAGGTGTAGGGAGGACAAATTGGTGATGGAAATCCCCCCTGATTTTATGTAAATATGTACCTAAAATATTATTGTCAACAATATGTAAGCCACTATGATCAAAATAAAAATTATATTTAAAAAAAAGAATAAGACTGTGGCTGAATTTGGTGAATAAAATGTGTTTTTTTTTTTGCTAATATAGCCATAACTACTATGATCAGGTGACTTGAGATCCTCCAAGCTTATAAATCCTTGTCAGCTGTTTTTCATTTTCTGCACAACATCTCTGTATTTACAGATTACAGCCTACTCTATAAGTAGACTACTATTCAACTCTGTAAATAGGCTACTACTAAAACAGCCTACTATTGCCTAAAATGTATTATTTTTGAGTGAGACCATTCTGCGTATGGGTTTTAAGAAAAATGAAAGACACCCTTGTAATAATAATTTTCAGACACAAAAGAGAAAAGAGCTGGAAGTTCCAGCTCACCTCAGGAAGCTCACCACAAAGAGTGATGAGTTTAGTTAGGGAAATAACTACATTTTGAACTGTCCTAATAATGAGAATGTATGAGGAAAATGGAGAGCCTGTCTAGAGTACAGGCGGGGGTCGGGTGGGGCGAAGGGAGACTTGGGACATTGGTAATGGGAATGTTGCACTGGTGATGGGTGGTGTTCTTTACATGACTGAAACCCAAACACAATCATGTATGTAATTAAGGTGTTTAAATAAATTAAAAAAAAAAGAAAGTCAAATAGAAGGAAAAAAAAAAGGTAGGTAATACAGCAAAGTCAGACATTATGAACTGTGTGAGTTTCTTCCATCCAAAAGTTGAAAGTACATTATTAGTTTAGTTTTTATTGCTTACTTCAAAATAAATTCATGATAAAAAACAACATGAGAGAAAAATAATTGTATTTAGTATTGAATAAAACATCCTATGTGTGTTCAGTATTGAGCAAAACTGCATTGAATAAATAATTGGCTTGCCACTGGACTTCTACTTGAAAATTTTCTTTCTGCTTTTTCTTTTTTTATTTTTCTATTTTTAAAATAACTTTGCTTTCCCTTTCTGGAAACAGATGTATTATGGTCAACTATGTCACTATGTAATGCATTTTCTTTCAATAAAGGAAAAAAGAGAAAAAATGTATTATTTTTGTTTTACCTAACTTATTAGCACAGGTAAAAGAAACTAGGAGTAGAAGATGTAAACATAATAAACTATAGAATAATAACACCACTAATGTTGATCAATATTCCCTACATCATTAGCATTATTAAAAGTAAGATGAAGAGAATTAGGAACATTGAAGAAGTTCAGCCAAGCTATGGCTCAGTTGGAAAGTGTATGATTTGTATAACATAGGCTCTAAGTTTCCTCCACAAAGAAATAAAATAGAAAGAAAAAAAGTACTTGCTTCAGTCAGCCTACAGATAGGAGGGGAGGAAAAATATTATTAATTTAACTCTATATAAGTCTGATTAAACTTGATTTATGAGAATATTTTAAAGTACCAGATTGAGTCATCATTAAAATGGAAAGTCAATGCACATGTCTGAATTTATAATGGTTTAATATATATTTTCTAATATGTAACACAACTTGGTTGCAGATATTCTGTATTGAGTTAAAAGCTTTAAAGCATTTCTCTTGTTTTCAAAATAGTCAATGCTAAAATAGTACCTGTCAAATATGTATTGTGATCGTTCTAATAAGCCTTTTCTAGATATAGAAAACTAATTTCAGTCTGTTCTCTCTCTTTTTAGATATAAAACAAAAGGTTATGAGTTTAAACAAATATTAGTATACTTCCTGAGAATGTGTCTTTTATAAGATCATATTTTCTTGGTACTATTCTATAATAGTTTGATCAAAAAGGAATTTATCTTGCCTAAAATTTTAATTTTTAGTGACACTGGGATTTTTGAGAAGCAGTTATTGCATAATAGCTTGATGTAGGACTCCCTTTTACCAGAAAACATGACTGAATCTTTTCATTAAAAACTTATAAATCAGGGCCGGAGAGATAACATAGAGGTAAGGCGTTTGCCTTTCATGCAGAAGTTCATTGGTTCGAATCCCGGCGTCTCATATGGTCCCCCGAGCCTGCCAGGAGCAATTTCTGAGCGTGGAGCCAGGAGTAACCTCTGAGCACCCCCCGGGTGTGACCCAAAAAAAAAAGTTATAAACATACTTGCTTGTGCACTTAATGGTAAACTGATCTTTTAACATGTTAAATGTATTATTTCTTTTCTAAATTATGAGATTAACTAGTCTACCTTTAATAAAACTGCTAGGTTGGGGCTGGAGAGATAGCATGGAGGGTAAGGAATTTGCCTTTCATGCAGAAGGTCATCGGTTTGAATCCCGTCGTCCCATATGGTCCCCCGAGCCTGCCAGGAGCGATTTCTGAGCACAGAGCCAGGAGTAACCCCTGAGCGGTGCCGGGTGTGAACCAAAAAAAAAACAAAAAACAAAAAACAACAACAAAAAAAAACCTGCTAGGTTTACTTACAATCACAAAATCAATTCATCAAAGCCATTACAAAGGTAAATAAAATTTAACCAGGTAAATGTCTACTTTAATTTATAGGGCCAAATATTTTAACACAAGATTGACTTGTGACTGTAGAGTTCAAATTGGATAAAATAAAAAGCTTTTAGAAGGATCTCTTTCCCTTCTGGGAGCTGGGAGCTTTTGCCGGCATGGGAAATGGCCGGCCTCCTCCATGCCAAAGGCCTTTTAAACCAACCCTAGGAGGGGTGCAGGGCTTGGACCACCCCAACACCCTTCTATTTCCTTCCTCCCAAACTCCAGGGCTACCCCTGGGCCACATGCCCAAGGGGCCAGTGAGGTGGGTGCCTGTGAGGAGTTTAAAGGGGACCCCAGGCTTTCCCCAATTCCCACTCTGCTCAAGAGGTAGGTTCTGGGTGGGGGTGGTGAACTTCTGGGCTTCCAGCCCTTGAAGGATCTCTTTCCTTTCTGGGAGCCAAGAGCTTTTGCCAGCAGGGGCAATGGCAGCACAAGAGCAAAAGAGGGGCTGGCTTCTCAGGCAACTTTCCTTCCTACCCCTGTCCATTCTGAAACCATGTGGGAGCTAGTATAGGACTATACTATAGGAATGTAACAAGAGGTAACATGTAATAAAAGCTAAAAATATGAAGATAATTTAAGGAATATATTTGACAGCCACAAAAAACTTTAACCATTTAAAACATAAAACATAAACAAAAACATAACTAAACAAAATTTAGATAGAAAAAATTTACCTAAATATAGTAAAGACCATACACAACAAAGCCATCTAAACATATAAATCAATAGTCGAAAAGAATCTTTTCCAAAAAGTAGGGCATAAAACAAAGATATTCACTTTCACTAGTATATTAAATAGTAGGGAATGTTATAGTCATAATAATTAAATTTTTTTTAAATAATCTTTTTTAAAAGATTATTTTTTAAAGATTTTAAAATAATATATAAAATAAATTTTTAAAAATAATTTTATTACCACTTACCTATATATTATATTGCCACTTTCTTATTACATATTCATTATTTTTATTTATATATATTAATATATATTTTTATACCTATACATTCTTACTTATATATTTTCATTACAACAGACCAATATAAATATATAATCTCATGCCTGTCAAGCTTCGGAATGGGTAAAAATATAAGAACAATGGTGGAGGAAATTTACATTAGTTTTTAGTTTGGTGTTGGGATATGGACTAACAGAAAGAAATGTATTGTAATCAACTCTGTTAATTACGGTCTTTAAATAAAGTATTTTATACTTAAAAAGTCTTTTAGAGGGCTGGAATGATAGTACAGTAAGTAGGGCATCTGCCATGAACTAGGCCAAACTGCATTTGATGTCCACCAACTCATATGTTCCCCAAGTATATGTTCCTACCAGGTATAAGCCTTGAACACAACTAGATGTGGAACAAAATAAGAATTCTTGAAAAAAAATTTTAAATACTGTTAAAAAACATTAAGTACCCAAAAATAAATTTATCAAAGCATGTGAAAGACTACACAAATAAAACCAAGTCATTATAGAAATAAACAGAAGAGGACAGTAGGAAAAGATGGAGGGCATGGCAGGGAATTGCAGGACAAGGCAAGACAAAGTAAAGACCTATGTCATTTATTAAAATAAACAGAAGATACTAAAAAATGAAATAATTTTTATTTGGGGGTTATAAGTATTCCATATCTGATGTGACTAGGTCTGATTTTCCTTTTTTATTTTGCTTATAGTTTGCTGAATTTGTATTTAAGCTAATTTTAACTTTTTATAATTATTAAGTTGATTATTAACTTATATACTTAAAGGTAAATAATTGATGTAATTCTATTTATTGTTCTTGCAAAAGGCAAGATTTATTTTTATAGCCGTGTAGTATTCCATTATGTATATATGACCCAATTTCTTTATCATTCACTGTCATTGGACATTAGTTGGCTTCTAGCTTTTGGCTATAGTGATTCAATGAGCAGAGGTGTGTGTGTGTGTGTGTGTGTGTGTGTGTGTGTGTGTGTGTGTGTGTGTAACTTTTTGCATCAGTGACTAAAATGCCAAAGGAGTTAAGTTGTTGGATCTTATTAGAATTCTTTTTTTAATTTTTGAGAAGTTTCACATTCCACTACACTAGTTGTTTCCATTCTTCTTAATATAAGCCATTCTTACAGGTGTGAAATAATGTTATTGATTATTTGCATTGACCTCATTATAAGTAAAGTTGAACATTTTTTTCATATACTTGTTGACCAAAAACAAAAACCAAAAAAGAAAAAATCAAACAAAATATTTTAGTACTGACATAAAAAGCTTCCACTAATTTATTTAAGAATGTAGAAATGAGTAAGAGCTGCTGAATCTTCACAAGTTTAGTCTGCACTGATTCTCTGTGTCATTCTCAGAATGGATGGGAAGAGGTCTCCTTTCTGAGCTACAGCAGCCCAGCACAAACCCTATAGCACCTGATAGATATAACCTAGCTTTACACTTAACCTTATCAAAATGCCAAGACACCAAATTTGTTTCAGGTTTATAGATCCTGGATCATGCAACATCTCAAAATTTTGTAGCAGTTTCAGCTTAGTAGTATCACAGGAAGTCTGATGGGAAAAATTACGTAGTAATCTAAGCTCAGTGAGCCTAAACAGTAACACAGAAGTTTCAACTAGGACAATCACAGCCCAGCAAATCCTTACTGACTTTTGCAATACATTGGAGAGATCTAACAAGTATTTCAAATTGACCTTTGTTAATCTAAATATTGATCATTCCATTTGCCTTTGTTTTGTAACAAATAAAATAAATTTGTTTGTGCCTGCAGAGGGGAAAGGCAAGCTAGGATAATGGTGGGAAAACTGGGACACTGGTGAAGGTAATTTTACACTGGTGGTGAGAATGGTACTTGAATATTTAATACTTGAAACAACTATACTATGAACAACTTGATAAATCACAATTTTATAATTAAAAAATTAAAGAATGTAGAAAGGAGTCCTAACATATATAGTCAAATATATGTAAAAAAGAGTCCCAAAGTCACTCAATGGGAAAATAAGTTTTTTTAAAAATATATAGTACAAAAAAAATGGGTACTGATATGCAAAAAAAAATATCTGGGTATTCATTTACAGTATATATAAAATTATCTTTTCCTTCTCATCTGTTCTCTTTTCTTCTTTCTTTTCTTTTTTTTATATATTTTATTTAAACACCTTGATTACATACATGATTGTGTTTGGGTTTCAGTCATGTAAAGAACACCACCCATCACCGGTGTAAAAATTATTAAGAATTGATCAAAGAACAAAATCAATAGTGATGAAATCCTTAAAAATCAAACAGAGCAAAGTTTCACAGCATAAAATTTGGCAATGACTTTTTTGAATATAATATCAAAGGCACAGCCAACAAAATAAAGAGTAGACAAACTGAACTTCATAAAATTTTAAATTTTAACAAAAAGACCATTTAATGAAGTAAAAAGTAATCTACAGAAGGAAATATTTTAGATCATATATATTTAATATTTATAATATAGAGAAAACTACTTAACAAAAAAATTGAAAATGGGTAAAGGATCTGGATAGACATTTTTTCAAAGAATATATAATATGGATTACCAAAGCATTTAAATATGTTCTTAATATCAGCAATAATTAGTATCTTATAGTATAAAAATATTATATCATTTTACACTTATAAATATACCAAAAACTAATATTATTATTTGTGAACAAAGATATGAAAAATTGTATCCTTTGCATACTCTTGGTAATGTAAAATAGTTCATTTGTTATGAAAAACAATGTAATATTCTCTTATAAAAAGACATACAAATGGAGCCAAAGTGATAGCACAGAGTGTAGGGCAGTTTCCTTGCATGTGGCTGACCCAGGAGCAATACAAATTCAATTCCTGGTATCCCCTATGATCCCCCTGCCTGCCAGGAGCAATTTCTGAGTGCAGAACCAGGAGTAACTCATGAGCACTGCCATGTATGGGACAAAACAAACAAATAAAATGACATAAAGATGATTACTACTGATCAAATAAATTTACTCCTAGATATATATTCAAAAGAATAAAGAGCATGATGTAGACATGTGTATACACATGTTTATAGCAGCATTATTCACAATCACTAAAACACAGTTCAAGTGGTCTATGATGGCTATGAAAAATGAAATGTAAGGCAAACTTTATGTCGGAAACAGAATGTGGGTAATACAGCTTTACATTGTTTAGGCATTACAGAAACCAGATCATATATGAAAATAGCAGTCACAAGGTACATGGCATCATTAATTCAGATGGTATGCAAAGACAGTGGTTACGATGCTCATGGCATCATTAAATCATGTAAAGCATGTAAAGATAGTGGTTGCAATGCTATAGCACCATAACTTAGTTTGTAAGGACAGGCTGTTTTGACCTGAGTGACTTTCTCCTCAGCTCATCCTTCATTCACAATAGCAGTGAACACAAATCTTTGAACAAAGACATTCTTTTATATTCAAGGCCAGCTTGCAGAAATCCCCTTATTTTCTAGCTTCTCTCCATCACAGGCAAAAAAGGCAACCTCTTTACTCTTGATGGGAATGTTATCTGGTCCAGCATCTAAGAAAAGCAATGTGGAGACCTATCCAAAAATAGAAAAGGTACTGCCCTATGATCCAGCAAGACCACTTCTAGAAATATACCTCTAAAACACACAAAAATGAATTAAAAGCTACATATGTGTTAATATGTTATGGCAGAGACGTACAATAGACAAGATAAGGAAACAATCTAACCCCAATTATGAATGAATGGATTAAGAAGCTGTTGTATACACAACCTTGAATTATTTGGAACAGTGAACAGACCACTGTGACAATGGTAGTTGAAACTGATCATCCTGGATAAGAACTGGGTACTGAAAGGGTATAAAGTGTTATGTGTTGTGCCTCTTCATTAGCAATAGTGCAAACCACAGTGTCAAAAGAGAAGAGAGAAAGAGAAAAAGATAGAAAATGCCTGCCTCAGAAGCAGGAGAGAGAGGGTGGTGGAAGGGAAACTGGGGACATTGGTGGCGGGAAATGTGCACTAATGAAGAATATTCTGTGACTGAAAGTCAACCATGAATAATTTTGTAACCACAGTGTTTTAATAAACTAATTATATATATATATATATTAAAAATCTACCACAGAAAGAAAAGAAGCTGTGACATATATACACCATCAATTTTGTGTGTCTGATAAAACCAGGACTTGGTTTACCAAGGATGGGTTTGGGAGTGGACTAACCTCTCATAAGTCTACTGCCCCTAGTGCCTCAGTAATGGCAGCTTCCAGTTCTTTTATCTGAATGACTTCTCCCAGCTGTGATTCATGAGCAACTGTATCCTGTCTGAACTATATCCTGCCAACTACTAGTGGCTTCTGAACTGTAGGTTTTGGCACAAAATTTTGGGATCTTTTTCATTGGGTGTTCTCTAATTTAGTATATAGCTTAAATCTGGTGCGCCATCTATGGGGAAGATTTCTTTCATTCTGAACCAGCTGCCACCACAAATCTAGTATTATCTGACAACTGGAACCAAAAGAATGTGCAATCTAATAGCTGAAGCAATGAGCCTTGTGTGGGGCCAAGACTGTGAGCCTCGCAGTGCAGTGCCTGCAACCCTTCTGTTGATCAAAACTAAATAGGGGTGAGCACCTCTACCCAATGGGGTGAGCACCTCTGCCCAGTCTGGGCCAAGAGTGGTTATAGAACCATTCATTAGACTTAAAAAAAAAGTCTTCTGTTTGTGAAATACAATACAGAAATTCTAATCATTCAGCAGAAATATTTCTAGTGGTTATGGGAGAGAGCTGTGTCAGCTCAGAAGCAAACCTATTATGTGGGAGTTGGACTGCAATTCTACTAGAAATGGCCAGAGTGGTCCTCTGGTTAAGGGCCCTCTACTTAAATCAGGAATCCTTAAGTGACAGCCCAATTTATTTTGCTGCTGAGACTCAAGTCTATCTGCAATTTAGCAAGCCCTGGTTTAAACTGATGTCCTGTAAGTCCTTTTCTGTTGGTTCTCTCCCACCCTAGGTTAGCATTTTCTGTCAGTTACAGGACTTGTGGTCCCTGTTCTCTTTTAGACTCTGCTTTTTACTCCCAACCAGGTGAAACACTCCTTAATGAATGCTTGAAGTTCTGCTTTCCATGGAGTTGAATTATTCTAAAATGATGGCTATTTTCTCTAGAGAATTCTCTCAGAAATCCATCTCCCATGATTCTGTGCACCATTTAATTTTATGTATTATTTTTTTGATACCACAGTAGTCTCACATGAATATCCCACTTCAGCTATCTTCTATTTATGTAATTAGATATTGCAATTAGATATTGTCCTGGCTAGCACTGGGTGTTTTACATTATCCTTGGCTTTTAACCATTAGAAGTCAATAGCCTTCTCCTACGACAACAAAAATGTCTTTATACTTTGCCAAAATTTTGCCCAGTTTAAAAATGGTTTCTTATGGTCTTTTTTACCAAAAAAATTTTAATTCTAATATTAGACAAAGTAATCATATATTAGTTCTGAAAATGTTGTCTACTCTTTTTTGTAATTCAATAGCAGATATACAAGGAAAGATTTCAACCAGATAACCATATTCTTCTTACTTCCTTCATTTTTGTCCCAATCTCCAAGGAATGCTATTTACCAGTAATACCAGACCAATACACTGAAAAACCTTGTTCTTGGGTCATGGGTCGCTCTTCTTGATCACCAATATATTTCTCATTTGATTCAAATTTTTTCCTAGCTAGCTCTGATTAGCGTACTGCTATCGTCTATCTAAGAACAAAACCCTGTGTAATTGGCTTCGCTTCTAAACAATCCCACGACATTAAGAACACTGTTTCTATATTTATAAATCCAGGACATGATTGAAAGTGTCACGCTCTTAGTGTAGGAACAGAATTCCCATAATCAAACATCCAAGGCAAATTGTGTGATTATCTGTATTATCCAGGATTTCAAGGCTGTGTGCTTCAGGCCAGAGAAGCCAACAGAAATATGACAACTTAGTAGCAGAAATCTTTTTTCTTATACAAACAGAACTACTGTTTACATTATTTTGCCCAATTCTTTTTTACAAAAACCTTCCTAAATTTTCTAAGTATTTGGCTCATAAACATTACTCAGTTAAAACTTTAAGAAATATAACTCACCTAAAAAGACTCTAGAATATTTAAAAAATATTTTCCTAAATAAAACAATCAATTCATGTTGGCATATTTCACAAAATATATGTGTGAAAGATAAAGAGATACAAAGATGTAGACAGAGAGGGTGACAGAGATAGAAGACTACAAATACAAAGGCTATATATTTCCTTAGAAATTCTGCCAAACAAATTGTCTTTCTATAAAGCTAGCCTATAAATAACAAAGTTTTATGATATTTCTATCACATCTTTTAAATAAATCTGTTCAGGCATAGCTAAAAGGTAAACTTGAAGACATTAAAATTAGCCAAATCATAAAATTTATCCAAATAGTTTTCTATCTTTATGGCCAATCTTTTCTGGATTGCTCACTATAAAGTTGGTGTTTAAAAGATTTGAGAACCAAACAGCACATCATGCCTTAAGATAGCTGTTCCTTCTTAATAAAATTGGTTTCATTAGGTGTTAAAACAGAAAAGAAAAAATGCTTTTCAATTTACAGAATCCTTATATATGCATGATCTATCCAAAGCACTCAAAATAGAATAGATAATTACGTAAGTTAAAGAACTGTGATTTAATGAAGTTAAAAAGTAATTGGTATTAAAGTTAATTAAAACCCTGTTTTCATTCTTTTGCCCCAGATTTATTCTAAAAATTGATACTAACATTAAAATAATATGTATTATACTATAATTATACTAGAGATTCCACTTATAGTAGCAAAATATAAATCACTGTACACCAAATAAATACTTATACAAAATTTAAATTAAAATTTAAATTAATTTGTGCTAATTATAAATTTGTAGGCCTATAAAGAGATGGAATACTCTAGTGAGCAAATACATCAATAAATAATTATGAGTTAGCATAGGGAGAGGACAAATTTGGTGATGGGTATTCCCCTGATTCAATGTTAATATGTACCTAAAATACTACTATGAAAGATATGTAAGCCAATATGATCAAAATAAAAATTTAAAACCAAAGGAAAAAGAAAAAATGTATATAATGCATTCAACAATAGAAGACTATATGACATAACTACATACTACACAGTCAAAGCTGAATTCCTCAAGTCTCAGAAAACTAACAGGTTGATAAATGTAAACTTGTATTTCCATCAGTATTATTGTATTGTTTTCAATCTATATAGGTGTCCTACACAAAGTGTCTTACAGAAAATTGATAAGGCCATCTTTGTGATTGTTTCTTTGGTTTTTGGTTATTTTATGGCTTTTTTAGGTTTGAGTACCACTACCAGGGGTGCTCAGGGCTTTCTCCTAGCTCTGCACTCAAGGATCACTCCTGAAGAGTTGCAGATCATATGGGATTCTGGGAATAAGTTGTACTTTCCAGCCCACTGTACTACCTCCCTCTGGTTCAAAAGTTTATGATGTTTGATGACTAAAATAATTAAAAATGAATACAAACTAAACCTAGGGAAAAAATAATGGCCTTCTAAATATCACTACTATTCAGAACCTTTCTAGAAAAGGACCTAAAAACTCAGATTGCACCCTGCTTCTCAGTCAAGATGGAAAACTCACTTTCTCAGAAAAAAACTGTTAATGAGGGGGCCAGAAATAAAGCATCAGCGAGATGCTACCTGCTTTATATCTATCCCTTTTTCTTTCCTTTATCTTTCTTTCTTGAACCCAGGCCTCTAAAAGCTAGATCTCTCTGTATGTCTCTCAGTGTCTGTCTCTCTGTCTCTCTCTCCCCTCCCCATCCCCAGCATACAGCCCTAGGAGCATTGGGCCTCTGCAACATTGCAGCAGCCGAGAAGCAGGTGGACTTGCAGTAAACACAGCAAGGGATTCTACAAATTTGTACAGAAAAATCATGAGGCTAGAATGACAGTACAGCTGGTGGCCAACTTAGTTCAATTTATGGCTCCCATTAGGTCCCCTAAGCAACCTTAGTAATAAGCCCTGAATGAAGAGCCAAGAGAAAGCCCTGAGCACAGCTCTGTGTGCCCCCAAAAACATATTTCCTGCATAGCAATAACTGCCTTTATTCATTTTTCCCAAAAAAATCTTTAAATTTTATGTGCTTACCCTGAACATTTGTCATAATGACTTGGCTTCAAAGATCAAACATTGGCCATTCATCCCTGAAACTTGGATTCCATGTATGGAACCAGCAAACCAGCACAAGTTTCCGCACCAGAATTTGAACTTAACCTAGGAAAGGCCCAATGCCTGGCACTGACTTGCTCCAGAGTGGATTCATCTGACACCCTGATGACTTGGTAACAGCAACAACTTGCTTTCAGGATTCCCTGCATTGCCACCTATTTGTGAGATGAATCCAGAAGATGCTTTCTTTTGACACCCTGGTTTTAACATAGGATCTGTACAAAAACCAGGATCTCTAATACAGAAACCTGACTGCAACAACCATGACTGAAAAGAACTTTTACTGGGACCACAAAGAAATATTTTGGGATTAGACAATTTAGTATGCTCAGAGCCTGTAGTCATTCTTCATGGGTAGTGTCTCCCTGTTTTAAGGCCAAAGGTTTTTCATTTCTTTTTTTTCCCATCTTTTGCTGAGCCTATGCAAACACACACATACACACACACACACACACACACACACACTTTAATTTTATTTCATATATGTTAAATAGAGGCTGCCACCTTTTTCATAGAACCTTGGGAAACATATTACTTTGTTTTACCACATATTTTCACATTTTTCTATAAAACTAAGAATAAAGAAATAAAAAAAGGCTGGGGCCATTTTCTCAGATGCATTGGTGGGGAAAAATAAAAACAGAGCTAAATATTTGAGCCAAAGTCAACGACAATAGAATCAAGAGACCTAAACTTTAACAATTTAAACTTAAATGGGCCTATTATACTGGCAGGCCAGGGAGCAAATGGTGATGGTATAGGATGCACCCTGAGTACATTGGTATAGGGATGTCAACACTGGTGGTGGGAATGGCCTTGACTCACTGTATATCTGAAATTCAACTATGAATAACTCTGTAGATCATAATTGTTTCAATAAAATATTTAAAAATTTTATGTGTTTAATCTATGCTTTATTAATTGTTCCCAGTTTTTCTTACCATCCAAAAGCTAAGCATTCCTCTTAGCTATGTTTTACTGCTTTGTTTTTTGGGTCACACCTGGCAGTACTTGGAGGTTATTCTTGGATCTGTGTTCAGGGAACCATATGTGGAGCTGGGGGTTTGAACAAGAATTGTGACAGAGGGAGCCACATGCAAAATAAGTGCCTTACCTACTGTTACTATCTATCACTCCAGCCCCAATTAACCCAAAAATTATATGGGAAAAAAACACATCAGAAATTCCTAAAATAATAATCTATCAAATCATACCAAATGATACATCAAACCTAAATAATACTAGCAGGTAGTAAAGACTAGAATAATATAATACATACAAAGTCTAATTAAGTAGTTACGAGGAAAAAAAAAAGGCTTGGTATATCATTCTCATAGTTCTAAGTCTATTTTAGAGATTTTTTTTGTAAAGGCAAAAATCTTTGGATTTCTTCCAGTTAATAAAAACAAGTACTAATGTAGGTCTTCCATAAATACAGCTTGGCATAGTGAGAATTTTTTTAAACAGGAGATACCTGCAATGGCAACCAGTGGGAAACTGTTTCTCAGTCTACATTTGTTCTCATTATAATCTGACAATAGAGGGGAACTTCCATCTTTTGATTCTCAGCCTAAATATTTATTGAACAGTTTGTGTCATGGAATATACTAATGTTTTGTATGTGTTAACTTGTTTTGCTCTTTATGTCAATAAATAAAGTACCATACTAGCTGCAGTTCAAATACTCAATTAGTAAAAGAGATATCCAAGAGTGTTTCTCAAATCTACTCCTTATTTTATGTTCTCTCTACGACCATTATGTTCCAAATAATGAGCTCTGGCAATGGGAAAGATAAATATTATCATTTAAATTTAATTTAGCCATTTGTTGAGAGTCTAAATAAGATTATTGAGTTAGAGAGAGTAGACCAGTGAATTGAAGCCAGGGGTGGCATTTCCTTCAGGGGACATTTGGCAATGGCTGGAGACATTTCTGGTTATAAGTTGGGAAAATGGTACTTCTGACATCTACTAGGGGGAAACCAGTAATACAACTAAGCACTGCAGATTAACAGAATTCCATAACAATTATCTGTTCTAAAATGTCACTGTACTTTGGTTGAGAAACATGCTATGGAGGATATTTTAGAAATCTAAAATTCAGTTCTGTGAGGGTAGGGTCTTTCATTATTTTATCTAAAGTGGAATTCCTAGGTCAGTCTAGTAATGAATTAGAATATCTAGCATTAGTGTAGTATTGTAGTGAAATAAATAATGTAAATATATACACAACTCAGAGAGCCTGGGAAAACAAAGTACCCACAAAAAAGTATTACAAATATATTTTAGCATACCAAACAGCAAGTCAGACCCAATAGAACAGAAAAAGAGAGATGATGAAGAAGGCAGCATCTAAGGTGGATGTACTTTTAAGTTTTAGTAGAGAGAAATAAGAAGAGGGCCATGTGAAACAAGGGAACAATCTTAAGAAAAACACAGTCTTGGTAAGCAGTCCATTGGGATAAAACATAGATATACAGACAGACAGACAGACAGACAGAGAGAGAGAGAGAGAGAGAGATAGATAGATAGATAGATAGATAGATAGATAGATAGATAGATAGATAGATAGATAGATAGATAGATAGATAGATAGATAGATAGATAGATAGATAGATAGATAGATAGATAGATAGATAGATAGATAGATAGATAGATAGATAATAGAAGAAGAAAAAGAATCTTGGAAAGATATAGTAGGGCCACTAGTAGAAACAAACTATGAATACCTGGGTAAGAAAATTGTACTGAATTTTGTATGTAATAGTTCCAGCTAATCAAAAGGTAAAGATAGAAATAATTGGAATAGGGGCCAGAACAAAAGCACAGCGGTAAGGCGTTTTGCCTTGCATGGGGCCAACACAGGACGAACCTGGTTCAAATCTCAGCATCCCATATGGTCCCCTGAGCCTGTCAGGAGCAACTTCTGAGTGCAGAGTCAGGAGTAACCCCTGAATACCTCCAGGTGTGACCCAAAAAACCCAGAGAAAGAGAGAGAGAGAGAGAGAGAGAGAGAGAGAGAGAGAGAGAGAGAGAGAATAAATGGGAATAAATCTGAGTAAGTAAGATTAGGTAAAAGTCTTTCTAGAATCATCTAGAATTGATCTGTAATTAAATAGCATAGGATTTGGGTTTACAAAATACTTGCAATATATAGCCCACGTTTCTTTCCATGTAACTATATATAATAAATATATCACCAAAATAATTTCTCTGCTTTGTTTCTACAAAGAGGAAATACAGTTTAAGACTCAGGGATGAAAAGATGAATAACTATTTTGCACATAACAAGGTACAGATATAAGAAGTTAAACAGTAGTCCCATATTTTGAAATATAGGATTGTGGAGCACAGAATAAAAGTAAAATCTGTAAGGAACAGGATATTGCTGATGCTGCCTTTAGACATATAATAACAGACAAGTGTAGAGGTACAAGGAAATAAATGAGGGAGTTCCTTCATGATGTGATGAGACAAAAGAAAGATGTAAACAAAGAAAATGGAACAGAATTGGGAAAGAAATCAAAACACTGCCATGGAAGATGAAGTGTGTGTGTGTGTGTGTGTGTGTGTGTGTGTGTGTGTGGTGGTGGTGGTGGTGGTGGTGGTGGTGGTGGTGGTGCAAGAAAGCAAATCCAGGGACTTGGACATGCAGAACTAATTCTGCCACTGAGTTCTATTCCCGGCAACACTATTATGGAAGGCCAAGATGAAAGCATCTGAAGAAAATTTCTGGTTGGGCTTTTGGGCTTGTATAACCTGTGTTATCACAGAAGGTCAGAAAGATAAGCTATAATGACAAGAAAGCTAACTTAAGAAGTAATAGCAGCTTGCTTTTAATGGAGAGGGTATGTAATGTCCTGGACACAAGATAATTTACATGAATACAAAAAAATTAGTGAAGAAAATATAGCTTGTTATGATGAAAATTAAAATAACTTTCAAAAAAGAATCTTAGAACTTGAATAATTTTTCTCAGCTTCATATTTTTATATCCTTCTACAAATTGAAAAAAATAAAAAAAAATTGGATGGTACTCAGAGGCCAAATGATCTCAGGAACATTGAGTAAAAAAAGAAGAGTCTGATCTAAATGCCCAAGTCAAAGTCAACAACAATATAATCAACTATAACAAGCTATACAAAACATGGATTTGTTACACTTGCAATCCAGAGGGCTAAGGGTGGAAGTATGGGATGCATGCTGGGAACTATGGTGGAGGAAAGTCAACACTGGTGATTTGAATGGCCCTAATTCACTGTCACTATTTGCCTAAAATACAACTGTGAAAGACTTATAATTCACAATGGTCTCAATAAAAAAAACTTTCAAAATAAAGGCTGTTGATGTAGCTCAGTATCTGAGTACTTGCCATTTAGATGCGAGTCCTTGTATTCCATCCTTGGGTTTGCAAAATAAACAAACTAGTTTTATCCCATATAGATTCTTAATCTTTCTTTACATCTGCATTTTAAATTTTGAATGCAAAATTAATAATAAAAATGATGATTCATTTGGTAAAATATAGATGATCTAAGAAACACATCTAGAGCCCAGAGTGATAGCACAGTGGTAGAGCTTTTGCCTTGCACTTGGCCAACCTGGGTTCGATCTCTGGCATCCCATATGGTCCCTCGAGCTTGCCAGGAGTGATTTCTGAGTACAGAACCAGGAGTAGCCCCGGAACACCACCAGGTGTGGAAGAAAGAAAGAAAGAAAGAAAGAAAGAAAGAAAGAAAGAAAGAAAGAAAGAAAGAAAGAAAGAAAGAAAGAAAGAAAGAAAGAAAGAAAGAAAGAAAGAAAGAAAGAAAGAAGAAAGAGAGAATGAAAGAAATAGAAACAAAGAAAGAAAAAGAAAGAAAGAAAAAAGAAAGAAAGACAGAAAGAAAGACAGAAAGAAAGAAAGAAAGAAAGAAAGAAAAGAAAGAAAGAAAGAAAGAAGAAAGAAAGAAAGAAAGAAAGAAAGAAAGAAAGAAAGAGAGAGAGAGAGAAGAGAGAGAGAAAGAAAAGAAAGAGAGAGAGAGAGAGAGAAAGAAAGAAAGAAAGAAAGAAAGAAAGAAAGAAAGAAAGAAAGAAAGAAGAAAGAAAGAAAGAAAGAAAGAAGAAAGAAAGAAAGAAAGAAAAAGAAAGAAAGAAAGAAAGAAAGAAAGAAAGAAGAAAGAAAGAAAGAAAGAAAGAAAGAAAGAAAGAAAGAAAGAAAAAAGAAAGAAAGAAAGAGAAAGAAAGAAAGAAGAAAGAAAGAAAGAAAGAAAGAAAGAAAGAAAGAAAGAAAGAAAGAAAGAAAGAAAGAAAGAAAGAAAGAAAGAAAGAAAGAAAGAAAGAAAGAAAGAAAGAAAGAAAGAAAGAAAGAAAGAAAGAAAAGAAAAAACTACATCTAAGTTATAAACAAGTTATTTTCCAATTATTAATTTAAGCCATATGGCACTCAAAATACTTTCTGGTAGGGGGGATGAAATTAGTTAAATTTCTAAACCTGGATAGTTATTTCTCCAAAGTTATTTTAGATATAGCATATTTAAAAAGTTTATTTTAAAGATTGTTTATTACAAATCTAGAATATGGTGAACATTATCTGTGAAAAATTATAAGTTTTTATCTGTAGTTATTATTGCTTTAATATTAATATTGGAAGTTGTAAATAGAAAAAGAGAGCTGGTTTTTTGTAAAAAAAAAAAAACTATACACTCTATTCCATTTGATAGAGTGATTTTCCCAATACAAATATTTGCAATAACTTTTACTTCAACGAAAACAGACATAAATAATAAATATAACACTAACTAAAGTATTGCATTTGTACAAAATACTTTACAGTTTAATATTTGTCTGTTAAAAATAAAAACCATATTAAGTGACTAATGATATTTGCTTAATTTAACCATTATGACATACAGAGTTAAAATGTTGTTGGTAGTTGAATTTTAGTTATGCAATGTTCCAATACCCGTCCCTTCACAAGTGTTCATTTCCCACCACCAATTTCTCTACCCTCAATCTGCTTGTATGACAAACACTTCTCTTTTTCTCTTATCTCTCTCTTCTCTTTCTTTCTCTTTTCATTTAGCCATTACTATTATTTAGGCAATACTGTTATTGAAGGAATATCATGTATATGATTTTATTTAATTTCAATTCCCAATTCTTGTGCAGAATGAACATTTCCAACTATTATTATTGTTGTGATTTTTCTTTTTGTTTTTGTTTATGGGCCACACCCAGTGATGCTCAAGGATTACTTCTAGCTATGTGCTCAGAAATTGCTCCTGGAAAGAAGGATAAATACAGAAAGATTGCACTTACCTGAGGTATTTAGAATATAAACCATATATACATACAATACTCCATGAACTAATACAATGCTCTAAAGGGTAGAAACTCCAAACACCATAGGTGTCAGCATATAGCGAGGAGAAGTGTTCAAATCAAGGCTCAGAGTAAACCCTGAAAAAAACAACGAGTGGCCCAAATAACAAATAATCAAAAGTTATCTATATATATATATTTTAAATAGGGGTCTACCCAGTGTGTGCTTTGAAACCAGTGATCTTCTGACTATTCAGTGCCAGGGGTCCCCAGAGCTACACCAAGCAGTGCTCAGTGTCATGAGGTACCAAACACCTTTTGAACTATTATTTCAACCATATATGAATAACTATTTTTACTATTAGTGATCTTAACCTAAATCCTAATGGGTCTGAAAAGAGAGTAGGCATTCTAGAAAATTCATTGACTACTTGATGTGGCCTAGCACTTAAGATAATGGCTCTACGTCAAACATAAGGCTTTGTCCAATACAGGAATCTAGTATTTGCAATCCTGGGGGTTTGTGCAGAAAGTAATACCACTGCCTTGTTTTACCACAGGTCTACAATTATGAAACAAAATCGCAACCCTCCTAATCTGAACAGGAAAAGAACTGGTATTACCCCCAATACCAAACAAGCTGTCAGGATAGGACTAGAGCCAAAATTCTGCCACTTTGAAATGCTTTTTGTATTCAGGAATGTGAATGATGATTATCTAATCATGCAGTTTAAAAGGCGCATAGCCTAAGGGTCGGGGACCCTTTCCCAGAGTCTAACATCTGTACTTGCTTCATCTCTTGCAATGTCCATTCATGCAATGAGTAACAGGGGACCTGTTATTACTCTTTTCCAAAAATTTTTCACATAAACTGCTCCAGCAGGCCTGGAACATGTGCAGCTTGGCCATTTGTCCTTGCTACACCAATACCAACAATAAATCAGTATCTGGAGTCACAGAAGTAAACAAAACTGAAAGTTCCTGCCCTCGAGCTTACATTCTCCTTGGAAGAAAGACAAAACAACACAATGGGAGAACTGATCCATACAATAGAGTTTAGGGGAGGAAAATGAGAGGCAAGAACATTGTGGGAGGGAAGTAGGCACACTAGTGAAGGGTGTGGTATCAAATTACTTCCATGGAAAACTATCATTAATAGTATTGTAAATCACAGAACCTCAATCAATAAAATTGTTCATTGTTTTTTAAGGAAGAAAGCTATAGTTGAATAAAAAGATAAAGGTGCCAAATGGTTAAAATGTGATATAAAGGATAATAAAGTGATAAAATGAAATAGAATCGTCATGATGATAGTGCAGTCAGTTTAAATTACATTGAAAAATGACATAAGGATTGAATCATGTTGGTGAGGTGGCAATACTTTTTGGTTTGGTTTGGTTTTGGACCACACCTAGATTGCTCAGGATTTACTCCTGGCTCTGAGCTCAAAGATCAAATCTTGCAGTCTCAGAGAACCAAATGGGATGCCAAAGATTGAACCCAGGCTAGATGAATGCAATACAAATGCACTATCCACTATACTACCACTCTGGCCTTGGGAAAAACATTCTTGGCTGAGAAAATTCAGTTCAAAGACCTTAAGAAGGGAAATATTTCCTATATTTGAGGAAAATCAAAGAGGTTCTTTAAATTCCAAAACATCTAGAACAAAGAAATGTTATAAAGAAAAGATAAAATTATTCTGTCATAGCAAGTACAGTTTCTTGTGTTTAGGAAGTCACAACTAAAATCAGAGGACTAGAGAGAAGATGACAAAATTCAGTGAAAACTTTCTTTTTGAAGAAAGGAAGGGCAGGGCAAGAAGCTGATGCCTTGAGTATCCTTACATGGGGAAGTAGGTGAAAAACCTTCTCTTTTTATACTCTCTTAGCTCTGAAGATAAATGGACACTTTGCGTAGGGTTTAATACATGCAAGATGCTAAGTCAAAAGGATTTGGGAAAGAGCAGAATAGAGGAGGGAAATGGGGGATATTAATAGCATGGAAGTTGCATTGGTGAAGGGGGATGTATTTAAGGCTAAAAAACCAATTATAAACATATTTGCAACCATGGTGCTTAAATAAATTATTAAATAAATAAGTTATTATTAAAAATAAAATAAATAAATAAATAAACCAATATTTTATTTATTAAAGAATAAACCAAAGGAATAACCAAAAAACAGAAGGAGAGAAAATCAGCCTTCAGAAAGGATGAGGACGAAAAAAAAGAGGATCATCTCCTGAATATACTGGTTTCTTTATAGCATAGATTAAGTGCACTTTATTATCTGAACATATCATTATACAATAACTATAAAGAAGCTGTTCGGGGGTTAGAGTAATAAATAGTGCAGTAGGTAGGGCATTTTCCTTGATGCAGCCAACCTAGGTTCTATCCCCAGTATCATATATGTTCCACTGGACTTGCCATGCTTAATTCCTTACTGCAGACCCAGGCACAACACCTAAACACTGCCAAATCACCACCCAAAAGATATTCTGTAAATTTTGGATGCCTAAAGAGTATGGGGGCAGAGCAGTGGTACAGCAGTAGGGCATTTGCCTTGCATGCAACTGACCCAGAATGAACCTTGGTTCTATCCCCCAGCATTCCATAAAAATCCATCCCAACATTAAACCAGAGGAGTAGAATTGTCTTATTCCAATATTGTCTTATTTCCATAATGTACTATGTTAGAGATAAGCAGAGTGCCTTCCATGTCAGGAAAATACTGGCCTTTGATCTATTCTATTCACCCTTATTTATTTTTGAATATTTCCTAATATCACTCTTTAATATTTCTCTGCTATATTTCATAGATTCTTGAAAACTATATTAGTCTTTGAAAAGAGACAGGTATAAACAAACAAACAAGCTTCCATTTCTTTTCCTTTCCACAGTTTTTATACACAGAAGGCCCAATTCAACTTATACCTCAATTATTATAAAAAAAATAAAATTAAAAAAACCTTCTGTCTAATTTTTTTTACTATTTTCATTCCTCATAAATGTTGGATTCCTCTTATTCAATATTGTTTTCATCACTCTACCCAGCTGCTCAAAATCTGCAGTTGCTTAGTGATATAATTGTTGTAGATACAGTCTTCAGGGTTATATTCAGAGCCCTTCATCAATTGCCCACACATTTCCAATTTTATCTTACATGCTCACTAACAAGGTACTTCTGGATAATTCAAAATGATTGCCATTCTTCAGTAATCACTTGATTTGTGCAAAGTTCAATCCAAGGGCTTTATTGAACTTAGTTTGTTCTACTGGGAAAATGGCAGCTATATTTTGCTTTATGTTTTGAGAACTTACAGCACAGGTAAGCACCTAGCTTATATTAGTTGATTATAATTCCATATCCTAAAGCATGCAGCACAGAGTTGATCACTCAATAGCAAGTTTTTCTGAATATGCTGTTTTTAACTTCTGCTAATACTATTTTCACAGTTTTGAAAAGTGCTTTTCCCTCTGCAATCATTAGATCCTAAAGGGCAGGCACTGGAAGCACATTGAAACCGGAGAGGGGAAGTATGGTTACAGGCTGATGTCACTTACCATTGCAAAACGTTGAGCAGATAATGCATCCTTCAATGTGGCCTTTTTCTAGCTCTGCTGAATAAATGGTAACAGAAGCACTGGGAGGGGTGCTCAAGATATGAGGATACTATCTTAGGAAGGACACTTGTCTTGCAGGTTTGATCCCTTGCACCCGATAGTTTTCTGAGTCTCATCAGGAGTAATCGATTCCTGAGTGTAGAGCCAGAATTAAGCCCTTAGCACCACTAGGTGTGGTCCAAAAATTAAAAAATAATAAAAAATTAAAAAAACTTTTTTTACCTTGGTTATGTTTCAAGAACGCTCTCCCTTTTTATCTGGGGCAGCCAGAAAAGATAATGTAGAAAAACTAATAAACAAATTTCACTTTCTAAGTTCTTGGTAGTTGAGAACAAGCCTGTAATAAAATATTTCATCCTCTCAAAGGTCCCAGCTAAATTAAAATAAAATAAAAATGGGAGTTCTAATGAAATATAAACTTTAATCTTAACATCTTATTCCTTAATACTCCAGTTATATTTCCATGTCAGTTACAACTACCTCACATTGTATTAAAATTTTACACTGAGGAGATTCTTAATATTTTGCTTTTGACTAGACACAAATTATGTCCTTTCAAAAAATGTGAGATAAAAATTACAAAAGTATCTTAATTTTGTGTTAGAACATCTTGGTAAAGCATGTTTCTAGTTCATCAGACTCAGACAATCTCAGGTGCCACCAAATGTGCCTTGACATGGCCTTCACTAGTTATGCTAATGCATATCTTGCCTCCTTTCTGTAGTTCCTAATCAATAAAAATTAAATTTCTGTCTATACTAAAATTAAATTTCTGCCTGTTTCTACCAAATCCCAAAAAAGTACCCCATGCTACCTTATCTCATTTTATAATCAACTCTAACACATGATGTGGAGAGAGTATCAAAATTCAATATCCTCTGAGTTCATGATCTAATTCCCTTTAGTTCACTCTAGTTAATTTACACTATATGTTAAAGGTTGACTTGCCTCTTTCCTGCTGCTGCAAAAAAGGGGGGAGAGGATATGTTGTCATTCTACCCCCCAGTATCTCATTTGGAGACTATTTGGAAACATGCTTAAAGATGTAAATAATTGAGACTGAGATATGTACACTTGGTACAACACTTACTTGCCTTGCACACTGTTGACCTGAATTCAAATCCTAATATACTATTATGGTTCCCCAAGCTTTGTGAAGAGGGATTTCTGAACTCAAAGCCAGGATTAAGTCCTGAGCACTTCCAGGTGTGGCCCAAACTCCTCCCCCCAACACACACACACACACACACACACACACACACACAAATACACACATGTAACTAATTAAATTAAGATGAGATCATATCAAAGTAAGATAGACCCTTAACTAATTCTTATCATGTAGTTATAAGAGGAGGAAAGTGCTCTGTGAAGACAGAAAGACACAAAGAAAAGGCCAATAAAAGACATGGTGCATATTAGGTACATTGCCACAAATTAAGGAGCATCTAAGGTCCCCCAGATGCTAAAAAAAGGCAAGAGAATAAAATCATTTCTTCCAAACAAGGTTTAAGAAATATCTGTGAGAATATAAACTATCTATCCAGTCTTTGATTCTTAGCTAAGGCAACCAAGAGAAACAAATACACTGTAAATCCCTCCTACTTCCCAGACTTGCTGAGAAAATGAACTCTTCCCTCAACAATGCTAGGCAAATGCTTCTTCCTGAAACTCAAAACAGTTCATGGGTGCCGATGAATCAATGACTTCCTTTTTAGGAAAGTCTTCCTCTTTTCTTTCTCTGAAGTAAAGAAGTGAAAATGCAATGCAATATCATTTATAGAACAGCAGCCTTCGATTCAAGACTCACAAGCCTACACTGTATGCTTAGAAACTCCAGCAAATACTATGCCCTCTATTTCTAGGCACTGCGCATTTTGAGCAGCTTGGCCTAATACTCTCAGCACTGTCAGAAAAATTAGCTCAGACTCCAGAGAACTGACCTCCCTTCATCCTGCAGTGTTGGAATGCAGGAAAAGAACAGCAGCTCTGGTCAACCTCAACATCTTGCAAAGTAAAACTGAGGCTTTTCAGACACAATGGAAGACACGTTTGACTTCAGGTGCGTTGAGAATCCCTGCAATGACAACAGTGTCTAGTTGATTCTTCCCATTTTTCATTGTTTATGCTTTTAATTATTTCCCAATTAAATGAAAATTTCTGAATATCGAGCACAGATTTGACTTTTAAAAACCAGATGTCTGAGAGTTGGGTTTTCCTTTTAAATTAACACAGGCAAACAATGTTATCTCCATGTTAACAAAGGAAACCATCTTCTCTCTCCCTTTGTGTTCCTTTCAGAGACTTTGGGTAAATGAAGGCCACACTTGGTCTGATAGGCACATGTGCCCAAGATAGAACTGATGCCAAGTCGGCCAGTTCTTTTATGGAAAAATGACATTCAGCAGCAGGGCCTGGATCTCCAGTAAGCTCCACATATTGTTGAGGCAGCTCTGAGAATGAGCTGGGATCAGTCAGATGGTACCCACAGATGCTAACAGCCACTGTGAACTGCTCTGACCCCCTGTGTATCACTTGCCTCCAGTTTTTCCAGAAACTGACCTCCTCCCATTTTCAATATGCCTGCAAATCATAATAGCACTAATAGGTGCTCAAGAACCCACTGTTCTTATTAGCATGAGAACACATAGGAGAGTAGTAATAATGAGTTTGCAGGAGTGAGGAAAAGAAAATGAAAAAAAGAAAATGAAATACACTTTTCATCTTTTTCTTAGAAGCAGGATGTTTTGTCCCCCCCCCTTGAAAATGTGAATGTACTGCTTTTGTACAAGTGTCGACTCTAGTTCTAAGATTACCATCAAGAACTAGAGAATTTCATCAGACCCAACTATTAATTTCAAGCAACTTTGGTTCTTGTTTCACAAACCTAGTAAGCAGGCACTTGAGAAAGTCTGTTCATTGCATGTGGGAAAGATAATTCAGAAGATAAATACGGTAGATGTCAGAGAAAATGCAGAAGCCCACAGAATATATTTTCTGTTGTAAGCAGTGTAACTAGCTAGCAACATAGGTAAGGAGAGGAATATGGGAGGAGTTAGCTTATACATAGTTATTTTATACTGTACCATCTTGCAGCAGGTCTTCGGAAGAATTTGTGTGGGTTTGTTAGGGAAGTAAAATTGGGTCAGGATAGTTTCACACTCTACTACAACATTCTTTGCATTATTTTTATAGTCTCATTTTAGGCAACTAATATTTTTGTATCGTTGCTAATTTTTTTAAATTGACCCAAGCATACTGGCTAAAATGAAATAAGATGCCTTAACCTATTTTTGTTTCACCTTAATTTATCAGATTCTAACAGATTCAAAAATTGATTTGTAAATATAATTCATATTGTTTCAGAAAGATTATTGCACTGTTTTGTATTTAAAAATGTATTAAGACAAAGAAATTTTTGAAAAAGAAACAAACTTGTTAATGAACATGGTTTTCCCTATTTATTTAGATATCATTATTACCACATTTATAATTTGAGAAAATGGAAAGTCATAAAATTATTTTATTATCATAAGATAATGAAAAATCTATAACATTTGAAACCTTTGTTATAAAAGCAAATCTGGCAAGTGGAACTCAAAATAATAATCTTTAAAAGGAAGAATGAAATATAAGGCAGCATTTGACAGAATGACAATAAAAACTCAATGTGAATTGTCTTATAAAAACTAAAGTTAACACTTTGTATCTGATCTTCAAATGCCCAAATATACTCAGACAGGATCCCCAGTCTTCTCATCTGCTCCAGCCCTTAGCCAAAGGATATATATAACCTTTTTTGATTTCTAGGTAATATTCATTATAAGAATCTCAGGTAATCCATATACCAAAAAAAATTGGTTCTTTAATAATCTGATCAAGTTATGGACATTTTCCAGAAAAAAATGCATATACATATCACTTTCCAGTATATATATTCAAGAGTTCGTAGATTCCTTTCAGGATCTGTGAGCATTGTCAATTACCCATGGATCTCACGTTAGGAATTCATAATATAGAATATATCTAGAACAACCAGAAACTGAAGTTCTTTGAAACAGAAGATCATCTTGAATCCCATTCCTCACATTGAAATATCTGTATTGTCCATTTCCTAGTTAAGTTGTGTGATCCAGAGTGCCAGTAACTGCTTTTAACCAGTTATAATAGTTTTCTACTCACAAAACTATGATATTTAGTCAACTAAACCATCTCAATAAATTTTAGTAAATATATAATATTTTTCTTCCTGAGACTGAAACAAAAAATAACCCATGTCTGCTATTTTCTGGAGCTCAAACTCACACTTACAAGTCTTTTCCCACTATTCTTACACCTCCTTTTTGTCTCTTATGTCCTTAGGCCTTTGACCTCCAAAAGTTATCATCTTTTTTTCTCCCTGAATTTTTGGACCATTGGCTCTCCATAGTAAATTTTTTTAAAAAATAGAAAATGGGCTTGAGCATAGTACAGAGGGTAGGGCATTTTCTTTGCATATAGTCGACCCAAGGTCAGTTCTTCTCATACTACATAGTCCCCCAAACTTGCCAGGAGTAATTAATGAGCACAGAGTCAGGAGTAACCCCTCAGCACCACTGGGTGTGGCCCAAGAAAAATAGGCAAACTGTTGCCAAATCATTGTAATTTATGATAAAAAAAAATATTGAAGTCATGCAGTAAAGTGAGTCTTGCGTCATGCACCTCAGACTTTGTTTTTGCTTCATTTTGCTTTTTTTGA
This sequence comes from Suncus etruscus, assembly GCF_024139225.1. NCBI lineage: Eukaryota > Metazoa > Chordata > Mammalia > Eulipotyphla > Soricidae > Suncus > Suncus etruscus. Next base: position 30,635,233 of record NC_064857.1, on the reverse strand, counting down.
GGCCACATGCAGTAGTGCTCAGGTCTACTCTTTGCTTTGCATCCATGGATCAAGCCTGGTGGACCCAGCATATAACCCCAGGTTGGCCATGTGTAAGGCAAGCTCCCTAACCACTGTGCTATCTCTCCAACCTTTGACTTTGTTTTTAATAATACATGAATTCGAACTCAAACAGTTAAGAATGGTGAAAGTGTCCTTCGCTGATCCCACAAGAACAACTTTATTGCACTTCACCACAGTTCAAATACTAGCATTAATGTGCTTCACAAATAATCTTTTTGAACATCAAGCTGGGATATGAACACTAGCAGAGACCTGGCAAATTCTCTTAAACTGGCTTCTGGTGGGAGCAAAACACTTCAAAAGGTAATTGTCTTATATCAGAATAGTACTTGTAAAAGCAGTTCACAGTACCCGTAAAAAAAAAAAAACTTAATAAAAATATCTGATAAATCATGATGATAGCCTCCATATTTCTTTGTTTAATTCTCAGTTTTCTTCTAAGACCTTCTTGAAGTTTGGTTGTAATGGATCATTACGTCCATAATGTGCTCAATGTTGGAGTGAATTTTGAACAGTTTTTAGGCTGCATACTGTTTTCTTCCAGATAATTTACTGGATTAAAATTAGCAGTGTGAAAAGCTGTAGAGAAATCTAAATGCCTGCCAAATCAAAGAAATAATCACATTTTTATGAATATTTAATATCATAGTCATGGCAAATAAGGCAAGTAATTAGTACTTACCATAAATTTGCAAAGTATTATTTTATGTAAATGTTACATTCTACTAGTTTGATATGAATTATTCATTGTATAAGCAGACACTGACACAAACCAGTAAACATTGAAATCTATGGCTATTAGTTTACTTACCTTCAATGATTTTGTGCAGAATATATACATATTTTTTGCCATATATCATGTTTATTATTTGTACCCTGAAGGGACAAAAAAAACAATGAGAAGAATATTATTTAAAACCACCAACTATTTTATAGTAAAAAAGCTTATAAACAAATGTGAACTATGAGGCTTCTTCATGAATACAGATGAAGAGCCCCCCAACTCTGACTCTGACTCTTTACCTACTATGTGGATTTGGGGTTTTTTGTTTTGTTTTTGGGGTTTGGGACTACACGCGGGAGTGCTCAGAGGTTACTCCTGGCTCTGAGCTCAAAAATAACTTTTGGCAGGTTCAGGGGACAATATGGGATACTGGGGATCGAACCTGGAAACTGGGTCTCTCCCGTGTTAGCCTTATGCAATGCAAATGCTCTATGGCCGTGCTATTGCTCCAACCCCTAATATGTAGATTTTTAATGAGGAACAGTTCTGGGTGATGTTACAAGAACAAATGTGTTGGGGGGGGGAATTTTATGCTACAAATTACATAGTAAAGAATTGATCTTTTCGAAGGGCTACAGAAAAGCAATCTCTTAATGTCATTATAAACTTTAATGTCATGCCTAACTAGAGTATCTTCCTTTATTTAGTGTTGGCATCTATAAAGTCTAACATGAAAATATTAGCTCACATGATATTTGCCACTGTATAAAAGAATTGAAGACTAGAGGTATCACTCCAATCTCTGGAACACATGGAAATTAGGACAACCCATAGGGTAATATGCGACTGAGATATCTCTAGACAAAATCCTGGACAGCTAACCTGGGTGAGCCTCCCTAGTTGGCAATTTTTAGTTGCATTGTGTCACACATAGAATCCTAGAGAAATGAAGCCTATCCATATCTCCATGGGGAAAAAACTATTAGAATTCCTCCTGGGCTCTCTTCCCTATGATTTTTCCCCTTATCTAAAATTCAATTTTAGAGGCAGGAGCAATAGTACAGCAGGTTGGGTCCTTGCCCTGCACTTAGCCAACCCAGGTTAAAGTCCCAGAACCACCCCCCCAATATAGTCCTGAAGGTACTACCAAGAGTAATTCCTGAGATCAAAGTTAGGACTAAGTCGTGAGCAATGGCAGGTATTGCCCTCTTCCAAAAACATACATAATTTTGGATGACTAAAGGAAAGCAAGGAATTATCCTACCGCTCTCTGGAAATCCTATTTTCAACTAACTAAAGTTGATTCATATTTCAGGAAATTCCTAAGTCTGAATAACTGTACCAATGTGATCACAGTGACAAAAGAGAATGTGAAGAGTAAGATGCCAATGAAACCTTCTTAAATCCTGTATTGGGAGAAAAAAGAACAGCAGGATAGGTTCCTTGGTTCTGTCTATAGACAAAAATCTTCAAAACGAGCATTCTCACATTTGTCCCTATATATTTCCTAGACTTTCCCACCCATACTTTCTTCTAAATTATATAGAAATTTCTTATTCAGTAAAATTCCACTGTGCTTTATGTATGAAAGTCGCACTATTAGTTAGTAGAAGTGATAACCTAATCTAAGCACACATCATCCTCATCCAGGAGAGGATACAGGCTACATCAAATCTAGTCTACTCATAGGATATTGATAGAAAATAAAGGGAAAGTTGATAATGTTCACTGAAATTGGTCCACTTGGTCAGTTTAAGACATGGACTTTCTCTTCCATTAGAGAGGCAACAAAACATACTTACTACACACACACCCCAGCCCATGTCTACAAACACCAACTGGAGTATAGAAGTCTTTCAGGTCCAAGAAAATAGTAATAATAGCCATCCAGAGAGTAGTGATAAAAAAAATGAATCTTATCACTTTCATTGAAAATTCTACTGGTGGGCCTGGAGAGATAGCACAGCGGTGTTTGCCTTGCAAGCAGCCGATCCAGGACCTAAGATGGTTGGTTCAAATCCTGGTGTCCCATATGGTCCCCCGTGCCTGCCAGGAACTATTTCTGAGCAGACAGCCAGGAGTAACCCCTGAGCATTGCCGAGTGTGGCCCAAAAACCAAAAACCAAAAAAAAAGAAAAATCTACTGGTGGGCCTGGAGAGATAGCACAGCGCAATTTGCCTTGCAAGCAGCCGATCCAGGACCTAAGGTGGTTGGTTCAAATCCTGGTGTCCCATATGGTCCCCCGTGCCTGCCAGGAGCTATTTCTGAGCAAACAGACAGGAGTAACCCCTGAGCACTGCTGGGTGTGGCCCAAAAATAAAAAAAATAAATAAAAAAATAAAGAAAAAAGAAAAGAAAAAAAAAGAAAAAGAAAAATCTACTGGGGCCAAAGCAAAGCAATAGCACAGCACATAGGCCATTTGCCTTCTAAGCAGCCAATCCAGAATCTATTCTCAATGCTCTATATGGTTCTCTGAGACCCACCCTGAGTGAACCCAGAGCACAGAGCTAGGATTAAGCTTGAGCCCTGCTGGGTGTGGTCGAAAAACAAAACAAAAATTGAAAAAGAAAAAAATGCACTATGAAGTTTTCTTTTTTGTTAAATTAATATCTTTATTTAAACAGCATGGTTACAAACATGTTTATAGTTGGGTTTCAGTACAACCCCAACTATAAATATGTTTGTAATCATGGTGCTTAAAGAAAGATTTTATAAAATAAAAAAGTACAACCCCCTCACCAGTACAACATTCCACCACCAGTACCCCTATCTCTCCCCTTCCCCACCCCTCCAGCCTATCTATTTCTCTCATTCATTACCATTATTATGATAATTGTTGGTGTAGTTATTTCTCTAACTGCACTCACCAATCTTTGTGGTAAGCTTTATATCCTTTCAAACCTCATCTCTATTGTCTCTGGGTATTATTACCCAATATCTTTTATTTTTCTTAAATTCCACAGATGAGTAAGAGTATTCTGTGTCTATCTCTCTCCCTCTGACTCATTTCACTCAGCATAATAGTTTCCATGTTCATCTATGTATAAAAAATTTCTATGACTTTATTTTTCCTGATATCTGCATAGTATTCCATTATGTATATGTACCATAGTTTCTTTAGCCATTCATCTGTTGTCAGGTATCTGAGTTGTTTCCAGATTCTGGCTATTGTAAATAGAGATGCATTGAATATAGGCATGCAAAAGGCATTTTTGTATAGTGTTTTTGTGTTCCTAGGTATATCCCTAGGAGTGGTATAGCTGGATCATATGGGAGCTCAATTTCCAATTTTATGAGGATTCTCCATATTGTTTTCCATAAAGGCTGATTTTCTTTTAGGTTGGTGAAGAGTGAAGAAAATGTCTACTAAGATACTTTCTTAATGCTTATAAATGTATTCCTTTGGCTGGGGAATAGGGAAACAGGAAAGAATGATTAGTTATAGTTTTGTAAAATAAATTAAGTTTCACTTATACATATCTATTCCTCTCTAGATAGTAGTTAACAATACTTTATTGTATGTAATATGTTTATATTGTACTCTTAAAATTTTCTGAGAGAATATTCTATGTTATAGATTCTTACCAAAAACATATATATATTGCTTTTTTGGGGTGGGCCACACTCGGTGATGCTCAGGGGTTACTCCTGGCTATGCTCTCAGAAATCTCTCCTAGCTTGGGAGACGCTGGGGAATCAAACCACGATCCGTCCTAGGTGAGCATGTGCAAGGCAAACACCCTACTGCTTGTGCCAATGCTCCTGCTCCTCACAAAAGATACATATTAGGGGGCCGGGTGGTGGCGCTAAAGGTAAGGTGCCTGCCTTGCCTGCGCTAGCCTTGGACGGACCGCAGTTCGATCCCTCAGTGTCCCATATGGTCCCCCAAGCCAGGAGCAACTTCTGAGTGCATAGTCAGGAGTAACCCCTGAGCGTTACTGGGTGTGGCCCAAAATCCAAAAAAAAAAAAAAAAGATATATATTAACTAATGTACTGGAGGAAACTTTTGGAGGTGAAGCTATATACAGCATTTAAAATTAAAATGGTTCCAGAGGGGCTGGAGCGATAGCACAGTGGTAGGATGTTTTGCCTTGTAAGCAGGTGACTCAGGATGGACCTCAGTTCAATCCCTGGCATCCCATATGGTCCCCCAAACCAGGAATGATTTCTGAGCACACACCCTGAGCATCACCGGGTGTGGCCCAAACCCCCCCAATAAATAAATAAATAAATAAATAAATAAATAAATAAATAAAATGGTTTCAGAGATATGTACTTATTCCCAAAATTATCAAGTGTTTACATCCAATGTGCCTATCAAAATTTAATAAAGCCTTTTTACCCAAAATTGTAATTTGTAATAAATTATAAATATCCTTTACACTGATATTTCTATGTCGACAGAAGCAGACTATGTCCAGTACAATTTAAAAAATGAAATGGCTGAATTTAGCAAATTCATGAAATTAAGATGTATAAAACAGCTTTACAGGGTGGTTCTTCTCAGAACTCCACTCACTCTACAAAAATCAATTATGAAATTAGATTTCCTGGATTAAAATCTAAATTCTCACCTAAAGTCTATATGACCTTGCATGAGCACTCAAATGCCATTGAATGAGAATAAGTACATCACCTCCCATATGGCTGTTATGAGGGTCCCATGGTTCATCTCCATAAAGCATTTAGCAAAACATCTGGAACAATGTGAGTCCACCATGAGTGTTAAGTATTTAATCATTGTTTTTTGTTGTTAATCTCATTCCTTCATTGTGAATAATACTACTCTGCTGCTGAAAAAGATGTTATTAAACAAAGAGGTCAAAACCATTATATAATTCTCTGTCTACTTCTTAAAACATTTTAAGAGTTTTACCACAGTATAATCTAGTTTGGGGATAAATATTGTTTCCTCTGTGACCCTAACATTCAAACACACATAAACTTAAAGAGGAAATGAAATAGAAACATTACATTTTAACATGTTGAACTAAACAAGATCCATAGAATATAAGTCTTTAATTTATCTCAAACTTTGATTTAATGGAACCAGATGTTAAAGTAAACATCTCAACTTTAATTTAAGCAGTGACTCCAAGACAATAAATATCACATTTCAAAATGATATAGAAGACACCAGTCAGAACATGCATGGAACTTGTTTTGAAGGTGATTATTTACACTGTTGACTTCTTATTCTCAATCTAGAAAGGATTAGAGGAATGAAAAAATGTTAAAAATTTTAAAACTTGGGGAAATGGTTGTCTGCTTTCAGTGACAATTTTATCTAAGACTAAAGGAATTAGAAGCAATAAAAAATATCAGTGAATTCTCCTCCCTGGGCTTTTTATGGTCTCCCTCTAAGAACTTGCCATGCAAACTGCAGATCTGGGGATCATAAAGCACTATTGTCTGACTCTGGGATGTAAAGGCTCTTGCTAGCTAGCAACACTAACTGAGAAGTAAAGACAGTTAGCTGGGACCAAAGATTACTGATCACCATCTCTCAAATGCAATCTCTCATAAGAGAAACACAGCACTGGAGTAATTTAGAACCTACCTAGAAAGCTGAGGTGACCCCAACAGAACACCAAACAATCAGTTCCCATGAACAAGGGCCATGATCCTGACCAGTCAGTGAACATATACTTGCAGGGCAGAAAACCTCACCAATCTTCCATGTTAAAGGAACAGATAATCCATAAAAGTGTCCCCCAAGAGAAAAATCATTTTATAAAGTCATTTGACAAGAAAATGTCATCAATGAGACCTTTCTATGTCCTTCTCATCCTCCATTCCAACTCCAACTCAAGTCTAATGCAGCAAGTATAAAAAAGAAAAGGCAAGCAGTTCTAGCAAACCTGCAAGGGTACTAGTTGTTGTATATGAAAACATTTCCATAAGATTATTCTTTGCCTGTTGTCCCACCTTGACCTTCCAGGTGGGGTGCTGTTGAGAGCCGAATAAATAGTTAAGGAGCGAGGTGTTCAGGGTCTTTTGGAAGAGTTTACTGGCTGGCTTCAGGTGTTTTTTGGAGCTGGTAGTAGGCTGACAAAGGACTCTCTGCGCCCAACCTTTTTTACCCCTTTACCCTCCTGTCTGTGTGGATTATTTACTGTGGATGAATATTACCAAGATCTCCCCCCACAAGAGGATAAGTGGATGAGAATCAATTTCTCATTCTGGGAGCTCTTTGAAGATACACAAATAACCAATAAAGGAGTAAACGGAACCTAACACTAGTTGCATCAGGCCCCTGCTGGCGGGAAAAGCTTATTGCGAAATAAAGGCAAGTGTTTTATTTGTTGCCCTAACTTGACATGACATACTTATTACTGATCTTAAGTTGATATATTACCAGAGATAATTGGAGAATCTTTTGTTATCTAAAATTAACCAGAGAATCCATGCCTAAAGGCAGCAGAGAAACAAGCAATGAGAGAGATGGAAGTCTTTCCAGAGCACAGCTTATGAGTCTCACTTGCTCAATACAATGACAAGAAGTTATGGAAAAGTCCTTGGCAAACTTCCTAAAATAGTTCTACCATGGGCTTTCCACCATGAGTAGATAGAAGCTCCTGCCCAACAATGACACCAACAGGAGTGCCATCGGGGGACACTGGGAAGAATATTGAGAGATGCCAGTTCTACATATACTACCAGACTTACTCCACTGAGACTTGCAGGCCATCCTGGAATAAGGGAAAGAAGTTTACAACGATGTCTCAAACCCACATCTCTTAACGAGATTCCTTTCTAGACCCAATAAGGCCAGAGAGATAAAAGAGTTACATGATACTGACCTAGATTCAATCCCTGGACCTGCATATGGTCTCACAAGCACTACCAGGGATGATCCCAAAGAAAAAGTGATGATAAAAATTCAAAATTTACTTTTGACCATTTCAAGTGAGGTGGCCTACCAAGTTCCGAAAACACCCTTAAAGCACTTCCATTCAATGGTGCCTTCCTTTTTCCATTATTTTTACAATAAACTCAAAGAGCTCCATGCTTTTGTCATGGCCAGAGACATGTCAGTGTAAACAATATTCAGGGTTGCTTCATCCAGACAACAGCCTAGGTTTGTTTGTAGCAGGAAAGGGGAGGATGTAAACTTTATAACTGTCATTAAAAAGTGTTTTCTAGGGGCCAGAGCAATGGCACAAGTGGTAGGGTGTTTGCCTTGAACATGCTGACCTAGAACGGACCGTAGTTCAATCCCCCGGCATCCCATGTAATTTCTTAAGTAATTTCTTAAAGAGTTGGTCATTTCTTTTCTGCTGATCCCCTAGGAACTGAATAGGTAAACTTTACAGCCTACTGATAAAAAAAAATGTGGAGGTCGTGATGTTTTGAAATATATTGGTCTATAAAAATTGCATTTCTGCTCTCTTTGCGCCGGTGTCTGGGTCGGACCCTTTCCCCCAGGGACCCCGGCGGGCCAGCTGGAGGAGTGAGTGAGGGAATTTCTGTCTCTTTGCACCGGTGTTTGGGTCGGACCCTTTGGCGGGCCAGCTGGAGGAGTGAGTGAGGGAATTTCTGTCTCTTAGCGCCAGTGTCTGGGTCGGACCCTTTCCCCAGGGACCCCGGTGGGCCGACTGGAGGAGTGAGTGAGGGAATTTCTGTCTCTTAACGCCGGTGTCTGGGTCGGACCCTTTCCCCAGGGACCCCGGCGGGCCGGCTGGAGGAGTGAGTGAGGGAATTTCTGTCTCTTTGCGCCGGTGTTTGGGTCGGACCCTTTGGCGGGCCGCTGGAGGAGTTAGTGAGGGAATTTCTGTCTCTTTGTGCGCGGCATTTGGGACGGACCCTTCCCCAAGGAACCCCTGCGTGCCAGCCGGAGAGGGTTGAGTGACTCCCTTCCCCCAGGTGGGTGACTAGAAAGTCAAGTTGAGCGACCCGAACAGACGGGAGAGATAGGGCCAGCCATCTGGACTCGCAGGGGAACTAGAGCAGTCCACCTCCCTGGACCCTGGAGTGGACCAGGGACCCCCCAAGGGTGAGGACAGAGCCTGAAGGGTTGGACTGAGGGAACCCTTCAAGGGAGGCATGGAGGGGGCGGAGCTCCATTGACTCCCAGAGAAAGGAGGGGGGACTGAGAGCTAGGCTCAACAGCGCCAGTAACCATTGTGGCCAGGAGTGGAACTGCACCGCTGACAGAAATAAGGAGCAGAAAGGGATAAGACCCACAGCAGGAAGGCTGCACTCTAGGTAGCAAAGGGGAGGAGAAAGGGCTAGGCCCAACAAACTCACCCAACAGGCCCCTCTAGAAACACCTTCAGGAAGGGGACCAAAGCAGGCCAAAATTAGAAGCCACAGCACTCCAAAATACACCATTAAATACAAAGAACAATGCGTAAAGCAAGGAAATCGCTAATAACTGGAGACACCATGACAAACCCTATCAAATTTCCAAGTCCACCAAAGCGCACAGATCCACGGGAAGAAGACCTAAAAGCAGTATGAGGAAGGAAATGCAAGAATTACTAAAAGAATTAAAAGAAACCCTAACAACCGAATATAAAAAATCCATGGACGAACGAATCAGCCAAATTAAAGAAGAAATGTCAAAGAACATGAGAGAGTCCATACAAAAAGAAGTGAAGGAATTAAAAGACAAGGTAACAAGCCTTACGAGCAGAAACACAGAGTTGGAGAAGCACATAGAAGAACTCGAAGGAAAACTGCAATCAAAAAATGATCAAGAAACCAACAAAAGGGCCGGGCGGTGGCGCTGAAGGTAAGGTGCCTGCCTTGCCTGCGCTAGCCTAGGACGGACCGCGGTTCGATCCCCCGGCGTCCCATATGGTCCCCCAAGAAGCCAGGAGCAACTTCTGAGCGCATAGCCAGGAGTAACCCCTGAGCATCACAGGGTGTGGCCCAAAAACCAAAAAAAAAAAAAAAGAAACCAACAAAGAAATAAAAGGCAAAGCACTGGAAGGAAAAATCCAATATCTAATCAACAAGGACAAAAGAAACAATCTAAGAATTGTGGGTATACCAGAAGGGGAGGAAATAGAGAAGGGGGTAGAACAGGTAGTCAGGGAGATAATAACAGAGAACTTTCCCACCCTCTGGAAAGACAATTCAGGACAAATCCAAGAAGTCAAGAGAGTCCCTAATAAAGTAGACCCCAATAAACCCACACCAAGACACATAATAATCCAAATGGCAAAAAACAAAGAGAAAGAGGAACTCCTGAAAGCAATAAGGGAGAAAAAAAACCTCAAGTACAAAGGAAAGGACATAAGAATCAAACCAGATCTCCCATTTGAAATAATTCAAGCAAGAAGACAGTGGAATGACATATTTAAACGACTGAATGAAAGAAATTTCCAACCCAGGGTCCAATACCCAGCAAAACTATCATTCATATGGGAGGGCAGACTAAAAACATTCTCAAACATGAATGAACTTGAACTATTTGTGCAAACTAAGCCAATCCTAAGCGACTTACTCAGAGAAGAATTACACATTCCAAACCCCCGATTGTAACAACAACCACTCCACACAATACAACTGCACAACAGTCCTCTCTATCAATAATTTCCCTAAATGTAAACGGACTAAACTCTCCAATTAAAAGACACATAGTAGAGAACTGGGTTAGGAAAAATAAACCGGACTTCTGCTGTCTGCAAGAAACACACCTACAGCTACAGGATAAGCACAGGCTTAGAATAAAAGGATGGAAAGTAATTATTCAGGCCAATGGAAAACAAAAAAGAGCAGGGACAGCCATTCTTATATCAGACCAAATTGTATTCAACCTCAAGAAAGTGATCAGAGACAAAGAGGGTCACTACTTACTGGTCAGGGGAACATTAGATCAAGAAACACTAACCCTGGTCAATATCTATGCACCTAATATAGAGTCACCAAAATATGTGAGGCAACTACTGGCAAACCTGGAGAAACACATGAAGGGAATTGTGATAATAGTAGGGGACCTCAATACTCCACTATCACCACTGGACAGATCCTCCAAGCAGAAAAATAGCAAAGAAATAAGAGCTCTAAATGAAAAATTAGAAGATTTAGGGCTAATAGACTTATATAGAGCCCTCCATCCCCAGAAAGCAGAATACACATTCTTCTCAAACCCACATGGAACCTTCTCCAGAATAGACCATGTCTTAGGATACAAAGCCAACCTATGTAAGATCACAAAGGTAAGGATCATTAGAAGTACCATTTCAGATCACTATGCAACAGAGCTTAAAATTGATGTCAAGAAGAAGCAATGGAGGAAAACTAATACCTGGAGACTAAACAACATGCTGCTTAACAACAGCTGGATCAAAGAACAACTCAAGGAAGAAATAAAAAGATTCCTTGAGACAAATGACAATGAAGAGACAACATGTCAAAATCTATGGGACACAGCAAAAGCAGTAATTAGGGGGAAACTCATAGCAATACAGGCCTATGTCAAGAAACAGGAAAACAACAAAACCAACAGTTTAAAAGATCACCTCAAAGAATTGGAACAACAGCAACAGAGAAATCCAACCACAAACAGAAGGCAAGAAATAATAAAAACCAGAGCAGAAATAAACAATATCGAAACTAAGAAAACAATACAAAAAATCAATGAGACCAGGAGTTGGTTTTTCGAAAAAATAAACAAGATAGACAAACCATTGGCAAGACTCACCAAAAAAAAAGAGGGAAAACACCCAAATCACTAGGATCACAAATGAAAGGGGAGAGATTACAACAGAACCCCAAGAAATACAACATATCATGAGATCATATTATGAACAACTATACTCAAGTAGACTAGAGAACCCAGTAGAAATCGACAGATTCTTGGACAAACACCCTCCTCCAAGACTGGAAAAGGAAGATCTAGAAAGTCTAAACAGACCAATCACTTCAGAGGAAATTGAAGAGGTAATTAAAAAACTCCCTAAGAACAAATGCCCAGGCCCAGATGGATTTACAGGTGAATTCTATCAAACATTTAAAGAAGACCTATTACCACTGTTCCAAAGGCTTTTCCAAACCATAGAAAAAACAGGAATCCTCCCCAACTCCTTTTATGAGGCTAATATCACACTCATTCCCAAAGAAGGCAAAGACACCACCAAAAAAGAAAACTACAGACCAATCTCACTAATGAACATAGATGCAAAGATACTCAACAAAATCTTAGCAAACCGAATCCAACACTTCATCAAAAAGATCATACATCACGACCAAGTGGGTTTCATACCAGGAATGCAAGGTTGGTTCAACATACGCAAATCAATAAACATGATACATCACATCAACAACATGAAAGACAAAAACCACATGATCATATCAATCGATGCCGAGAAGGCATTTGACAAAATCCAACATCCTTTCATGTTAAAGACACTCAGCAAAATAGGGTTAGAAGGAACCTTCCTCAAGATAGTTACAGCTATATATGAAAAGCCTACAGCCAACATTATACTTAATGGTGAGAAACTAGAAGCATTCCCACTAAGGTCAGGAACTAGGCAAGGCTGTCCACTATCTCCACTCTTATTCAATATAACCTTAGAAGTCCTAGCAATAGCAATCCGACAAGAGAAGGGAATCAAAGGAATTCAAGTAGGGAAAGATGAACACAAGCTAGCTCTATTTGCCGACGATATGATGATATACATCAAAAACCCTAAAGAGTCCACAGTAAAACTCCTAGAAACAATCAACCAATACAGCAAAGTGGCTGGATACAAAGTCAATACACAAAAGACAGTAGCGTTTCTATATACAAACAATGAAGTTGAGGAGAGAGAGATTAAAAATACAATCCCATTTAAGATAGTATCAAAAAATATCAAGTATCTAGGAATAAACCTTACAAGAGAAGTGAAAGACCTTTACCAGGGAAACTTCAAAACACTTCAGAAAGAAATTGAAGAAGATCTAAAGAAATGGAAGAACATCCCATGCTCATGGATAGGTAGAATTAACATAGTCAAAATGACTATCTTACCCAAACTTCTATATAGATTTAATGCAATCCCTATCCAAATTCAGACACAATTCTTTAAAGAAATAGAACAATCAATCACAAAATTCATCTGGAACCACAAAAGATCCAGGATAGCCAAACACATACTGAAAAACAAGAAGCTGGGAGGCATCTCCTTACCTAACTTGAAACTATACTATAAAGCCATAGTAATTAAAACAGCATGGTACTGGAACAGAGACAGGAGCTCAGACCAGTGGATCAGAACAGAATTCCCAGACATAAACCCCCAGATATACAGCCAACTAATATTTGATAAAAGAGGCAAGAATCTGAAATGGAACAAAGAAAGCCTATTCAACAAATGGTGTTGGTACAACTGGAAAACCACATGTACGAAAGTGAAAATTGACCCATACCTCACTCCTTATACAAAAGTCAACTCAAAATGGATCAAAGACCTTGAAATCAGACCTGAATCTATAAAGTTTATCGAGAATAAAATAGGCAGAACACTCGAAGACCTATATATCAAAAAGGTCTTTGAGAACGGAGCACCAATGGCAAGAACGTTAGCATCAAATATAAACAAATGGGACTACATCAAACTAAAAAGCTTCTGCATGGCAAAAGAAACCCTACTTAATGCAAGAAGACAGCTAACAGAATGGGAAAAAATCTTTTCACTAGACATATCAGATAAAGGACTGATATCTAGAACTTACAAAGCACTCAGAAAACTGAGCCCCTCAAAACCAAACAAAGCCATTAAAAAGTGGGGAGAAGAAATGAATAGACACTTCTCTGAGGAAGACAGAAGGATGGCCAACAAACACATGAAAACATGCTCACCTTCACTCATCATCAGGGAGCTCCAAATCAAAACAACAATGAGATACCACCTTACACCAGTGAGGTTGGCTCACATCAAAAATAATGGAAACAACCTTTGTTGGCGAGGATGCGGTATGAAAGGAACTCTCATCCACTGCTGGTGGGAATGCCCCCTAGTCCAACATCTATGGAGAAAAGTCTGGAGAGTGCTCAAAGAACTCAGAATTGATCTGCCATTTGACCCAGCAATTGCTCTACTAGGCATATACCCACAAGATGGAAGGACATTCATTCCAAAATATATATGCACCCCACTATTTATTGCAGCACTCAGTATAATAGCCAAATCTTGGAACCAACCTCGATGTCCAACAACAGATGAATGGATCATTAAGATGTGGTACATATACACAATGGAATATTACATGGCAGTCAGAAACGATACAATCACAGACTTTGCAGCAACATGGATGGACCTAGATCATGTTATGTTAAACGAAGTAAGTCAGAAGACAAAAGATAAACACAGAATGGTAGCACTATTCTGAAACACCTAGAACACATAGTTTATACACAACTAAATCCTATCAAATAACAGGGTAGAAACTCCGAACACTGTAATAGTCAGCATAGACGTGGGAGCAGTGTCCAAAATACATGAAAAAGGAACAACGCAAACTCTTGACTACACATTATACCACAAAGAAAACAGCAACAACAGAAACGGCAGCATAGAGAGAACAGGTATGTAATCAGACTTCTACAACAAAGGTCCACAATAATCCCTTAGAGTTCATATACAGGAACACAAGTATAGAACACCAAGGGAAATCACGGACTACAATGGCAACATACCATAACACTACCTTTTAATGCCTTTATCTTACTATACTTTAAATAACCTCTCAGCTTTTCTGCCCACAGGTGCCCTTGGATACAAAGGGCGGACAAACTAAGGTGGCAACTCGGGATACCACACGGGATACCATACCTTGCTTGCACTACGAGATGGCCACAAGAAAACTCTTTAACATACACTTTATCTCTAGGTAATACCTTCATTTAGGAATTGAAGCACGTGACCAGTCAGACCACTGAAGCAGTACCTGAGACGTACAGACTTAAACTACAGGCTCTATTCTTCGAACACATTCAATCAAACCAGCATTCCCTTGCTATTCTCTCCCCTCTTCTCACTACTTTTTTTTTCTTTTTCTTTTTTTTTTCTTTTTCTTCTATTCTGCTCATTACTTTTCTCCCTTTCTCCCCCCCTTTTTCTCTCTAAGTTATTTTCTCTTTTCTCTCCCTTCAAACCCTTCCCATACACCTTCCCCTTCCCCCCCTCCGGAAATCCAACTATCCCCTCACCCCTCAATCCCATCCAGATCTCCCACCATATTAAAACTCTTCACCCCCAGTCCTTATTCTATTAGGCATCAAGATCGACCTCCTACCCAATGAACCAGTACCCAGCACCCAGGCGAGAGGACACCCAGATAAAACCACACCTCGTCTCCTGAAAGAAAAGACAGCCAACTCCCCTATGGACTCATGCTGCGAGGCCCTCCCGACCAACTCCCCCTAACGCGAACTGCTCCTTGAAACCGGGCCTAGATCCAAAAGTATCCCCATTGCAAGAACTCTTCCAAGACCCCCCTGCCGCAAATATTTACCAATCTGAAGAAGGTCAGGGGGGTGGGTTAGGAAGATGCCTGGAAACCCACACACCACAAGAAAAACCCAAAAGACAATGGGAAAAACTGTACTTCCAACATAGGCATAAGACCTGTAATACACCACCTCTTTACCTGCCCTCCCCCAAATGTAAGGTAGTCTTTTGCACCACTTTGGTCCCATAAAAATTTCGCTAACTCATTTTATTTCTTTTTTTTTTAATTTATTTATTTATCTTTTTTTTTAAATGTTTGTCCTTCATATATATTTGTGAGCACATACAGTTTCAATCCCCCCCCCCTTTTTTTTTTCTTCGTTTTTTTGGTAGGTGACCTGTGACTGTTATCCCATCAGTCCACCCACGTATACACAGACATTATAATGTAGCACCACTTCCCCCTACAAAGGCACACTAAGTAAAGGGGAAATTTTACATTTAAAAAAAAAATAAAAGAGAGCTCTTATCTACTAGAGATAGGAACTCATAGTTATTTAAAATATAGGGATATCTCCTGCCTTGAAAATATGTCATGTGGAATCAAATTAGACCTCAGGTGATTAGATACCATTCATCCAGCCTTGAACCCTGGATCTCCGACATAGAAACGGCACAGCTCTCCACAACAGCTGCAGGAAACAAACTCCATCCAGGACGGCCTTAATACGAGGAGACCAACAACAAGGCCCAGCTCTAACATGATATCCTGACAACGGGGAAAATGCGATCATTTTGACCTTAGAGCAGATTAGCCTACCTTACCAACTAACGACAAGACAAAACCAGAAGTCTTGGCTCCCTTTGGTAGGACAAAAACCCAAGATCGGGATTTACAGATGAATGGCTGCTTGATCCACGACCAGACTGTATACATCTTGGGACCAATAAATGAGCCCTAGTTTAGGGTTTGAACTATGACCTGCACAAGAATCATGATCCCCAGCCCCAAAGATCCGGCAGAGACAATTGTAACGGAATGGGGCTTTTGGGAGCACAAAGAAAGACGCTATCCTAGGTGCCACCCTAGGCTCAGTGCAAAGCCAAGATCATCAACCACAGAAGATGGGTTAAAATGACACTGAGGTAACAGAACCTCTAGAACCACAAAGACTGACTTCATCATAAGTCCCACCTCAGGATCTGTACAGATACTGAGACCTCTAAGCACAGAGCAGAAGTCTTCCACACACCAAAGGAAAAAAAAAAGAAAGAAAAAAAAAAAAACACCACCGGGAAAGTAAAGGATCCTGAGCAATGTCTAGAGTTGATCCCATGACAGTATGCTCCAAGGACGGAGAAATCCCATATCTCTTAGGCCAAGTGAATTCTTTTTCGAATGACCCCAATATTTACTGTGCCAGTGCAGGAGGGAAAAAAACAAAAATACAAAAAGCACAAAACCTTGGTTATTTTTTTGATATAAATATATATTACCTTCATTTATTATTGTTATTATTATTTTTGATTTACCAATCTATTTTGGTCGATTTCTCTGTTTGGATGTGATTATTGAAAGTGTAGTCCCCAATTATACTTATTTTTTTAATTTATTTATTTTTTTTTCTCTTCTTTTCTTCTCTTTCGTTATGTGCTATGCCATGTTTCTTAATTCAAGACCATGGCGTGATTTTTGTTTGTCTGTTTTTGTTTTATTTTTTTTCTACTTGTTTGTTTGTTTGTTTTGTCTGCTCTGTGTGGTGCTTATCGATATAGCTGGAGCCCTCACTGGATATTTGACACTTCTTTTGGTACTAGTGGAGTGTTTCACCTACTTTTTCTCCATCTCCCAGATTGATGATGAGAGCCTTTAGAAGGACTCCGCCCATTTTCGGGGTATTAGACTCTTACCCCAGTTTATTGCTTTTTTCTCCTTCAAACAAAACCACGCAACTTGAACTAGCTAGTCCTGACTCCAGATAGAGGGGGAAATAAGGGAGGCATCAGGACCAAACAGGTGCAAGACTACTAAGTAGTGGGTTAGATACAGAGGGGACCACATATTCTAGCCGCCCTGGGGTGAGGGAAAAGGAAAAGGGAGGTAGGATAGAAACGGAGGCGTAGGGATGACAATTTGGCGATGGGAATCCCCCCTGATTTTATGTAAATATGTACCTAAAATATTATTGTCAACAATATGTAAGCCACTATGATCAAAATAAAAATTTATATTAAAAAAAATTGCATTTCTCAACATTAACTCAGTTTGTGGTAACCATTTCAAGCTCTCCCATGTAAGATAAGAAATTGTAAGATGAGTTGCTTTGTAGCCCTGGGAACAATTGCCCTCTTAGCCAGTAAGTCTTCCTTACAATGCTGGTACAAAATTCTTTTTTTTTTTTTAATTTTGTCAGGTTAACAGCAGGTTCCTTTTATCTACCCTAAAATGACACACACAGACACACAGACACTCATACATACCAAAAAAATTCCAGGCACAGGAGAATGTGTCTGACAAGTACAATTGCAGAAGAGAGCTGGAAAGTGGAGCCTGGAGCTCCATAGGACTCTTCTTGGCTTGGGGGGTTTGGTCTGTGCTTGCAAGCCACATGCTGTAAATGAGGAAGTCCACCACAGAGTTGACAGGTAAGATACAGTAAGTGCCTATCAAAAGTCAGCTCACAAAACCAAGCTTTTGACAACATACTGTGACTCTCAGTGGGAAACATACAATTTGCCAGTTGGCCCAGCAACAAGGCGAAGCACATCCAGGAAGTTCAGCTTCCTCTCTCAGACAGCAAGGGGACAGCCCTTTTGATTTCAGGTTGGCATGCAGAAAGGACAAAAAAGAGAAACAATATTGCTTATGATCAAAAGACTGTGAAGAAAATAAAACAGTGGAAGTCACTCATTTAATTGTGCTCCTTCCGAGAGCTCATCAACATACAGTTAGAGTACTGTAGAACCAAAGAATATTTGAGCAGGAGACAGAAGTCTACCCACACAGACAAAAAAGATGGAGCTCATGTAAATGTTTGCCTTTCATTTATTTTGAGCAAACACTTCCTTCCACGTAACAGACTCATCCTGATCAGCAACTTCCACCTGGTGTTTTTTAAACCAGATGGAAGTGTAAATTATTTAAATACATGATCTTCCATTAGCTCTTGTGCTTAAGTGCCTCAAAAATAATTTTAAGTGCTTTCCAGGATTTTAGAAAGCATTTGTACGATGATAGATAAACATATTTTCAAGACACAATTCCAATGATAGCAATTTTTAGATTTTAAAGTACAGTCAGCATTAGCATCTATAAGTAATTATGACTTCTGCAAAAGATTGTTTACACTGTAAAAGTAAAATTACAGCTAATGAGCCAATTAAGGATTTTTCCCCCTCTGCATGACACTGTTACATAAAATTCAAATATGTTCATCATGACACATTGAGAAGCTATAATGATCCACCTTAAATTGTATCTTCCATTCAAGGGTAAAGTCTGTGTGTGTGTGTGTGTGTGTGTGTGTATATACATCTATATATACTTATTATATAGATATAATTGAGAATATGATTTGTTGAGTTCAAAAAATTGAAGGTAGGTAAGTTTCCTGATGGAGAAATGAGATGCACATCTATGATTACACTGTGGTCATACACATAGTATATTATTATGTCATGTATTTGGTGAAGTTTCCTGGGGTAAGTTTTGTGAAGTGGGGAGGAAAGAAGTAGGAGCCCTGAGAAGAGAATCTACCACTTTCTCTCCCTGCCCCTCTGACAGCAGCTGGGTCTATCTATAACTGATATTATTATTATTATCTATTATCCATACAGATAAAGTCAGCTGTGAGTCCCTACACAGCACAGACACTATGTCTCACCAGAGCCCCCACTCAGCTTGGTCAAGCCATACCTGATAGCCACTTGTTTTGCTAGGTGAGGGACTTAATCCCCACTACCAGAGAGATTTTCTTTTTTTAATTTTTTGGATTAATACCTTTATTTAAACACCTTGATTACAAATACGATTGTAGTTGGGTTTCAGTCATGTAAAGAACACCCCCCTTCACCAGTGCAACATTCCCATCACCAATGTCCCAAATCTCCCTCCTCCCCACCCTACCCCCACCTGCACTCTAGACAGGCTTTCTACTTCCCTCATTCATTCACATTGTTATGAAGTTCTCAATGCAGTTATTTCTCTAACTGCACTCATCGCTCTTTTTGGTGAGCTTCGTGTTGTGAGCTGGACCTTCCAGCCCTCCTCTCTTTTGTCTCTGGGAATTATTGTAAAAATTTTTTTTATTTTTCTTAAAACCCATAGATGAGGGAGACTATTCTGAGTCTATCTCTCTCCCAGAGAGATTTTCTAAGGTAACTGTGGACTCAGGCTGAGGCAAGGAATAGCTTTTTGCAGGAAAAGAAAAATCAGCCCTAGACCTTGCCTGTAAACTCACCCCACGCTCTGTAGCTCCAATCCCAGGTGAATGAGGCTAAAGCAGGGTTGTACATGAAATAATCCAAACCAGGCTGAGGATTAAATATATGTAGTCTGGAAATCTTCTATCTCATATGCATAGCCAGTTGCCTGGCAGAATGATTGTTTTTATTGAATACAGAGATCACTCCTAGGTTTGGGAGTAAGGGCAGAGTAAGGACAGATAGCTCTGGCTATCCTGAGCCAGTCCCACCCAGGTTAACATGTAAGATAATACCTGTTTGGGAGTAAAACTAAGTTGTAAGTAAGTAGATACAAAGGAACCAGGGATGATCTTTGTTTTTGGTAAAATATGGTCTGGTCTAACCTAACAACTGTTCCTTTTTTGTTCAAAAAATTGAGAGGAATACTTAAGTCAGGTTCTATTGTTCTCTCCACGAGGCAGGAATTCCAGATCAAAACTTATAAAAGTGGTTGATATTTTGCATAGGTACAATGAAAGTTGGCTGTAATAGCATCAAAGTTTAAATTGGATACATCATTATCAAAAAAAATTTGCTTTTTCCATATCTTTCCATATCATACATATCACAAAAAATTTAATAGATTCTCTGAACATAAACATTAGAACCTTTCTGTAGATACCCTTAACTTGAAAAATTCTTAAACATTCTTACACTGAGCACTGTAATGCAAGTCTAGAATATCCAAGTTCCTTGCCATCTACCTCTGTGAACAAAGACATTAGAAAATTTGGTAGACATAATTTGAGAATAAGTTGCTACATAACATACACAATAAAACATCATAGCAATTGGGAAATATTCATTAGGATAGCTGAGAACTTTTAAAATTCTAACATTATGTGTTTTCCCAGAATTGTGTAAACTAATATTAAAATGCTAAAGTTGGATACAAAATTTTCTGTTTGCAGTGGGGTATATAACAAAACAGTAGCTATTAAGAGTCATACAGATAAACATAGTTTAACCAGCAGTGTAGAGACTGATGCATATAGTGTCAAGAGATTAACGAAGAAAGTTAATTTTTGGAGGAAACCCAGGTGCAGGAGGTTCTGAAAGCAGCTTCTCCTCAGTTGGGCTTTCTCCATCTCCAACTTTTGGAACTCAATCATCAACTTTATCTGTTAAAAAAAAAAAACCTGTAAACAGTATTTAAATAAAAAAAAAGGAAAGAAAAACAGGTTTTATTTTATTTGAACATTCTGAGGAAGGAGCCAGAGTGGTGGCACTAGAGATAAGGCATCTGCCTTGCAAGTGCTAGCCTAGAACGGACCACAGTTCAATCCCCCCGCGTCCCACATGGTCCCCCAGGCCAGGAGCAATTTCTGAGTGCATAGCCAGGAGTAACTCCTGAGCATCAAACAAGTGTGGCCCCAAAACAAAACAAAACAAACAAACAAACAAAGAAAATTCTGAGGAAGAGTAGGGAGAAGCTAAGAGAGAGGAATGTACTCAAGAAAGAATGAGGATTTCTCCAAATGTAAAGAGATCTACAGTATACAACCCATTATGAAAATAGGAACATTCTCAAGAAGGGAGATGCAACTGACACATGCATGCAGACACTATGTACATGGGCCCAGGGAGCACATGTGTGCAGCCTTCTCAAATGGCAGAGAGAGAGAGAGAGAGAAAGAGAGAGAGTAAGAGAGAGAGAGAGAGAGAGAGAGACCAAGTACATATCCCAGAGTTAAAGAGACCAAGTACATATCCCATAGTTGTTGAATCAAATAATTAATGATGGTGCTGGATGGCGATGGATGGAGAGATTCTTCTCTGCCATCCCAGGCCACGTGGCTCCACAACCCCCATCCAGCCAGCGGGTCCCAAGCCCAGGTGAACGGCGGAATCAGACTCATCCAGAGACAGGTATCAGGAAGCATCATCTTTATTCATGCCCTATCCACCACATGTGTGTGACCTATCTCATAACCTTTCAAGCATAGCCATTCTTAGGTAGCCCTGCATCTTAACTCCTTTCAGCCATCTTCCTTTGACCTCCATCCTGGTCAAAGACCAAAAGAGGCAAAGACCCAAAAGCCAGAGGGCCCAGCAGAGTTAAAATAGAGAATTACATTTCAAGAGGGAAAATGCAGGCAACACGTGACTGCAGACGCCATGTACATGGGCAGGTAACACACATGTGCCCCACTCCTTTATTCCAGTTAACTTTTAGAGAGTTTCCTCAACCTACCCCTAGTAGGGCTTTCTACCAAAATAAGAGTCCTCTTATTCAGGTGGTTGCCAGAAGTAGTTGTTGGTCTTTTTTAATATTCCTTTGCCTGGCCTTTGTTCCTCTTGCTATTTCTTTCAGTAAAAGATCCTATCTTCTTTGGGCTTGCAATGGTGCCAGATGAAGGTCTTATCTTTAAAGGAGTAATTCCTGCAAATCCCATCTCCTAATTTTATTATAACCTAGGAACATTTATTATATTCCAAGAATGCATTGCCTTGGGGTCCCCTTCCCTATGCTTGCTTCAGATTCATGGTTATATAAATTCTGTCAATGTGGATACACAAGAATAGTGACACCATAGTCAACCTTCAAAACTGCAGTTACTCAATTAAAGGATATAAAAGCAAAATGTTCTCATGAAAAGCTTAACATCTAAAAGCTGCCAAAATTGATTGAAAAGATAGCAATGATCACCTGAATCAATGCTTATCCACCTGATCACATTAAAATACAGACTCTGATTCTGTGGCAAGTTATAAGCTTCTTTATTTCTAGGTCATATGAGTGAACCAGGTATGTATATCCTAATAAACGCAGCCCTAACTGAGACTGGAGCAATAGTAAAGTGAAAAGTGTGCTTGCTCTGTACATGGTTGATCTGGGTTCTATCACTGATCATATGGTCCCCATAGCACTACCATTAATAATTCCTGAGTATAAAGCTAAAAGTAATCCCTGGGCACCATCAGGTGTGACCCATAAACAAGAAAAAAAAAAAGCCTAGAGGGCCTCCATCTGAATATGCCACAACTTGGTAAATATAAAAAACTGCTTATCTTACAAAACAAAAACAAAATTAAAAATCACTTATTTTCTCCCAACGATATACAGAAAGTAAGTTTTACATACAGCAGTCAATAAAGTGACTAAATAAGCATTAAAACATTGCATGGGTTGATAGTATTTAAACTTATTTTAGTGCTGAGAACTATTTGTCCCAAGGCCTTTTACTTAGCAGTCTAATATGTAAGGTACATAAAAGTAAAACTGCTTGAATGTGTATAGATTATGCATTCGTTATATGTATGATTGTGTTGATATGATATGTATGCATGTTCATGTGTGATGTGTGTGTATAGTCTCATTCAGCTTCTCCTACCTTAACTCTGGACTCTCTTAAACTCACTCAGGATCTAGAGGGTCAAAAGCCTTAATTTGACAAGCTAGTCTAAAAACAACTGTAATCTTTCCATTTTTGAAACTCACTTTATTTGCATTTTAAAAGTCTTGATCTCAAGCTGTGTGAAAGAGTGAATCTTTGACTTAAAGGCACACAGCATTATGTCTGTCTGCAAGTCCTATTCTCAGCTCTGCTTCTCATTTGCTTGCATGAACTTAACTACTCTAAACTGTCCATTGACAGTGACTATTTGCTATCCCTTCTGCCTTTCTTTCACTCTGTGAATATTGTTCTTCTGACCCATTACATCATTAACATGAATTTTATTCTCTATTTTATGGCTGTGCTTCTTTTTTTGCTCCTCCCACTAAGTGTGGGTGACAAATGAGAACAATGCCCTTCTGCCCATCATTCCCAGCCCCATCATCTGAGAATCAGATCATTTTAGAATTAAGAGGTTCATGGAAGGTTCCCACCCCGATGCCTCATTTAAAGTCTCTGTTTTAAACGGAATTGATTTATAGATCTAGCTCTTAAGAAACCCTCCATCTTCAAATTAATTGCTGCTATTCATGGTACTGATTCTAGCCTGAGTTTTCTTTATCTAGCTGAGGTTTAAAAGACTGAGAAATAACTTCTTTTTCCCCAACCAAGTTCAGAATCAACGCGGACCTAGGAAAGATGAAAATAAAAGATCACCTTTGTTCCCAATAAAGCTGTTGGAGAATTTGTCTCAGATGGGAGGGCTAAATGGGCTTGCTAACGATGCGCGACAAAATTAAAATTATGCAGTGTGTCAGAGGAAGCACTGGAGTGCAGCAATCACAGGCCTCTTTCCCCACCCCCAGCCCTGGGCAGACCAGTCCTGCTAAGAGAGCTGAATATCCAGGAGCAGACATGCATTCTCAGCAGGTGGGTGAAAGCGAGACAGAGATAGAGAAATAGCATGTTCTGTTATTTCTCAAATGCAACTGTCAGGATTCACTGACTCTGTTTTGTCTTCCCTGTGGAAGGACTTTAGGGCAGGAGAGAGGCAAAGGTGTCACTTCACAAGACAACAAGAAGAGTGAGAACTAGCATTGCCTTGCACATAGACTTTGATATGGACAGATGAATGCATCAACTTTGCTAGTTCCCTTCTTCCTTATGGATATACTCTCCGGCATAAAGGAAGCTATCTCTTTGCTATTATCATGTCTCCAAACAATCTCCAGTAATGAGCACAAAATATTCATAGAAGAATTCCTTAAGGTTTTTTTCAAGAATACAAACTATAAAAACTATTTATGCCCTCAAGATGTTTAAAAATCTAGTTGAACAAGTAAAAGTGAACAAGGCTTTTTCTTTTTTAGTGCCAGGAATCAAACCCAGGGTTTTATATATGCAAAGCTTATGCTCTACTACTCAGTCATATACTCAGCTCAAAGCAAGCTGAGTTTTTGTTTGGTTTGGGGGTTGTTTTTTGTTTTGTTTTGTTTTGGTTGGTTGTTTGGGGAGATATTTTGGGGGGATTGATGTTTTAGTTGTTTAGAGTTTTTTTTCTGGCTTTGGGGCTACACCAGGCTATGCTCAGGGGTTCCTCCTGGTTCTGCACTCAGGAATTACTCCCTGCAGACTTGGGGAATCATATGCAATGCCAGGTCAAAGGCAAGTCACCCATATGCAAGGCAAATGCCCTATCAGCTCTGCTATTTTTGCTTTAGCTCTTAATCTTTTATTTTATTTTTAAAATCTAAGATACACATAAATTAGTATCCTCGTGTTAAGGTACAGGTATATGGTGAGGTCTTTTTTGGTGTTGTTTATTATGATTCTGTGTGCACACCCAACAGCACTCAAGATTTATTCATGGCATGGCTTTGTACCCAGGGATCACTCCCCATAGTGGTTAGGGGATCCTATAAGGTACCAGGGGTCAAACACTGGGTTTGTTAAGTGTAAGACAAGCTTCCTACTTGCTGTACTACCTGCTATCTGCTATCTACTACTTGCTGTTCTCTGGCCTTGTGTTTTTTATTTCATTTATTTTAGCATCATGATGTATAAAATTATTCATAGTTGAGTTTTGGGTATACAATTTTCTGATGCCTATCTTTTCACAAGTGTCAGATTCCCTCCACCAGAACCTTCCATTTCCCTCATCCACACTGCAGCTTGCCTCCTTGACAGTCACAGATATAAGTTTGGTTATTGTAGTTTGGAATTCATGCTTTTACCTTTGTCAGTTCTATGGTATATATATGTATGTATACAAATATATGTATCTATTATGATATATATGTATACATCATATATAAGTATCTATTATATATGCTGTATATATGATAGTATAACAAATGTGTTTATATCATATATGATATATTATATATCGCATATAATGTAATATAGAATGTATATTATTATAGAATATAGGATATATATTTATATATTATGGTGTATATATATAGTTAAATAGCATCTGTTCACCACAAGAGTGTCTTGAGCCCATGCACCTGCCCTGTTACCTTTTATACACCTCTTCTTACTTTCCCCCTTTCAATTTCTTTTCTTCTCTACCCTCAGTTTTGTAGTTCAAGTTCCAGGATAATCCCCATCTTTGGTACCTGTTTTCCTTTGTCCTAGTGTTCTATATACTACAGATCAGTTAATTCATTTGGTATTTGTCTGTCTTCTCCTGACTTATTTTTTTCAACATAATATCCTTCAGTTCCATCCAACTTGTGGCAAATTGCATTATTTTATCCTTCGTCACAGCTAAATAACATTATAGTATTATATAGTATATAGTATTATATACAGCCGAATAATATATATAT
This sequence comes from Suncus etruscus, assembly GCF_024139225.1. Taxonomy (NCBI): domain Eukaryota; kingdom Metazoa; phylum Chordata; class Mammalia; order Eulipotyphla; family Soricidae; genus Suncus; species Suncus etruscus. The sequence goes on along the minus strand of NC_064857.1, from coordinate 30,609,417 downwards.
ATATAGCCACAACTTTATTATCCTTTCATGTGGAGTTAGGACACATGGGTTGATTGCATATCTTAGCTAGTGCTAAATGCTGCAATGAATAATGGTATGCATATAAGACAACTTCTTTTAACTACATCTTTGGTTTATTACTAAAAGAAAAACTTGATATATCTGCCTAAAATGTTCTAAAAAAAATAATGTCATGATCACACCTAAACATATCATTAAATATCCAAACACTGCTCAAGATTCCCTTTATATATTTTAATAATAATTTTTATTTTGACCAAAGTGGATTACAAATCTTTCACAGTAATATTTTAAGTACATAGTGACATTGAATCAGGGGCATTCCCACCACCAATGTTGTCCTCCCTCCACCCCTGTTCCCAACATGCATCCCATATCCCCCTCTTTTACCCCCCCAGGCTGCTGGTATAAGTGGTCCCCTCTGTGTCTAGCTTGTTGTAGACTGGGTATTGATTCTGTTGTTACTGGCTTTAGATTTGGTGTTTAAGTATGATCATTTTTTTATTTCTACTTAATGTTTATACGACTGTTTGGTCTTGGTACCCTCCATAATTTCCTTCTCAATTTGTGAGGCAGAACAAGATGGTTCAAGTTATGTGGTTCTGTTTGAAGGAAAGAAAAAAATAAAATGGGGTAAAAATCAAACAAGCAAAAACTGGGCGGAGTCCTTCTAGAGGCTATAAATATCTGTTTAAGAGAAGAAAGAAAAAAAATCAAACAAAAATCTCAAAAAGCACCACAGCAATAAAAAACAACAACCACACAATAACCACGGTCCTAAAAAATAAAAACAAAACAAAGAACATATACACACACACAAACACAAGCACACACACAAATCTACAACAATAACAAAACCAAAAAAATTAATTTGTGCTTCTTTTTTTTTTTTTTTTTGCATAGGCACAGTAAATATTGGGGAGATTAGAAAGGGAATTCCCTTGGCCTAAGAGATACAGGGTTACTCCACCCTTGAAGTATACTGTCATGGGAATAACTATAGGCTCTGTACATATTCTTTTACTCTCCCCTAGGCCTTTTTGTGGTGTCTAGAAACTTTTCTCACCGTCATGATATATTTTTAAGTTTATCCAAGACATATTCCAAAACAATAATCTATGTTCTGAAATTACTTAATATATCTTGAGTCTTTATAAACTATATATTCCACCTCTATCTTTTCCCCTTTAGGGAATGAAGGGACACTCCTTGAAATGTATATGTTAAAATAAACCAAGTAGTTTGTTATATAGATCTTTATTCTATTCAGCTTTTGCTCTTTACATCCTTGTGATATCACTTGAAATATTCTTCTATCCCTTTATTTCCTGTAAATTGTTTGTTATGGGCAGTGAGGCTTTATCAAATTCTAGCATCATTATGGGTGTAAGATTCCTATAGGTGGAGGAAAGACTTCTGAAAATCAATTTGGGGGAGGGTGTCTCTGTACTTTCTCAGGGAGTAATAAAACTAATATGTAACTTACAGAAGTTATATTGTCACTGGCTTTAAAGTAGCCCAAAAGCAAGAAATCCATAGTTGGGTTAATATGACTCTATAGATTACAAACACCAACCCCAGAGAAGGCTGAACCTGTCAAACAAGAAGCTTCTGCAAGAATAATTGGATACAATAAGAATTTGAATGATAACCAAAATTTAATTGAATTTTTAACCTATAGCAACACTATAGCTACATTGGAAGCTATAAACAACTTACAATACCAACTTGTAAAGGGGGTTTATATTCTTGAAAGGGGGTTGTATTCCCAGTTCTGGGGTTTGATCACATCTCAATTTTAGAATTTCTCTTTTCTGGAGAAGATTGAATTCTCTCTCTCCCTTTTCTATTTTCCCCACTCCCTCCCTCTTTCTCTATCTCTCTTTCTCTCCCCTCTCTCCCTTTCCCACCTCTTTTCCTTTCTTTTCCTCTCTCATCTTCCTTCATATATAAATAAATAACACTGTTAAACTTCATAATTTATCACCTCATGAAATTCTGTTCTGTAACAGTAAAGGACAAACATGAGTAGCTAGAAGAACGTCAAAACTGGCATTCCTTTTCCTGCAAAGAGCAATCACTTGCTACAACCAAATATCTCAGCTCATGAGAAATTAGAAATTCAAATGATAGAGATCAGTTTCTGTGCTGGTGGATGTGAATGTCAGATGCAGGATGTAGATGTCAGATACAAAAGCCTACAGCATGATGTCTGGTATGGGGCTGGTTAGATGCTGGTATCCACACTAGAGCTTTTGCAGCTGACATCACCAGTTTGGCACCACCTGTGTACATCTCATGGAAACCAAGTAGGTTGAGCAAGAAGGTTGTGGCACTAGTTCTGTTGAAACCAATCTCCCTCATTTTTCCCACTGACATCAGATGACTATCATATCTTGGGGGAAAACTGTCCAAGTTACACATGCAAGTTCCTTTTTTGATTTTTGTGCCACACCTAGCCATTCTAAAGGCTTACTCCTGACTGTGCTGAGGAGTCATTCCTTGCAGGGCTTCAGGGATCATGTAGCATGCTGGAGATAAAACCTGGATATGTCACATATAAGACAGAATCCCTAACCACTATACAATAACTCTGGCCCCCACAATACTTCTATCAGAAAATCAGCAATGAGTTTAGGAGTATGATTAAATGAAAATATGATTTGAAGGAAATAAATTACTGTCTCAGTTTTCCTTGCCCAATCAAAAGTTCAAAGGTCAATGATAAATACTACATCTATCACTTATAATCACTGTTTTGCCTATGGCCCTCCCTCAGCATTCCTCTCTGATTCTCTTTGGAGACATCAATATGACCAAACTTCAGGAATGCCAGTATTTGAGCTGATGTCACCAGAGACTTCTTGGAGTGACTTCAGGCACCCTTCCCACACCCTCCTTTTTCTGGCAGCTGAGAACAACCCCCACAAAAGCCAAAGTATTAGTAATAGTCCTTTGAAATCCCCCAAAGCCGGGAGCAATTTATGAGTGCATAGCCAGGAGTAACCCCTGAGCGTCACCATGTGTGGTGCAGGAAGGAAGGAAGGAAGGAAGGAAGGAAGGAAGGAAGGAAGGAAGGAAGGAAGGAAGGAAGGAAGGAAGGAAGGAAGGAAGGAAGGAAGGAAGGAAGGAAGGAAGGAAGGAAGGAAGGAAGGAAGGAAGGAAGGAAGGAAGGAAGGAAGGAAGAAGGAAGGAAGGAAGGAAGGAAGAAGGAAGGGAAGGAAGGAGAGAAAGAAGAATGAGAAAGAAAAAAGAGAATGAAAAAAGAAAAAGAAAGAAAGAAAGAAAGAAAGAGAGAGAAAGAAAAAGAAAGAAGGAAGGAAGAAAGGAAGAAGGAAGAAGGAAGAAAGAAAGAAAGAAAGAAAGAAAGAAAGAAAGAAAGAAAGAAAGAAAGAAAGAAAGAAAGAAAGAAAGAAAGAAAGAAAGAAAGAAAGAAAGAAAGAAAGAAAGAAAGAAAAGAAAGAAGAAAGAAAGAAAGAGAAGAAAGAAAGAAAGAAAGAAAGAAAGAAAGAAAGAAAGAAAGAAAGAAAGGAGAAAAGGGGCTGGAGAGATAGCATGGAGATAAGGCGTTTGCCTTTCATGCAGAAGGTCATCGGTTCAAATCCCGGTGTCCCATATGGTCCCCCGTGCCTGCCAGGAGTAATTTCTGAGCATGGAGCCAGGAGTAACCCCTGACACTGCCGGGTGTGACCCAAAAAAACACCAAAAAAGAAAGGAAGGAAGGAAGGAAGGAAGGAAGGAAGGAAGGAAGGAAGGAAGGAAGGAAGGAAGGAAGGAAGGAAGGAAGGAAGGAAGGATGGAAGAAGAAAGAAAGAAAGAAAGAAAGAAAGAAAGAAAGAAAAAAGAAAGAAAGAAAGAAAGAAAGAAAGAAAGAAAGAAAGAAAGGAAGAAAGAAAGAAAGAAAGAAAGAAAGAAAGAAAGAAAGAAAGAAGGAGGGAGGGAGGGAGGAAGGGAGGAAGGAAGGAAGGAAGAGAAAGAAAGAAAGAAAGAAAGAAAGAAAGAAAGAAAGAAAGAAAGAAAGAAAGAAAGAAAGAAAGAAAGAAAGAAAGAAAGAAAGAAAGAAAGAAAAAAGAAAGAAAGAAAGAAAGAAAGAAAGAAAGAAAGAAAGAAAGAAAGAAAGAAAGAAAGAAAGAAAGAAAGAAGAAAGAAAGAAAGAAAGAAGAAAGAAAGAAAGAAAGAAAGAAAAGAAAGAAAAGAAAGAAAGGAGAAAGGAGAAAAGGAAAACATTCTTTTCTGGAATCACAATTTGGGATGTTTAATTTCTTTAATATTAAAGCATTCTCTCCTCCCTCCTCTCATATTTCCTAAATAAAAAATTTTTGTGGGGGTGGGGGGAAAGGTCACTCATGGCCCTACTCCAACATGAGCCAGGCAGTTCAGTGCTAAGGCCAAAGATATGGAACTTCTTCAGGATCACACTGGCAATTCTCAGGGCTCTGTTCACTCTCTGTCTCCTGAAATTCCTTTCTCTGAGAATAGCTGACAAACCCAAGAAACCTGGGTAGAGGTCAGGGTTGGTCTTTCAATTCTTGCAAAGAGCAATCCCTTGCCCCTGTTTGAGGCCATAACTCCCTAAAATCTTAGTAAGACCAGTTTCCATGGTAGGTAAATTAAGTGGAATTTGGGTACAGTGGACCCACATCATGTGGATTTACTGAGGATAACTTTTACCAGCATGAGTTCCCCAGCAATTACGTAGGTGTCTTTAAAGTGGATCAAGCAAGAGGATGGTATCACTGTCTATCACAGCTACCACCTCCCCAGTCCCACATCTCCCACTAGCAACATTATGTTAGCAGGTATTTCATAGCATTGTCTAGAAACATTGTGTCATTCATTACAATCTTCTCATTTTTCTTTTTTATTCCTATTTCTCATATCAGTTTGAATAGTTTGGTAAAGGAAACCTTTTAATTATCTGAGTTCTCTTGTGGCAGGAGATTGGAGGGACTTGTGTTGACCTGCAAAGACTCCTGTCAACCCTGTCAAGAGTAATGAGTTTCCTCAAGTTTCTATTCTCTCTGAGAAGGGCCAAGCTTGCCACCCTGAGGGAGAAACCATAGCCAAGAACTGGAGCAGGAGATCATGACCACAGGCCTTTTTCCTACCTTTGAAGCAAGAAAGCAAAAGTAACATTAACTTTTCTTTCACCCAACTTCTCTAAGTCCACTTGACTAGGGTATAAAAGAGGAAATTGCCATTCAGTTCTTGGTATCTCAGATGTGAATCTGCCAAGCCTGTACCTGGATGCTCAATAAACCTGTTTTCTCCTGGAGCCTTTAGTATCCTGTAACTCTGTTCAAGATTCCTTTTTTCTTGAGACCTTATTCATAAGCAAAGACAAATAAATGGGTGATTTTTCAAATTAATCATTTTTTTCTGCCAACATACTCCATAGAGGACCATTAGGATACTTTTTGCTTTGGGAGCTATAAAATCATGTATTTTAAGCTGTTTAAATATTTAAAAATCTTCTGTCAGTTATCATCATTACCATGCTTATTTATGTTTGATTAAACATTAGCATTTGCTAGTGGAGAGGGGCATCTCTTCAATCTTTGAGTTCTTCAGACATGTACCTAAGAATCTTTGATGGTTTTTGTGCTCTGTGAGATGCTGAAAGTTCCTCTGGACCATTTTCAGCCTCAAGAAGGAAATGCAATTAACTGACCAGAACCTTAACATTAAGTTTCCAGTTACTACAGGACTGGTAATAATTATTTCCAGTTTATTCAGCAGAGGTAGGAATATGTTGTTATTTTGTTGTCATTATATGACAAGATACTTTTCAAGTTCCATTTCTGATTCATTTAACTTAACACCACAATTTATTTATAACTGCTTCATTTATGTTATATCTTTCATCCCTTCTTTCATCCCCAAATACCATTTTCCAATAATACAAATATCACTACTCACGTCATTTACCCAATCTACCAACTATCTTAAAATAAAAATGCTAACACTATTACTTATCATATGATCATTGGAAGCAGTATAAGATTAAAAAAATATTTTCTTTTGGACATATACTAGGGAAATATAGTCAAAGAAATATTTTCAAGAGTTGTTTAAAGTGGCTTCTTTCTAGAAGGTGATATCACAATCTCATTCTCATTATTAATCTCATTATTCTAGTAATTATTGTGTCCTATTTAATTTACATTTATATGAGTATTTATTTCAAAAGCAAATCCGTAAAACAATGTCTACTTAGAGAGCAATAGTGTCTCCCTTTCTTTTTTTCACTATACATAAACATTGATATATAGTCTATTTTAAGTGAATTATGTGTCCCCGCAAACATTGGCCTTCTAACTTCAATGGAATATTTGGTGAAACAATCAAATAAAACTTTACTGTATGAGGATGAATTCTAATTCAGTGATTGAAATATTTATAGAGAGAAAATTTAAACAGAGGAAACGTTGACACAGAGGCATAGTAATACATACTCAAGGTCTGGGGTTGGCAGAACTGGAGGTAGAAATTGGAGAGAAGTAGCTATATGTTACACACAAAAGATAGCCAGAAAACACAGCAACTAGATGGAGGAAGTCTGAACTCTTTGGAACACGTTTTCACTCTTGTTTTGAGACTTGAAGCACTCAGAATCATAATAGGAAAGAAAACTTGTTTTAGCCCTCCTAGTTTTATGGTACTTGAGCAGAAGGCTGAGACACTTTTTTTTTTTTTCAATGACTATTTCACTGACCTACAAAGACTCATACTATGACATACAAAGACTTAAGCTGGGTCTAATGACAGTTTCCTCAAGCTCGTGATCTCTATGACAAATGCTAAGCTTATCACCCTAGGTGAGAAATGGCAGCTGAGCAGTAGAGGAGGAGATCATGACCACAGAGGCCACCTGCAGAAGGTGTGTTAACCTAGTTTTGAAATAAGAGTTCAAAGTAACAGTAATTTAGGCAGAGAGGATTGAGGGAAGAAGGAGATGGTAGACATTGGTGATTGGAATGTTGCACTGATAAAGGGTTTTATGACTGAAACACAACTACAATCATGTTTTTAATAATGGTGGTGATTAAATATATTATTAAAAGAAAAAAACAGTAACTTGGGGCCAGAGATATAGCACAACTAATTAGCCACTTGCCTTGCACATACCTTACCTATGTTCAGTCCTTAGAACCTTGTATGGTCCCATGAATCTGCCAAAAATGACCCTTGATTTCAGAATCAGGAATTAGTCCTGACCTGAGCACCACCTGGTGTAGTCCAAAAACCAAAACAAAACAAAATAAAAGTAACCATAAGTTTGCTTTCCTTTCTACTTCTGTAATCTTGCTTCCCTATGATATAAAAAAGGAAAATAAAATGTCATTCAGGGCTTGGTACATTGGATGTGAATTCTATCAAGCCTGTACACTTAATAAAGGTCTGTTTCCCAACTGAAGTAATAGTATAGCATCTAAGGTGATTGCCTTGATACCAAGCACCCTAGATAGTTCCCCAAGCACCACCAGGACTAAAGCCCTGAGTACAGATAGGCATGACAGAAAAAAGTAAATAAAGTTTTTTATTTATTTATATATACTGAAACACTTGGTGTTATTATTTGACAATAATGAGGTATTATCTCATGCCACAGAGACTGGCACACATCATAAAGAACAAGAACAATTAGTGCTGGTGGGGATGTGGGGGAAAAGGAGCTCTCTTTCACTCCTGGTGGAAATGCCATCTAGTCCAGCCTTTGTGGAAAACAATATGGAAATTCCTCATAAAACTGGAAATTGGGCTCTCATATGATCCAATTATACCACTCATAGGGATATAAACTAGAACAACAAAAACACAATACAAAATTGTTCTCTTCACACCTATATTCATTGCAGCGTTATTTACAATAGCCAGAATCTGGAAATAGATGCCGAACAACAGATGAGTGGCTAAAGAAACTGTGGTACATCTACACACTGGAATACAATGCAGCTGTCGGGCAAAATGAAGTCATAAAATTTTCCTATACATGGATGGGCATGGAAACGATTATGCTGAGTGAAATAAGTCAGAGGGAGAAAGACAGACACAGAATAGACTCACTCATCTGTGAGGTTTAAGAAAGATAAAAGATAGTATGGAATAATACCCAAAGACAATAGAGATGAGGTCTGGAAGAATTGGCCCACAATCTGAAGCTTACCACAAAGACTGATGAATGCAATTAGAGAAATAACTTCACTAACAACTATTGTGCCGATAGTAGTGAGTGAGAGAAATAGAATGCCTATCTTGAAGACAGGCAGGGGGTGAGGGAAAAGGAAGATGGGTGGCAGTGGTGGTGGGAAGGTTACACTGGTAATGGGGGTGTATTTTTTGACTGAAATATAACTACAAACATGTTTGTAATCATGGTTCTTAGATAAAGATATTATTAAAAATGAAAAAAATAAAAGAGGACCAGAGAGATAGCATAGCGTTAAGGCATTTGCTTTGTACTCAGCCGACATAGAATTGATAGTGGTTCAAATCTCGGCATCCCATATGGTCCCGCGTGCCTGCCATGGGTAACTTCTGAGCACAGAGCCATGAGTAACCCCTGAGCACTGTCAGGTGTGACCCAAAAACCAAATAAATAAATAAATAAAATAAAAATAAAGATTCCCGCGCACAGCCCTGTGGGGAAGGATTCTCCCGCATGGTGGAGTCCTCGGTGAGAAGCCCAGAACCTTTCGTGCTCGAGGAGGAGGCAACCCGCAGCACCATGACGGACCGCTACACAATCCACAGCCAGCTGGAGCACCTGCAGTCCAAGTACATCGGCATGGGCCTCCCCAACACCACCGAGTGGGAGTGGCTGGTAAACCAGCACCGCGACTCCTGCTGCTCCTATATGGACCACTTCGACCTGCTCAACTACTTCGCCATGGCGGAAAACGAGAGCAAAAATAAATAAATAAATAAATAAATAAATAAATAAATAAATAAATAAATAAATAAATAAATAAATAAAATAATAAAAGAAAGAAACTCCATTTGCGACTCCCACTACAATACAGCCCACTGAAATTTACTTTACATTCTCAAGACTAAACTCATACTCTAAGAGGATTGCTAAAGGTTTACTCCTGGTTCTAGGATCAGGAATCAATCACTCTTAGCAATACTTAAGAACTATATGGGGGCCGGGAAGGTGGCGCTAGAGGTAAGGTGTCTGCCTTGCAAGCGGACGGACAGCGGTTCAATCCCCCCGGCGTCCCATATGGTCCCCCCAAGCCAGGGGCGGTTTCTGAGCTCATAGCCAGGAGTAACCCCTGAACGTCAAACGGGTGTGGCCCAAAAACCAAAAAAAAAAAAAAAAAAGAACTATATGGGGTGGGGGTCAGAGCAGTGGTGCAAAGAGTAAGGTGTCTGCCTTGCGTACACTAGCCTAGGACAGACTACAGCTCGATCCCCCGGCATTCCATATGGTCCCCCAAGCCAGGAATGATTTCTGAGCGCTTAACCTGGAGTAACCCCTGAGCATCACCGGGTGTGGCTGAAGAAACCAAAAAAAAAAAAAAATCATATGGGGAACCAAGGATCAAATTGAAGTTGGTTGTTTGCAAGGCAAACACCATACTGGTTTTACAATCACTTCCTATATCTAGATTTTTTTACCCTTGCATATATGTCCAGAAAATTATTTCCTATGAATTTATAAAGACATATATTGTATCTTTTTATATTATTATGGTATTCCAATTTGCCCATACTCCACACTTTCACTGAATAGTACACTATAGATTAGAATGTGATTTTATGTAGTTTACCATTACTTACAAGGCTTCAAAATTATAATTTTTGTCAGTATCTTTTTGTGCTGAGTTTCTATTTAACCTCTCAGATAAGGACTTTAGAGAAGAAATATAAATGAGCTTCAAAGAACTCAAAGAAAACATGGAATTAATTGAACAAACTACAAATAAGAATAAAGAAAATATGACAATACAAATTTAAAAACTTCAAACTAAAATAACAGGACTGATGGGGCCTGAGTGATGGCACAAGTGGTAGGGTGTTTGCCTTGCATGAGCTAACCTAGGATGGACCACAGTTTGATCCCCCGGCATCCCATGTGGTTCCTAAGCTAGAAGCAATTTCTGAGCACATAGCCAGAAGTAACCCCTGAACGTCACCGGGTATGGACCAAAAAGCAAAATAAAATAAATAACAGGACTGAAAATCTTTGTAGGTGAAATGAAAACCTCATTGGAAAGCCTCTCTAACAGAATAACAGCAGTTGAGGAAAGAATCATTGAGCTAGAAAATGAAATTCATAATAAATCCACACAAAAGGAAAGATTGGGAAAAAGCGTTAAAACAAATGATCAGATAATGGTAAAAAAAAAAAAAAAAAGCTCAAAGTATGTGAACAGACTAAAATAGAAGTCTGTGATAAACACAACAGAAAACAAACTAAGAGTCATTGAAGCCCCAGAAACCAGGAAGAAAATATCCATGAAAAATCAACTAGACAAGGAATTTTCAGAGTGAAAGATGGATGCAACCAAATCCTGTATGCCAAAAGAGTAACAGCTAAAAGAAATCTGAAGAAAAACACTCCAAGACACATCCTAATCACAATGATGAATCCCACAAATAGGGATATACTTAAAGCAGCAAAATCAAAAAGAAAATTATATTCAAAGGAGCATCTCTAAGATTTACCTCATATTTGTCAAAAGAAACCCTCAAGGCCTGGTGGCAATGGTAAGATATAGTGACAAAACTCAATAAAATTAATGATTTCCCAAGAATACTTCATCCAACCAGACTCACATTCAGGTTTAGATGAAGGATACATAGCTTCCAAATAATCAACAGCTCAGAAACAGACTCAAAACCAGACTTAAGAGACAAATTTAAAGATCTACATTAAGACAAGACAGACATGTCAAACTCCTGCATAAAGATAAAACTAAATCTCATGATAATTATCACTCTCAATGTCAATGGATAAATGCCCAGTTAAGAAACACAGTGTGGGGGCCGGGTGGTGGCGCTAGAGGTAAGGTGCCTGCCTTGCCTGCGCTAGCCTAGGACGGACCGCGGTTCGATCCCCCGGTGTCCCATATGGTCCCCCAAGCCAGGAGCGACTTCTGAGCGCATTGCCAGGAGTAACCCCTGAGCGTCACAGGGTGTGACCCAAAAACCAAAAAAAAAAAAAAAAAAAAAAAAAGAAACACAGTGTGGAAAGAAGGTAAAAAAAGATGAATCCAACATTTTGATGCCTACAAGAAACACAATTGAATAGTCAGAACATAGACTCAAAATCAAAGGTTGGAAGACAAACATCCAAACAAACAATTTCATTAAAAAAGCTGGAGTGGCCATATTAATATCAGATGACACAAACTTTAGACATATAAAAGCTACAAGGGACAAAGATGGACATGTCTTAATAACCAAGGGATATGTACAACAGAAATAAATCTTACTCGTAAACATATACACCAACTGAGGGACTAGCAAAATATTTAAAATAATTATTGACAAATCTAAAAGTAGACATCAATAGCATCACAATAATAGTGGGAGACCTCAACACTGTCCTCTCACCTCTTGAGAGGTCAACCAGGCTGAAAACAAGAATGTACACTAGCTCGGAAAGGAGTAATGGAAGAAAGTGGCCTAGTATATATACATATATATATATATATATATATATATATATGACTCTCCATCCCCTAAAAACTGGATACACAGTCTTCTCCAATGCACGTGGGTCATTCTCCAGAATAGACCACACAATGGCTCATAAAACATACCTCCATCAAATTAAGAGAATAGAAATTCTATGAACTACCTACTAAGATCATAATGCACTGAAATTATAAATGAATTATAAACAGACACAGAGGCAAAATTTTAACACTTGGAAATTAAATAGCTCATTACTGAACAACCAGTGGGTCAGAGAGAAAATGAAAATATTCCTGAAAAAAAATTGGGAATGAGGGCACAAATTATCAAAATTTGTGGGACACTGCAAAAAAGAGAAATCTATAGCTTTGCAAGCAATCATCAGGAAGGATAAAGGGCCTACATAAATAACTTAATGACACTGCTAATAAAATAAAAAGTAATTAACAAAAGGAGCCAAAATAGGTAGGCAAAACAAAAATAAGCAGAAATTAGTTCATTGGAAATTTAAAAAATCAGAAAAATCAATGAAAGCAAAGTTTGTTTGTTGAAAACAATACAAAAATGCTCTCTACACTCCTATGTTCATTTAGCACTTTTTACAGTATTCAGAATCTGAAAAGAACGAGGTGCCTGACAACAGGAGTACCTAAAGAAACTGTGGTACATCTACTCAACGGAATACTATGCAGCCATTAGGAAAAATGAAGTTATAAATTTATCTGTGAAAAAGATTGTTGTATGAATAACCTGTAACCATGGTGTATAAGTAAAACAAAAATCAAAAAATGAATTCATAAATGTGTTTATACCTGGAAGGATATGGAATGTATTATGCCATATTAAATGAGTTAGAGAGAGGGATAGACAACAAATGATCCCACTTATTTGTGGTATATAGAAAAGATAGTATATTAATAATACATAATTACAACAGAGATAAGTTCTAGGAGGGTTGGTCCATGGAAGAAAGTTTGCTACAAAGAGCAAGGGGGTGTGCAGTTAGAGTAGAGAAGAAACTGTTATGACAGTGATAGCTAGAAATGATCCCTCTGAACAAGAACTGAGTGCTGAATGAAGAGAAAATGATATACATAAAACCATTCATTAACACTATTGCAAACCACAATGTCTTTTAAAAAAAGTGGAAGACAAAGAGAGTGAGACAGAGAGAAAGAGAGAGAAAATGTCTGCCATAGAGATAGGCAGGGGGAGGGCAGGAAGGAAACTAGGGATGTTGGGGAAAAAATATACACTTGTAAAGGGATGGGTGTTGGACATTGTATAACTGAAACTCAATCAAGAACAACTTTGCCACTGTATCTCATAGTAATTCAATTAAATTTATTTTTTAAAGAATGAAAAACATGTAATGATTGCTTCTGAATAGCTCTTTGATACATGTTGATAACAAAAAATATATTTAAATTACATCAAGCAAAAAACAATGTGAGGAAGGAAGGAAGGAAGGAAGGAAGGAAGGAAGGAAGGAAGGAAGGAAGGAAGGAAGGAAGGAAGGAAGGGAGGGAGGGAGGGAGGGAGGGAGGGAGGGAGGGAAGGAGGGAGGAAGGAGGGGTGGAAAGAAAAGATGGAAGGAAAGGGGGCAGGAAGAAAAGGAGAGAAGTGGGAGTAGAAAGGAGAAAGAAAAGAATAAGAGAAGGAAGGAGGGAGGGAAGGAAGGAGAAGAGAAGGGGAGGGAAAAGCAGGAAGGAGGAAAAGAAGGAAGGAGGGATGGTAGGAAAGAGGAGAAAATGAAGTAAAAATGAAGGTAGGAAGAAAGAAAGGAAGGAGTGAGGGAGGAGAGGAAGGAAGTATGAAGAGGGAAGAAAGAAGAGAAGAAGAAAAGAAGAAATTAGGGAAGGAGGGAAGGAAGGAACAAGGAAAGAGAGGAAGGGGGAGGAAAAATAGAAGAAAGGAAGTAAGGAGGGAGGGGCAAAGGAATGAAAGGTAGAAAGCAAAGTAGGAAGGAGAGAAGAAAAAGAGGGAAGGAAGGAGGCAGGAATGAAGGAGGGAATGAATGAAGGTAAAAAAGGAAGGAAAAGAGAAGAAAAGGAGGGAAGGAAGGAAAGAAGGAGAAGTAGGGGAGAATGAAGAGGAAAGGAGAGAAGGAAAGGTAAGAAAGGAAGAAAGATAGTGAGGAAAGGAGGTAGGAAATAGAAGGAAGGAAGGTAGGAAAGAAGGAAGGAAGAGGGCCCGGAGAGATAGCACAGCGGCGTTTGCCTTGCAAGCAGCCGATCCAGGACCAAAGGTGGTTGGTTCGAAACCCGGTGTCCCATATGGTCCCCCGTGCCTGCCAGGAGTGATTTCTGAGCATGGTGCCTGGAGTAACCCCTGAGCACCGCCGGGTGTGGCCCAAAAACCAAAAAAAAAAAAAAAAAAAGAAGGGAGGGAGAAGAAGGAGGGAGTGACAATAGGAAAGATAAATGATGGATTAAATTAAGAAAGGAGGGGGAGAAAAGAAGGAAGAAAGGACAAAAGGTAAAGGAGGAAAGAAGAAACGGGGAAGGAAGAAGGGAGGGAAGAAAATAGAGAGGCAAAAGTTAGGAAGGAGGAAAGGAAGGGTGAAAGAAAGAAAGAAAGAAAGAAAGAAAAGAAAGAAAGAAAGAAAGAAAGAAAGAAAGAAAGAAAGAAAGAAATAGAAAGAAAGAAAGAAAGAAAGAAAGAAAGAAAGAAAGAAATGAAAGAGAGAAAGAAAGAAAGAAAGAAAGAAAGAGAAAGAAAGAAAGAGAAGAAAGAGAAAGAAAGAAAGAAAGGGAAGGTAGAAAGAAAGGGAAGGTAGAAAGCAAGACAGGAAGTAGTGATGGAAGGAGGAGAGAAAAGGAGGGGAAAGGAGGAAGAGAAGGAATGAAAGAAGGAAGGAAAAGAGAGGGAGTGAGGGAAGAAAGAAAGCAAAGAAGTTCCAAACAAGGAAATAAAGAAAATTACTATTTAACAACAAACTCAAAACTTCACATGTATTGAATACTGAGTATGAGACCCCAATGTATAAATAAAATATGTGATGCGTTCCAATACATCAGAGCTATAGTTCGAAACTGAACTTCAATTTTAAGTGATACCAAAAAAAATATAAAATCAAATTTAAAATGTTTTACACAGAAAATTAACTACCACAAGAAATCAAAATGATGCCTAATAAGTGTGAGAATGTATTTGCATATCATATATCCAAAATATATAAAGAATCGCACAACTCAACAATAGCAAAAATAGTAAAAGACTAGAGGTAGTGCAGTGTGTTTAATTGCCTTGAATGCTGCCAACTGGAGGTAATCCCCAACAGCACATATGGTTCCCTGAGCCCCATCAGGAACGATTCCCAAGTACAAAGTCAGAAGTAAGACCTGTGCGTAACCAGAAATGGCCAAAATCAAAGACTTGAATAGACACTTCTGCAGAGTAGATATAAATGGCCCTCGGATACATAAAAAAATTATTAATTAATAGGAAATGCAAATCAAACCACAGTGAGATATCACCTCATACTGGTGAAAATGGACTATGTCAAAATATTGGAAACAGCAAATGTTGGCAAATATGTAGAGAAATAGGAACTTTGTTGGTAAAAATGTAAACTGGTATATTCTCTATTAGAGCATAGTATGAAGATTAGTTTTTGTTTTTGTTTTTTTTTTTGTTTTTTAATGAGAATCCGTGTACTCTGGTAATACCAACACCTAGGCACATACTTGTTCCTCTGGTTCCAGCAGCTTTATTCACAATATATAAAACATATCAACCTAAATGTGCATCTGGAGATGAATGGATAAAGACACTATGGTATAAATACTTAGAGAAATACTATCTGTTGTTAAAATATATAAAGCCATACCTTTAGGGCCAAATTAGTTCTTGTGGTAATTATATTATATATTATATTATATTATATTATATTATATTATATTATATTATATTATATTATATTATATTATATTATATTAATTGTATTATATTATATTAAATGAAATAAGGAATCAAAAACCCACTACTTTATGGTTTCTCTCTAATGTGACATATGAATAACTAAAGCAAACAAACTAACAAAATAAAACTAATTTCTAAATTTAAATTAAAACTATGGTGGTCAGGGAAGAAAAGGGAAAGAGGAGAGAAGGACTGAGGAGTGTTGTTCTTTTTGAACCATATATATTCCCTAAGGCACCTCCTGTAGTATAGAGTCAAGAATAAGCCCTGAACACATCTGCATGTCACCCACCCCTCCAAAAAAAAAGTTTTCCAGGATATTTCTTTCCTATTTTTCAAATGCATACACTGAAGAAAAGCCACACGAGAACATGAACTATCAAAAATCTATGATGGGACCTTCCATCAGACACCAACATTCTTGATACCTTGATCTTGAACTTCAGATAATTAAAAAAAAATGTTTTGTTGTTTAATATCACCCACTCTGTGGCATTTTAATATGGCAGCTTGAGCACACTAAGTTAGAAATTCAGTAGTGGGCCCGGAGAGATAGCACAGCGGCGTTTGCCTTGCAAGCAGCTGATCCAGGACCAAAGGTGGTTGGTTCGAATCCCGGTGTCCCATATGGTCCCCCGTGCCTGCCAGGAGCTATTTCTGAGCAGACAGCCGGGAGTAACCCCTGAGCACCGCCGGGTGTGGCCCAAAAACCAAAAACAAAAAAGAAAAAAGAAAAGAAATTCAGTAAAATATTTACTGTTAAAGAAAATAATAACATCTGCTGAGGGTTAAACCTTTTGGGGTGTTCAAAAATTAAAATATATTATAAGAATAGAAAGTTAGAAAGAGATAAATGGGGTAGAAGAAGTAATGTAAGATTCTAGGACAGGGGTGGCGAAATCCTGCGGCCCCCGGCCAAAATGAATGGGGCTCTTTGCCTCTTATCATTTTTTTGTATACTGTGGCTCTTTGCCAAGTTTGGATTTTGTTCTGCTGCTTCTGAGGAGGGACCTTTGAGGAGAGATCTCCAAGCGCGTCATCCCGTCTCCCATCCTTCGGAAACAACTGCACAGGCCAGCAAGCCGCGGGGGGGGCGGGGGGGGGGGGAACAGACGGACCCGTGTGTCACATGTGTGTCACATCTGGCCGTTAGTTCTTAGTGTGGAGGATGCAGCACACCCTCACCATCACTGCAGGATTTTACCCTCACTCAAAATGGCAAAATGCAATATGTGTTTAATATATGGTTGTTAAAAGTATGCTTTTGTGTGTTTGTCTGTTTTGACAGGTCACTGCGTGGTGTGGCTCTCTGATTCTCACAGTTTAAAATTTTGGCTCTTTGTGTGAAACTTGTTTGCCACCCCTGTAATCTAGGACTATTGTAGAAATGATTAAATTAATCACTTGTATTAGACTCAATATGAATGCTTATTATAATCTCTGAAGTTGACACTGCTTTTGTTTTTATTTGGGGGCCACACCCTATAGTGTTCAGAAGTTACTCCTGGCTCTACACTCAGGAATCATGCCTGACAGGCTCAGGGGAACATATAGAAACCAAGGATCTAACTCGGGTGGATAAATGCATGGCAAATGCTCTACCCACTGTGCTATCACTCCAGTCTCTGCAGTAGATACTTTAAAATGACAAGATATCTATACAAGGAAAATAATCTATAATAAAATTTATTTAAAAATTTTAATTACTTTATTTATTATGTTTACCATGGTTTACAAGGTTGTTCATAATACAATTAGGGTTTTTTTTCTGTTACTAAGTTGTTCATGATTGAGTTTCATTCATATAGTGTATAACACTCTTCACCAGTGCATATTTCCTGCCACAATATCCCCAGTTTTCCTTTTTCTCCCTCTTCCTGCCCTCTCTCCTGCCTGCTTCTGAGGCAGACATTTTTCTTCTCTTTCTCTGGCTCTGTCTGTCTCTCTCTCATATCTCTATCTCTTCTTTATTTCCTCTTAAACACTGTGGTTTGCAAAATTGTTACTGAGGGGTATCGTGCTATCACTTTATCTCCTTTCAGCACCCAATCCTTGCCTAGAGTGATCATTTTCAACTATCACTGTCAAAATGGACCCTTCTCTACCCTAACCACATTCCCCTATTATTTGTGGCAAGTTTTTTTTTACTATGGACTGGTCCTCTAGGCCCTCATCTCTAGGAGGGTCAAGTGGAAAAGAAATAGTGAAATGGTAGCTCTAAGGCCCAACTATAATAGTGATTACATCAAATACAGAAAGAATAAATATACCAATTAAAAAGTATCAGAGTGAGTTTTTAAATTGTATGTTCATCAGAAAATATACCTCAAATATAAAATGCCTAGCATGGTGCCTGGCATATGGTGTTCTCAAAAGGAAGCTGGTAATGGAAGCTGTAATTAATAGGATTGTGAATGCAATTACCAGCTTCCTAAGGAACTAGGATGAAAGTGCTTCAGAAATACATAAAGGGGATATGGCTAGTTCACAATCGTGCCAATTATCGGTCCTCAGAATGAACATTTAAAGTTGTTTTCATGAAGGCACGATATAAGTTGATGACAAATATTACAGGCTTTGCTTTTAGAAAATACCCTTATTAAAATGTGCATTAAATCAACATGATTTTACACTATATTCAAACAATTAATATCACAATATATAATTAGAAATTAGAGAAATTCTTTCATAGTTAATTATTTACAAATTTTAATTTTTTATCAAAAGAGTTTTTTCATGTTTATCTAAACATTAAATCATGTAGACAAAAAATAACTCTGCCATATACTTGAGGTCTGTTTTTAAATTTAGTATTAATAATTTAAAGGTAACCTGTATAAGTTTGTAAATAATTTTTCCAATGCAAATATATCTGAAATGTCAACTGTTTCTAATATCTTTTCAGGAAATTTTAAATCAAGTGTTAAAATATTTTAGTAAAGGAAGTTTTTATTATTTATGCTATAAAAGTTCAAACTACGGAAAAGTTGTATAAATAGAACATGAAATTCTTCATTTCCATTTGCCCGTATCTAATATCATGCTACCACATTTGCTTTATATTTCTCTCTATAATATACCTGTAGCAATGATTATTTTTCTCTTTTGAGAATGAATTCTAGATATTATTCTCTCCCTCTAAATATTTCAATTTGTATCTCCTTAAAAAGGGGAAAGTTTGGAGCCGGAGATAACACAGCCATAGGGCATTTGCCTTGCACACAGCCGATCCAGGACAAATGGTGGTTCGAATCCCTGCATCCCATATGATCCCCTATACCTGCCAGGAGCAATTTCTGAGTGCAGAGCTAGAAGTAACCCCTGAGCACCACTGTGTGTGACCCAAAAAAAAAGAAAGAAAGAAAGAAAGAAAGAAAGAAAGAAAGAAAGAAAGAAAGAAAGAAAGAAAGAAAGAAAGAAAGAAAGAAAGAAAGAAAGAAAGAAAGAAAGAAAGAAAGAAAGAAAGAAAGAAAGAAAGAAAGAAAGAAAGAAAGAAAGAAAGAAAGAAAGAAAGAAAGAAAGAAAGAAAGAAAGAAAGAAAGAAAAAAAGAAAGAAAGAAAGAAAGAAAAGAAAGAAAGAAAGAAAGAAAGAAAGAAAGAAAGAAAGAAAGAAAGAAAGAAAGAAAGAAAGAAAAGAAGAAAGAAAGAAAGAAAGAAAGAAGAAAGAAAGAAAGAAAGAAAGAAAGAAAGAAAGAAAGAAAGAAAGAAAGAAAGAAAGAAAGAAAGAAAGAAAGAAAGAAAGAAAGAAAGAAAGAAAGAAAGAAAGAAAGAAAGAAAGAAAGAAAGAAAGAAAGAAAGAAAGAAAGAGAAAGAAAGAAAAAAGGAGGACATTTCTTATATAGTCACCATTTAGTTATCAAAGTCGGGAAGTTTAATTTGGCAGGGAAGTTGGTTTTGATGCCATACACAACAACGCTCAGGTCTCAGGCATTATTACTAGTGGTACTCAGAGGACAAAATGGAATGTCAGAGATTGAATCAGATCAGTCTCATGTAAGGCAAATGTCCTTCAACTGTACTATCTTTCCAGCTCCGGGAAATTTAAATTTGATACAGAACTAACATTTATATTTTTGAAATCTAGCTTATATGTGACTTCTTCAAGGTTAACCTTTCCTGACTCTCCTTCCCAGTCATTTTTATTACATCTTAAGTACCATGTTTTGGCTTTTATCTGATTCTTATGACATGGTTGTAACAGTTCAGTTAATTTTCCTCACATCTTCTCTCATATAAGACCATAGCATTCTGGAGAATGGTAGCAAGATTTTATTTATTGTTATTGCATCAATTTTTTATATAGTAACTAACATTAGCAAGTATTCAAAATTATTTTATGAATGAATAAAATAAGTGTAGATACGTAATTAATTTTGTTTCTGTTGTGAACTATAACATTTCTAGTTATATTCAGGTAGCAATCAACTTAAATATATGGTTCTGCTATATTAATTGCACAAATTATATTACTACACATTCATAACAAAATTTTAGTCTTAGTTCATTTTCATTAAAGTTCAATCCTTCCAGCTTCTGTAAAATCATCTATTTGCCACATACAGTTAAATCTTGAAACTATTATTTTTAAAGGCACAGATAGTAAATGAGATAGATAAAATAAATTATTGTGTATTATTTTATACATATAGGTCAAATTAATCAAACTAGAAATTAAAGTTAATATTTATATTCTATATATAGTAAACTTCGATTTTAAATAGCTCTCTTTTTCCATACAATTGGAAAAAGAATTAGAAAAGGCAATGGAAGGGGGAGAATAAAAGTTTGCTACAGTTAAGTAATAGGTAAAATTTGTGTGCACAGACAATATTTCAAAGAAATAATCCCAACTAGTTATGAGACTAGATAGGAGAAATGTTAAGAAGTGTTTTGCGGGCCGGAGAGATAGCATGGAGGTAAGGCGTTTGCCTTTCATGCAGGAGGTCATCGGTTCGAATCCCGGCGCCCCATATGGTCCCCTGTGCCTGCCAGGAGCAATTTCTGAGCCTGGAGCCAGGAATAACCCCTGAGCACTGCCAGGTGTGACCCAAAAACCAAAAAAAAAAAAAAAAAAAGAAGTGTTTTGCATTTACTCCAGTGTCTCCTGTCTTCAATGATTTCATGAAAAACATTCATAGGCCATTGGCTTCCAGTTCTCTGGTAATTTCAGTTACATTGCCTTCACACAAAAGTACAATATAATTTCCACCACATACAGTCTTATTCTAATAAAATAGAACATGTCCATCATTGTTCCATGACTTACAACACAGCTGTGCTGTAGCTTTTGATTGCATCTGAGTGGACACAGGTCTTAAAACCACCATTGTTTTATGTTTCATTTGGGGAAGGGTGGATGCTAAATGTTCAAGTTTGACAACATGCGAAGTTATTCATTTTTAAATGCATCTCAGTTTTGGACAGATCCAAAATGTGTCTCTAAACCAATGAAATAATTAAGTGATAGAGCTACGACTCAAGCACTCATTGTGGCATTAAATACACAGTTCTCACATCTGAGTGGGTTGATGTGGCTTATGACTGCTCCAAAGATTGAGTGCTTTGGAGGAAAAGTGACACCTCTGAACGCTAGGCAGAAGAGAAAGATCAGAATTTGCCTCCTAGGAGACAATGAGCTATTATGCCTAACAATTAAAAGACTAAAAAGAAGACCACATGGAGAGATGCACCAGAGAGATAGTATTCTCTTTCAATATTTACAACATGTCCAGGAGCTCAGGCAGTGTTCTTGGAACTGAAAGGCTCAGCACTAGAGATGCAGGAACTCGGTCAGCAGTACAGTGATCATCAGGGCAGAATCTAAATAAGCCAGCCTTCTCACTCCTATGACTGTGTGGACTCCACTTTGGCATGCTGCTTTCCCTGCACAACTGTGATTTTTGCTAAATAATTGAAACCCAGGCTTTGTCCATATCAGGGATATTACTGTTTGATTTTGTTATCCCAAAGGAACAGCTGCAAACAGCTGATGCCTCTGCTAGCACTGGAATTGCAAGAGAATGTGGGAATTTTTCTAACTTCCTTTTGAAAATATCTCCATGCCTTATACTGGGAAATGAAGGCCACTTAGTTTTTTTTTCTTATCAAAATACAAGAAAACACAGGTGAGAAGAGGGAGAGATTAGTGAGTCAAATTGCATCTGAGCATAATTTGAAAAAGAATTTTTAATTATAAATGAAATAAGCCAATCCCCAAGGAATTGAGATGATACAGAATAAGTTCCAGCTAATGAAAATTTGTGATTTGTAATAATCACACCATATCAGGATAATATTGCTCATCATATATGGCTGCATACATCCTGCTTCATTCCAAGCTAAAAAATAAATAAATATATAACAAATCACAAAGGCTAGTAAGAAAAAGAAATCCTTCACTTGGAAATTCCCAATGTAAGCTGAGAAATTAAAACTGGCTGCAGTGCCATCATATAAATAAGACCTGTGACCTCAGTCTAATAACTCACCACAAGGGTTACAGAGCAGAAGGCAGCATTCTGCCCAACTACTGAACTTGTGTTCTATTGCCACATGTGTTTGCAAACTCTTCCCAAAAGGTTTAGTTGCTATTTTTCACAGAATTAACTATGAGTTAACTGTCTTTTTAAAAAATTTAATGCGAAGATAAAGGTTAAGAACTTTTCTTCACTCATCTATGGGTTTTAAGAAAAATAAAAGACATACTTGCAATAATTTTCAGAGACAAAAGAGAGGAGGGCTGGAAGTTCCAGCTCATTATGTGAAGCTCACCACAAAGAGTGATGAGTGCAGTTAGAGAAATAACTACTTTGAGAACTATCATAACAATGTGAATGAATGAGGGATGTAGAAAGCCTGTCTAGAGTACAGGCAGGGGTGGGGTGGGGAGGAGGGAGATTTGGGACATTGGTGATGGGAATGTTGCACTGGTGAAGGTGGTGTTCTTTACATTACTGAAACCCAACCACAATCATGTTTGTA
The DNA here is from genome assembly GCF_024139225.1 of Suncus etruscus. NCBI lineage: Eukaryota > Metazoa > Chordata > Mammalia > Eulipotyphla > Soricidae > Suncus > Suncus etruscus. Next base: position 30,586,842 of record NC_064857.1, on the reverse strand, counting down.
ATCAAGGCATTTAAATAAAGATATAAATTTAAAACGGAACTTTTCTTAACAAAACCATATATATATGGTCTTATAAAAATTCCCAAATTGACAAAAACAAAACAAAACCAAAAAAATTCCCAAATTGGTAGAAGGGAAGGAGGAAGGGGAATGGGTGAATGGAATCAGTTGTATGATGAAGGCTAGTATAACATTTAATGGTTTACATAATGTAAGCATGTACAGATACTAATTTTTGATTATGCAGAGCTGAAACATATTATGATGCAATACTAATTCATAAAAATATTTAATTCTGAGGTTAGAGCAAAATATTATCACTTCCTGCTACACAGTAAAGAACTTAAGAGGTAAGAAATAGAATTCTGTCACAGTTCTCTTTTTGTTGGGGACTACAGTCAGCTGTGTTCAGGAATTAATCCTGGCTCTGTGCTGAGGGATCATTCCTGCAAGGCTCTGGGGATCATAGCAGATGACAGAAATTGAATCTGGGTTGGCTACATGCAAGGAAATAGCTCTATCCACTGTTCTAGCCCTCCAAACTTTTATTTTTAAAGGTAGAAGTTGCAAGTAAAGAAAGCTAGCCAACTAGGTTAACTCACAGGTTTTATTTAAGGGGAAAATAATAGCAAAGACACTCCCACAAGCCCAAGGAAGTGGAGAGAGGATACCAAAGTCCTTGGCTTGTGTCCTTTTATAGTTTCACCTTCAGCCTTTCCTATTCTCTCTCATTCTTTCCCAAATCTGAGGTATAACTGGAAACTAAGGTGCTGACCACATTGGGTCATGTTCAAAAGTTGCAATGGCAACTACAAATTGACATGGCATTTTTGAAAATGATTTTGATATGTCAAAATATTACACTGATGGTACCAGTTAAGAGTCCTCAGAGGTCATCTAGAATTGACCTAAGTGTCGTCTTCCTTGTTGTAGCAAAAGAGTTTGCACATGTCATAAAACTCTAGTAAAGTTTTCTGCTCACCATAATTTGATTTTGGCAATGCTCTGCCAGACATTTGCTTTGAAGACTTAGGACAAGTTTCACTTCTCTTTCTCTTACACTTCCATAATCTCATGCACCATTTGCTCCTACCTTCCTAACATATATACTTATGATAAAGTCTAATTTAAATAATTGGGTACATTAGGAGATTAATGATAATAAAATAAAACAATTATAACCATATGCACATTAAAATAATATAGATACTACTACTTAGCAAAGAGAAGTAAGCAATTTTCTTCTTTACTTCTGCTTTAATGACAAAAAAGACTATGAGACTTCTTTGAAGGAAAAATTCTAGGAAAATAAAATGCCTTAAATTAGTTTCTACTTCTGTGAAAATATTAAGATAGCAAAGAAAAAGCAATCACTAGTCTCTACTAGCTGTAAACCTTGGCAAGTTATTAGATTTCTCCATCTCTCTAGTACCTCTGCTTACGATCAAGATGATGATAGTACCTTCCAGAGTTCTTAAGATAAAATAAGGATTTTAGTTTAAACCTTCATATATGAATTTTACATGATTTATGCATGTGTAGAAGACAAAGGTACAAAACAATGAGGGTAGGAGAAAATTTGGGAACATTGGTAGAAGAGAAAAGACATGTGATAGAATTGGTATCATAATATTATATGCCTGAAACTCTTATGAATAACTTTGAAATCATGGTGCCTGATAATAAAATATAAATATTTTAAATACAAAATGAGTGAACAAACTAAATAAAGAAAAACTTTTAGACAACAAAAACAAAATGGCAGTGTCAAAAATAAAGGTAAGAAGCAAAGTAGATAGATTGAATGAAATAAATCATTGGCTTCTTGAACTGGAGGCTAGCTGTACCCAGCATGGGGTTTGGGGAGACCCCATGTCGAAGGCCTCCCTAGCTTGGGGGTGCTGGGAGCCTTGATAGGTTTCCGGCCATCCTCTCTTCTGGTCCTGGCCTCCAGGCCTTCCTGGGTTGCCAGCCCAGGCCGCCAGAAAAGGTGGGTGTCAAGTGGTCCCTCCTGGAGGGGTCCCAAGCTTTCCCACCCTTTCCCAGCACTAGGGTGGGAAGGGTCAGGGCGGAGGGTGGGCAGATCCTGGCTTCCAGTTCTCTACTGAATCCTTTCTTGATCTGGAGACTAGCTGTAGCCGACATGGGGTTTGGGGAAACCCCATGTCGAAGGCCTTCTCCCTAGCTTGGGGATGCTGGGAGCCTTGATAGGCCCCCAGCCGTCCTCTCTTCTGCTCCCGGCCTCCAGGCCTTCCCTGAGTGCCAGGGAAATGGTGGGTCCTAACTTGGGGTGTGCTCAGATTTGCTCGTTTGCACTAAGGTAGTCACTGGCAATTTCTTGCCAGTCTACATGTTCAAAACCACACAGTATATATTCATAGTATTCCCTATTCTTAAGTTGTGTTTTGTGTATGCAGAATGTCCATTTTGTATTCTGCCCTTTCGCACACCCCTTCAAAGCTCATTTTTACTACTTAACTCTCTCACCCCCAACCATTAGTACCCCACATTTACTCTTTTTAACTTCAGTACTGCACAGTCCTAATCACAGACCAAAGTTGTGCATTGGATTTATCAACCCCCAATTATTTCAAAAGACATAAAATGGACACATATGTCTTTTGAATATTTTATGTTTATTTTCTTTGACAGCTATAACTCTTACTAAATATCCTCTTATACAGTGACGATCCTACCCACTTTTTATCTTTTCTTCTCTTCTCTTTGTGAGCTGTTCAATAAGAAATTTTGGTAAGTCCCTCAGTTTAATGCCTAAGATTGAACCATGTCTTGGGGATTGTTGGACTTGTTCTTACGGCCCCCATATGCACCAATAATGCCACGTGGCATTGTTCCTTGTTTACATAGGCACATTAAACTGGGAAAATACTATACATACAAATAAGTTCTTATCTAATAGAGATTGAAACACACAAATCTTGTAGTGCAATGGGATCTTACACCTGAATATTGATATAATGAGCTGGCACAGGTCTCAGAAGAATGGGCTTTCTCCATTCACCTCTGAACCAGGGAAACTATTTACAAAACATCCAAGGTTTTTTATAACAACAACTGGAAGCAATTCTCTACCAGGGAAGACCCTACCGCTGCTCTGACATTGACCTGCTCAAAAGAGACTTCCCTTAACACTAAGAAGACTTGACAACAACAACAACGACCTGCTTACAGGACAGGGCTCTCTGCATTGCTCTTTAATTGTAAGGTGAAACTAGAGGACGCTCTGCACCATTCTGACTGCAATGTAGGATATGCAGATTCCAGGATCTTTAATACAGAAACATGATACCAACAACAGAGACTGTGAAAAAATAAAAGTGTTTTGGCACTACAGACAATGACTTGGACTGGACAAACTAGTTTGCCTGGAGCCTAGAGTTGGTCTTATGCCAGGAAGCTTCAGGGGTAGGGTCTCCTTGTATTTAGACCAAGGCTTTTTCTTTCCATGTCCCTCATATTTTGGTGGGCCTATGCAAACAATAATTGCCACTCTAACACCATTTTTACTGTGCTCCTTTGACACTAATCTTTAAGAAAAACAACCCACTTAAACTTTTGAGGTTAACTTAAACTAATATGCATGTGCATGGAAATGTAAAAAAGTACTATGCCTTCAATGTTTAAGGAGTTATGTAAGTTTTATGGCTTTAGATTGCTTTGTATGCTGCTAAAAAATATTATGTATTACAATTTGGGTACTTGAGGGACAAAGTAATTGTACATGGGTTCTGTTTTATTTTTTTAATGCTCTGGCTGAAAGTTCAAAGTTAAGATATCAGCAAAGGGACTTCTGAGAATTTTCTTTATGGGTGATTGTCCTTCCACTGTAACTTTACCTTGTCCTCTTTCTTTGCATCTTTGTTCTCATAATTAAAAATAAAAAATTAGGGCCCGGAGAGGTAGCACAGCGGCGTTTGTCTTGCAAGCAGCCGATCCAGGACCAAAGGTGGTTGGTTCGAATCCTGGTGTCCCATATGGTCCCCCGTGCCTGCCAGGAGCTAGTTCTGAGCAGACAGCCAGGAGTAACCCCTGAGCACCGCCGGGTGTGACCCAAAAACCAAAAAAAATAAATAAATAAATAAAATAAAATAAAATAAAATTAAAAATTAAAAAAAAGAAAGAAATCATTGTATGATGATTTTTGGTGACAAGCATAATGTGGTATATACCAATGGTGATTCATACATCTGCACAACTGACTTATATAATGTAAATCAATACTGCTTTAGCCAAAAAAATAAATAAACACAGAACAAAACATTCAGTCAACTCTATAAAGTACATGTTCAAAAAATGTTGAAAAAGTATCTGAGAGTAATCAAGAGTTGATTTTGAAAAAGGAATTAGGAAGGAACATTGGAATTCCTTAACACATTTTACCTGTTCCAGAAAAAAACAAGAAAGGGAATTTACAATTGTTCAATGAGTTCTATATATATATATGCATATCATTTATCATATATATACTAGAATACTATACAACCACAAGGAATAGTAAAATTGTGCAATTTTCTGCATTGTAGATGGAACTGAAAAATCTTATGTTAAATGAAGTAAATTAGAAGGATAAAGACAAGTACCAGATGCTCTGACTAATTTGCGGTTTATAGAACAACTTGTCTAAGAAATGATAGGTATCAAACCTGGACCAAAAAATTAGTTCTAGATTACAGAAACAGAAATCCCAAAGAAAGAGAACTGGAGAGGGGAAGCAAAAAGAGGAGTCTTGGGGTCACTGGTGGAGGAATGGGGTCAAGGGGTGATGGAATTAGATGTATAAATTAGAGGTATAAACTCTGTATGCCTGAAACCCCTACTATATAAAAAACTTTGTAAATAATAGAATATAAATAAAAATCAGAAAAATTTTAAAATTTTAAAAGGAGAGATAGTGGTGATCTCTTAAGATTACATGAAAACACAGACACATAGAAACTTTCCTTATTCACAATTAAATAGTATTTCTGCTTTCTTACCAGCAGCAGTTCTTGTTCCAGAAAACAAAAACAAAAAAACACTACTTTGACACATTTTTATGACAGCACCCAATAAAACTGACCCTCATTTCTTTAAACCCCAGTATGTTTTCCAAAAGTTTAGAATGTGGGGCCGGAGAGATAGCACAGCAGTAAGGCATTTGCCTTGTATGCGGAAGGTCGCTGGTTCAAATCCTGGCATCCCATATGGTCCCCCGAGCCTGCTGGGGGTGATTTCTGAGCGTAGAGTCAGGAATAACCCCTGAGCATTGCCGGATGTGACCCAAAAACCAAAAGAAATAAAAAAATAAAAATAAAAAAGAAAGAAAGAAAGAAAGAAAAAGTTTAGAATGAAACAAACCCAGTTTGGCTTGCCTTTAGTATTCTCCTGATACCTCCAACTATAATAAAATCTATATCAATCACTAATTGAGTTTTTATTCAGAGATAGAGATTTTATATTCTTTAAAATATATTGGGGCCACACCCAGAAGTGCTAGAGGCAATGCAGAAGGTCTCTTGGTTTAATGCTCTTGAGTTGCTTTCCTATAGTGATCATGGAACCATGTGATTCTGCTGTCCATTGGTCCTGGACCTCCAGCATACAAATCATGTTTGTGAGTCCTTTGCACTATCTCCCTTGTCCAACTAGGGACTGTGTAGTCCTTATACTTACAGGTCTCCCTACCCCCAAATGTGAAATGTTCCTATGAAATTTGTCCCAAGGAACCATATCTGAAGATAAGAAAACAACTACCAGTAAGTTAGATGTAATAAAACTTTCAGCACTCCGAGAGCCCAAAACTGTCCTACCACGCCTTACCAAATAACAAGAAAACCTAAAGTAGCACTAATATAGTAAAAGCAGGAATGATAGGATATGCACACAGCCTGTATAAAGTAAATCCCAAGAAAGGATCTTGACAGATGATTGATTGCTCCAGGGATGGGCAGCTTTTAGAAAGACTGCAAAAAAATCAAAAACCAAAAACCTAAACATTGTTTTTGCTTTTTTGCCTCTTGTCCAGAAAGTTAAAATTCTTTTCAGATTTCTTTCAGTTAGTGAAAACAGGTACGAAGTCATATATGTATTTTAGGAAAGTGGTGTGACTTGAACTTGCTAAATAGGAGATGCCTTATAATCCCAACAATCAATGTTCTGGATTTAGAGAAATAAGATCATTTGAGTAAGCAAAGAAGTCAGAATCCAAACCTGGGCTACCTCACAGAGCAATGTTTTCATGACCACTCTTTCCCAGAATAAAGGGGCAATTGACCTCACAATTTAATAGGCACTCTTGGGTTGGAATTGAGCACAGCTCATCCAGTTCAGTTTATTTCTCCGTTAGCCTTTTATGTCCAGAGGAAGGATGTATTATCCCGGGTTTATTTTGTGTTCACATTTTCATAAGCATGGAACTAGGTGCTTTGATTTTCAATTTGTACCTTCCTGGATGTGAGAAAGCAGGGTAATGTAGAGAAGGAAACAGAGTGAATTGTGTAATATTAAAAAAATGTTTCAGTTCCAGCTGCAACCCTTCTAATGATGTGGAACTCTCAGAAGCTTGATGTTTTATTTTGGTTTGGTTTTGGTTTGTTTTGTTTTCAGTGAAATGGGCACAATAATGTCTGCCTCTGTCTGAGGTCCAACAGTACTTTGTACAGAGAAATACTACTATGAAAGTTATTAAGACTGCCATAATGGTGTTTAGGGAACCTCTCTCAGTACCAGCAAAGTGGGCTAGCAATGACCCTCAGCAATGTAAAAACTCATAAAAGCCCAGATGGGTCCTTTTCATGGTGGCTGGGAGTCACAAAGGCCATCAGAATCAGGAATGAGTGGGGGTGGGGGCAATATGCAGAAAAGAAAGGAGCTATTTCAAACGAGAAAAGATCTTATCTGAGATTCTGTGCCTACTCATCCTAGAAGCCAACATTACAAAGAAACAGTGCTGCTCTTTTTTAGGATGTTTGAATATTTAGAAACCAAGAACTCAGATCTGAGACGGACTTAAGTGCACACCCATTGGACAACAAATACTCATCATTCTGAAGATTTTATCTGGAGATATTTATGATAGAAGATGATAAAAAAAATACATTGTGGTAATTCTGGAGATTTCCTAGATTTCTGAAAGAATGAAAAAAATACATATCTATGTGGATAATACTGATAGATATGAGAAAAGAAAGCCATAATTGCTAGCAGTAAATGAACAATTGACGCTATTTATTACAGATCTCCCCTTAATGAACTGCAGCCTATTCATTAAATGAAAAAATATGAGGACAGGAAATGGCAAGGGGCAGAATCTGGGGGCAGGAGAGAGGGCTAAAGAAATCACTTTATTTCGAACATGATCCAGTGCAATACAAATACAATCAAAGGGGTTAATCTAATCCCTTTGTGAAGCATTGAGTCAGAGAACAAGACAAAAACAAACCTGTGATCTGGAACTTCCCAAGCCCCCATTCAGGGGGGGGGGGATTAATGAGGAGTACACGGCTGTGAAATTACGTGCCCTCCGAGTCAGGAAAATGGTCCTACTGGTGCATGACCTTGAAATGAGGGGACGCAAACTTCACCTGATCCACAATTATGAGGCACTGAAAGGAGGGGCTGGGGGAGTGGGGAAGAGATGTGGAAAAAAAAAAAAAAGCTTGCAAGTTGGGAATCTGAAAACACAAACCTCAACACCCTCCAAGGCTTGAAAGGGGAATCTCAAAACAACATTAAATAATTCCGAGGACATTAAAAGGACGCTGGTGTTTGTAGGGAAGTCTGAGGAGGCAGGCCTCTTTATTGACATGAAATGGATATTTGGTGGCTGTTGTTATGGGCTTAGTGATGTTTGTCTCTATTCAATTTTCCCTTTGCGATGAAAAATTGTGGCGAGATGATTTCTAGTCTTAGCTGCTTTACATGACAGTATTATCAAGGATTCATCAAGAGGCCATCTGTCGAATTTATGAAAAAAATATGCAAAAACAAAACAGATGAAAAGGAAAGAGCAAGACAGACTGGTCCAGGGGAAGATAGATACGGCAGCATGTGCCTCCGTGTGAAAATTACAACATTTAAATACTGCGGAATAAATTACTGTGCGGAAAAAAAAAATTAGTGATTCTCTCCTACTTTAGATGCTTCCCTTACCATAAGAACATAATGAAATATATCACATATCAAATCACCCTTTCCTCCGACTCGTATTATAGTCTAATGAAAAATTAGGAGAGGAGAGACACATAAACCTCAGATGGGAGTGATGAAAAGGAGCCAGAGTGGATTTGTTCCTAGGATTGAGCCCTGAGAAGCTTCTCCAAAATGCACAGTCCATATGGAAATCAGAGCTTCCTCCCCCCATTTATTAGAAAGTCAATAAAATAAATTACAGATTGTGTGGAAAAACTGAAATAATATATATTAAAATGACAACGAGGCTGGCCAGGCTTACACCCAAATTAGGTGGGCTGTAAAAACAATGTAATTCAGAAAAGAAATAGGAAGGAGCAAGCAGGCTACAGACCAGAGTTGCAGTAGTGCCCCCTATAGGCGAGAAGAAGAACTACATAGACTTATGGTTCCTCAAGAACCAGCGCTCTTTGTAGTTAGTATCTTTTCAACTTCCACCTTTCATGGAATCTTGTTCCCAGATCCTCCATGTCCCCTTTCCTCCTAAAGCTTGACATGGTTTGAGACTTTTATCTCAGTGCCAGAAGTTACATAACAGTGTTGCTCAATAATGTATTAAAATATGATGCTCCCTTTTTACAAATATACTTGCTACTGAACTTTTTCTTCTTTCTTTTCTCTTCTCTTCCATTTTGTTTTTCTTGTTTTTCTTTCTATTTTTTTAATAGCTTTGCTTTCCATCATCTTGAAACAAATGGATTATGATCGGTTATGTCAACTATGTGATGCTTTTTCTTTAAATAAAAGAAAATTTTAAATAACATATAATATGATGTTCCCAAGACACAATAAAGAAAGAGCTAGGTGGAGCCGGAGCTGTGGCACAAGTGGTAAGGTGTTTGCCTTGCACGCACTAACCTAGGACGGACTGCGGTTCAAACCCCCAGTGTTTCAATTGGTCTCCTAAGCCAGGAGCGATTTCTGAGTGCATAGCCAGGAGTAACCCCTGAGTGTCACTGGATGTAAACCCCCCCCCCAAAAAAAGGAGCTAGGACCCACCACCAGATTTTAAAAGAGTGGTAGGAAGAGAACAAAGTCCTCGTTCACCAAAACCAAAGAAGGCAATAAAGATATCCTGGAATATTGTGATCAACTATTAAACCTAACTCTAATCTGAGTGCACTATATTGATTAGATCTTTTCATCACAAACTATGTGAGATCATTACTATTTGTTGTTATTATTCTTTCCAAAGACAGAGAAATTGAGGCACAAAGCTATGTGGATATTCCATTTAACTATTACATAGCTAATGGTTCAGAGATTCAAATTTGTGCTGTCAGGTTCAAGCATATGTTCCAATGCACCCAGCAGCAATGCCTCCTATAAGGAAGGTGACTGTTACCTCATTAATTTTGATTAAAATGTTATACATGTTTTTAGTCAAAAATTATAAGAATGGGGCTGGAGGGATAATACAGCAGGTAGGGTTCTTGTCCTGCTTTCAGCTGACCTTGGTTTGATCCTTGGCATCCTATGTGATCCTCTGAGTCCCACTTCGAGTGAGCACAGAACCAGAGGCAAGCCCTGAGCACAGCTGGATATATATATATATATATATATATATATATATATATATAATGTTTATATATAATGTCCCTATGAAATGAGATTGGACCATATCTTTTCTTAGATTATGCAAACACAGTCCTGAATATCCTTGCCTTTTTTTCTCCTCTAGCTTGCTCTCGTTCTGATGAGTATAGAGTACATATTTGGAAGTGTTCCTTTATCTATTAAGGTACTAAAGAAAATGAGAGCTTCAAATGAAGATAACAGATAGGGACTGGAGAGACAGTACAGAAAATAAGTATTTATTTAGTATTTGTCTTTCATATAGCTGCAGCAGCTATGACTCTGGTGTTTTGGTCTCCTAAGCCCCACTAGGAGCCACTCCTGTGCATAGAGCTAGGAATAATATAAATATTATAATATATAATATAATATAATATAATATAATATAATATAATATAATATATATTATTAATATATATAATATAATATATAATATAAATAATAAAAGATAATCAATTAATTAATTAGAAACAAAGGATATTATACTAATGAAAGGTGAAAGGTGAGAACTGACATCCTAGGTCCTCCCAAAATCTTTTCATGCTGGAAAGTCTCAAAAATTTTTATATCTATAAAATAAGAAATTTTATATAAATTGTATTAGTATATCCAAGAAGTCTCTGACCTAACATTGAATATTGGCTGAATTAAGCAATATGTGTATTTCATATACCAAAGAATTACGAGAAAATAAGGAGCATTATTTCAAAAGTAAAAATTATTGATTAATATGCATAGGACATTACTGATGTTACATAAGACCATATTATCTTTTACCTGGTCCTTGTAAAATTTTGAATTTGAATATTTTTTCTACTTCCAGTTTCAACATAAATTGAGACTTGACCTTCAACTCAGCACCTTTTTAGTTTGGTTTACTATTTGTATGAAAGTATGATTACCTGAAAATAAACACGAGGGTATATAAATTCATAAAAGAGTTTTGTTTTCGGGGCCGGAGAGATAGCATGGAGGGTAAGGCGTTTTCCTTTCATGCAGAAGGTCATCAGTTCAAATCCCTGCATCCCATATGGTCCCCCGAGCCTGCCAGGAGCAATTTCTGAGCATAGAGCCAGGAGTAACCCCTGAGCGAAGCCGGGTGTGACCAAAAAAAAACAAACAAACAAAAAAAAAAGTTTTGTTCTCAGCCCAGCAGGTCCTAATTGTGATGAAAATTGTCAGTTCAGAATAAGTGAATTTTCAAAGAAATCAGTTAAGTAGATATCAAAAGGGAACTTCCCATAGAAGTATCTGAAGTAAAACAAGGCTGGGTAATACCAAGTCCTCCTTCCTTCTTTTATTCTCTCATATATATATATACATATAAGTGTATATATGCACATAGACCTCCTAGATACTTCCTAGATACATCAAAACCAACTATGTATTTTTCTCAAATTAAGTGTAGAGTATAATCATACTCATTGGACATCTAACAAAAGCCCTGTCTTTAATTCTAAAAATGAGGGGATTTGAATGGTTTCCAATCTCATTTTTTTTATCAAAAATGATCCCAAATGATAAAATTCTGCATTCACAAAACCATTGGTAGTCATGTTGTAAATCACAATACTTCAATAAATATTTAAAAATAAATAAAAATCAAATGACCCTGAAACCTGGAAGAATATAGGTTTACCCTCACAAGTGTCTAACAAGTCCTTCAGCTTAATAGTTCCAAACATCTACACTGACAAAAATTACTTAGACACAGGAGAAAGCAAAATAATATCCAGCTGCCTCTGTGGTCTCACACAGATTTTAAAAAGAATAAACCAAAATATTTTTTACTGTGTTTTTATTCAAAAACGTTCACTCTAAATTCTCCTTTTGTTCTAATGCCACCCTATAAGAGAGAGCCCTAGAACCTGACAAGATCTAGACAGTCAACTTCATTAATAGCTGTGGAGTTGGAGTACAGCTTTTTGAGATCTCAATAACTGATACTCTCCATCTGAAATCCTTTGGTACTTGAAATGTTTTTAGTTTGTATGTAAGTGTGGGCTTTATTATCAAAGTAATCTGACATGTCTCACATATCCTTGATTCCCAGGTCCGTGGTAGATCTTGGAAAAGTAACTGGAGCACATGAATTCACAGGGTTTCTTTTATATCTACTTTACTCCTCACAGCAATTCTAAAATGTTAGCTCTTCTTGTTCTTCCATTATTTCAACTTATTATCTCTCTCTACTTACTATTTTCAATGTACTCTTATTGAACCAGAAATTTATTTTTATATAAACCTTTATTCAGACACATATTGGTACAGTAATTTTTTCTCTTAGTATGCTCAGTATTTTCCATTTAAGTTTTGATAAATTTGTTTAATTTAAGCAGAATTCTTAGCCATAATTTTAATGTATCTATTTTATTAAAATTAATTTATTAACTTAATTGATCAATTTAATAAATTAAAACATGGGGGCAGCGAGGTGGCGCTGGAGGTAAGGTGTCTGCCTTGCAAGCGCTAGCCAAGGATCAGGACCGCGGTTCGATCCCCCAGCGTCCCATATGGTCCCCCCAAGCCAGGGGCAATTTCTGAGCCTTAGCCAGGAGTAACCCCTGAGCATAAAATGTGTGTGGCCCGAAAAACCAAAAAATAAATAAATAAATAAATAAATAAATAAATAAATAAATAAATAAATAAAATAAATTAAAACATTTCTCCTATTATTTAAAGATATGTTTCTTAAACTTACAGCAGGGGAACATAACATAAATAAAAAATTTCAAATTTATTATGTCCTAACCTAACTGAAATTAAATAAGAAACTGTCCCTTTCTTAACATATATTGCTTCTAAAACTGTCTGCTATTCTAATATTAGATGTTTATATTCTAATATTAGATATTCTAACTTGTAATAGTCTAATATTTTTATATAGTCAGCATCTTTAACCAAAATATTTGGATTGTCCTTATTTATATCTACTCTCTCTGTGTCCACAATTGGAACTTGTGAAGGCCCTTATTATACCATCATCTATAAAATGAGAAGAGTTATATTTACTAGCTTTCATTTTGGTGAAATCTATCACTACTCTTCTGAAATATGATTTTTAACCCAAATATTTATAAAATGAAAAAGACATGATTGTTGTAATAGTGATAACAGAAACTGAGTATAACAATTTTCTAATGCTTAAAAGTAACATTTCATTGAGGGGTATTTTTAATATTTTTATCAAGTACTAAAGATGCCAGTTATATTCTTATAATCAATTACCTTGTAGTTTATAATAATTATCATGCCCATCATGTCATTCTCCCTTACCATGATACCAATGACAACTGTCATTACTATTTTGTAGACAAAGATAATAGTCAACCTGCCCAAGGTCACTAAATGTGTCATTGTCGAAATTCCATCCAGAATATTGACTTTTCTATGCCTGCTACAGGAACTTTTTCCTAACTGATGCAGTCAGTAACATTTCAGATGTTTTCATAGATACCTATACACATAAGCTCTATTATGCTTATACCTGTACGTATGTTTTCACATTCAACACTGAGTTTCATTTTTTCATGCTTTTATTTGGGGGGGGGGGCAAACCCAACCATGCTCAAGGTTTGCTCCTGGCTCTGTAATCAGGAATCACATCTGGCCACGTGGTTTGCTGGAGATAAATCCTGGGTCAGCTGCATGCCAGGATAACACCCTACCCTTCTGTTCTATCTCTCCAACCCCAATACTGACTTTCTTTGTGGTCATAGAGGAACCAGGGTGCTTGAAAGGGTCTACAACTATCTTAGAATTGGATAATTTGTCCACCTCACTCCCTTTGACTAGGATTTTCATAAGAGGTCTGAAAGGAATCACCTGAGATTCTATTAATGAACATTAAATTAGTGATGACAATGCCCCACGATGGAGTTCCTGACACCAATAATGGAGGCCACCCCATCCTTCTCCTTTGGCTTGGCTCAAGGAGTAGTGCAAATAGAGCTATATCCTGAGTGTCAGTCCAAGCCTCAAGTTGTACTTGGGACCATTTTGTTCATGTTAAAGCTTCCATCTTCAATCGAACAAATCTCTTTTGACCTGTGCCTGCTCGGCGTGTAGAGTGGAGATTGAACGAGTTTGTGTTATCTTAGTTAAATAACTGCTACTCCAAATAAACACTATGCACACCACTCAGCCTTTTAGAAATGAAAAATAAATTATCACCAAAAAGCTTACTTTACAAACCTACAAATCATCAGAAATATAAATGCTTGCCTTCCTAGTCCTATGTTTTAATAAAGGTCCCCCTCCTTTCCTTCAGACTCACTCAATTACAATATCACTATCAGTTCACATTACAGGTCAGAGATATGGTGCTTAATGTATGTAAAGCCAGTTCTCCTCTCCTAATAACCTGTCATTCCGTGGATTTGAATGTCAGAATACAGCCTGCCGCGGTAATGCTAGTCGGCAGCCCGATGATGAAAACTTTGGACAAATCATGAAGAACAGTCTAGATTCACATCATCAGAAGGTTACTGGGGAGAAGGTTACAGCCTTTCATTCTGCTTTGACCCCTTGATCTGACAAGTGACACCTACAAAATGAACAGCTCTCCAGCTTAAATTGTTTAACTGTAGCCTGATCAGTTTTATTATCTTGCTAATCCAGATATCAGCCGTTTCATCAGAATGGAAGATATGCATATCATGAATTATTTTGACACGGGGACCTTTTAATTTTTGCCAGCAATATTTCACTGCCCCAATCAGGGCCTGCAGTCAGTGATGCCATTCGCCTCCTGGGATGTCAGAGGACAGCGCAGTCCTGACAGCACCAAATCATCCGGGAGCTGTAACGAGCCATTGCCGCAATTATTATTATCTCCTGTAGTCATGCATTTCATTACAGAGCAGGCAGCCGGGGCCTTGGGGTTCAGTGCAGTCTTCTCCAGGAATCTTTGCCACTTTATGGGTTTGCCAAGCTCTAGGGTATAATTTCCCCTTCTTTTCCCCTCTGTAGACAAGTTGAGGTGAATTTCTAATAAAAACAAAACACTTGGTAGGCACTACGGGAAGAGCAAGCTCAGTACAAGACATTAAGTAGCAGTAAGGCTGTCTGAATGGCTCACTTGAAGTTTATGAAAGTGGTAGTTATCAGCAATATGGTTTACTACGGAGACAAATAAAAAAAGAGTTTATCCAAGGCAAAAAAAAAAAATATTTCTGAATGGCAAAGCACTAAGAGTGCTTTCTTAAAGAGAATTCCTCTTTCCTTTGGAAGCATTTCATCATTTCTCTCTCCCTTGCTAACCATTTTCTTCTTTTCAATGTCCATTCTAAGAAGATCCAGTCTCACTCAGAGTCTTAGTTACATGGTAAGCCTTCACCAACCTGCACTAGCATTCTGCCTTCAACCATAATGGAAAACTTCTAGAAATCCACCTTTGTCTTGACTTTGAAAGCTGTTACAGATGGGCTTCATCATCATAGATCAAAGCACTCTCTTCATGGCTATCCATGGGAGAAAGTTTTTTCCAGTCTCACAAATAGATGATGTGTGTTTAGCTTAGAGGCCCTGTGAATCATAGGATTTATATATTTCATGAAATGGCAGCTAGAAACCTTCAAACTAAATTGATGTTTCTCAAGAAATTAAACATAGAACTACCATATGGTCCAGCAATGCCACTTCCGTATTACATAGCCAGAAGAATTTGAAGCAGGAACTCCAACTATTTGAATACCCAGGTGGATAGATAGCTTAGCCATTCACAGTAGCCAACAGAAGAAGCAACCCCATACCCACTGATGAATGTAGAAATGAAATGTGGTATAATCATAGAATATTATTCAGCCTTAAAAGGGAAGATATTTCTAAAATATGCAAAGATGCACCTTGAAAATATTGTGCTCAAATAAACCATTTACAAAAGAAACTTAAGTACCATATGATTTCAATCCTATGGTATCTAAAGTAATCAATGAAACTGAAAGACAAAAAGAAGAATTGTGAATATCAGGGACTTTGAAGAAGGGAAAAAGAGGATTTACTATTTAATGAGTATAGTATCCATTTAGAGTTGGAAAAAAATCTGCAAATTGGCCATGGTGATGGCTACATAAAAATGTGAATATATTTAGTCCCACTGAGAAATACAATGTAGGGGCCGGAGATATAGCACAGAGGTGTTTGCCCTGCAAGCAGCCGATCCAGGACCTAAGGTGGTTGGTTCGAATCCCGGTGTCCCATATGGTCCCCCGTGCCTGCCAGGAGCTATTTCTGAGCAGATAGCCAGGAGCAACCCCTGAGCACTGCTGGGTGTGACCCAAAAACCAAAAAAAAAAAAATTGAGAAATACAATGTAAAATGGTTAAAAGGTTTTATTTTATTAATATTTGACTACAGTTAGAAAACACTTGCAGCTTACTTCTATCAAATGTAGAGGCTTTCCTGCCTTTACATTTTTACTATTATTTATTAGTGCATTAGTATAGTATTTATTTTATTAGTATTTATCTTCCTACCATAACTCCTACATTATTCATTTTCCTCAAAGAGGTCCAGTGAGACAATACAGCAGGTAAGGTACCTGCCTTGCACATGGTCAACCCAGATTCAAGCTCCAGAATCTCATATGGTCCCCTGAGCCCCACCAGGAGTGATCCCTAAACACTGCTGAGCATGATCAAACAAAAAAAAATGTTCCTCAATGACTTTTTAAAAATGTATCATTGTTTGTTAGTTCTTGTAGTATTATGACCTTTTTGGGGGTGGGTAGCAAAGAAAGATTTTCACCTTTTTTTTTTTTTTAATGTTGTTTGCTTGTTTCTGAGCCACATTCAGCAGTTCTCAGGAATCATTCCTGGCTGACCTGGGGACCATAAGTGATGCCAGAGACTGAACTCAGGTCAGCCACATGCACAGCAAATGCATTACCTGCTGTACTATCATGTCAGTCCAGTATATACATATTAAAATATACTCAGTCTGGTGAAATAGCTGTTGATTCTAGTGTACATAAGAACATGGGAGAATGTAATTGAAAAATATGTATTCCTTAAATCCTTGAGTGACAGAGGTAGGCAGGACGGCTCTGAAAGGTTGCATGCCTTCTCACTCCTCCTTAGGCAAGAAAACCATCCTCCACAGTGAGTGCTTTACAGGCTACCCTTTTCCTCAGCATATATCTACATACTTACTCTTCACTCTCCCCTCTCCTCACCAACCTCTAAGATTTTTAGATGTTAGTTGTCTCATAGTGGCCCTAGCTCAAAAGGAGACAGAGGTGTTTGCTTTCAAATACTGGATATTTTAATAGCTCTCAAATGGAATTTTAAAATATTTTAAAATGAAAATTTTTATTTTGCATATGTAAATTGTGAAGCCTCACACATTATTTCTTTCATTTTTAATCACTGGCCTTTGTATACTAAGGAAGTAAGTCTTGTATTTATTTGGGGGTTTATTATTGCTATTGTTGGTTTTATTTATGTTTTGGGGGGCCACAACTGGTGATGTTCAGGGCTTTACTCCTGGTTCTGTGCTCAGGAATCACTTATGGCAAAATTAGGGGGGGGTCATAAGACCTGCCAGGGATTAAATTCAGATTGGACACATTGAAGGCAAATGCCCTACCAGCTATAATATTGCTGTGGTCCCAACTTTTACTTATTTTTGACTCACTAGTCCATCATGGTCTACTCGGTGACCCATAGATGTGCAAATAATGTAGGAAGTTAAAGGAAGCTGTTTGTCTCCTCATTCTAAATATTTTTCCTCATAATATACCAAACCCATTTGAGAAGAAATTTGCAATACTAGGAAAGATAGGCTTCAAAGGGGAAAAGACAGTCTCATGTACATGACCCTGAATGAAGAAATCAATGTCTGTGGTCTTTCCAGGGCTGCAATCTACACCAGACTTCAGTTTGCATGTGAAAAATATGAATGTATTCACATACAGCTCAAGAGGTGGTAGCCAAGGTGTCTTGGCCACCGCCAGAAATATCCATGTTAGAGTCAGGAAGATGGCTTAAAGGGCAGGAGCATACGCTTGTATACAGGAACCATGGATTTGATCCCAAAGCTTTCAGGAGTAGGAAGAGGAGAGGAGAGGAGATGAAGAGGAAGGAAGAAAGAAGGGGAGAGGAAGGTGGGGAAAGGAGGAGGGGGAAAAGAGGGGAGAGAAAAGGAGGAGAGAAGAAAGGAGAAGAGGGGAGGGGAAGTGCAAGGAAAGAAAGGAGAAGGGGGAAAAGTAAACAGAAAAGAAAGGAAAAGAGCCAGGCATAAATTCAAACAAGACAAGTCATTATTGACACTATTTTTAAAACTGTTCAAAAATTGTGGTTATCACAACTTCCCTAGGTAAGACAACTAAGCTGTCTTCTCAATTTTCCTGGGAGTTAAGGCTTTAAAACTTTCCCTTTAACTAGATTAAAATGCAGAGAAAAAGAACAAATCCAGGAGGGAAAAAAAATGAGAAGCAGAAAGAGAAAGCTCGGGGAAGAACAGAAATGCAGACAGTTGGAAAGAGAAAAAATGGCCATCGTGGATCACAGCTCACAGCTCTCTTCATATCCAAGATATTTACAGTACCAAACTTCCAGGGGAGATTGTCCAGCCCTAGAGGGTTCCAGTTCCTAGAGGGTTCCTAGAGGTTTTTTTAAAAAAAACTTTTCCCAAAACTAGAAAATTTAAAGAAATTTAAAGAGAGGCTGCCGACTGTTTGGAGTCTTTAAAAATGTGCTTTCCATGTCGAAATGATGCGATGATGGTGAGAGCTTAGTAAATTATTTGAGTAAAATATTCATTTGAAGCAGGAAAAGAGGGGAAAATGAAAAATTGGGTCTGGAGGGTGAGGGGATGCAAGAGGAAATGGCTCCTAGGGCAGCATTTTCTAATTTGCAGATTTTCACTCAGCCATCCCCCACCCACATGCTCACTCTGTTCCTAACAGCGACTTCATCAATTAAGATTCTTATGAGACTGGCAGGCTCCAAAAGCAACAGTCCCATCCACATATTCACTATTCCACTGGCAAGGCGAACAATTCCGAATATTAAAAGTAAAGCGACACATTCTGCCATGTCTTTTGTATACAGACAGCTGAAGCTGCGTGAAAGTTTGGCACCAAAAGGCCAAGTACCATATTTTCAGCCACCCACACGCCAAACCCTATAATAACTACAGACTCTAGATGTGAAATTTTCAGACATTTGCAGCAAAGGAAAAACTAATAGTCATGTTTCTTCATGTGCTTCCTTTCCTAACAGGGCAGTTTCTCAACTTTCAGACCTCATCAACGCAAGCTAAAGAGAACAAAGGGTGCTGTGTAGATATTTTCACCAGATGTCAAATGGTGCTTATTTATTTAAACAGAAGCCCCCACTTTGTACATTTGGTTCATTTAGTGGTATGTGCTCTGTAATAAGTACTTTTTATGAGTAAAAAACTGCCACCAGTGTGCTTAAGTTACAATAGGGCTTTGAGAAAGTCTGTTAGCTGAGACTAAATATTGCTCTTTTTGCTTTTTGCTTAAGATTTAAATTCTACTCCCATC
The DNA here is from genome assembly GCF_024139225.1 of Suncus etruscus. NCBI lineage: Eukaryota > Metazoa > Chordata > Mammalia > Eulipotyphla > Soricidae > Suncus > Suncus etruscus. The sequence goes on along the minus strand of NC_064857.1, from coordinate 30,567,566 downwards.
CTCCCTCTATAGTAGGAGAAATGTTGCTTCTAAAGTCATACCAGAGCTAACATTTTATCTTTCTTCTGTGGTTGAAACTTAGAAGCAAGGAGGTTCAGCTTCCTGTGCTTTTTTAAGGTGCGTGTATAAGACACAGATTATTAGGTTTTTTTCCCTAAAAGATCACAAAAGAAAAACATTCATTTTCTCTTGCCAAAATATATGTGCTCTGGTGACCTGAATGGGCTACAAATTCTTATAGGTTTGTAGTTTAGGTTGCAAATTCGGTAAAAATAGTAAAGCTGTTAACCCAATATTTCCATGGGCCTCTATAAAAAATTAAATTGTGCTATATAATAAGGGCCTTATGTCCTCCATCTTGACCAATAGAAAGTATATTATCGGGGGGGGGGGTGCAGAGTGGTGGCTCAGCTATAGGGCGTTTGCCTTGAGCACTGCTGACCCAGGATGGACCACCGTTCCATCTCCCAGAGTCCCATATGGTCCCCCAAGCCAGGAGTGATTTCTGAGCGCATAGCCAGTAGTAACCCCTGAGCATGACCGGGTGTAGACAAAAAAGAAAAAAACTACATCTAAAAAATGTATTATAGGGCTGGAGCAATAGTACAGCAGAAGGGCATTTGCTTTGCATGCTGCTGACCCAGGACAGACCCAGGTTTGATTCCCCGTATCCCATATGGTCCCTGAGCCTGCCAGGAGCAATTTCTGAGCACAGAGCCAGGAGTAAGCACTGAGTGCTGTTGGGCATGGCAGAAGAAGAAGAAGAAGAAGAAGAAGAAGAAGAAGAAGAAGAAGAAGAAGAAGAAGAAGAAGAAGAAGAAGAAGAAGAAGAAGAAGAAGAAGAAGAAGAAGAAGAAGAAGAAGAAGAAGAAGAAGAAGAAGAAGAAGAAGAAGAAGAAGAAGAAGAAGAAGAAGAAGAAGAAGAAGAAGAAGAAGAAGAAGAAGAAGAAGAAGAAGAAGAAGAAGGAAGGGAAGGAGGAAGGAAGGGAGGGAGGGAGGGAGGGAGGGAGGGAGGGAGGGAGAGAAGAAGGAAGGAAGGAAGGAAGGAAGGAAGGAAGGAAGGAAGGAAGGAAGGAAGGAAGGAAGGAAGGAAGGAAGGAAGGAAGGAAGGAAGGAAAAAGGAAGGAAAGATTGTTGGATTCTGATCAATCAAAACTTCATAATATACCACCTGAAGGATGATTCTGTTGTGATGATAAAAGACTCTACAGACTATTATTCTCTTCTTTTTCAGATTTTTCCTTGATGAAGGAATCCTCTTTCTCTCCCATGTCTTAAGTACCCACAGCATAAGAAAAAAAAATTTTTTGAATGGGTATCATTCAGTGGATGCCACTCAGTGGATATAGTATGGTAGGAGTACATAGCTTTCTGATAGTCAAGGAACAGCAACATTTTTATCTATATACGATCTGTGTAGTCTTGGGAAACTGGTGCATCTTTGCTTTAGTTTTCTAGATTCAAAATGGCACCATTCACCTAGCATGTAGTGGGAGCTCCAGAAAAAATGAGATGCCTTGCTTATCTATTCTTTTTTCACAGGTGCATAAAATTATCTGTCTCAGTATTCGGAAAGCCTGTTTAGATTTAGCAAAAACAGTTTTCTGGGATTACTTATAGAGTAGGAATGACTAAGTTCCCATTTTTTTCTACCTATGCATTTATTACATTTCTTTTAAAAAATAATGACCTATGATGGAACTAGAAAGATAGTACAGGGTGGTAAGGAACTTGCCTTGCATGTGGCACACATGGTTCCCCAAGACTGCCAAGAGTGATCCCTGAGCACGGAGCCAAGAGCCAAGAGTAAACCCTGAGCTTAGTCATGTGATCAAATCCACAACAGCAAAATTTGAAAACAAAGTACAGGGACCAGAGAGATACTACTGCAAGTATGGCGTTTGCCTTGAACACAGCTGATCTGGGTTAATTCCCAGGCATCCCATTTGGCCTCTCAAGTCTTCCAGAAATGAGCCCTGAGCACAGTCATAAGTAAGCCCTGAGCACACCACTGTGGCCCAAACAAAAACAAAGCAAAAAGCAAATGACCTGTGAGCATTTAGGTCAGTTTTCTCCTGAATGAACTGTATATATTATAAGCAACTTAAAATAATCTTAAATGTTGTGGAAAGCTAAACATTAAGTTAGCATATTGAGATAACAAATAAGTAACTTTGGGAGGAGGCCACATGCAGCGGTGCACAAGGGTTATTCCTGGCTCTGCACTCAGGAATCACTCCTAGCAGTGTAAGGGACTATATGGAATGGTGGGGATCAAACCAAGGTCAGTCACATGCAAGGCAATTTCCCTATCCACTGTGCTAGTGTTCTGGACCCACAAACTAGTAACTTTTTAAAAACACTAGACACAAATGTAAACTACAGAAAATTTTCACCTTATTTTCATATAGTCACTTAAAAATATTTAAAAGATATTTAGACCAGTTATTAAATTTTGTGTTATTAAACATAGGTATTATTTTTGGCAGTCTGGAAAACAAAGAGCAATCTCTTTTAAAAATTTGTATTACTAAATATAGATAACATTTTGACAAATAGGAAAACAAAGAACTATTTTAAGCCTGGTTTCAAAAGGCTTCATCATAATTAGCTGGTGTTTATTAGTGTCCCCTGTGCATATGCTTTTGCATTTTCTTTTGAAGAATATAAAACAACATGAAAATATTAATTCTTGCCCTCTAAGGGTTTACATTCTAGGATATTTCATTCATTTGGGAAAAAATAATTCTTTCATTTTGAAAACAGTAGGCAGATGGTTTAATCCATTGGGTTTAGTTTTAAACAAACAAACAAAAACATTTTTGAGGTGCAGAAAAACTAGAAGAAACAGATAACAACATGTCAAGAGTTTTACATATAATTTGTCTCTATGGAAACCTCCAATATTAAGTGTTAAATATGCACAATATTTACACAGTTATTCTAAGACATCATTTAACATTCTTTTCTAATTTCCAAGAGGTTCCATTAAATTCAACAAGTATTTTTCAATACCAACAATTTTCACAGTTGCACAGAAATTCTACCATCATTACTTTACCTAAAATTTGTTGAACACCTACTATGTAGTAGATATGAGTCTAAGATCTAAAACAAAAATTTTAAAGAATATAAGCTTCTTTCATATTTATTTTACTCCAGTAGTATCAAGCAACTTTCTAAAACTTGTAGTAGCATCAATCAAAATGCATGGAATATGAACAAAAACAAAGTCTTTTAGTCTGACATGTGGATAGTAATTTGAAGGAGCAGATGAAAGAAAAGAGGACCTCAAGTAGCAGACGGGGGGTGGGGGAGAAGGGAGTTGGGGACATTGATGGTGGGAAGGTTGCACTGGAAGGTGGGTGTACATTTTATGACTGAAACCCAACTACAAACATGTTTGTAACCATAGTGCTTAAATAAAGGTATTATTATAAAAAATATTTTAGAAAACTATTAAGGAAACTTTACAATGGATTTTATTATGTGTCTAAAACTTAACAAATTTATCTTTCAATTCTCATAACCCCTCCAGAGTTCTACAAGAAAATGTCTTCTCAATGCTGTAAATTGTAGCAGATATATTACTAAGGCCACCTGAACATTAAATAAATAAATAAATAAATAAATAAATACAATAGTCATGATGTTAAATCACGAGTGTCCAGATATTTCATGAAACATTATTCTGAATCTTCTGTGAGGGTGTTTTCAGAGAAGATTAATATGTAAATTGATCAACTAAATTCAGCCAAGTTCTCCATGATATGAGTGGACATCATCCAAACCATTGAAAACTTGAATAGAATTCATTCTCTACCTCTGCCTCACTGCTTGAGCTAAAAACACTGATCTCCTGCCTATGAATGGATTTTTACACCATCATTGCTCTATTCTCAGTCTTCAAACTCATGCCAACTTTCCTGGGTCTCCAGTATTCAGATATTAAACTGTAGGACTCCATAATTACATGAGACAATTCCTTCTACTCATATATAAAGGATAGAAAAACATCAAACATATATCTGTTTAGCTGGATAACTCTAATGAACAGTGCAAAAGTTTATGCATGACTGTGCTTTTGCCTGCCTTGCATGTGTCACTTCATACAAAGGACTTTTTAACCAAACCTTATGATAGTCGGGAATCCTGCTATTCACTCAAGAATTACTCCTTGCAGTGCTCGGATGACCATATGGGATGCCGGTGATCGAACCTAGACCATGTGCAAGGAAAGTGCCCTACTACCTCTCTAGACCACAAAAGGATTTTTTATCCAGGACACAGACATATCAATTTTCTTTATAATTCTCATCTTAAAATGCCAGCACCTTCTCCACTTAAGAGCTACTCATGTTCTCTTCCCTCCTCAAAACACATTGATATGGCTTGCCTCTGGAGTCCTCATGTACTGTTCATTGATCTCTGTGCTATTAGTGAAGTTCATTGCAAGATTGCATGAGGATTTCCAGCCCCTAATGTATATTCAGAAGCAGAAAGGGATCATTCCTAATGCACTCAAGGAACCATACTGGGTGTTGTGGATCTAATCTGAGCTGATCAAGAGAACCAGTAGGAGGACTGATCAACAGTGTGGTAAGTTCCACCAACTCTCCTGAGTGGCAAGTGACCTGCTCCTGGCCCACAGCCCCAAAGAAGACTAGCAAGAGGGCTGGCCAACACCATGGCAAGCTCCCCCAGTCCCCAGAGATAGCAAATTCCTGGCACCCTCCCCACAGTCCTAAAGGGAACCAGAATGAAGGCTAACTAGCCACGTAGCAAGATTCCCTGAAACCTGTTCCACAACTCCACACATATCCTCTAGTTAAAGAACCCCAGGACAAGACATAGAAAAGGACACAATACAAAGGACATTGTGCAAAGGACACAATAGAAAAACAATGCAGAACACCACCATGCTTAGAGAATGATTATGGTAGCTTCGCAGACCCAACAAATGCTAACCACCAAAATAGCCTATAAAATAAAGACTTAAGAGAGGAAATGTGAATCATGCTCAAAGAATTCAAAGAAATCATGGAACAAACCAAACAAATCACAAATACAAATCAAGAGGATATGAAAATAGAAATGTAAAAACTTCAAACTGAAATTACAGAACTAAAAAACTTTTTAGACTAAATGAACACCTCACTGGAAATCTTCTCCAACAAAGTTACAGTGGAGAAATTCCTAGAGCTAAAGAGTGCACACACCAAATTTTATATGCATGAAGAGGACCTGCTAAAAGAGATCCAAAGAAAAGCACCCCAGGACACATCATAGATCTAATGACAATTACCATAGATAGGGAAAGAATACTGAAGGCAGCAGGATCAAAAAAAAATTACATACAAAAGAGCATCCTTAAGATTTGTCACAAGAGGGGTTGAAGCATTAGCACAGCAGTAGGGCATTTGCCTTGTATACAGCTGATCTAGGACTGACTGCAGCTCAATCCCCCAGCATCCCATATGGTCCCCCAAGCCAGGAGCAATTTCTGAACACATAGTCAGGAGTATCCCCTGAGCATCACCGGTGTGCCCCCCCTCAAAAAAAAACTCCAAGATTTGTCACAAGGAACCCTAATGACCCAAAGGCAATGGGAAATATAGTGACAAAACTTAACAAATGAATGATTTACCAAGAATACTTCACTCAAAAAAAAAAAAAGAATGCTTTACTCAGTCAGACTTACATTCAAGTTTGGAGGAAGGAAACACAGTTTCACCAATAAATAACAGCTCAGAAACTTTGCAGACTCAAAATTAACCTTAAAAGACTAGCTGAACAATTATTCAAGCAAACAACACCCTCAAAAAGGCTGGAGTGGCCATATTAATTTCAAATGACACAGACTTTAGACTTAAAAATGTTATAAGGGAGAATTATGGACATTTTCTAATATTTTAGGGATATGTACAACAGGAAGAAATCATACTCCTAAACATATATGCACAAAATGAGAGACCAGAAAAATATTTAAAACAATTACTGAAAACCTGAAGGAAGATATCAGTAAAAACACAATAATAGTGGGAGACTTCAACACTAACTTGTCACCACATGATAGGTCAATCAAGCTGAAACATAAGAATATACTAGCACTGAAAGAAGAAATAGAAGAAAGTAGCTTAGTAGATACATATACGGCTCTTTGCCCCCAGAAAAAATGAATATACATTCTTCTTCAATACACATGGTTTATTATCTAATATAGACAACATGCTAGCTCATAAAACATACCTACATAAAATAAATACAATAGCAATTATACAAGCTACCTTCTCAGACCATGATGTACTAAAATTAGAAGTGAATAACAAGTAGACACAGAGGAAAAATTTTAACACTTGGAAATTAAACTTCTCACTACAGAACAACCAGTGGGTCAGAGATGAAATTGAAGAGAAAATCAAAAGATTCTTGAAAACAAACAAAAACAAGACACAAACAGAATCTGTGGGACACAGCAAAAGCTGTACTAAGAGGAAATTTGATAGCTTTGCAAGCATCCATCAGGAAGGAAGAAGGACTTACATAAATAACTTAATGTCAGCTTACAAAACTGGAAAGTAGGGCTGGCAAGGTGGTGCTAGAGGTAAGGTATCTTCCTTGCAAGTGCTAGACAAGGAAAGATCGTGACCGCAGTTCGATCCCCCGGCATCCCATATGGTCCCCCCAAGCCAGGGGCAATTTCTGAGTGCTTAGCCAGGAGTAACCCCTGAGCATCAAACGGGTGTGAGCCCCCCCCCAAAAAAAAAAAAAAAAAAAGAAAAGAAACTGGAAAGTGAACAACAAAATGTACCAAAAAGGGAGATGAAAGAAAATAATAATAAAGCTTTGAGCAGAAATCAATAAATGGGAAATCCAAAAAAATCTAAAAGATCAATGAAAGCAAGAATTGATTCTTTGAAAAAAAAACACGACAGATAAACCACTAACAAAAATTCACAAGGAAAGGAAGAGAGAGAAACTTAATAAACCAAATCAAAAATGAAAATTATCACAGATACTACAGAAATTCAAAGGGCAAGTAGACATTTACTTGGAGAAACTCTATGCCACAAACCATGAGAATCTGGAAGAAATGGATAGATTCTTGGACTCTTAAAACCCCCAAAGGTTGAACCACAATGATCTAGCATATCCCAATAGAACCAACACTATTGGAGAAATTAAAATGGTAATCAAATGTCTTTCCAAAAACAAAAGCCCAGGCCCTGTTGGATTCACTAAAGAATTCTTTCAAACCTTCCAAGATCTACTGCCAATACTTTTTAGGCTTTTCCAGGAAAGTGAAGAAACATAAACACTCCCAAATAGTTTTTATGAAGCTAATATCACGCTGATACCAAAAACAGACCGAAATGCCATGAAAAAAGAGAACTACAGACCATAGCACTGATGAACATAGATGCAACGATCCTTAACAAAATCCTAGCAAATAGGATCCATTGCCTCATCAAAAAAAGTCATACACCATGACCAAGTAGGATAGATTCCAGAGACGCAAGGATGGTTCAACATATGCAAATCAGTCAATGGATATACCACATTAACAATATGAAAATTAAAAACCATATGATCATATTAATAGATGAATAGAAAGCAATTAATAAGGTCCAACACCCACTCATGATAAAAACTCTCAACAAAATGGGAATGGAATGTACTCTTCTCAATATAGTCAAGGCTATTTACCACAAATCCATGGCATATATTATACTCAATGGGGAAAATTGGAAAGCCTTTCCCCTAAGATCTGGAACAAGGCAAGGCTGCCCCCATCTTCCCACTCCTATTCAATATAGTACTGGAAGTACTTGCTATAGCAATTGGGCAAGGAAAAGATATCAAGGACATGTAGATAGGAAAGGAAGAAGTCAAGCTCTCACTGTTTGCAGATGGCATGATACTATACTTAGAAAGTCTTAAAGAGGGGAGTGGGAAAAAAAAGAAAGTCCTAAAGACTCTACCGAAAATCTCCTAGAAACAATAGATTCATATAGCAAAGTGGCAGGCTACAAATTTAAAACACAAATATCAATGGCCTTCTTATGCACAAATAGTGATAGAGAAAAATGGTTATTAAAAAACAATCCCATTCACATAGTGCCACACAAACTCAAATACCTTGGAGTCAATGTAACTAAAGATGTGAAGAACCTATACAGAGAAAACTACAAAACACTTCAAGAAATAAGAGGACACAAGGAAATGGTGACACATACCCTGCTCATGGTTTGGGAAGATTGACATCATTAAAATGATAATACTCCCCAAAGAATTGTGCAGATTTAATCCAATTCCTCTAAGGTAATGACTTTGAATATATTGAGAAAAGTCCCATCAAGCCTCATCTTGTTGAGAGTTTTTATCATGAATTGGTGCTAAATTTTATCAAATGCTTCCTGTGTATATATTGCTATGTTCATATGCTTTTGCTTTTTCTTTCATTGATATGGTGTATAATATTGATTTATGTAAGTTAAACCATCTTCGCATCTCTGAGATAAATCCTACTTAGTCATGGTATATGGCCTTTATGAATTCTTGGATTCTATTTGTTAGAATTTTGTTGAAGCTCTTCGTATCTTGTATTCATCAAAGATATCAGCCTGTAATTCTATTTTTCTTTTTTGTGGTGTCTCTTTCTACTTTTGGTGTAAGGGTGATGTCAGCTTTATAGAAACTGTTTGGGAGTATTTCTAATTTGTTAATTTCATGGGAAGAGCTTAAAATGATTGGCAGTAGGTCCTCTTCAAAGATTTGGAAAAATTCACTAGTGAATCCATATGGGCATGGGCTTTTATTTTGGGAAAGCCTTTTAATTGCCATTCCAGTTTACTTAGAGTGAAAGACACGGCCACAGAATGAAGCAGAGTGGCTGTGCTCTTGACTGGACTCTAACACCTCAATTCAGTTCAAAACTTACTTTTAGTCCAATACCACCTACAGCCTACAGCTGCTCCTACTGCTATTGGTCAATGGTCTTTGTTTTTCTTCCAATTACACTCTTGCCTGAGATCACTCCCACCCAGCTTTTTTAAGGGAGTAGTTTGTTTGAAGGAGAGTCGTGCAACCTTTGACTTTGAGTCTGTATTCTCTCTGACTATTTAGATATGTTTATTGCAGGCAGCCAAATGTTGGAATCAATTTTCTGATCTGTTTTACTGCTCTATCTTTTGATTGGTGTATTTGGTTCATTGGCATCGAGAGATTACTGACATAAAATTTTTTGCCATTTTTTTGTAAGGTTTTCTGTATTTATGTGGTTTGTCCTGCCTTATGGTACTCCCTTCAGTCCCTCTTTTAAAGTTGGCTTTGATTCTGTAAAGATCCTGAGCTGTTGTTTATACATGAAGCTATGTCTCCTTCCTTAAAACCTGAATGAAAGTCTGACTGGGTAAAATACTGTGGTGGGCATTTATTTTATTAATATTTTTCAGTATATCCCATCAGTGCCTTCAAGCCTGATAAATCTTTTTGTTTGTTTGTTTTTTGTTTTTGGGCCACACCAATTTGATGCTCAGGAGTTACTCCTGGCTATGCACTCAGAAATCGCTCCTGGATTGAGGGAACCATATGGGACATGGGGGGGGGGGTGTCGAACCGCAGTCTATCCTACGCTAGCACTTGCAAGGCAGACACCTTACCTCTAGCGCCACCTTCCCGGCCCCAAAGCCTGATAAATCTTAAGAATGTTTCTTTGTATTTCTTTTTATCTTGTTGCTTTAAGTATTTTTATCTATACTGGTGGTTTCCATCATTCTGAGTATGATATGCCTTGGGGTACTTTTATTTGACTCTCCTTTAACTGGTAGTCTTTGAGAATCCAGGATGCAGGTGCTTGCACTCTTCAGCTCTAAGAATTATTCAGCAATTATATCTTTTTTTTTTTTTTTGGCTCACACCCAGCAGCACTCAGGGGTTACTCCTGGCTCTAAGCTCATAAATCGCTCCTGGCAGGCTCAGGGAACCATATGGGATGCCAGGATTCGAACCACCATCCTTACACTCTACCTCCATGCTATCTTTCCAGCCCCAGCAATTATATCTTGACCATTAATTCTTCATAGGGGTTTTCTTCCTGGCTCCCTGAAATCTCAATTATTCTTACTTTGTTTCTGTTGAATTTATCCCAAACTTCTAATTTTATCTTGTTACTCATTTTAAGGATATTTTTCACCTTTTATTTATTTGTTTTAAGGCTCTTTCCAACTTCTGTTGTTTTATTGAGGTGTTATGCAGCTCATCTTCCAGCTCACTGAATCTGTCCTCAAAGCTGCTAATCTGCTGTGAGTTTTAAATTTAACCTACTAAGTTTTTCAGTTTAGCCATTTCTGTTTGAAGTTTTCTCATATCTATTCTCATATTCTCATATCCTTTTTGACTATCTGTTCCATGATTTCTTTGAATTATTTAAACATCCTCAAAAGTCCCTCTTTGAAGTTCTTATCAGAGTTTACACAGATGGCTGATACACATTGGTTCTTCAGAACTATCATCTTCACTCATTAAGCATGGCAGGTTTCTGTGTTGCTTTCTCATTGTGACCTTTTCAGTGCGGTGGTGTATTTTATGTGTTGTGATGAGGCTCTTTTACTTTATATGTGGTCATGGAGTGAAGTAGTGCAACCATCTCTTCTCAGGGTATTTAACCTGGGATGAAAATGGTTCTTCTGAGTTAAAGAAAAACCTGTCTGTCTGTCTCCAATTCTCAGAACAATGTGGTTAGGCATAGCCCAGTAGGGTGGCTGGAAAAACCCTCCCCTCAACCTGATGCTTCTCTTTGGTCTTTCTGTCTGCTTCCTTTTCTTTGAACTGTGTGACTAGGTAGAACCCAACTGGGGTTGACTTGAAGGCCTCTCCCCTTATCCCAGAGCTTCATTTTCTCTCAGGGCACACTGACCAGGTGTGAAACGACTCTTTTGTGTTAAAATGAAGTCCGCTGCCAGTAATTTTATCTGCCTCAATTTCTTGGGGCTTTAATCTCATAATCTATAATCACTTACTTTGACACCTATAACAGATTCATTAATTCATTTTCAAATATCTGAATACCAGTTTTGTCATCTCACTTTATTTTTCCTTTTTTTCTGGGGTATCAAAATTCAGGGCACATACATGGGAGTCCTATGTTTCTCTACTGAATTTGTTTCCCAGAACCAAATTAAAATAAACAAAGTATCTTAAATAGTTTTAAATTGATTGCAGAATATGGGAGATATTCTGCCAATTTTTTCAGGTATATTGAGATATAACTGACAAAATAACATATATAGCTATGACAGTGTGATGCTTGATATTCTATACTTTTCAGAAGAATTTTCACAATTTAATTCATGAGTATAGCCATTTACCACATATTTTACCTTGCTTTTTTAATCAGGTGTGAAGACTTAAGAGGTATTCCTTTGGAAAATTTTAATTGTATATAAGTATTATTAATTACTACTCATTAGTCACTTTGGATTCTAACTTGGTTGTTAGAATGAGTCATAAGAGAAGTAGGGCACTTTGGGGCTTGGAGGTATTATAGTAATCATATACACTAATTAGGAACCAGACTTCAGACAGCTGCTTACAAACTATATGAACAATTACCTTCTATTGAAAGACTGTGAAATGAATTATTTTCTAATCTCTCTGCACTAAGCCCTGGAACTATAGCTCCAGAGAACCACCAGCCCAATTCCTGAATTGCAGAATGGATACTACCAACTAAACATAAGGAGAGGGAGCAAAAGTTATCTTAACTTTCCAATGGAATGTGTAAGAGGAATGTTGTTTTTCCCCCAGTATGTGTCATGTATTAATGTGCCATTGAAAATGTGTGAGCCTGTGCTCCTAAAAAATACAGCCTCGGGGCTGGAGAGATAGTATTGAGGTAAAGTGTTTACCTTGCATGCAGAAGGTTGGTGGTTTGAATCCCTGCATCCCATATAGTCCCCTGAGCCTGCCAGGAGTGATTTCTGAGCAGAGAGCCAGGAGTAACTCCTAAGCATGGCCAGGTGTGATCCAAAAACCAAAAGAAAAAAAAAAGGAAAGAAAAAGAAAGAAAGAAAGAAAGAAAGAAAGAAAGAAAGAAAGGAAGGAAGGAAGGAAGGAAGGAAGGAAGGAAGGAAGGAAGGAAGGAAGGAAGGAAGGAAGGAAGGAAGGAAGGAAGGAAGGAAGGAAGAAGGAAGAAGGAAGGAAGGAAGGAAGGAAGGAAGGAAGGAAGGAAGGAAGGAAGGAAGGAGGAAGGAAGGAAGGAAGGAAGGAAGGAAGGAAGGAAGGAAGGAAGGAAGGAAGGAAGGAAGGAAGGAAGGAAAGGAAGGAAGGAAGGAATGAAGGAAGGAAGGAAGGAAGGAAGGAAGGAAGGGAAGGAAGGAAGGAAGGAAGAAGGAAGGGAAGGAAGGAAGGAAAGGAAGGAAGGAAAGAAGAAGAAAGAAAGAAAGAAAGAAAGAAAGAAGAAAGAAAGAAAGAAAAGAAGAAAGAAAGAAAGAAAGAAAGAAAAGAAAGAAAGAAAGAAGAAAGAAAGAGAGAAAGAGAGAGAAGAGAGAGAAAGAAAAGAAAGAAAGAAAGAAAGAATTAGAAAGAAAGAAAGAAAGAAAGAAAGAAAGAAAGAAAGAAAGAAAGAAAGAAAGAAAGAAAGAAAGAAAGAAAGAAAGAAAGAAAGAAAGAAAGAAAGAAAGAAAGAAAGAAAGAAAAGAAAAAATACAGTAATAGAATATTACCTCATTCAAAATAACAACTATCACTGTTTATTTGCTTTCACGCAAATATTGACTGTTAATAGATACAAATCTCCATTGACTTTAGGAACAAAATATCTTGGATTCCAGTGACTCAGATATGAGATTTTAAATTTAAGATGCTCCCACCAGGAATGATTTCTGAGATTAGAACCAATAATAAACACAGTCTACAGCTACATGTGGACCTGACACAAAAACTAATGCACATTAATTTTTAAAAGTTTGATGCTAGAGTGTGCAGTATGTCCCCTTACTCCTTAGAGGCTAGAAGTTGGTGGTTACTCATGATCATATGAAGCTGTAAAAACACCTCATATATCAGAGGTGTTTAATGGTAAGAACATGTTGAATACTTTTCTACCCATTTTATATGGTTATTTTCTCATTTACTCAATGTGTAGAATTATTCTAGCATTTTCTGGGATAACACAATGAGTAGGAAAGGAGGAAACTTTGAAAGCTTCCTATACCATTATTTTAGTTCTTCTTAATCAGTTGTTCATAGCTTGGTCTAGTGTAGCTCTCCAGCTGTAAAATTGGAATTAAGTGTAATGAGCCGCATATTTCAGATTTGCTAATGTGTTTTACTGTAGGCTATACTCCAATAAAAATCAATAGCAAAATACTACCAATTTTATATGTTTAATATTATTTATTAACAATGATTAAGTATTATTTTTGTACTCGGCTTCACCCTTAATAAACACCAGGTCTTCTCAAATTCTGGCCTCTCAGAGTTGGAACTGATGGTCTAGGCCAGTGGTCAGCAACCTTTTTTTTCAACTGAGCCAAATCTCGCCAAAACCACGATTGAAATTTATTTTAAGAGCCACATTTTTGGGGGGTTTTGGGGATTTGTTTTTTTGTTTGGTTTGGTTTGGTTTGGCAGCGCTCAGGGGTTACTCCTGGCTCTATGCTCAGAAATCGCCCCTGGCAGGCACAGGGGACCATATGGGATGCCGGGATTCGAACCACGTCCTTCTGCATAAAAGACAAACGCCCCACCTCCATGCTATCTCTCCAGCCCCGAGAGCCACATTTTTAAAACTGAAAATACATAGGATGTTACACTGTTTTTAGTTTCAATAAGTTTTTATTGAGAATATTCTGCATGCAAGTATTCACATAGGTCAGGAAGATACAAATAACACAACTAATAAAACAAAAACTTTAGAACAATATTACTTATCGATAATGTTAAATTCCATAAAAATTTGCCTTACAATGTAGAGAAAATTACATCCTGACAATGACTGACAAAGTCACAAACACTAATGTGAACATTGGCCTTGCATTTCCTTGGATAGTTTGAGTAAGTCAGGTTTGTATGTTGTTGTTTTTAATTTTAAGCACGATTTCAGGTTCTCATCGATGAAACGATTTCTCAATTTACTCTTGATAAGATTCTTGCTTAAAAATGATTGTTCACATAAATATGTAGGCCTGAACAAGGAAAGAACAGTAAACGCTAGCTTTTTTAGTTTATTATATGTCAGGAATACAATTCCAGGTGTTAAAAATCAACATACCTTCCTTCTCCAGGTCTTTCAAAGAAGACCACTTGTGCTGTGAACTAAATTTACATTTGTGTTTTTCCAATATTTCTAAATTAGCACAAAGACATTCAAATTTCGAGCTTTTTTGTTTTTTTAAATCCAGCAATTGCATTTCAAAGTTGCCAATGTCAATATTAAAGGGAGAAAAATTTAATTTCGTTATAGTGACATCCAGAGGTTTTTTAACAAAGGCCAATGTCGCTTTGCTATTTTTGAAATTCTGAAACCTCTTGAGAAAAGCTTCCCTCATCTTTAAAAGTGCTGTTTTAAAATAGGCAATGTCAATATCAGAATTATTTTCTTGGCGATGTTTCAACAGGCTTGGAAGGTGAATCAAAGTTTCTCTGTCAAAATCTTGAGCAAAAACAGATAATTTGTTTTCAAACAAAATAATTTCTTCTATTTTGTGTTCTAAATTTTGTTTCCTTTCCCCTGTAGTTTATGATTAAGTGATTTAGATGTGAAGTAACATCCACCATGAAATACAGTTTTTGAATCCACTGATCATTTGTTAATTCTGGATAATGAACACCCTTCTAGAGGAAAAATGCTTTGATTTCTGATCATAAGTAAGCAAATGTTTCAAAACGTTTCCTCTTGATAACCAAAATGTGCTGAAAATTTGAAACCCTACAATAGGGAGATGAAACAGGTAAAAGAGAAAAATCTTTTAACAATCTTTAAAAGCAAGGACAGTGTTCCAGAGAAAAGTAGTGATTTCACTGAAACAAAAAAAAATCAATTGACACATTAGTGTGTGCTGCAAGAAACCAAACTAAAATACATACAAAAACAAAAACGGCACTTTGTTAAAGGCATATGACATATCATAAAGGAATTATGATAGAGTGCCTGAAACATTTTAAAAATATTTTTTTAATTTAAGCATATTTGTTACAAAATTATTCATACTTGAGTTTCAATCATAAAATGTACACCACCCTTCACCAGTGCACTTTCCCCACCACCAATGTCCCTTGTTTCCTTCCCCTTCACACTCCTCTGCCTATGTCAGGGGCAGGCATTTTGCTTTTTTCTCTCTCTTTTCCTTTATGGCACTGATGTTTGCAAAATTTTCTTTATGACACCGTGGTTTGCAATATTGTTAATTAAAGGGTACCATGCATGTCACTTACCCATTTTCAGCATCCAGTTCTTGTCCAGAGTGATAAGTTCCAACTATCAATGTCATAATGTACCTTTCTCTATTCTAACTGAACTCACCACTTTTTATGGTAAACTTTTTATCATTGCCTAGTCCTCCTGTCTCTCATCCTATTTTCTCTAGATATTATTACCATATTGCCATTTACTATTCTTATATGCCACAAATGATTATTCTGTGTCTACACCTCTCCTTCTGACTCATTTCACTCAGAATAATAATATGATATAATGTATGTACAGATGATGCACTGTGCATGGCTCAGTGTTTTTGTGTAGTCACAAGAAACAGAAGTTGCACACCCGTGCATTGTATCCACTCATTGTATGATAGACTAGATTCATAAAAACTCCCTGCTGAACTAAACTCTGTGACAGATGACACAGTAAAGATAATTTGTGAAATTCACAATTGTGATCAAATCCAGGCTATTCACCACCCTGGGTGAGAGTATGGATGCCCACTACTAGCATCTTCTCCATGAAGAAGTGAAGTGGCTGTTCAGGGGAAGGGTGCTCTCTTGCCTTGTTGGCAAGAGGGAAGAAGTAGTGCAGTTCCTGTGAGATCAGAACTCTGACTTTGTACAGCCCCAGTTGGACAAGGAATGTGTAGCTGAGCTTGTGTATTTGGCAGACATTGTTCATTTTCTCTATGAATTTAATATTTCTCTGCAGGGGAGTTTCATAAGTAATTTTTACAGTGAAACATAAGATGGATGTGTTCAAAAAAGAATCTGATTCTGGGATAGCTGTGTCAGAGAAGGAGATATTGAAATGTTTCCACTCTTGCAAAAAATTTCTGATTGGCACTTACATTATGCAGAAAGTCATAATCAATATGAAAAACAGCATTTAAGGGCATTAGCTCACAACTTTAATTATGAGTACTCTGAACATGAGAATCCGCAGAAAAGAAAACTCTGAGTTGAGAATCCCTTCATGGAAGATGCCCACTCTTGTGCAAAATAAAATATGTGTTTTAAGATCACTCCAGGCACTGTATTTCTAAACCCCACACAACCTGGTCTAAAGAAGCAGGGTAGCAGGAAAGAAATAATAAACCAAGCTAGCCAGGAAAAGATGATAATGAAGTCCATGGCCTTTTACCTTGTACTTCTGCCTGGAGTCCAAAAAGCTAAAGCACCTCTTTCTTTATTAAAACCAATTCCCAATACCAGGAGGCTTCAGGTCAAGAGAGAGAGACAAAAGTACATATTCAGTGGACTTTTACATATCAAAGAAAGAGAATTTTGTTTTGGGTTGATACTGGGTATCATCTTACACTCTTGGAGCTGACCTCTGGAGCTGCACACAGGGCGCGCACTGACAGAAGCTAGGAGCAGAATCCTGACTCCTGGAGCGGCCGCCCGGCACACAGAAGAGCCAAATTAAAAGTGTAAAGAGCCACATATGGCTGCCGAGTCTCAGGTTGCCAACCACTGGTCTAGGCCTAGATGGGAACATTAAAAACATGAAATGCTGAGTTCTGAGTTCTTGTTCTCCTTAGATTTCATCATGTTACTCTTCTCTTTCATTTTTTCTGGGAAATAGACCAATATGAGGCTCATTTACCTTGAATTGTCAATATATTTCTAAAATGTCCTAGATGATGAGACACAATAAAAATTTTTGGTACAAGCGAAATTAAAAGGAATGTTCTCTTAGAGAGTTCTCTATTTGGTGTTAATGATCTGGGCTTAGTTTGAATAACTCAAGGAATTACCTTTCATAATAAGAGAAAAGGGAAGTTAAATGGCACTTCCTCTTTTCTACTACAAGGCATAAAAATGGAAATAAGTCATCATGATTTGTTGATGATAAATAAATCATCATGAATGATCATCATGACTATTCAAGGCAACATACTTGTTTTAATTAAGATTCTATCAATATTAAGATTTCTAGAGAAACTACATATTTGAAAATTTCTTGACAAAACTGCTGGTTGGAAACAATAGAATTGAAGGTTAAACAGTCACTAATGATTGAATAAAGTATCATTGAATGAAAATGTATGGTGTTTTAATAAAAGTTTCAGTTAGATCATTTTTTGTTCTTGTGTTGTCTTTGTGTCCATAAAATGGCAGTGATGCTGAAGACTTATTTCTTGCTTTGAGCTTAGGGATCATTCCTGGTAGTGCTCAGGAATCATATGGGGTGCTAGGGATAAAATTCAGGGTGGCCTCATGCATAGCAAGCACGTTCCTCGTTGTATTATCGTTCCAGCCTCAATTTATACCTACTTTTATGTAATCTGTTATTTAAAAATTTCCTCTGAAGTATTATTGAAAAATCAAGAGTTGGGGCCAGAGTGGTGGCACAGTGATAGGGCATTTGCCTTGCATGCGGCTGACCTAGGACGGACCATGGTTCAGTCCCCTGGCGTCCCATATGGTCCCCCAAACCAGGAGGGATTTCTGAACGCATAGCCTGAAGTAGTAACCCCTGAGCATCACCAGGTGTGGCCCAAAACCAAAAAATAAAACAAAACAAAAAATCATGTATTTTATATTATAATTGTAACTCTTGGACTGGAGCAATAGCACAACGGATAGGGTTAGGGTCTTTGCCTTGCACTTGGCCAACCAGGGTTTGATTCCCCAGCATCACATATGGTCCCTGAATTTGCATGTGTGATTTCTGAGTACAGAGCCAGGAGTAACCCTTGAGCACTGGTAGGTATGACCCAAAAATTAAAAAACTATAATTCTTATTATATATTACTCTTATAAATACCAATCAAGATAAGATTATTTGTTGAAAGTGTACTAATGACATATTGTGTTGAAGCATTTTATGTAAATTATCTCACTCTTCTGACAAATATCTAGAGATAGACCATTAATTCTATCTATGGTAAAAATTGGGGGGGGGGAGTCATACCCTGATCAAGAATTACTCTTAACTTAGTATGCAGGACCAGCACTAATCTGGTGGTTCTTGGAGGATCTTGGAGGACCATATGGGATGCTGGAATCAAAACTGGGTCAGCCACATGCAAGACAACCTACAATTGTAGTATCTCTCCAGCCACTCTTATGGTAAGACTTTTAAAGTATTGCTTTCTTAAAGCAATTGATTTTTAAAGTATATGCTTTCTAAATAACTTTTAAAAAGTGATATTAAGTATCATTCTACTGCTACATGATTTTTATAGCTTGAAAAATTATTGAAAATTATCTTGGATATTGTTTTTGTATTTTTTTGGTGGGTCACACCTAGTGTGCATGGGAATTGGCTCTGCACCCAGGAATTATTCCTTGGTGGGGCTCAAATAAGAGGAACATTCTTCATTCCTACTTCAAATAGTAATGCTGTCACACTCAACTTCTTAAATATTAGTTATCAGTGTTAATATTTTATTACCAAAAATATCAGCTAACAACAAACTAATGTAGTTGTTAGTACCTAGAATATCATTTGTTCTTATAAGGAGGGATAAAAATCGAGAAAAATGATCTATGAATAAGAGTAATCAGCAATTTGATTTATTAAATATTACCAGCTTTCTGAATGAATGAATTTGTTGGAATGTTTTTCATTTTTCTTTTTCTTTTATTCTCTGTATGTGTGCGCACATGTATGTGTGTGTGTGTGTGTGTGTGTGTGTGTGTGTGTGTGTGTGGTCCTCCATGGTAATGCATGGGGACACCAGGAATATTTATCTATTTCTCTATGGGACCATGATTTCTGGTATTTAACCCTTGGAGTTATTTCCCACTAGGTAGTGAGTAGGAAAGCAAAAGAGAACTATAGTGGAAAAACAGCTCTGAAATTAAAAACAAATTGATTTGATGTCTAGATGAAGCTTTGCCATTGTTCTAAGTAAAATAAACTTGATGCACATATGTTGTCCCTAAGACTATGTCTATTTATAAATAGACATAATTTAAGTATTTTAGAAAGTTTTCAAAGGTTATTTCTTGCTTGTAATGTGCTCAGCAGATCATGCATACACTTACTTTTGTAAAAATGCAAAAAAGTAAAATCTGAGTAGTTAAATTGTCTACTTATTTAGAAATTAATTACTTTTTATTAGTCCTTTTTTGCTCCTCTAGAAATCACAAAGTAATATTTTCTCTCTTGGTTTGGCACAATATAAAATGTGTTATTCAAAATTCTGATTGTGTAAGTTGGGAGAAAAAGTGACATTTATCATTTAATTAGTTCTTTTTATTCAGGGTCCAAAATTACAGTCCAGATTTCCTAATAAGCTGAAGAAACTAAGCAAATGATAGCATCTTGCTATTAATAATAATAATAAAAAAAAGCAAACCTAAGTAATAGCAGCAGCTTGTGTCCTTATTTAATTGTTAGTGGGTTTGTAGATATTTTTTCCTGGAATGTTTATATTACTCTACAGTGGCCTTTGTTGATCTTTATTTTATTCATAAGATAAAAGTTTGAAAAGAACAGACTGAAGCTATAGAATAGAAAACTATTTTTAAATATTTGCTCTAGCTTCTTGTCCAAATTTTTTGGTTGGATTTGATGCTAGTTTCTAAATCTCCTTTAATATTTAAAAATATAATTTTATGACAGCTTGTACACAGGTATTATGTTTAAAATTTTAGAGAAAAAGATTAATTTAATGGCATAGTTGGTGTATTACAGTCAAGACCATTATTTTGCAAGCGATATATATAAAATCTGAAGATTAAAGAGGCTGAAATGATAGCATAGCAGTAGGGCATTTGCCTTGCACACTGCCACCCCGGAATAGACCCAGGTTCAATCCCCAGCATCTCATATGGTCTCCCGAGCCTGTCAGGAGTAATTTCTGAGCACAGAGCCAGAGTAACCCTGAGCACTGCTGGGTGTGGCCCAAGAAAGAGAGAGAGAAAGAAAGAAAGAATGAAAGAAAGAAAGAAAGAAAGAAAGAAAGAAAGAAAGAAAGAAAGAAAGAAAGAAAGAAAGAAAGAAAGAAAGAAAGAAAGAAAGAAAGAAAGAAAGAAAGAAAGAAAGAAAAAGAAAGAAAGAAAGAAAGAAGAAAGAAGAAGAGAGAGAGAGAGAGAGAGAGAGAGAGAAAGAAAGAAAGAAAGAAAGAAAGAAAGAAAGAAAGAAAGAAAGAAAGAAAGAAAGAAAGAAAGAAAGAAAAGAAAGAAAGAAAGAAAGAAAGAAAGAAAGAAGAAGGAAGGAAGGAGGAAGGAAGGAAGGAGGAAGGAAGGAAGAAGGAAAGGAAGGAAGGAAGGAAGGAAGGAAGGAAGGAAGAGAAGGAAGAAAGAAGAAGAAAGAGAAGAAAGAAAGAAAGAAAGAAAGAAAGAAAAGAAGAAAGAAAGAAAGAAAGAAAGAAAGAAAGAAAGAAAGAAAGAAAGAAAGAAAGAAAGAAAGAAAGAAAGAAGAAAGAAAGAAAGAAAGAAAGAAAAACAGAGAAAGAAGAAAGACATGAAAGAAAGACAAAAGAAGGAAAGAAAAAGAAAAGAAAGGAAAACAGAAGAAAGAAAGAAAGAAAGAGAAGAAAGAGAAGAAAGAAAGAAAGAAAGAAAGAAAGAAAGAAAGAAAGAAAGAAAGAAAGAAAGAAAGAAAGAAAGAAAGAAAGAAAGAAAGAAAGAAAGGAAGGAAGGAAAGAAAGGAAAGAAAGAAAAGAAAGAAAGAGAGAAGAAAGAAAGAGAAAGAAAGAAGAAAGAAAGAAGAAAAAAGAAAGAAAGAAAGAAAGAAGGGAGGGAGGGAGGGAGGGAGGAAGGAAGAAAGAAAGAAAGAAGGGAGGGAGGGAGGGAGGGAGGGAGGAAGGAAGAAAGAAAGAGGGAGGGAGGGAGGAAGGAAGAAAGAAAGAGAGAAAGAAAGAAAGAACGAACGAAGGAAGGAAGGAAGGAAGGAAGGAAGGAAGGAAGGAAGGAAGGAAGGAAGGAAGGAAGGAAGGAAGGAAGGAAGGAAGGAAGGAAGGAAGGAAGAAAACGAAAAAAATCTGAAGATTATGACAGATTCTTGTCTGGAGGTAATTTTGAAGAAAACAAAATTAAATAACAAGAAATTGGTCTTTAATTATATTTCAAAAGTTTTTTGTTTTGGTTTGGTTTTATGGGGGGTCACAGCAGGCAGTGGTCAAGGGTTACTTCTTGCTCTGTGCTCAGAAATAGCTCCTGGCAGGCTCAGGGGACCATATGGGATGACGGGATTCGAACCACCTGATCTTTGAAGATTGAAAGTTTCAAAATATTTTGATTTTTTGTTCATTTTGAAGTATAGGGAAAACATAGTACAGTGGATATAGAGTTTGCCTTGCGTCCGGCCAACCCAGGTTCAATCCCCAGCATTCCATTTGGTCCCCCTAGCCTGCCAGGAGTGATTTCTGAGCATAGAGCCAAGAGTGACCCCTGAGCATCACTGAGTATGGCCCAAAAACAAAAAACAAACAAACAAAAAGACTTCTACTCTGTCCACTGTACTGGCACTTTGGCCCATTCCCACATAATTTTAATATGAGGCTTGTTAAAGAGAATGGATTTTTTTCTACAGTATTCAAGAAATTATTAAACAGTATATTTGGCTGTAAACTATGACTCCTGACTCTTGGACTTTTTGTGGGGGGAAAGAGGGTCCACACAGGCAGCACTCAGGGGTTATTCCTGGCTCTGCACTCAGAAATCATTCCTGGCAAGCTCAGGGGACCATTTGGAATGCCAAAATCAAACCCAGGTCTGTCCTGGGTTGGCTGAGGGCAAATGGGGGCTAGAGAGATAGATAGCACAGCAGTAGGGTGTTCACTTTGCATGCTATACCAAAAGATTTTAATTAAGATATCTGAGAGCTCTTTGGCCAGCCCTACTCCTACAACACACACACAAACACACACACACACACACACACACACACACACACACACACACCACTGCCTCATCTCTTCCTTTTGTTGTTGCTATGATGATTGTGGATTGTGCTCATGGTTGTTTGTGGTACTTCCACAACTTGCCTATGGTGTTGAGTAGGAGAGTCACACAATTTCTTTGAAGTTCTTACATTAATACTTATTGAAGATCACTGTGGTGCTCAAACAAGTGTTTGCCAAAGATTGGGATCCTGGCCATAGTGATCACATATTTAAATTATGTACCCTGATAGAATTACATGTGCTGCTGCATGTGATTCCAGACAACAAAGCCACTGGTACTATACGTGGTATATATGGGCAGCACTGGAAACTGGCCTCAGACAAGCACAAAAATGCAAGACAGACACTTTTTTTATGGACCAATCCCTGAGTCCCTTCTTATATTCTTCTTTTTTGACTTTGGTCATAGTCATGTGTGCCTTTTAGGAAACTGAGAGAGTCCTTTCTTGCAAAATTTAATCTCACAGAATCGTTTAGCACTTATCTGTATTTGGGGGTGCTTGGTTTAAAACTCAACTTTTTACTCAGGAGTTTGAACTGTCTCCTCTGTACGATCATACTAATTTAGCTCTGCCTCTTGACTGGCTGGCTTCACTCATGGAGGACCTTGTGCCCTAGCCACAAGATGCCCACTAGCTTGTTTTACAAGGCCAGGTAAATACCTTTTATTCCTTTTAGATATCTAATACCTTTTTTGCTAGGACCCAGCAGACTAGGAAATAAAACTAGAATTAGATATTTGGAGATAATTTTTATTGGCAAGGTGTTTAATATGCACAGGCAACCTCCTAAATCTCCTAATATGTATAGGCATCTCCTAAATCTCAGTAAGATAAAAGAGAGTTTTAAGAGGTAATGGAGTGAGAGTTGTAAGTACTCTACCATGACTGGGTAAGAATGCAGATAGCCCGGCACACAGAAGAGCCGCATAAAAAAGTGTAAAGAGCTGCATGTGGCTCATGAGGCTCGGCTTGCTGACCACTGAGATAGAACAACTTACTCGAAATACCTTTCTCTGAAATGATACATCCCATCCCCACATTTCATTGGCTGGAACTTCATATATTGCCCCCCATATAAGTAGAAGAGTGGTAGAGAAATATAATTCTCCCGTAGTCCCAAAGCTGAGTAAAACTGGGTTTGTATATACCTCGAATATTTTTATTTTAACATTAGGTGTTCAGTTTTGGGGTTGTATCCAGCATGCTGGGTGTGTAACTCCAAGCTCAGTGCTTTAGCAGTGCTTGGGAGAACATGCGGTACTAAGAATTAAACCTGAGTATCCCACATGCAAAGCATGTGTTCCTCATGTTGAATAGTCACTCTAATCTAATTTTGGCATTCCGAGTTTATTAATATACTATACTTTCCCAACAGAATTTTTAAAAAAAACATTTAAATTTAAACCATGGTGATTTACAAAGTTTCAGACACATCACTGTCAACCTCCCTCCACCAATGTTTCTAGAATGTATTCCATACTACCATCCCCCACCTCCCAACTTGCCAGTATAACAGGTACATTTTTAATTTGGGTTGTTAAAGATTGAGTCACATGATTTCAGTGTTCTTGACTCTGGCTTGGCTATTTAGTTCAATTCTTTCCTAATACTACAAATGTACCTAATACCTCTTGGCCCCTGGATCCCATCCTTTCATATTTGTGTTTCTTCTCAATATATTTTCTTCTCCTCACTATACTCTGGTGTCTAGAGTGTTCTTGACTACCCCCTTTTAGACCATTGCATTTATTCATGCAGTTATTCTAAACACCACATATAAATGATATTATCATTCTTCTAGCATACTTCATTAATATAGTATCTTCCAGTTCCATCCATGTAGCAGCAAATTGCATTATTTCACTATTCCTTACAGCTGTATAGTATTCCATTGTATATATGTACCATATCATCATGATCCAATCGTCTGTTGCTAGATATCTATGTTGATTCCAGGTCTTTACTGTTGTACTGAGTACTACAATGAATAGCAGTCTGCATACATCCTTTTGGATTAGTGTTTTTCTGTCTTGGGGATAGATACCCAAAGGTAGGATTTCTAGGTCATGTGGAAGATCAATTCTAAGTTTACTGAGAACCAGCCATATTGTTTTCCATAGTGGTTAGACCAGGCAGCATTCACATCGACAGTGGATGAGAGCTCCTTTCTCACCACATTTCTGCCAATTGTTCTCCATGTTTTTAATATATGCCATTCTCACTGGTGTAATATGATATCTTATTATTGTCTTGTTTTGAATTTCCCTAATGATAAGTGATAATGAGCATTTTTTTCATGTGTCTGTTGGACATCTGTTGGTCTTCCTCAATCTGTTTATATCCTGTCTCCATTTTTTGGATGGTATTTTTAGGTTTTGTGGGGTTAACCTTTGTGAGTACTTTTTATATCCTAGATATCAACCTTTTATCTAATGTGTTGAGTAAAAATATTTTCTTCCACTCAGCTGTCTTGTAGTTTTAGCCCTTGTTTCTTTTGCATACAGAAACATTTCAGTTTGATGCAGTCCTATTTCTTCAGATTTGATTCTATAGCCCTTGCCATTGGCATCCTCTCATTGAAGGTCTAAGTCTTAAGAGTGTTCCTTCCTGTTTTCCTCAATGAACTTTATGAATTCGGGTCTAATCTGAAGGTCTTTGGTCCACTTTGAATTGACTTTTGTGTAAGGTACAAGAGCTAAATCAATTTTTAATTTCTTACACATGATTATCCAATTGTTACAACACCATTTGTTGAAGAAACTGTTTTTATTCAATTTCACATTCTTGGTTCCTTTGTCAAAAACTAGTTGACCATATATTTGGAGGTTTGTCACTAAATATTCTATTCTTACCTGTTGCTGTGAAAGTCCCAACAGAATATTTTAAACTTAGAAATTATTTAGGATGTCTATAAAGTAAATATTTTGGTTACTCTTTTGCTGCCTAAAACATATACACAGTCAAATGATACTGACCCTTTCTTTATCATTTTTATTGACACCAATGTGTATTACAAGTCTTTTACAGTTATATTTAAGGTACATTGTGACAGTGAATTAGAGCAATTCCCACCATCAGTGTTGACCTCCCTCCACCAGAGTTCCCTGCATGCATCCCATACCTCTACTCTTAGCCCCCTGGACTGCTTGTGTAATAGGTCCCTTTTGTGTATAGTTTGTTGTACTTTGGGTCTCTTGATTCTATTGTCATTGACTTTGGATTGAGTATTTAGGTTTGATCATTTTTTATTTCCACTCAATGCTCATGAGACCACTTTGCCCCTGGTACCATCCACTTTTTTTTCTCAATTTTTAGGAAGACATAAAAACATGAGGCAGAACAAGATGATTCATGGTCTATGGTTCTGTGAAAGAAAGAAAGAAAGAAAGAATGAAAGAAAGAAAGAAAGAAAGAAAGAAAGAAAGAATGAAAGAAAGAAAGAAAGAAAAGAAAAGAAAAGAAAGAAAGAAGAAAGAAAAGAAGAAAGAAAGAAAGAAAGAAAGAAAGAAGAAAGAAAGAAAGAAAGAAAGAAAGAAAGAAAGAAAGAAAGAAAAAAAAAAAGAAAGAAAGAAAGAAAGAAAGAAAGAAAAGAAAGAAAGAAGAAGAGAGAGAAGAAAGAAAGAAAGAAAGAAAGAAAGAAAGAAGAAAGAAAGAAGAAAGAAAGAAAGAAAGAAAGAAAGAAAGAAAGAAAGAAAGAAAGAAAGAAAGAAAGAAAGAAAGAAAGAAGAAAGAAAGAAAGAAAGAGAAAGAAAGAAAGAAAGAAAGAAAAGAAGAAAGAAAGAAAGAAAGAAAGAAAGAAAGAAAGAAAGAAAGAAAGAAAGAAAGAAAGAAGAAAGAAGAAAAAGAAAGAAAGAAAGAAAGAAAGAAAGAAGAAAGAAAGAAAGAAAGAAAGAAAGAAAGAAAGAAAGAAAGAAGAAAGAAAGAAAGAAAAAAAAAAAAAAAAAAAAAAAAAAAGAAAGAAAGAAAGAGAAAGAGAGAGAAAGAACAGGCAGGAGCATAAATTTAAAAGAAAAAAGAAAGAAAGGCAAGTTTGTTTTGTATAGGCATATTAAGTATTGGGGAAATTAGAAAGGAAATTACCTTGGCTTAAGAGACACAGGGTGTCTCCACCCTTGAAGCATAATGTCCTAAGACCAACTACAGGCTCCAGGCATGTTCATTGTCAAACCCCAATGTCTTTCTTTATGGTGTCAGGAAACATTCTGCTCAGTTCTGGTTGTCAAAGTCAGTCCTCTGTAATTAAAGATCTTGTTTTTTCCTAGGATGAAGTCAAGGACAGAGTCTTTCTTTATGGTCCCAGTAAAAGTTCTGTCAATGGCAGTTGTTGTAGTAGTCTTCTGTAATTAGTGATCTTGGTTTTTGCAATGATCCTAGGATGAAGTCTGACCTATTTTTTTAATTATTTTATTTAAACATTGTGGTTACAAGGTTGTTCATGATAGTTTTGCAGTGTTGTTGTTTGTTTTGTTTTGTTTTTTTCATAGAAACTACCAGAGTCCAGACTCAGGTGAATGGGCCTAAAGCAAGGTTGCTGCTGGAATTAGGGGAAAAGACAGATATAATAGAGAAAAACATGGGTCAGAGGGCTCACAATCTCATGGACTAAGAGCCCTGACTCTACTCCGTGTAGGACATTTATTGTTCAGGAATAATCAACATGAGAAGAGGGTAAAAAAGAGACAAATTTCTAATACTAACTAAGCCTAAGGGGTGGGGGGTGACATTTCATAAAGGGAATGTGTGAAGATTGCCTTCCTCCCAGAGGGGTGACAAATAAAAGACTGAATACAGAACTATCCACGAGCTCCAACATTCCAGTAATTTACATTAAGACCCTTTAGATCTTCATCTGCTCCTCCTCTCGAACTCTCAGCTCTCTAACTAAACTTGTTTAGTTCCTGTACATTTTCATATCCAACAGTTCCTGCAGAGTGATCCCTTGTCTGCCCTAGCTGCACTCTTCCTACACTCCCACTCTTCGTGGGAAGTTTTCGACATGGACTAACCCAATTTTGACTAACCCAAATTTGATGCAGCAGATGTTTTAAATGGATCTTGTAATTGGTGTTGGTTTTGCACTGATCCAACTGTGCTCTGTAAATTGGTAATTTCTTACATCCGTTCTGATGATGGGTGAAGCTGAAAGGTGAGTAGCTTCAACGGAGGAAAAGGCAACAGTTTTCATTTGGCTCTGCTCTCTGAAAAATAAACCAGCTTTTGGTTTCCTTTGGATCGTGGTCTAATATAATGCCCAGGTCCATTGCTCTAGTGAGTGCCTCTGGAATCTTAGGAGCTGGGTGACTATGAGTGGCATTCCTTAACCTTCCCATTTACTGGAGTTGGTAGAAGATTCTGAATAGAATGGTTTCTGGACTTTTCAAGGAAAGCAAATGGGTTGAGTGCATGACTAAGAAAAGAGACCTGGCTGCTCAAATAACAGGGTGAGCTTTAGCTCCTGCCTATGAATATTGTGCACTATAAAATTTGCAAATTGGAGAGATTCTTGCTGGCATATGAAAGTTTTGCTTTTCTAATTTTTTATAACTTTAGGGGTATAATAAAGGTCATCCAATTTTTCAGATTCATCCATCTAAACTTTTTTGGTCCATCTGTTTTTGTCCTGGCATGCACAGTAGTAAATTCTTCATTTCAGAGCTGCTTCACTGCTCTTCCAGAACAGAGAAAAGAGAGCACTCAGAATTATTATTAATTTCTAAATAAAATGGGCCAGGTCTTATGCTCTCCTAAAAATGGAAACAGGCTTTTTTTTTTCTTCTTTTTCTCGCAAACTGTACAGGGGGTAGGATATTAGTGTCGTTTGTGGGAGAGTGGCTGTCAAACTCTTTGTATGAAAAGGCAATTAACTGTTTGTTAAGCTGGCAGCGGGGGCCTTGGAGAAGTGGGGGGAGCGGGAGATGAGAGGGTCAAGTTCTGATTCCCTTCGGCAGTCCATGTGGCTCTTTCCTGGCAGACCGCCTCTTGATGTCAAAGTGAGCTTCGAGCGCCAGGAATGAAGCAGTGTGAGGAGAATTAGATACAGGGTCTGAGTAGTTTGCATTTTCCTTTCTTTTCCTCTTCTCCTTTATTATTTTTTTAAATTAAATGGTGACAGTTTTCAAAATAAAGGGACTTTATTTTCTGGACAGAATAAATCTTCTAAAATTATTTTGAATGGTGCATTAAGCCTTCAAGATGATATTTGTGGGCATGGAGTGGAGTGCAAAGTTGAAGTCGTAATGGAGAAAAATAGAGCGAGGGGTATTCGTATTATTAAGACGTGGTTAAGTGGGAGAGTTGGGTTCAAATTTGGTTAAGTTGGTCGTTTGCTTGGTCATTTGGCATCCCAGGGGAAGCCAGGTCACTGACTTTAGGTTATTATTCTTGTTTCTGTCATTTACCTACTGATGTCCTTGGGTAAGACCCTCCAGATCAGCTTTTTCATTTATAAAGTAAGACACAAGAAGAGCCTAGAAAATTTGATGTTTAATCAAGCCTTTATAATGTTTTGGTGGTGTGGTATACATTGTACTGTGCCTAATAAATGATTTTTAATCAGGAGGAGGCTTATGAAAGAGCTGAGGAAATATGGTAATTAGCACTAAGGGACTAGAAATAATTAAGTACAAATGGCACCTCAAGGTCATTTGGTTTGAACAATTGCTTTAAGGTAGGAGTAATTCAAACCATTTGATGTAGTGTTTTCATTTGAATTTGCTGATCATATTTGCCAGTGGGGTGAAGAGTGGTGTGTATGTGTGATTTAATACTGTGACATATTGTATATACATATCTATAATTTTCAGTGTGTTTTCCTATACCAGTTACTGTGTTAAATGCTCTGTGGGTATTAACCTATTTAGTTGTCTCTATAACCTTATGAGTAAAATTTAAAAAGCAGCTAGTGCCAGCTCTTCTCACATCAATTGGTTATTAAAAAACTGACACAATTTTAAATTTAAAAAAGAGTTGCTGGGGGCTGGAGAGACAGTACAGCAGGTATGGCACTTGCCTTGCATGTAGCCAATCTAGATTGGATCCCTGGTATCCCATATGGTCCCCCATGTAGTGCCAGGAGTGATTCTTGAGTTCAAAGCTAAGAGAGACCTCTGAGCATCGTCAGGTGGGACCCAAAAATCTAAAATATATATATATGTATGTATATATATATATATATAAGAGTTGCAATTGTGGCACAAATCATTTTTCTTTAACTATTTGAGAGTAATTTGCAGTGTTAATGTGTGATCACAATCAATGTCAGGTAAATTACCAAAGACCCATGACTTTAAAGGAAAAGTACAGACTCCTCAAGTCTGCCATCTTTATGGTAAAGGGATTTTATCCAGAAGCATGTGTTGCATTTAAATGTCTTTCTAGTTTTTGTCTAGAATAGTTCCTTATTCTTTAAGTATTTCATGATATTTAGAGGTATGACATTACATGCCCATTCTTTTACTGAATGTCCATTAATGTATTTCTTGGATAAGCCCTAAAAAATTCCGATTTATTCTCTTTTGTTTCTTGGTAAGAATTATCACAGAACTGATACTGTGCTTTCTTTGCAGTTCATAAATTGGTAGTCAATTTTCATTGTCTCATCTGGAATGATAGTAGTTTGCCTTGTTTATGGCTCACCAGGTTCAATCCTTGGCATTCCATATGGTTCCCTGAGCCCACCAAGAGTGATTCCTGATTGAAGACCCAGAAGTAAACCCTAAGCACTACCAGGTGTCCCCCAAACCAAAGCAAACCAAAGCAAAATAAAATAAAATACCAATCCATCTGTAGTGATAACACAGTGGGTAGGGCATTTGCCTTGCACACAGCTAACCATGTTTATTCCTCAACATCCCATATGGTCCCTGAGTCTTCCAGGAGTAATTTCTGAGCAAAGAGCCAGGAGTAACACCTGAGCACCACTGGGTGTGACCCAAAAACCAACCAACCATCCAAAAAATAAACGAAACCAAAAAACAAGCAAACAAAAATCCTACCATATTTTCTGGCATATTAGATGACAGGGAATATAAGATGACCCCCTACTTTTCCTGTTAAAATATAGGGTTTGGACTATATTTGCCGTATAAGACTACCTCTCTTTTAATGCATACACCAAATGGAGATTTAAAAAAAAAAAATAAGAGAAAAAGAGTAGAACACTCAAAGATTATATGTCTAATAAAGTTAGACATTGGAGTGCCAACAATCATTTTACATTTGTCATTTGTGACTGTGATTTTTTTAATCGTAATCTACATTGAGAGCAGGGAGGGGGGGCTTCTCCAAGAGCCGCTGGCTGGGGTGCAGTGAC
This sequence comes from Suncus etruscus, assembly GCF_024139225.1. NCBI lineage: Eukaryota > Metazoa > Chordata > Mammalia > Eulipotyphla > Soricidae > Suncus > Suncus etruscus. Next base: position 30,536,958 of record NC_064857.1, on the reverse strand, counting down.
TAATAGGACAGTTAGAAGGAGACAGAGAGCCTCCTCTGTGTCCCATCAAAGCTGAACAGAGGACTGAGCACCGGAAAGCCGCATACCAGCGATGACACCTGGTGGCTGGATGGGATGTAACACTCAGCTCCTCTGTGTGCCCTGAACGATGAAATCAAGACAAGCAGAGGCGTGATGATGTCTGGCAACTGAATAAAATGTTACGGTAAGAAGTGGGTGGATCTCTCGGCCTTGAAGCTGGAGTAAGTTTCAGCATGCCGTATAGTGGCGTATAAAATGACTTCCGACTTTTAAAAATGTTTTTTATGGGTTAAAAAGTTACCTTATACTTCAGAAAATACAATAATTGTATTGTTTCATTGCCAGTAATGTTAATCTTAATACCTGATTAAAACATTGTCAGGAAAGAATAAGATGCCGTAAGGTCCAAGAGGCCTGAGAACAGGTCTTATAAGCATGAGGCTGTGAGTTCCATCTCTTTTGAACCATCCAATATGCTAAGCACATTCTCAGTGGCATGGCAATTTGTAATAGCTAAAGTCACAAGTATATCTGGTACACCACAATCAGGTTTGAGCAAGGATACAATTCATGAAAGCGTGTAACACTTGCTGATTGCAACAACAAGAGAAAGGAAGAGGAATAAACAAAAAATATTGACTCCTTACTCACTTTATTGAGACCATGTATATTTCACTCATAATCAAACATTTTATCACGGGGCTGGAGAGATAGCATGGAGGTAAGGTGTTTTTCTTGCATGCGGAAGGATGGTGGTTCGAATCCCGGCCTCCCATATGGTCCTCTGTGCCTGCCAGGGGTGATTTCTGAGTGTAGAGCCAGGAGTAACCTCTGAGCGCTGCTGGGTGTAATCCAAAAACCAAAAACCAAAGAATAAAAAAAATAAACATTTTATCACAGGTTTTAGTATCATTGGTGTTTCTTTTTTTTTGTTTTGTTTTGTCTTGTTTTTGCTTTTTTTGGGGGGGGTCACACCCTGTGACGCTCAGGGGTTACTCCTGGCTATGTGCTCAGAGTCTCTCCTGGCTTGGGGGACCATATGGGACGCCAGGGGGTCAAACTGCGGTCTGTCCTAGGCTAGTGCTGGCAAGGCAGACACCTTACCTCTAGCGCCACTGAGCTGGCCCCTATCATTGGTGTTTCTTGACAGACTATCACTGTCATACTTACCAAATGGACATTTTCTTATTTCACAAATCCTCTCACATAGATCAGATGAAAAATCATTGTTAGGAAAGCTTTTTACTTTTTTTTCTTTTTTGGTTGTGGGGCCACACCTGGTAGCACTCAGGGGTTATTCCTAGTTGTATGCTCAGAAATTACCTCTGGCAGGCTCAAAGGACCATATGGAATGCTGGGGACAAAACTGGAGTTAGCAACATGCAAGGCAAACCTCAATACACTGTGCTATGGCTCCAGCCCCCAAGGAAAGTTTTTTTTAAATTTATATTAATATAAAATAAAATATGCTTTCTTATTTAACAGTTTAAAATAAATTGTTAACATAATTCATTTTGATACCCATATACACAAGATTTGGCCAGTGAGAGCTCGTTTAAGCTACCTCTGTGTCCATTTGATATATATCCATCACTCATCTCCATGTCCTCTAATATAAAATGCTCAAGGATCATTCAATTTTCCCCACCCCAACTTTTTAATCAGTTATTCTGTTCAAGGATCCCAGATGGCTTTTATTGAAAAACAATATTTATTAATATCATCAGTGTATTTCTTAACATTAATGTTTTATAAATATATTTATATAGAGAATAAATATATTAATATCTTTGTTAATACTATTAATTACAATAATATATGTTAGGTATGGTTTTTACTTTTGGAATGCTATTGCTTCAGACCTTTTTAGTAGACATTAATGCTTAATGTATTTATATATTCATGTACATACATTGATGTTCATACATCCACTAGACATCTATCAATATCTGTCTCCATTGAAAATTATGACTGTACATCAACATTTAAATATGAACTCAGAAACAAATTTCATTATAATTTTCTTTCCGGCTGCCATTATCTTATATATGTCTACATACTGGATCATCTCCTGTGTATAATAAAATTTGCCAATAACCATTCAGTGATTTTTCTCTCAATAGATAGGGATATCTCGATAAATATAATGGCTTTATATATCTCTCTATAGGATTCTTAATATCTTTGAAGTAAAAAAAAAAAAGAAAGAGAGGTTCAGAGACTAAGTAGTTCATGTAGCTAGTAAATGGCAGAGTTAAGATTATAAGGTAATATGGCTCTAAAACTCATCCTTGGAGCTAGAGAGAAAATTAATATGCATGATTTATTTTGGGAAAGCTTGAGTTCAAACCCCTTCAGTTTGTGGTCCTTGAGCACAGCTAGGAATACTTTAAGCAATGTGATACAATGTGCCCTGAATACAACTGGACATGGCCCCCAAACCAAAAACCAAGCAAATAAACAAAAAAGACCCATTTTTCTAACAACTATCATAGTTATGTTTTGTTTTGTTTTTTGTTTTTGGGTCACAGCAGCGCTCAGAGGATACTCCTGGCTATCTGTTCAGAAATAGCTCCTGGCAGGCACAGGGGACCATATGGGACGCCGGGATTCGAACCAACCACCTTAGGTCCTGGATAGGCTGCTTGCAAGGCAAACACCGCTGTGCTATCTCTCCAGCCCCCAACTATCATAGTTAAACTTGATAACTAGACACTTAAGTAAATTTAGAAACATATAGAATCCACCTTGAAGACCACAACTATTTTTAATGTTTTGCTCTTACTGCTTTCTATAAATTATGAATCATTTTTGACTTAGTAGTGTTAATATCATTTAACTTAAACTTATCCCTTAAAAAGAAAAGATAAACATATTCATCAAATGTTAATTTTTTAGACCAGCTACATTTTACTTAACTAATCCTGATCTAATTATGGGACAAAAAGCTGTAGACTATGAGCTTTAAGTGTCAAATAGCATTTTTCGGTGATTCATCAAACTGTAGTTATAAGATGCAGAATCATACAACAATCAGAACACAAACTGAAAAAAGGGTGGGATAGTTTAAATAAGGTCAGACTGGAAAAGAACCCCATATTTAGGAAGCAAAACCAAAATACTTTTGGAGTCATTTTAATTACAGATGTCCATGAGCTTTCAACATATTGCTGAAAATGTGTATGCATGCTTTTTATGTAAAATGACTTCATAAATTGAGACCACAACATGTGCCTATAAGCATATTGTGACATAACAAAATTACTCCATAGGATTCTTTCCTCACACAGCAGGCTTTAAAATTTTTGGAAATATGAACTCTGGCTTGCTAATCAACTGACTTACAACTGGTCTTTGTATTTGCATCAGTGAGATTTTGCTTATCTAAGCTTTTTCCGGCCTCTAAAATGAAAACAATTGTGTAGTTTTCTCTATTTTTTTCTCAAATATATTACTAAATTAAAGGTATGTATTAGAAAAATAAAGAGATCATCTACTCTGGGATGTTTTTGTTTTTTTGTTTTGTTTTGTTTTTTGTTTTTTTCATATGTTGGTTCGTTTTTGGCCCACACTTGACAATGCTCAGGGGTAACTTCTGGCTCTGTACTTAAAAAAAAACTTCTGGTGAAGTTCAGGGAACTATATGGATGCCAGTAATCAAGCTGGGGTAATGGAAGCCAAGTACTTTATATGCTATACTATCACTCTAGCTCAGGTCTTCTAGCTTTTTTAAAAAATATCTTTATTTAAACACCTTGATTACAAACATAATTGTGGTTGGGTTTCAGTCATGTAAAGAACACCCCCCTTCACCAGTGCAACATTCCCATCACCAATGTCCAAAATCTCCCTCCTCCCCACCCCATCCCCGCCTGTACTCTAGACAGGCTTTCTACTTCCCTCATTCATTCACATTGTTAGGATAGTTCTCTTTTTTTTTTTGGTTTTGTTTTGTTTTGTTTTTGAGTGTTTTTTGGTTTTTGGGACTTGAATCAATGACCTTCTACATGCAAGCTCTCCAGCCCCAGGATAGTTCTCAATGTAGTTATTTCTCTAACTGCACTCATCACTTTTTGTGGTGAGCTTCCTGTAGTGAGCTGGAACTTCCAGTCCTCCTCTTTTTTGTCTCTGAACATTTTTGCAAGAGTGTCTTTTATTTTTCTTAAAACCCATAGAAGAGTGAGACTAGTCTGTGTCTATCTCTCTCCCTTTGACTTATATCACTCAGCATAATAGATTCCATGCACATCCATGTATAGGAAAATTTCATGACTTCATCTCTCCTGATGGCTGCATAGTATTCCATTGTGTATATGTACCATAGCATCTTGGTTGTTTCCAGAGTCTGGCTATTGTAAATAGTGCTGCCATGATTGTAGGTGTGAGGAAGGGATTTTTGTATTGTATTTTTGTGTTCCTCGGGTATATGCCAAGGAGTGGTATAGCTAGATCGTATGGGAGCTCAATTTCCAGTCTTTGGAGGAATCTCCATATTGCTTTTCATAAAGATTGGACTAGACAGCATTCCCACCAGCAGTGGAGAAGAGTTCCTTTCTCTCCACATCCCTGCCAGTATTGCTTGTTTTCATTCTTTGTAATGTGTGCCAGTCTCTGTGGTGTGAGATGGTACTTCATAGTTGTTTTGATTTGCATCTCCCTGATGATTAATGATGTGGAGCATTTTTTCATGTGTCTTTTGACCATTTGTATTTTTTCTGTCAAAGTGTCTGTCCATTTCTTCTCCCCATTTTTTGATGGGGTTAGATGTTTTTTTCTTGTAAAGTTTTGTCAGTGCCTTGTATATTTTGGAGATTAGCCCCTTATCTGATGGGTATTGGGTGAATAGTTTCTCCCACTCAGTGGGTGGCTCTTGTATCCTGGGCACTGTTTCCTTTGAGGTGCAGAAGCTTCTCAGCTTAATATATTCCCATCTGTTTATCTCTGCTTCCACTTGTTTGGAGAGTACAGTTTCCTCCTTGAAGATGCCTTTAGTTAAGTAGTCAGTCTGCCTTCTGAAAAATCCAGGCGTGAGGTCCTTTAAAAATTATAGCCAACATGGAAGGGTTGGCCTATTTAGTTTATAATATTGTCTTGGTGCCTCAAGCCTGTTTTGTTGGCTTACATTAGGAACCATAAAAGCCTGTAGAACAGAGTTTAAAAACCACTGACCATGGACTTCACCCCCACTTTATGTGAAGGAGTGAACCTAAAGGCTAAGTGACAGAGGTGCTCTGAGCAATATTTTGCTTTAGAGCTGAGGTCCAACCACACATCTTTTGGCTCCCAAACCAAATGTTCCTCCTACTAAAGTGTTTTTATAATTTTATGAATTTTCACTCTCTTCTTTGAGGTCATAACTCTATGAAATTTAATGATGCTTTTGTACTGATGACATTGTGGTTTTTGTAACTCACTTGTCTTTATTTTTGTTGAGGTATTTATCCAATTTAGTAACTACTTGATTGCTTCATTGAAACAACATGGTGAATAATTCTGTGGCTATTGATGTCCAAACCCTAATTTTTCTTTTCAGTTAAAAACATAACTCTAATTCATCTCTATTACTAGTATATTGGAAATCTGGTAACAATCTAAGTTACCTTAAGTCATTTAATTTATTCAAGAGAATAAATTAGATTTTGTACTTTTTTCTAACACAGTAAAATAAGACTGTAAGCTACATTCTCTTCCTGTATTGCACATTAAGATTAAGAATAAATACATTCAGAAGATTCCTTCCATCTCTTTTCATCTTGTTCTCTCCTTTTTACTTTTAATTCTTCTCTTGATAAGTTCACAACAAATAGGAAGGTAAGATTCTAGTTACAGAGCCAAGTTCAGCTGAACTCAACAAGAGTGCTTCTTACTTATGTGCCTCTTCCTTCATTATTTCTTTTGTTTGTAGGTTTCTTTTAGACTTTTTCTTTAATAAATCCAGATCCAGGGTGGTCAGAGAGATAGCACAGCAGTAGGACGTTTGCCTTGCATGCAGAAGGACAGTGGTTTGAATCCCGGCATCCCATATGGTCCCCAGGGCTTACCAGGAGTGATTTCTGAGTGTAGAGCCAGAAGTAACCCCTGAGCACTGCCAGGCATGACACACACACCCAAAAAATAATAATAAATAAATAAATCCAGATCTACCTACCCCACAAATCTAAACTTCACTACACACACATTACAATGTAATGTGACCTTTTATTTGGCTACATTTCTTTTGATTCTTTTTTGGATTGTTTTGTTTGGGGGCTGCAGCCAGCAGTGCTCAGGGGTTACATCTGATTCTGCATTCAGGTATGATTCCTGGTGGTGCACAAGAAATCATATGGGATGCCATGGATCAAATCTGGGTCAGCTGGGTGCAAGACCAACACCCTAACTGCTGTACTCTCATTCTGGTCCCTCCTATAATTCTTTAAAATATTTTTGTATTGTTGGATATTAAAATAAGTAATCCTATGTAACACACATAATATATTATATATTATATCCACTATAAGGATATTGAATAGGAAATTATTACAATATTATAATCATAAACTTTATGAATTATGTGATTGTTTATACTTATTAATATTTTGCATTGGTTGCTATGAAAGCTCAAGACAAAATTTGCAATCACTGGAAAGTTTTAGACGGTCATAAAGCTCTTGATCCTTTTTTCAGTCTCACCCAGTGACCCTATCTTAATTTTTCTTCTCCTTTCCTTTTGCTTTTTCAAACTTAGTGTTTATTAGTTAATTCATTTATTTGTTTTGGGGGGGCTGTGTCTGATGGTGGTCAAAGACTACTGCTGATTCTGTGCTTAAGGGTTACTGTTGGCAGTGCTCAGGACACATATAGGGGGCTAGGGAAGAAAATAGAGTTGACTAAAACCTGGAAGTTCCTTAAATCCTGTACTCTCTCTTTAGGTTCTTCCTCAACATTTTAATGTACTAGTAAAGCATTACAATTTTAATATATGTTTTTATAATCACTTAATTTACTTTTGGGAAAAAAGTAACATAACAAGCATGATTTCCAATTAAGTTACAGATTTAAGCAGCTGGTTAAATGCAAAGCAACCCTGTGATTCATAATACTGTGTGTGATTTCAATATAAGCAGTGCTACTAAATTGTGTATTTAGGTGTGTACTTATTCATTAAGAGTCAGAAGATGTAAACTCAAAATAACATAGATATTTGAAAAGATTCTGCAGAATTTTTAGAAAATGTAGTAGAAGGCTCTTTGTTTCTAGTTGGAGTTTGTTTGAGTTAATACATATTTTCTTTCAGAATTTGTTAAATACATTTCCTAGAAAGAACTAGTTGTATGGCATAACGGTATCTGTGAAAGTCATACTAAAACTTGCTCTCTTACCTTTGTTTCAGTTGTTGTGGCATATTTGTTAGTGTGGTGTTGGAGTTTACTGGAAATTGTACTTTGATATGGTCCCAAGGATTCCAAATGGCAGAGCTACCAGGATTGCTCTCAGCAGATGAGGTAGTCCTAGGTTTGACTCTCAGTCTTACACTTACTTACCAGGCAGGTGCTATTACTACCCCTAACTTGGTCCCTACCTAAAATTTGCTTTATAGATTATTTTTTTTTACTTTTTGGACTATACCCTGAATTGTTCAGGGGCAATTCTTGACTCTCTGCTTGAAGATTGCTACTGGTGGTGCTAAGGGGCAATATAGTGTCATTGTTAGAACTTGGGCCTACTGTATACAAAGCATCTCAGTTTGTTAATTTATATCTTCAGTCCAATCATCCATTTGCTTTTTAAATTTTTTTACTAAAACATCATAATTTACAAAATTATTCGTAGTTGAGTTTTATGCATAGTTTCAGCACCAATACCACAACCATTTTTTCTCCACCAGGGTTCCCAGATTCCTTCCCACCCATCTCAAACTCTTTCCAGTCTGTCACTTTCATAGGTTCACTTTTAGGTTTGATAATTGAAGTTTTCAGTGTGGTCTGGATATTTATTTCTACTTCTTCTTTATACCACCATACTATTTCTACATGTCCAAGAACAATGGGGAAAAGTGACTTTACTTAGTAAATGATGGGCATCAAAAAGTGTAACCTTATTAATGAATACTGGTCTGAGCCTGAAAAGATTAATTAGTATTTTATGAGCTCTGCTGTCAGGCTGCATAGATCACATGCTGGAAATATACTACTCAGTGAGCACAACCTTACGTTGATTTCCAAAACCCTGGCCTGGAATAAGGGATAAAGAACATGTTTCATCTAAAATATGAGAGAGAAATCATGATTATGGTGGTGGTGATGATGATGACAGTAACTCTAAAGTGGTCATAATTTATTTAGTCGCTCTTTATGCCAAACCTATGTTAAGCATTTTACATTTGTTATCCCATGTCATCCTAACACAAACCCTATGAGGTAGATGCTATTATTTTTCTATTTTTTTCAGGTGAGGGAATAAAACATTAGGGAGTTTTTTAGACAGGGTAGACTAACTACTCTTAATAACCTCAACATCTGTGATGTCTAACACAATCAAGGTTTGTTTCTCTCTCAATGAAATGACAGCTCTGGAAAGGACTACATTGCTCCTGAACAGCCATTTGAGACACCAATTCTTTTTATCTGGTGTCTCTGCCTTACTTAAGGTTTCAGGGTACACCTGGAAATTCTGTATCAATCTGGGAGCCAAGTGAGTATGAGAAGGTGTTCAATTGATCCGTGACAATACACAATAAATAGTGTTTGTTCTTAGGTGCTGTGTCCAGATGACAACATATTTTGCTTATATTCTTTGGATGAGGTCTCAGAAAGATTATCACACCAAATTTCAAGGGAACTGGTACATATGTAGCTCCAGGAAGAAGAGTAAACAGGCCTGATAAACCAATGTTTATCATAGAAATTTGACCCAGATCACATAGATTTTAAGGGTAGAGCTGAGAGGCAAACACAAAGTCCTTTCCTAAAGGAAGACATATATAAGGGTCACACACCAAATCAATAAAAAGATTCTTCATTATGGAGTGTTATATTTATAGGTTGAACTGAAAAAGAAACCTAAAGCAATAGTTTAACTATTATGGATAAGATGAGAATATTATTTTTATAAAACGGGCTTATATTCTGCTATAGAAATTTGAGGCAGATTTTTATACAAAGAATTTTGTTGATTTTCTTAACATCTCAAGAGACATACCTCCAATGATAGTTCCAATGACATATGGGTTTATATCTTCTTAAATGGCAAAATGGTAAAAAAAAAAATGGGTAATTTTTGTTAACAGACTTACACAAAATAGTTTTGGTGTGTGTTGAAATATTAGATTAAACGAATATTAGATTAAACTTCAAAGTCCAATATTTGAGTTTTTACCTCCAAATTTATGGTAATTATCAAGACAAAGAAAAATTAAGTGCCAAAAAGAATAAGGAGAGAGGGGATTACTTGTACACAGATAGTAGGAATGTAAATTGGTGTAGTCATTATGAAAAGCAGTATGGAAATTTCCAAAACACTAAAAATAGAAATTGCATATGATCCAGTTTTCTACTTTTAAGTATTTACCAAGAGTAAATACAAAAACACAAAACCATTCTCACATTTTTTGGGGGGAACCCTATTCACAAATTCTGGCTTTGCACTTAGGAATTAACTCCTGGCAGTGCATGGGAGACCATATAGGATGCCTGCACTCAAACCCGAATTGTTTGCATGCAAGGCAAATGTCTTACCTGCTGCACTGTTGTTCTGGCCTCATAAATACTCATTTCTTTTTGAAATGTTTTGGGAGTGGGGTTGGTGCCAAGAGTTGACCAAACTGTCCAATGACAGATGATTTGAAAAATATTTAACATGCTTATACAATGGGATACTATTCAATTATTAAAAACCCACTCAGCATTGACATTTACAACAACATGGTGGGATCTATCGGTTTTATAGTTAGTTAAGTAAAATGGAAAAAGACAAAACTGTGATTTGGGGGGTTGTTTTAGTTTGGTTTGGGGGCCACACCCAGCGGCACTCAGGGGCTACTCTTGACTCTGCGTTCAGAAATCACTCCTGGCAGGTTCGAGGGACCATATGGGAGGCTGGGGATCAAAGCCTGGTGGGTCCTGGGTCGGCCTCGTGCAAGGCAAATGCCTTCCCGCTGTGCTACCGCTCTGGCCCCATTTACTGCTATTTTAAACATACGATATAAACAAAATGAATAAACAAAACAAACCAGAGGAACCAGAGCAATGAGTAGCGTGTTTGCCTTGAATGGGGCCAACTGGCCAACCCCGGGCATTCTATATGGTGCCCGAGCAGCACCAGGGTTAATTACTGAGTGCAGAGCTGAATAAGTTACTAGGTGATGCCTCTAAACATGCAACACACACACACACACACACACACACACACACTCTTTAAGAGACTGTAAGAACAAAATAATAGTTATCTGAAGGAAAGGGGAGAAGGAAGATAAATAGTGCAAAGGGGGTAAATTGTATAATGAAGGATATAATGAAGACTTTGAGTGATGAATGTAAGTTTTATTGATTTATAGTGTTGTACATCTGAAACCCAGTGCTTGGGATATAACCCAATGCTATTTCTGTTAAAGTACAAACTTTTGAGGGTCTGAAGAAAGAGTAAAGCAATAGGGCATTTGCCTTGCACACAGCTGACTCAGGTTCAATCGTTGACATACATTTTAGTCCCCTGAGCCCTCCAAGAGTAGCTCTTGAGTGCAAAGTTAGGGGTAACCGCTCAAGTATTGAGAGTTTGGCCCAAAAATAAAAAAAATTGAAGACATTTCTGGGCAGTAATTAAACTACGTAACTAGCACACCTAAACATATGCTTGAGCCAGGTTTCAACCTAATCATACACACAGTCCCCCATTCATCAGCAGGTGCAGCTCTGGAGGTCATACAATGTCAGAGTGGCCTTGGATTATCCTCAGCACCATGGGCCCAAGCCACACAGAAATCTTGGGCCCTTGTATTGAATCTCCAACCCGATAGATAGTTCAGTCTAACACTTTTAGAAAATGAGTGTCTTAATTAAACAGTAGTTAACTAGTTAATTAACTCTAAATTAACTACTAACAAAGATAGTATTTTACTATGCCTTGTGTTCTCAGTGCTTATCCAGCAGTCTTGTTCTATGTGGAGGAAATCCTAAATTGAATTTTGGATTCAACTGGACTCAGGAGGGAGACTGCCCAACCAGGCTGCTCGGAGCACTCTTCTCATAGGGCTGGAACAGGTTTTATAAAGGTGCCTTTCACTATTCCCCATTCTGTGGTGAAGGATTTCTATAACTGTCCCCCCCCCAAATCTCTACATTATTGACATTAACAAATCAGTTGGTTTAGTAGTTTTAAAAGCAATTATTAAGTGAGAAAATTTCAAAGCAGAAAGCCCAGGATATCACTCTTAGATAAAGGCAACTTCAATTTTCCACCAGGGGGTAAATGGAGGAGTTTGAAAGACACAGAACCAGTACATATCAGAAAATTTTTGTTTCTGTCTTTTTGGGTCTATACCTGTGGTGCTGAGGGCTTACTCCTGGTTCTGTGCTCAAGGATCACCCAAGAGGGGATTAGAAAATTTATTGGATGGTTAAACCCCAGTTGGCTGCATGCAAGGCAAGCACCTTTTCCCACTCCCAGTCCCTAGAACAGGCAAGTTTTAATAAAGAACCTTGACATGGCAGAAGCCTAGGCCATTGAAAATATTAAGCAGGGGTTTGTTTGAGATTACTGTGTGCCTGCTGTGATTGATGAATCAGGGTCACAAGATAGAAAAGATGGAGAAAATGAAAGTAATGTTTGAGAGTAAATTCTACTTTGTCACAGTTGTTCATTGGGTTGGTTTTTACAAGAACTGCATAACACTCAAATTTGCCCTCTGTCTTTCTTTTATCTGCTGATTCTGAAAGCCATCACCAGAATAGATGATGAAGCTGTTGAGGAGTGAGGAGGAATCAAAAAATGACTCAGTGGTACCAAGAATGAGGAAATCATGGAATATCCCAGATATAGCTGGGCACCCAAAGGCTCGACCTTGGGAGTGAGTGTGAATCAGACACAAATCAAGATTTTTATGGATTCTAACTAAACTTCACATTAACTGGGACCCCCTCAAACTTCAAATTTGCTGATTAAAATGAATCCTAGATTGCCAGTGCCCTTAAACTTCTGGCAAAACAATGAAAATGGTCTTTTTAGATTAAAGATCATCCTCAGTTATCACATTGATCATCCTCCCATTATTACAATAGCCTTTTCTTCAAATATGAAGTCAATTTCACCATGAAAAATAACTAGGCACTCAAAGAAACAGGAAAACATGAACAAGAGGCAACATAAACAACAGACCAGAGAAACAGTTCCAAGGGACATCTGGATAGCAGAATTACCAGGGCCAACTGACACAAACCCTGTTTTTATGCTTATGGAGACAAAACTCAGTCTCAAACATTTCATTAAGAAATGGGAAACTATAAAATGCGATGTTTCAAATATTCAGGAAAATAAACTAGAAACTCTAGAACTGAAAGATATAATAATCAAAGTAGAAGTGTCATTTTTATTAGCATTTCTAGTAACACAATATTATTTTTGAATAATAACATGAGTGAATGTTTATAGTTTATTTCCACTTTTCCTGCCATGCTTTGATCTAACCCTAGACTTTTTCCTTCTGTTTTGTACAATTTCATGTGAAATGTATAGTCATTGTTAAATGTTTTTATTTACAGTGGTTTTGGGTGACAATTTAATGATAGTTATCTTGTTCAGCACATATTGTATTTCAGTTTTGTAAGAACAGATCTAAAGTTGTTCTTTTTTACTTTATATAAAATTTTATTTCAACCTTTCTTGAATCACTACATTTCCTGTAACATTACCAAATACAAGTTTACTTCATCACTCCAACATATATTGCACTTGGAACAAGGTTTTGTAAACTTTCTCTTTTAATTTATCATTTGATAACTGGCTAATATAGTTAAGATAATTTAAATAGTATTGAAATTTTCGAGTTTTGGGAATTTTAGGAGCTGTGACTAGAATGTCTTGCTTCTGTGAATTTTAAAGGAGTTTGTAAATTTAGGGGCATCAAGAGTTACTGACTGGTTTAATTTTGTTAGTAGTCTCACAGCTGACTGGAACGTAGCAAGAACAATTCTCTTGTCCTTTGTAGGCATTTATTTGACTGTGATATTGTTGATTACATTTTCAGAGAGTTTTATAACTCTTAGATTGCATATTTGAAAGAGACTGTGCTGGAAGAAGACACACCAGATGGCATAAAGGGGGGAAAAGCCAATCTAGTCTAAAATGTGGTAATAAATGAATTTTTATTTAATTAGTATGCTAATGATTAATAGGAAAGTCAATACAACTGACACCAAAGATATATTAGATGTATATTATAATAAACACTGTGATTTGTGCTTCTATAGTCTGTCAGATTGACGTATCCTTGTTTGTGTATAATGTGGCTCAGGAGTAGAAGGAAGAGTACCTATTATTGATCATAGTAACATGGAACGGTATTTTAGTCAAGTGCTATTTTATTTGTTGGGGTGCAACCCTATAGTAGTTAAATTTTCAGAAGGAACTGATAAAACAAAGAAAATCTCACTCAAGTCAATATTTGAACCACGTAAGGATACCAGCCTGGCTATAGAAGATCTTGTTTGCAGCTCAAATCCACACTCTGTGGCTAAGGCTTAAAAAGCACAGTTTATGTTCCCAAGGTGGGGGGGGACTATAAATACAAGAAATTAATATTTTAGTACAGAGAAATGGATTGGGAATAACAAGGGGGTGGATATACCTACTCTAGGTGGAAAGTAGGAACAGGAAACCAGAAGACAAAACAAGAAGACAGTCACCAGGGGCCCTAGCGATAGCACAGCAGCAGGGTGTTTGCCTTGCATGTGGCTGATCCAGGATGACCTGAGTTCGATCCCCAGCATCCCATATGGTCTCCCAAGCCAGGAGCGATTTCTGAGCTCATAGCCAGTAACAACACTGAGCATCACCAGGTGTGGCCCAAAAACAAACAAACAACAAAAGAATGCAGTCACCAGATTAAAAACAAAATTGGAATTTCTAATAAATAAGGAGCTGCTTCCAGAGACCTGCCAGCTGGAAATGGTCATCCTGGGGAGAGTAACATCATAAAGCCCTGGAGCAAAGAAGAGAAGTGTTAGCACTTCTATTTAAATTTTGTAATATCATTATTTAAAAATTATATATGTGATACATAATAATATACATATTAAGTACTATAATATATTCTAGACATATCTATATATGAGTAGAAGTCACATATAAATAAATGTATGTTTTTAGGGATGCATGCCCAATAATCTTTACTTATGAGTTTCTACATGCAACTCATACCTCAGGAAAAGGGAGTAAATAGGCTGACAAATCTAGATTTGTATAGTTACAAAGAGGTATAAACAGGGTTGGCTTAAACTCCCATTGAGATGAACCTGCAGGTGACATGACTCTTAGTTCTGAGAGGTGAGCAGACTAAGGATGACAAGAACTGGAAAAATCTAAGATTGTCTTCAAAGTCTAAGTATTTCCATTTACTTTCTCCCTCCTGTTTTTCTTTTCTAATTTCCTTCCTTCTTCCCTTCCTTTTCCAGGTTAGTCTTAATAGTATCTAGTTGTTTTATTCTGTCTTTGTTCTAGGATAAGTTTTAACAACTAGTAAAACATCATTTGCAAACTTGGTAATAAAATATTTTGGTTTCGACTTTAGCAACTTATCAAAAATCTCACAGAAAAAAATTCTTTCAAAAACTACATTTTGGGGGGCCGAAGAGAGAGCACAGCGGTGTTTGCCTTGTAAGCAGCCGATCCAGGACCTAAGGTGGTTAGTTCAAATCCCGGCATCCCATATGGTCTATGGTCCCCCGTGCCTGCCAGGAGCTATTTCTGAGCAGATAGCCAGGAGTAAACCCTGAGCACCACTGCTTGTGACAAAAAAAACAACAACAAAAAAAAAAAAACTACATTTTTAGGGGATGGAGCGGTGGCACAAGGAATAAGGTGTCTGCCTTGTGCGTGCTAGTCTAGGACGAACTGCATTTTGATCCTCCTGTGTCCCATATGGTCCCCCAAGCCAGAAGTGATTTCTGAGCGCATGGTCAGGAGTAATCCCTGGTGTCACCAGGTGTAGCTAAAAAAAAATACTATATTTTAAATCTTTGGGAGATTAATTTTTGGCACAAACAAAACTATGGCTGTTCTAATAACATTTCACAATAACCATTTTTAACTTTTTAGAGCCTTACCATTGTCTCTGTTAAATGTGTAACTTGGACTTTTATTAATCTGAACTTGAGTCAGCTTTCACTTTTTCTTTATCTATCCTTATGTCTAGGCAACAGCATTGTTTTATTAATTAGATAACTTGAACCGCAGGATAGAAGTTGGGCATGGCTCAGAGAAAGAAAATTAACATTTTTATAGCACATGATAAAAGATTGACCAGAAAGATTTAAACTGAATGCATTAGCACTTGTCGTGCTACATAACATAGAAAAATTACATAAATTGTTAAATATTCACTGAAAATACTTTAAATGCTAGGTTCTATGCATGCTGCTGTAGAAGTAGAGGGGGAAATGTAGAGAATTATAAAATGTATTTTTATATATTAAGAAACATAATACAATTTCACAACCATATTATCAACCCACATATATTATAAGTCAATTATAAATAGTTCCATACATAAGTTGAACAAATGTGTATTAAAGATAATATTTTAAAAGCTCAGAGGGAAATATTTGTCCCCTTTACAGTTTTTGCATTTTTTTAAAAATGTGCAGATTTGTTTAACTTTTTGATTAGGATGAAGATTATGTTTATTTAAAAAGATAAATTTAGTAGTAAACAAATTTAACTCCTGGATTTGCCTTCTTCCACCCAAACATCCTTCATCCATTATTGATCCAACATTTGCAAGTTCTTATTATAAACGAGAAAATCTGATAAAATAATAGTATCCTCAAGGCCAGATTGGTGGTGCAAGCTGTAGGGCATTTCCTTGCACATGCTGACCTAGAATGGACTGTGGTTTGATCCCCTGGCGTCCCATATGGTCCCCCAAGCCAGGAGCAATTTCTGAGCACAAAGCCAGGAGTAACCCTTGAGCCTCACTGGTGTGGCCCAAAAACCAAAAAAAAAAAAAAAGTATCCTCAATTGACATTTACAGATAAAAAATTTACTTTGAAAGCCATCCAGATGAGTGACTCAATAAGTGAAATATCCAACTTAGCATGTTAGTAATTTATTTGGATAATATAGAATTAAAATAAGAAAAATATAGCTTAATCTGTACAGTAAACAGTATAACTAAAGAAAGCAAATACTAAATCATTACTAAATTATAATTACGAAAATGCTATAAAAGACTAAATTTGTGTGGACATACAAGGGGTGGGGGCTAACTTATTTATGGATAAGATGGAATCATTAGCAATCACCAATGAAGACAAGATAATTAAGATAACTTACAGTGGTCAATTATAAAGTAATAGAGTATTCTAGGGAAAAGTAGTGAAAGCACATATGTTTGTACTGAAGAGGGCACACTATCAAAGTATTTGAGGGGGCCACACCTGGTGGTGTTCAAGGGTTACACCTGGTTCTGTGCTCAGAAATCGCTCCTGGCAGGCTCTGGGGACCATATAGTGTGCTGGAGATAGAACCTGAGTCTATCCAAAGTCCTCAGCTTGCAAGGCAAACGCCCTATCGGTGTGCTATGACTCCAGCTCCTCAAAGTTTTTTTGTAGTAAATAAATAGATTTATTGTTACACTAGGACATGCTAATTGTGTAATATTTATTTACATCAGTATCTCCAATTATTATAATTTGATCACTTTTTAAATTTTATTTTATTGAAAAATTGGGATCAACAGAATCCTTAATAGTTGAATTTGAGAAATACAATGATTCAGAGCCCTTCTCACCACCAGTGTCAACCTCCCTCCACTAATAGCCCCCGAAGTACACCCTATCTATACCACCACCCTTTGCCTCCTTGCCTGCCAGTATAACAGGCCCCTTTAAATTTAGATTGCTTAAGTTTAGGTCCCTTGATTCTATTGTCATTGACTTGGGCTTGGATATTTAATTATGTCCTTATTTATTTCCCCACCAATGTATCCAAGACCACTTGGCCCCAGGCCCCCAGCCTTTCTTTGATCCTTTAGTCTTAGTTTTATAGAATACAGAAATGTGTGATAAAATTAAGTAATCCATGTCCCAAGCATCTATGAGAATGGTGGGAGCCCCAATTTAAAAAATAAGAGATTTTAAAAAATCTAATTTAAAAAAAGTGTGTATTGGCAGGGTTTTTTGTTTGTTTGTTTTGTTTTGCATTAGCAGAGAAAAATATGGGGGAAATAGAAAAGAAAAACCTTTGGCCTAAATCCCTAAACCTTTGGGTAAGGGAGACCATACCCATGAAGCATTCTGGCATAAGACCAACCACAGGATCCAGGCATACTAAGTTGTCTAACCCCAAAGTCTTTCTCTGTGTTCTCATTAAAGTTCTTCGTAATTACAGTTAACACAGTCAGGTTTTTTTAGAGATCCTGGTTTTTCTACAGATCCTATGTTGAAGTCAGGTTGACATTGAGTTTCTTCTGGTTTCATCTCACCATTAGGTGGCAATACAAAGAGCAAGTTGTTGCTGTTACCAAGTCATTAGGGTGTCACATGAACCACTCTGGGGCAAGTTGATGCCAGGGCAGCATTGTATCCCTGGTACAAAACCAATTCCTGGTACTGGTGTAGAAAACCATTCTGGTTCCATAGATGAGATCCAAGTTTCACAGGGGTGAATGGCCAATATCCGATCTTCTGGAGTCTAAAGCCTAGTCACTATGACAAGTGTTCAGGGTGTAAGCCCCACTACATTATAAAATGTATGTGTTCCAATTTCTATTAGATAAGAACTTGTTTCCACATGTAATATTTCCCCCATTTTAATGTGCCTATGCAAAAAGGAAAAATGCCACATGGTACAACTGTTTTATATGGGGGTAAAAATAATACACCAAACAATCCCAATATCCTGGTTCTACCATGAACTTGGAGCATAAAAGGAACTTATCTACTAAAATTTCCTACTAAATAGATCCAAAAAAAAGGAATGGGAAAACTGCTGCTACATAAGAAGATAGACAAGAATTATACCTACTAAGGAAATAGGTCTAAGGAAATATTTAAAGGAGATATACATGTCCCTTTAAGACTTTTGAAATAGTCACTTTGATCACTTCTATGTTCTCAAATGTAGTGACAAGAACAAATGTGATTTATTTTGTTTAAAATTTCTTTATTTAAGCATCAGAGTTACAAAAATATTTTTAGTTGGGTTTCAGTCATCACCCTTCACAAGCATAACATTCCCATGATCAGTGTTCCCTATTTCCCCTCCTCCTTGACCCCCTGCCTGTCATCAGAACAGGCATTTTCTATTTCTCTCACTCACTATCATTGTCATGGTAGTTTTCAGAGCAGTGATTTCTAACTGAGCTCACCAATCTTTGTAGTAATATTCATATCATGGCTGGTCCTTTTAAACCTCATCTCTATTGTCTCTGGGTTTATGACCATACTGTCTTTTATTTTTTCTTGCATGCCACAGATGTGTGAGACTATTCTGTGTCTATCTCTTTCCCTCTGAATCATTTCACTCAGCATAATAATCTCCATGTTCATCCATATATAGGCAAATTTCATGACTTCATTTTTTTCTAACAGTTACATAGTATTTCATTGTACAGATGTACCACATCTGTTGTCAGGCACCTGGGTTGTTTCCAGATTTCGACTATTGTAAATAGTGCTGCAATAAACATAGAAATGCAGAGGGCTTTTGTATTGTGTTTTTGAGTTCCTAGGAGTGGCATTGCTGGATATATGGGAGCTAAACTTCCTGTTTTTTGAGGAATCTCCATATTGTTTTTCAGAAAGGCTGAACTCAATGGCATTCCCACCAGCATTGAATAAGAGTTCCTTTTCCTGAATCCATACCAGCACTGGTTGTTCTTGTTCTTTGTGATGTATGCCAGTTTCTGTGACATTAAATGATAGCTCATTGTTGT
Source organism: Suncus etruscus (assembly GCF_024139225.1). Lineage (NCBI taxonomy): Eukaryota > Metazoa > Chordata > Mammalia > Eulipotyphla > Soricidae > Suncus > Suncus etruscus. The sequence goes on along the minus strand of NC_064857.1, from coordinate 30,517,810 downwards.
TTTGATTTGCATCTTCTTGATGATTAGTAATGTGGAGCAATTTTTCATGTGCCTGTTGGACATCTGTATTTCTTCTTTGAGGAAATATCTCCTCATTTCTTCTACCATTTTTGATGAAGTTAGATTTTTTTTGTTATGTTCTTTCAGTAACTTGTATGTCTTAGATATTAGCCCCTTTTTTGATGGGTATTGGGTGAACAGTTTCTCCCATTCTGTAGGTGCCCTTTGTATCCTAGTTACTGTTACCTTTAAAGTGCAGAAGCTTCTCAGTTTAATGTAGTCCCATTTGTTTATCTCTGCTTCCACTTGTTTGGACAGAGATGTTTCCTCCTTAAAGATACCATTAGTCTCAATGTCATGGGGTGTTTTGCCTACATTTTTTATATACCTTTTAGTTTCAGAACTGATATCAAGGTCTCATCCATTTTGATTTCACCTTTTATGTATGGCGTTAGACAGAGATCTGAGTTTGCTTTTTTGCAGGTGGCTAACAAGCTGTCCCAACACCACTTGTGGAAGAGGCTTTGTTTGCTCCATTTTGCATTTCTGAAACCTTTATCAAAGATTAATAGATTGTATGTCTGGTATTCATTCTCTGAATATTCAAGTTATCCCATTAATCTAAGAGTCTGTCTATATTATACAACACCATGTTGTTTTAATGACTATTGCTATGTAGTACAATATAAAGTTGAGAAAAGTGATTCCTCTCATCTTTTTCCTCAGAGTTGCTTTAGCTATTTGTGGGTATTTATTGTTCCAAATGAATCCCAGGAGTATTTGATCCACTTCTTTGAAGAATGTCATGGGTATCCATAGAGGGTTTGTCTTACATCTGTACAATGTTTTGGGAAGTATTGCCACTTTAATGAAGTTAACCCTCTCAATCAATGAACAGGGTACGTGTCTCAATTTCCTTGTATCCTCTTTTATTTCTTGAAGCAGTGTTTGTTGTTCTTTTAATAGCTCCTTTACCTATTTAATTAAGTTGACTCCAAGGTATTTGAGTTTCTGTGGCACTAATATGAATGAGATTGGGGCAGTCTCACCCCATGGCGCTCAAGGATTATTCTTGGCTCTTTTGCAGAATTACTCCTTTTGCAGGCTAGGGAGACTATATGGGATGCTGGGATTTGAATTAACAACCATCCTGGATCGGCTGAGTGCAAGGCAAGTGCCCTACCACTGTGCTATCTCTCCAGCCCCTAAACGGGATCATTTTTAATGTTTATTTCTTCTCAATCATTATTTGTGTCTAAGAAGGCCATTGATTGTATCAATTTTGTAGCCCGCAACTTTGCTATGTGAATGTATTGTTTCTATCTTTTTGATAGTCTTTAGAGTTTTGTAAATATAGTATCTTGTCATGTGTAAACATTCATTGTCATGTACAAAATCTTCCTTTCCTGTCTGAATTCTCTTGATATTTTTTTCTTGCCTAATTGCTATGGCAAGTACTTCTAGTATTATGTTAATAGGATTGTCAAGAGGGGGCAGCCTTGTTTTGTGCCACATTTTAGATGAATCGCTTTCTGTTTTTTCCATTGTTTGCCATAGACTTGCAAAAAGTAGCCTTGAAAATATTAAAAAGATGTTTCTTCCTTTTCCACCTTGTTAAGAATTTTTATAATAAATAAATAAATGATCAAATGAAGAAAGGGACTTTTATTCACTGCTGGTGGGAATGTTGACTGGTCCAGTCTTTTTGAAAAACAATATGGATATTTATAAAAAAAAAAAAAAACTAGAAATACAGCTTTCATATGGTCCAGCAAAACCAATTCTAAGAATATGCCCTAGAAATCAAAAATATCATGTATAAAAGCCCTCTGCACTGCTACATTCATTGCAGTAGCAGATTCATTGCAAATAACCAGAATCTGGAAGTGCCTGAGAACAGATGAGAAGACAAAGAAAAAGTGGTACATCTATACAATGAAATGCTTCACAGCTGTTAGGAAAAATGAATTCATAAAATTTGCTCATACATGGATGAAAATAGAAATTATTGTGCTGAGTGAAATGAATCAGAGGGAGAGGGATAGAGATAGAATTATTTCACTCTTTTGTGACATATCAAAAAAAGATAGTATGGTAATACTATCCATAGACAATAGAAATGAGGGTTCGAAGAATAAGTCTATGGTAAGAATCTTTCCACAAATAGCAGTGAAGTGCAGTTAGGGTAAACAATCACTATAACAATGATAAATAGAAATGATCACTCTGGACTAGAACTGGGTAGTGAAAGAAGATAAAGTGAGAGGCATGATTCCCCTTCAGTAATAATAGTTCAAACCACAGTGTTTGATAGCATGGAGGTAGGGCATTTGCCTTGTATGCAGAAGGACGGTGGTTCAAATCCCAGCATTCCATATGGTTCCCCAAGCTTGCGAGGAGTGATTTCTGAGCGTAGAGCCAGGAGTAACCCCTGAGCGCTGGCTGCAGGGTGTGACCAAAGATTAAAAAATATTTTTTTAAAAACTATTATTATGGCCTGGAGAGATAGCACAGTGGCATTTGCCCTGCAAGCAGCTGATCAAGACCAAAGGTGGTTAGTTCAAATCCCAGTGTCCCATATGGTCCCCCGTGCCTGCCAGGAGCTATTTCTGAGCAGACAGCCAGGAGTAACCCCTGAGCACCACTAGGTGTGACCCAAAAACCAAAAAAAAAAAAATTAAATTTTAAAAAAGGAGAGAGAGAAGAAAATGTGTGCTGGTGGAGGGTGTTGTATATTGTATGACTAAAACTAAGTCATGATCAATTTTGTAACTGAAAAAAAAAACAACAACTATATTATGAATAACTGTGTAACCACACATTTTTTTATAAATCTTTATTTAAGTACCATGATTACAAGTATGTTTGTAGTTGGGTTTCAGTCATAAACAGAATACCACACTTCACCAGTGCAACATTCCCACCACCAATACCCCTCTTCCTCTCCCACCTCTGCCTGTATACGCAACAGGCATTCTACTTCTCTCATTCTTTAATGTTGTCATGCTCGTTGTTAGTGTAGTTACAACACACATTTAAATAAAGTATTTTTTTTTAATTTTTGAGATTTAAAGGGTTAAAAGAACAGCTTTAGAAAAGTCAAGGTTGGGGCCAGAGAGATAGCACAGCAGTGGGGCATTTGCCTTGCATGCAGACTGACAGTGGTTCAAATCCCAGCATCCCACATGGTCCCCTGAGCCTGCCAGGGGTGATTTCTGAGCACAGAGTCAGGAGTAACCCCTGAGCGCTGCTGGGTGTGATGAAGGAAGGAAGGAAGGAAGGAAGGAAGGAAGGAAGGAAGGAAGGAAGGAAGGAAGGAAGGAAGGAAGGAAGGAAGGAAGGAAGGAAGGAAGGGAGGGAGGAAGGAAGGAAGGAAGGAAGGAAGGAAGGAAGGAAGGAAGGAAGGAAGGGAGGAAGGGAGGAAGGGAGGAAGGGAGGAAGGGAGGAAGGGAGGGAGGGAGGGGAGGGAGGAAGGGAGGAAGGGAGGGAGGGAGGGAGGGAGGGAGGGAGGGAGGGAGAGAGAGAAAGAGAAAGAAAGGGAAAGAAAGAAAGAAAGAAAGAAAGAAGAAAGAAAAAGAAAAGAAGAAAGAAAGAAAGAAAAGAAAGAAAGAAAAAGAGAAAGAAAGAAGGAAGGAAGGAAGGAAGGAAGGAAGGAAGGAAGGAAGGAAGGAAGGAAGGAAGGAAGGAAGGAAGGAAGGAAGGAAGGAAGGAAGGAAGGGAAGGAAGGAAGGAAGGAAGGAAGGAAGGAAGGAAGGAAGGAAGGAAGGAAGGAAGGAAGGAAGGAAGGAAGGAAGGAAGGAAGGAAGGAAAGAAAAAGTTCAGGATTGTAATGCAGAGGCAGACATCGGCTTTGCAAGCATGAGGCTGCATGTTCAATCATCAACAGCACCCACATTTCCAAGCAATTCAAGCACTGCTGTTGTAATCCCCATTGTGATCTCCTGGGCATCAGACCCATGTGTGGATGAGCACTGTAACAAAGTATGTAACTCTGGTTACCATTTAGTATAACAACAAGAAAGAGAATGGACAATAAATAAAACAAACTTTTATTTCGGTATTTGGGCCACATCTGGTGGCACTCAGGGGTTACTCCTGATTCTGAATTCAGAAATCGCTCCTAGGAGGATCATGGGACCATATGGGATGCCAAGGATCAAGCCTCGGTCTGTCCCTAGTCGGCTGTGTACAAGACAAATATCTTATCTCTGTGCTATTGCTCTGGCCCTAAAGCAACAAATTTAAAAAGAAAAGTTGCCAGGGGCCCAAGCAGTAAGGCATTTGCTTTTATGCAGCCAATTCAGGACAAATGATGGTTCGAATCCTGGCATTCCATATGGTCCCCCGAGCCAACAGGAATGATTACTGAGCGCAGAGCTAGGAGTAACCCCTGAACACTACCGGGTGTGACCAAAAAACCAAACAATAAAAAAATAAAGAGGAAAGTTGCCAGAGAAATAATACAGGAAATAAGGAATTTGCCTTGGATATGACAAACTCCTATTCAAATCCCCAGCACCATTTATGGTTTCCCAAGCATAGCCAAAAAAAATCACTGTTGAGCACAGAGCAAAGAATAGCCCCTCATCACCACCAGGTATGACCTAATAAAACCAAAATTAAATAAAACTAAAATAAAGTGAAAGATCAGAAAGGACTTCCTTTTGTTATAATTGCCATTAAGTAAGGCGTATCTCTGCAGCCTGCAACGCCTTCACTTGCATTATGAGAATGCTATTTAACGGATAGGTGCAACTTCTGGGGATTAAATATGCTAATGTATGCAAAGCGCACAAGGGACCACACAAACTCTAATGAATACAAACTCAACGAATTACAAGTATCAATATTAAGAAATAATCACTTTAATATTCAGCTGGTGAATATTAGTCAGTTTGGGCAAAAACATCTTCCCTCTTCCTGACTGCTCCACTTTCATATGATAATGTTTTCCAAAGAATATTGACAATATTTTCATTCCTATCATTCTGATTTAGTTACCAAAGGAAAGTATATTTCATAGATAGTGCATTTTTATCAAATCCAATTTTTAAAGCAATTATTAAGAATTCTGAAAATAAACGTATACTGTCTTTAATCAAATAGCTGCTGTAATAAGTTCTGCAATGATTGGGCAGTTTATTTTTTTAGAGCTTTCAATTTTTTGCAGCTGAAATGGTTTAGTTCTGTCCAGCAAGCAATTAATATGTTCTTCTAAACAAATCGGAGCTGGAGAGCCAAATTAACACCTTTCAAGAGTGATATATCAGCACCGCTTCTACAGAATGCTTTATGACCCTTCCACCTAATTTAATGGATAAATTCTAAGCATTAGAATGTCTCAGTATGGCTTAAATTCTTTTAGAAGTGAGAAATATACATTTCTACCGCATGTAATTTCTCAGTAAAAATATTTTAACTTCTCTACTGTATATAAAATTCTACTTTTCAAAACCGCTACCTTAACCCCTCACCTAGATTCAATTTTCATTCATTAACCCAAACTTAGTCTGAAAGAGAATTTTGTGTAAATAGGTAGGTGAGACAAACACCAGATAAAGCCTTTTCAGTTTTACATGATTGGCAGGCTGAATTCGGTCTAACCTTGAAAAACTTTATGTTATCTCTTTGTGGGGCTTTTGGGGGAAAAAAATGAATTTTAAACTTCTATCTGCACTAACAGACAGGACTTTGGGCCTGAAAACGGGTATCTACCTAGTGGCATATTTGGGAGACGATTGTGATTATCCTTGAGTATATGTGCTGCCCTACACATATTTAGACAGACCAGGGGAATAGTGAGTTCTTGGTTTCAGTGAAAAAAAAAAATGTTCTTTACATCCTAGGGCTTGAGCTCTGTTCTGTCCCCTTTCAGAGGGGTCCTCTAATAAACACTGACTGATTCCTGTGATAATTACTGCTCCAGATGAGCCCCATAATCCCTGTGAAGACAGAGGAGCTTCCAACTCCAGACAGAAAGAGACTATTGTTAGGTGGCTACCAGAGATATGGGACAACTATTTCTTTTTTTTTTTTTTAATTTTTATTTTGACCAAAGTGGATTACAAATCTTTCACAGTAATTTTTTAGGTACATAGCGACATTGAATCAGGGGCATTCCCATCACCAATGTTGTCCTCCCTCCAACCATGTTCCCAGCATGCATCCCATATACTCCTTCTTTGCCCCCAGGTTGCTAGTATAAGTGGTCCCCTCTGTGTCTAGCATGTTGTAGATTGGGACGACTATTTCTAAGAGAGTCAGGATCACTGAAATGAGCTTGGAGGATACAGGTGATGCCACTGTTCCACCCCTGAAAGAAGAGCAGAGCAGCAGAGATTCCACTGCAAAAGAGAGCATCAAACTGCCAAGACCTCTGCCATAAGAGAAAGGGGCCTGAAACTTCACCTATAAATCAGATGTATAGGTAAGAAAAACAGAAGATTCAATCTGAGAGAATCAGAATCTACTCATTTTGTGTATTACATTGTATAGGGCTTCAGGAAGTCATTTCAATATACACAATAATATTTCAGACATTTCGATATCCATAATAAACAGTATTCTTTAGTGATATTCTAATAATATTAACTAATATTAACTAGGATGATAGCATATAATATTAAACTTGTCAGAGAAAATAAGGCACAATGATAGTTGTCCCATTAAACTATGTCAAGAAAAAATTGAAAGATGTTTTCTCCTACGAAGTCCTAAGATTAGTTGAACTCTTACATGGTGCTTTATAGTAAAATGTATATATTATTTTATTAAATCATCAGCAACCCAGTATGAAATACATCATCCATCCTTGCAAGGGAGAAGACTGAGGCTTAGAAAAGTTAGGTAGCCTGTTTGTGATGACTCAGAGTAAGAGCCAGAGCTGGATTCTAACTACTTATGATCAAAATCATTTCCTCTATTTCTCTTCTGTGAAAGCCCCAGCAGGCAGCAAGCTAGGTGAAAAATATAAGCCTGGTGTCCTAATAAACTACATGATACAATCTTGACTGTCCACTAGAGAAGACAAACTGAAAATAAAATGCAAACACAAGAATGGTTTAATCTATAATTAACTTAGTGTTCTTCTTTTTTAATTTTGTTTTTGTTTTTGCTTTTGGGTCACACCCGGCAGTGCTCAGGGGTTACTCCTGGCTCTATGCTCAGACCGCCCCCGGTAGGCTCAAGGGACCATATGGAATGCCGGGATTTGAACCACCGTCCTTCTGCATGCAAGGCTAACGCTTTTACCACTGTGCTATCTCTCCAGCCCCCTTTTTAATTTTTTAAATATTTTTATTGTGGCCAATGTGAATAACAAGTCCTTCACAGTTATATTTAAGGTTCATAATGACAGTGAATTAGGACCATTACTACCACCCAAGTTGTCCTCCCTCCACCCCTATTCCCAGCATGCAACCCACACCTCCCCCTTTGTACCCTGGACTGCTAGTGTAAATGGTCCCTTTTGTATATAACTTGTAGATTGGGTATCTCGTCTGTTATTGATAACTGTGGGTTTGGTGTTTAGGTCTGATCATTTTTTATTTCCACTCAGTGTTGCTCCTTGTGACATTAACTTCTTAAAAATAAATTAACATGGGGCTGGAGAGATAGCATGGAGGTAAGGCATTTGCCTTTCATGCAGGAGGTCATCAGTTCGAATCCCGGTGTCCCATATGGTCCCCCATGCCTGCCAGGAGCAATTTCTGAGCCTGGAGCCAGGAATAACCCCTGAGCACTGCTGGGTGTGACCCAAAAACCACACAAAAAAATTAATTAATTAATTAATTAACATATGAGGGTTATAGAAAGCCTAGCTAGAGTACAGGCAGGGGTTGGGTAGGGAGGAGGGAGATTTGGGACATTGGTGATGGGAATGTTGCACTGGTGATGGGTGGTGTTCTTTACATGACTAAAACCCAAACAATCATGTATGTAATCAAGGTGTTTAAGTAAAATATATAAAAAAATAAAATAAATTAAAATAAATTAAGCTATACTAGGTACTTATTGTAAGTGAAACTGGTAATGTAGGATCCAAGCAAGTAGAAAGCTCATAGATTCAAAAAAAAAAATCCACAGACAATGAAGGGAATAATTCCAACAAACCCTTTATTTGAGGTGAAGACAGGATATTCATATAGTGTCTCAACCAATCAAGTTATGAGGAAAACAGAAAAAGTAAAAAAAAAAAAAAACCAGGATCAGGATCAGTACTTTGCTGAAGGGAACTGTACTCTGTTTAGGTGAAATACAAGACATAAGCTCTGTTTAAGGGAAAAACAGGATGTATGCCGTCTTGGGAGTAAAACAGGATATTAGGGAGAGAAACAGGATGTGTGCCCTGTTAGGTTCTGCGTACTTAGCTACACCTGCAAATAGGGAAATAAATGCCTTTATTCATTTTTCAAACTAAACTAATAATACAAATTAATCAGAGTAATATATTAAAATTGCTTCACTTATGCAAAAATTGCTTAAGCCGTGTTAATACTAAAATTGAAATTGATAATGTGGGTAAAAATAGAAAAGCTAAGATGCTTTTTAGATCATGTTAAATTAGCTCTTTGTATATAAATCAACATTTTTCAATTTTCTGTAGTATTTATTTTCCCTTATTCCATAAATATATTAGTAAGACTGGGGAACTGACCTAAGTAGTAGAGCTCATACTAGTATCCAGTGCAAGTACTCTTCTTGAATCACCATCATGCATTATGTAATGGTTGGGTTCTGAGAATACAGTATCCATATAATAGGTCAGAATCTGTTTAGTAGGGAAATAGACAAACCAAAAATTTCATATTCATTTGCTGAAGCTCTAATTGAACCATGAAAAAGATGTAGTGGTTCTGGGGGTATATCCATTCTTAAACACTAAGGACAGCATCATTGGAATGTATTAACATATAGAACATACAAACATTTGCTGCCATAAAGCCAGATTACAAGAGGTCATGTGATCTAACAAAAGTTATCTTACTTCACCCTTGGGATTCACCAGGACTTTCCCTCCAATATTTTATTTATCAAATACGCATCAGCACCACGCTGCAGCCCTCTATCAACAGTGTCTTCTAAACTTTGGTACCTTTTTCTACCTTCAGTTTCTAATCCAAAATGGACTTGGCCATCCACCTTCCAACTTGGGGTGAAGGTCATCACCTAGTCATTTATATTACTGTGTTCCCAATAAAACTGAGACATATGGCTAATGTATCCTTAATTGTGTTATTTTGTTGTGCTCTGCTGCTATCGCATCTCCTGAATTTTCTTCAGCCAATTACTGTCAAGTGCATTTAATTTCTTCTATTTCATGTTAGCCCACTGCCAATATTTTTATCCCCACAAAGCCTATCTTGAGCTGGAAAAATACTGGGTTTTTGGTTTACACTGATACAGAATCATTCTGAAATCGTTTTTTGAACGGGAAGCTATTCTTGGCATACACTGACCTGAGTTCAATTCTTGGCACCTTATATTGTCCCCTGAGCCCTCCAGAAGTGAGCACAGAATCTCGAGTGAAGTCCTGAGTACCAGTAGTGACGCTCAAAATCAAAAACAAGCAAAATAAAGGCCTAGTCATCCACAGTTAGAGCTAGAGTCTCAGTGTATGGCTGATCCTTTATTCAACATGTCACTGTTCTTGTGTTTTACTTAATTATATGATAATGTGAAAAGTGCCACCGGGGTCTGAGTAAATAAGCTAAATTACTCTGGATGTCAACAACAAATGGCAGAGCACAGAGAAAACACCATTTATTTACTCTCCTATCCATTAAAAGCACAACTGAAGTGAGAGAAGTAGAATGCCTTCTCAAAAACAAGCAGGGAGTGGGGGAAGAAGGGGGCATTGGTGGTAAGAAAGTTATACTGGTGAAAGGGGGTGTTCTTTGTTATAACTGAAACCCAACTAGAAATATGTTTGTAATCATGGTGCTGAAATAAAAGTTTTTAAAAAAGCACAAATGAGACCTTAGTAGAAAGCTGAAGGTAAAAGTGAAATATCTATAATCTCCATACATTGATTCATCATGAATCACACATGAAATATATCTGATTTTATAATGCAGTTTCTTGAATCAGTGAAAAAAAATAAAATTTCTATACTCCTGTAAAATAAACTGTTTTTTCCTAGTAATCTGTATGTAGATTCCTGTCCCTCATCAGAAAATAGTGTAAGAATTACATATAACATTCTATTTTTCATGATTGAAATACTTTATACGAAATTGGAAAAGACTATGATTTTGCTTTAGTTACAGCATACTTTTCTGACTATTCATATTATATTTTAGTTTTTATCATAGAAATTTAGCAGGCTATTTCCTCTATCCAGGATACAATTTAAATTTCTTTTTATTCAAATGCACTTGGAATTTTTGTATGTATTATTTCTATAAGTTAAGAGAGTTGGTTTCAAGATAGAATTATAATTTGCATTTTTAGGTTAGATTACATCTATATTTTTACTGCATAATATCCTAAATGTACTAAGAAGCGAAGCAGGTTTTAAAACTCATACAACAACTTAGTCAAGCTCATGTTATTCATAATTTTAGCTATTTAGGCGAAGCATTAACATTCTTTTTAAAGAGCACATTGCATCATGAAATTTGCAGGACACAGATACCAAATTTCCACACATAGATTTTTCAAAGATTTGTAGGCACCAAATTTCTCCACAAAGATTTTAAAGAGGTCATTAGAAGTGGACTTGGGATGCTGGATGGCAGCTGGTCTGACATGACAGGCATGAATAAATGTGCCAACAAAGCCCTTATGGTTTATTGGGTAATTATAGGAAGTTGCATTGGTGCCAACCAATCAGATTCCTGGGCAGCTACTTCTAAACCCACTTACTCTTAAAGTAGATCATTAAAAATGCACTTTGGTGGAGAAGCTTTGCTCCTACTCCACATAAATAGTCTATTTGCAAAGTTAGTCATTTGGTCAAAATGCAGCACATCAGTGATGGTACAGTGAGCAACCACCTCTGTATTATACAAGCATCTTCCATTAAAGGCATTTCGAGTGAAGCCTTCAAACATGAGAGGAACGAATGGTTCTGCAATGAGCGTGTGCCCATTCATTCCCATCCATAAAACCACATATTGATACACAAAAGCAAATGCATTCCATTTGTTTGCAGGTTTCTGAAATGTAACTCTGGAACTTATGCATGCAAAGCAAATTGAGTAGCATTTCCAAATTTTGAGTAGAGGAGTTGGGAGGGGGTTACTTGAAAAGAGAAATGTTAGTTCCTGGGTACTAGTTAAGTCCTTCTCCTGACAAACTACTATCCAATAATAATAATAATAATAATAATAATAATAAACAAAAAATCTTTTCAAAAATTATTCAGGATGATTAGAACTTTGTCATAATGACATGATAATAATTGTACTGAAATATTCAATTTCCCCTTATCTAAATAAACAAGAGGTTTTAACATTTCTCAGGTGGAGGCTAAGGTCTTCATGGTTTTGTTGCTTTTGCAATCACTTATTTTATTTATTTATTTATTTATTTTTGTTTTGGGGGAACAGTGCTATTCAGGGCTCTGTACTCAAGAATTACTCCTGAAAGTGCTTGGGGGTCTATATGAGATGCTGGAGATCAAACCCAGGTCAACCACTTGCAAGGCAAATGCCCTGCTCATTGTACTATTGCTCTGGCCCCTAAAACTTCTTTTAAATAGCAAAGATGCATTTCTTTTCTAGTATGACATACATTTTCACTTCCAGAACAATATTGATATCTAATTCTGGAACTGAAGTTTCTCAACCAATAAACAGTTCATTCCATTGTTGTAGAATATATGCTCAGGTCTAAAAAGTTCTACCAATAAATTCTACTTGCCTTTTAAGCAAGGATAATGTTAAAAATATATATTTTAAAATAGTTGGCACACAACCAATCAATCAGAATAGATTCCTTTAAGTCAGTATGTTGAATCTGAGAGATCCTTGTTGGGGGTTCTCAAAGCATACCTCAAGGCGTGGGTTAAGGAAACCAAAACAGCAAGAAAGATATAGAGTCCCAAGAAAGCAACCATTTAATAACCAGTTAATTCAGATATTTCAATATTTACCAACTAGTGTAACTGAGGCAGAGTGGCAGCAGGGTCCTGTTTTTGATACAGAAGCACTAATATTTACACCCCAGTCAGTGTCCCAAGAAGAGTATGACTGCTCTGCCTGGCTCAGCAGCATTTCTTCCAATCACTTAGCCACACCACAACATACAATCACACCTCCAAATTGAACATTTAATACCTGAAACAACTGTATTATGAGCAACTTGCTAAACCACAGTGTTATAATAAGAATGAATAAGAAATGAATATAGATAACTAATGGGTTCAAAGAACTATAACATGGGTTACAGTGCTTACCTGGCATACAGTTTATATCAGTTCAAACCCCAGAGCCACCTGAACATAACTAAAAGTGATTCCTATGTACAACACCAGGAGAAGCCCCTTAGCACCACCAAGTGTGGCCTAACTACTCTCTTAACTAAATAAGTTGCTATGAAATTTTATCTTCTGATCAAATGCATCTGAGATCTTTTTGTGAGAACTTATAAGACAGCCATTCCCACTATTCAGAGTCTATTGTCATGCCTGCCCATTGTCTGTGCCCTACACTCATCTAACTCTCAAAGGAGAGCAAAGCCAAGCCTATAAAACTCATGAATAGATCTATCTGGCAAATAAACACACTGGGACCCCTAAGGAGGAGAAAGGAGCAAGTGCCATGACTTACTGAATCATCTGTAGCTATACACACAGATGCACCAAACAAATGCCATCAAGCCAATGGTCCAATTTCACTGCTTTTTCACTAATCTCTGAAGAGTTACCTAGCCATCAAAAATCTAGGTATGTTGGTTTTGTGGCTAATATCTTTGGAACTCTTTGGAGCCAGAATGGGCTACATTCCTACTTCCCAATGCCTCTTTACTTCCAGAAGTCCTGAAAGTCACACCCATGAATCACCATTGTTAATGTATCTTTAACGGGATCACTGTTAATGCATCTTTAAGGGGGTGATGGTGCCCCCTATAATGGCCAATGGGCTGGAACACATCTTCATGTAATGTTCAACTGACCAGGTATAAAAGGAAAAGCATGGCAGTTGGAGAGGGAGGGGCCAGGTCAGGGAGATACCAGAGGAGAGCCTCCCAGCTAGGGGCTGGTCAGGCCTGGCCTAATACTCAGCACAAACATCATCAGTCAGATATCAGTCAGATGCACCTTGCTCTGCTTTCTCTCTCTCTCTCTCTCTCTCTCTCTCTCTCTCTCTCTCTCTCTCTCTCTCTCTCTCTCTCTCTCTCTCTCTCTCTCTCTGTCTCTCTCTCTCTCTCTCTCTCTCTCTCTCTCTCTCACACACACACACACACACACACACACACACTCTCACTTTCATCTCTTTCCCCGGGCAAACTTCAAGCAATGCATTAAAAGGCAATGTCATGGTACATATACATAATAGAATACTACATAGCAGTAAGAAATGCAATCATGCAATTTGTAGCAAAATGGATGAATCTAGAATATATTATGTTAAATGAAGAAATCCAGGTGAAGGATAAATACAGAATAATATCCCTTATGTGCAGTATTTAGAAGATTTACATGAAGAAATACAATGATCTAATAGGTAGATATCTCAAACACCGTGAGTGCCAGAGAATAGTGAGAAGGAAACAAACTCAGTGGAAGAAGAGAAACATATACATTTTATTGTCTATTTCCATTTGTAGAGGTAGCTTCCCCATCCCGTTTTTGGATCTGCTTAGTATGAAATTCTAGTAGAAAAGTCTTGCTTGGGATATGAACTCAAGTTAAAATCATGTTATAGAGATTGTTTAGCTTGTTTTTTTTTTACCCCCATATGGACCAGGAGTATCATGTGACCTTGTTCCTTTTTGCAGAGGCACACTACAATGGGAAATCATACATATAGAAAGAAGTTCATATCTAATAAGGATAGGAACTCATAATTTTTTTTGTTTTTTTTAGGAACTCATAATTTTTATAGTGCAGGGGCACCTTTCACCCTAAACATTTGTCATGAGAACCTGAGTTAGGCTTTAATTGATCGAACATTGACTGTCTAACCCCAAACTTCGGATCCCAACAGTGGAACCGGCACAGTTTTTAGCACCAGCACCAGGAATCAAACACCCCCTAGCGGAGGCCAGAATTCCACCCTGGTACTAACCTGTTCCAAGGTAGGTTCATATGTTACCCTGACCACAAGGAAACATCAATAATTTGATCTAAGGGCAGTTCAGTTGCCTTACCTCACCACCTAACAGTGAGATGAAATAAGAAGATGCTCCATCCTAGGATCTGTGCAAAAACTGAGATATCTACAGAAGACTGACTCCGACAACTGCAACTGAGCAGTTTTTCTGAGACCATAAAGAAAGCCAGACTCTTGAAACAACCAAGATGCCCTTCAACAGATGAATGGCTAAAGAAACTGTGGTACATATACACAATGGAATATTATGCAGCTGTCAGGAGAGATGAAGTCATGACATTTTCCTATACATGAATGTTCATGGAATCTATTATACTGAGTGAAATAAGTCAGAGGTAGAGAGATAGACACAGAATAGTCTCACTCATCTATGGGTTTTAAGAAAAATAAAAGACATTACTGTAATAAGGCCCAGAGACAATGGAGTTAAGGGCAGGAACGGCTGGAAGGACTGGCTCACAGTTTGAAGCTCACCACAAAGAGCAGCGAATGCTATTATGGAAATAACTACATTAACAACTAGCATGACACTGTTAAAGAATGAGAGAAGTAAAATGCCTGTCTCAAATACAGACAGGAGTGGAGGGGAGGGGCATTGATGGTGGGAATGTTGCACTGGTGAAGGGGGGCGTATTCTGTTCATGACTGAAACCCAATCATGCTTGTAATCATGGTGCTTAAATAAAGATTTTATATATTTAAAAGAAAAAAAGAAAGAAAGACCCATAGACCCATGGCTTATAAAAGTATGCTTCATAAGTAGAAACACCCTGTATTTCTTGGGCCAAGGGAATTTCCTTTCTAATTTCCCAAACATTCACTGCACCTATGCAAAAAAAAAAAAATTGCCATATCTGCCCCCATTTTTTTTCTTCTTTTAATTTTATTTTTCTAGCTAGTAGCTCCAGCCTTTTTCAATAAAACTTTAGAACTTAAATTATTTTGTTCTGCCTTGTATTTTTATGTCTTCCAACAAATTGAGAAAAGAAAAAAAAATGTGGATGGAACCCATAGCCAAGTGATCTCAGGAGCATTGAGTGGGGGAAAGAAAATGTCATATCTAAATACCCAAGCCAAAGTCAATGACAATAGATCAAAAGACCCCAACTATAGCAAGCTAAACACAAAATGGACCTGTTACAATGGTAGACCAGGGGACTAAGGGTGGAGGTATGAGAGCATGCTCATGCTGGGAACTCTGGTGGAGAGAGGTCAGCACTGGTGCTGAGAATGGCCCTAATTCACGGTCACTATATGCCTGAAATCCAATTCGTCTCTCTCTTTTTCTCTCTCATCACTCTCTCCTCTCTCTTTCTCTTCTCTCCTCCTTTCTCTTTCTCTTCCTCTTCTCTTCTCTTCTCTCTTCTCTCTCTCTCTCCTTACATTACATTTTGGTTCACTACATTTGATATCCCTGTTCAGGCACCAATGCCACCTGCCAGAGGCTGAGTAGGCACAACTCTGACAAGAGAAGTTTAATGGGGGAACAAGTGGGTTAGGGAAGCCAGGAGCCTTACAGCCAACCCATAGGTGGCGAGAGGGAGAATGAAAGAGAGAGCTGGATTTGGGACCAGAGCAAGAACTCAATCAGAACAGGGAAGAGGGATCTGCAGAAGCAACAGCGCAGTCCAGCCGACTGTTTTTCCAGTGAAGCCATTCAGGAAATGCAGCCAGTGTCTGGGAGGAACAGCCAGGAGAAACAACCAAGCAGCCAGCCAACAACAGCAGCAGCAGCAGCAGCCCGGCACTGGAGCTGGGGGTTTAGCTGCCTTTAAATGACAGTTACCAGGAGGCCATTTTAAAGGGACAAACTCCTTTTATGGCAATTATGGCAATGTAACCCAAGAACCACTGCTCCCATATGAGCTCACTGAATCAGCTACGCAGATCCCAAAAGTACTGGACTGTGTGGCTGCATTTCTAGCCATGCAAGACCTCAATAAGCTTAATACTGACTTCTCAATATATACCAACTTAGATGTGACATTTCATAGAAATCAAATAAGTTCAACAAACAAAAACAATAGAATGATCAACTAGTAATAACAACTTAGTAAGTCTTCAGACAATGGCATGATGACCTAATTGTGAGATATGACAATTTTCACAAGTTTTCTTTTAATCAAGTTTTTTCTGAGAATTCCATTACCATTTAGGTGCAAAACACTATTAAATAAAGCATTCAAACCTGCCAAGAGGTAGGCTCCTAGACGGTTAGGAAAACTGAGAGCAATGGTGGAGGGGATATTACACTGGTGGTAGAATTTATTTTTGGACACGGAATGACAGAAATAACTATATTTGAGCAACTCTTTAAACTATGATATTTAAAATAAATGAATTAATTTTTAAAAAACTTATGAGGCAGTTGTAAAAGGAAAGGGGAAAGAAAGGATGAGTTCAAGGATAATCACTACCAGTTATAGCAACTAAAGCATTTGTACTACAGAGATTAAGGAAAGGACTCATTGCTCACTAGAAAGGAAACCTTAAGCCAAAATGGGAATTAAGAAGGTGAAAAGTAGACTTTTATATGGTTGACATGAATAACAAGTATGCAGGGCACCAGAAGCAACGAGGTAGGCCCTGGTTTCCATCAGCATCCTAAATGCAATTGAAAGCATCATTCCATCTTCAAAGTCATAGTTGAAAAAGTTAACACTGAAGACAAAGCACCTGAAGTTGAATCACATCATCAACCTCAGGCTGATGAGACACTGAATAGATTTTCTATTACATTTCTACAGACTGAACATCTGTCTTAGAGTGAGCTTATTCAGCCTCAGCCAAAAACTTTCATATCCAGGCATACTCATCATAATCTGAGGGCACTGAAGTGAAAGATTCTCTGAGGAGACAAGACAGACCACTCAGAAATTGTTTTAACTCAGGAACGTTTATGATGAACAAGAAAATAAACCACAGATTAGGCAGCAGGAGAAAAGAAACGAAAGCATAGCAAGCAGACATGGCTTTTGCTTATTTTTGTATAATTTTATTTTTGTTGCAGAAGAAATTTATTCACGTAGAAAGAGTTTATAATATAACTTCCTACTATGGTAGGTTAAACATACAGAAAAATTAGTAAGAATATAAAATTTTTTCTCAGGGATAGGGCTCAGTTATAATGGCCATTCCCTAATGCAGAAAACCTTGGGTTTAATTTCCTTATGACAACAAAAAGACACACACATACATACACAAAACATCCTGATCATAGATTGGAATCTGTAATATCACACACCCCTGAAAATTTCATCAAATAGAAGTCTAATTTTATTATCAGCTTTCGAATTATATACTCAATGATTATAAAATTCATACTACCAGATACATGAACAGTTGAATATTTTACTATATAAAAATTTTAGTATGTGGGGCTTTAGGTGCAAAGTGCTCGGGAACAATTTCAGTGTATTCGGGAATGACCTCTGGCAGTGCTCAAGGACTATGTGTTCAGGATTCAAACCAGGTTTGTCACACAATTCTTTTAGCCATGTGAGTTTTTGCTTTCTTTTTTTTTTTTTACAAATTTTTAATATTTATTCTTTATTTAAAAATCTTGATTACAAATATGATTGTGATTAGGTTTCAGTCATGTAAAGAACACCCCCCTTCATCAGTGAAACATTCCCACCACCAATGTCCCAAATCTCCCTCCATCCCACCCCACCCCTACCTGTACTCTAGACAGGCTTTCCAGTTTGCTCATTCATTCACATGATTATGGTAGTTCTCAGTGTAGTTATTTCTATAA
The DNA here is from genome assembly GCF_024139225.1 of Suncus etruscus. Classification (NCBI taxonomy): domain Eukaryota; kingdom Metazoa; phylum Chordata; class Mammalia; order Eulipotyphla; family Soricidae; genus Suncus; species Suncus etruscus. The sequence goes on along the minus strand of NC_064857.1, from coordinate 30,499,774 downwards.
CTGCACTCACCACTCTTTGTGGTGAGCTTCATGAAGTGAGCTGGAAGTTCCAGCCCTCCGCTCATTGTCTAAGGATTGTTGCAAAGATGACTTTTATTTTTCTTAAAACCCATAGATGAGTGAGACTATTCTGTGTCTCTCTCTCCCCCTGACTTATTTCACTCAGCATGATAGATTCCATGTATATCCATGTATAGAAAAAATTCATGACTTCATCTCTCCTGACGGCTGCATAATATTCCATTGTGTATATGTACCACAGTTTCTTTAGTCATTCGTCTGTTGAAGGGCATCTTGGTTGTTCCAGAGCCTGGCTATTGTGAATAGTGCTGCAATAAATATAGGTGTGAGGAAAGGGTTTTTGTATTTTATTCTTGTGTTCTAAGGGTATATCCCTAGGAGTAGAATAGCGGGATCGAATGGCATTCCCTTATGGTCCCCCACCCCAGCACCACCAGGAATGATCCCTGATCACAGAGTCAGGAGTATGACTTGGAGCATGACTGGGTAATGAAAAAAGGCACTCATATCAAGATGGAAGTAAAAATTCTTTTTATCATACAATCAACATCAATAAACTTTGGTAAAAGCAACAAATAAATAAATAGATGAATATATTGTGTTATTCAAAAGACAAAATATTATATAAGTAGCTGTTTTTACTCCATACCATAATTCCTGATCTCAGGTTCATTTGAAGAGAGAGGGACCATTGGGACTGTCCCATCAAACACAGCCAGTACTACCTCCAAAGTCTTCCACCAACCTGCTTCCTAGTCCCACCATCAGTTCTGATGTCCCTGCTGTCTCTCACCCTATTTTATGTTTGTCTGCAGAGAGAGAGACCATCCGGTCTCTCCAATCAACCCTCCTCTTCCCAAACCGAGTGACAAGCTAGCACATTCAAGCAAAGACATTTCCATTGATGTCAGATATTTCCAGGCAGATTGGACCTACCACATCTTTTTCTAGAAAATATACAATTCAAAACTCAAATAACAAACAATGACTATTTTGACAATATTTTTATCATACTTAGATAACCTTCCATGATTAGGAAAATAACATTTAAAGCAGCTATATCTTTATCTACTATTTATACAATTCAGTAGGTAACTTTCTTAAACAACCTGAGACCCCAGCATTCCAAACCACTAAATGAAAGAACAATCGGGAAACTACGGAATACAACTGCAATTGGAGACATGGATAGAACCCCTGGCAAATTTTCAAGTCCACCAAAACACCTGAACCTTATAGATGATGGCCTAAAATAAATACTTAATGTTTTAGAAACAGGAATCAACCTAACAAGAGAGATGAGAGATGTATATAATAAAAACTTCAAAACATTTCTGAAAGAAATTGAAGAATATCTATGGAAATGGAAGAATGTTCTAAGTTTATAAATTGGAAGATTCAATATCACCAAAATAATCATTTTACCTAAACTACTATATAGATTCAATGCAGGCAAATTCAGGCAATATTAATGACTAGAACAATCAATTATAATATTTGTGTGAAATCATAAAAGACCTAGGATAGCCAAATCCATATTTAAAAAAAAAAAAAAGAAACAGGGAGGCATCTCATTACTTAATTTGAAGCTCTATGCCTTAGTGATCAAAACAGCATGATATTGGAACAAAGACACACTTTCACTCCAATGGGTCAAAATAGGATATTCAGTGACAAATCCCCAAGTATATGGTCAATTAATCTTTGACAAGGGAATCAAGAGCTTGAAATGGAATAAAGTCAGTCTCTTCAACAAAGTGTTGGAACAATTGAATAACCACATGTAAGAAATTAAAGACTGATCATACCTCACACCTTACACAAAAGTCAATTCAAAGAGAATTAAAGACCTTGAGATTAGACCTGAATCCATAAAGTATATTGAGGAAAACAAGCAGTATACTCCAAGACCTCAAAGAAGTCTTTGATGATAGGATGCTAATGGCAAAACCTGTAGCATTATATCTGAATAAATAAGACTACATCAAACGAAAAAGTTTTTGTATGCCAAAAGAAAAGCAGGCTAAAATTAAAATTAATTAAATCAGAGAAAAAGTTTGCACTCTGTTAACAGATCAAATAAAGGTTTGATACCTAGAATATACAAAGTACTCACAAAGGTAAACTCCACAAAACCTAAAAAAAATCAAAAATTAAGGATAGGGGCCAGAGCAGTGACACAGGTGTTAAGGCATTTGCCTTACATATGCTAACCTAGGATGGACTGCAGTTCAATCCCCCAGCATCCCATATGTTCCCCCAAGCCAGGGGCAATTTCTGAGCGCATAGTCAGGAGTAACCCCAGAGCATCACTGGGTGTGGCCAAAAAACTAATAATAATGATAATGATGATGATGATGATGATAGGAAATGAACAGAAACTTCTCTAAGGAAGACCAACATAACAACAGACACATAAAAAATGTTCATCATCACTTATCATTACGGAAATCCAAATCAAGACAACAATGAGATATCACCTTATATATGTAAGATATCATCTTACACCAGAGAGGATGGCACATGTAAAAAATACTGGGAACAGTCTGTGTTGCAAGGGAGTGTGGTAAAAAAAAGAAACACTAAGACACTGCTGGTGGAAATACTGCCTGGTCCAACCCCTATGGAAAATGCTTTGGAGGGCTCTCAATAAACTCAAAATTGAGCTGTCATATGACCCAGCACTTCCTCTTCTTGGGTATCCATCCCCATTACAGAAAAACATTCATCCAAAGGAATGTATACATATATCTATTTATTGCAGCTCTCAGTACCAAACGTAAGAGTTGGAATCAACCTAGATGTCCAACAACAGATGAGTAGATCATGAAAATTTGGTACATATATTCAATACAATACTACATAGTTGTAAGAAATTATTCAATTATGCAAGCCACATGTATGGAACTGGAATATAATATATTAAATGAAATAAGCCAGAAGAAAATGGATAAATAAAGTATGATATCAATTATATGTGGTATTTAGAATAACTGCATGAAGACACAGTAGTCTAAATGCTCGTTGGCTCCAGAATAAAGTAAGGAAAGGTAAAGAAACTGAGATTAAATATTAGCCATGGCCAAGCTTCTTCCAAGGAACCTTTAAGGAGACCTCAGAGGGTCCTGGATTCAGCAAACTGCATTTTGAAATTCGTGGCAACATACATCAATATATATTGGTCTCTTCCATGTCAATGTGCTGGCCTTTCTTTAAGCTTTTCTATAAGGTAGAAATAACTGCATAACTTTACCAACTCCAACATAGTTTTTACTCAAGTAACCACAGTAAATCTTGATCTTCGTTCTTCATCACAAAGATCTAAAAAAGAAAATCAATGCATTACTGTAAATAGTGCCTTCGAGTTAGTAAAAAAAATTAAAGCTGTGACTTTCTTCTCAGCAGAGAAAAAAATGATGCATCCGTTCAGAAATCTTTTTTTTTTTACTTGTTCCCAAAATTAATTTGTTTTAATAAAATAGTAGGTATCTACTAAAAATTTTAAAGAAAATAACATGAATATATTTAAGAGATGTAACAAATGGTCGATATTTTCACCCTTAACCATAAAACAAAATAATTAATGTCTGGAGCCATCAGAACCTCTAATTTGAAATTATTTTTAAAGCAACTAATAAATGGAAACAATTCATCCTACATTAGCCCTCTTATATGCCATTCTTGGCTATGTAACAAACTAGTTTTATGGCTACTCTTTTACCGTCACTTTGATAGGAGCACTGAACAATTTTGCTTTGAGAGTTCTTGTGTCAGATCTTCATAAACTTGTGAAAAGAGGTCCTCTTCAGATTTTGTTCCATCTAGATAAACAATTTCCAAGGGAAGGTGCTCCATCTCCTGTTTGTGCTTCAGATACATAGGCCACACATGGCCATCAAAGTATCCTGGGATGTCTGGAGGCTCATAAATTCTTGTACTCCTCCTCCTCTTACATTCTTCATATGGAATGGTCAGAAAATAGCTTCTATTCCATATTCTGTTAAGGGGCCATCATACTGCAGAAATCCATTTTTATCTTTTTCTATCTCAGACTCTGGCTTAAAAAAATCATCTTGAGATATGACACTGCAATTTGGGAGGTGTTTCTGCAACTTCTTAGCCAGAGTTGTCTTCCCACCATTTGTGACACCTCCAATTCCAATGACAAAGGTTTTCATGATTAGTTTTGAAAATCACCTCTTCCAGGGACTAGCTCGAATCCATCCCAGCAAAGCAGCGAGTGCGTGCCCAAGAGGCAGCCCTGAGAGCTCGTTCACCGCTCGGCCTCACCTCGCCGCTGGCCTGTCCCCACGGGCCTCGGCTCTGAGCTCGGCCGGACTCCCGGACCCAGCCGTGGCCGGGGCGGGGCTCGGGCCCGTTCAGAAATCTTAAATGCTGCAATGCTTAGGCAAATATTGCAGATGTGTAGAAAAATCTATTGGTCTTTCTCACTTGTCCTAAAAGCTAGGCTTCTAGCTACTTAACCACAATTGGTCTCCTTGAGATGCTGATAAATAGCCCTCAAAGCAATACGATGGTTCATTTCAGACTATCCTTGGAAAACAAGCTCCTTGGAATAGAACCACATTGGCCTGAAACCCTAATTTCCTACAATGCAGCATCCATCCAAAAACTAGTCTGTCCAGGACCAATATTGCCAAGAATAATACAGACAAACATGCTGGCATTCACAAACTTTGAAGGTATCCCAGAAACTGAGATACTCAGTCTACCACAGCAGAAAGAGACATACCCCACCACCACATTTAGTCTGTCATCTGCACATACCTGACACTTCTCCTACAATTACCAATGGAAGATTATCTCAAAGAATACTAGATTCTGACCTCTGAGTACCACTGGGTGTGGCAATAATAATAATAATAATAATAATAATAATAATAATAATAATAATAATAATAAAACTGCCAAAGCATTTGTAAAAAGTGCCTTTGTTCCCAAAAGAAGACAAATACAGATATATTGACAGTGATGTTTCCTTTAAAACCTTTCCACAATGTTCTGTGAATTATTGCCAGTGTTCAGATAAATTAACATTGGTGAGGCTAGAGAGATAGTACAGCTCGTAGGGTGCTTGCCTTGCACTTGCAGCTAACTACGGTTCTATCCACAGCATCCCCAAGCACTACCAGGAGTGATTTCTGAATGCAGAGCCAGGAGTGCTCCTTGAGCATCTCCAGGTGGGAGGCCACAAAACAAAATAAAACAAAAATTAAATTTCTTGCTTATCTCATTTGTGGTATATAAATAAGAAAAACAGGATAATATGGTATAATTCCCAAGACAATAGAGATGAGGGCTAAGAGAACCTGTCCATGGTACAAAACTTGCCACAAATATCGGGGGGAGCAGGGAATGGCCTACTATGATAGTTGGAAATGATCGCTCTGAATAAGAAATGGATGCTCAAAGGAGGTAAGTAATATGCATGATATCCCTCCAGTAATAACATTGCAAACCAAAGTATCTAAACAGGAAAAAAGAGAGAAAGTAAGATGAAAAAAATGCCTGCTGCCAGAGCAATAGTACAGTGGACAGGGTGTTTGCCTTGCACACTGCTGACCCAAATTCTATCCCCTGAATCCCATATGGTCTCAGGAGCCTGCCAGAAATAACTTCTGTGTTCAGAGCCAGGAGTAACCCCTGAGTGCCACCAGGTGTGGCCTCAAAACAAAACAAAACAAAAATACAGAAGAATGTCTGCTGTAGAAGCAGGGAAGGGAGAAGGCAGAGAGGAGTATGGGAGGAGAAACTGGGGACAATGGTGTCAGGAAATGTGTTCCGGTGAAGGAAATGGGTGTTGGACAATCTCGTTATGACTGAAACTCAATCACAAACAACTTTGTAAATGTGTTTCCTGGAGATTCAATTAACTTTTTATTTAAACACCACGGTTACAAGGTTGTACATAATAAAGTTGTCTTCTTTTGTTTTGCTGTTGTTGTTGTTGTTGTTGTTGCTGTTCATGATTGCATTTCAGTCATACAATGTACAAGCCATTGACCAGTGCACATTTCCTGCCACCAATGTCCCCAGTTTCTCTCTCTTGCCCTACCAGTACCTTCTACCCTTCCTGTCTATGGGGTATACATTTTTAAGAATTTATTTTGTTAAAAATATTTTTAAAGGGCCGGGAAGGTGGCGCTGGAGATAAGGTGTCTGCCTTGTAAGCGCTACCAAGGAACGGACCGCGGTTCGATCCCCCGGTGTCCCATATGGTCCCCCCAAGCCAGGGGCGATTTCTGAGCACATAGCCAGGAGTAACCCCTGAGCGTCAAACGGGTGTGGCCCAAAAACCAAAAAAAAAAAAAAAAAAATATTTTTAAAGGGCCTGGATAGATAGCACAGCAGCGTTTGCCTTGCAAGCAGCCAATACAGGACCAAAGGTGGTTGGTTCGAATCCCGGTGTCCCATATGGTCCCCCGTGCCTGCCAGGAGCTATTTCTGAGCAGACAGCCAGGAGGAACCCCTGAGCACCGCCGGGTGTGGCCCAAAAACCAAAATATATATATATATATTTTTTTAAAAAAGTAGACAAAATTGGTGCATATGTCCCAAACCTACAGACTGTTATTCCTGTTTCCTAAAATCTTAGGACTTTATTAACTGTTTGCCCACTGTTCTTATGAAGTGGTTCTGATTTTACATATATGTTAACTTGTGTCGTTAGGTGGGTTTTATGTTTTTTAACTTCTTTGTGAAATAAATTATCTGGGGAGTGGGCCACACCCAGTGGCACTTAGAAATCGTTCCTGGCTGGCTCAGGGAACCATATGGAATTCTGGGAATCTAATCCCAGTATGGCTTAGGTCAGTCACGGGCTAGGCAAATGCCCTACTGCTGTGCTATTGCTCTGGCTTCAGTAAATTATTTTTAAAATTAAAAAAGAGGGGGAACACATGGGGTGGATGGCGGGCCGATGCAGTACTGGTGTATGTCGGGGGATTATGTTGTGACATTCACTAGTATTTTTTTTTTCTCAATAGGTCTCCATTTCAAAAATGGCACGGGGGCACTATATATATTTAAAATAAAAATGGGAGGATGGACTGTCAGGCTGGGAAGAGACCAGTTCTGGTGGGGGTACCATATTTGAATGTTGTAGATATATTCCCTCAACTGCTATAACTGTTATTGAATATCCCCTTAAACGGTGACAATTGTGTCCACTGTCTTAAGTTAGATTATTTATTTTCCCCACTTTTTATCTTTTTTTTCTCTTTGTGAACTGTTCAATAAGGAATTTTGGTGAAAGAGTCCCTCAGTGAAATAACTATGTTTTGAACTATGATAATAATGAGAATGTACGAGGGAAATAGAAAGCCTGTCTAGAGTACAGGCGGGTGTTGGGTAGAAAGGAGGGAGATTTGGGACATTGGTGATGGGAATGTTGCACTGGTGATGGGTGGTGTTCTTTACATGACTGAAACCCAAATACAATCATGTATGTAATAAAGTTGGTTAAATAAAAAAAAAAAAGAATCCCTCAGTTTAATGCTTATATTTGAACCAGGTCACGGGGATTGTTGGACTTGTTCTTGTGGCCCCCTTATGCATTGATAATGCCAGGTAGCATTATTCCTTGTTTGCATGGGCACATTAAAATGGAAAATACTATACATACAAATAAGTTCTTATCTAATAGAGATAGGAACACACAAATCCTGTGGTGCAATGGGACCTTACACCCTGAACATTGACATGATGACCTGGCACAGGACTCAGAGGTTTGGGCATTCTCCATTCACCCCTGAACCAGGGAAGCCATCTATGAAACATCCAAAGTTGTCTATGACATCACCTGGAAGCAATCCTCTACCAGGGAAGACCCTACTGCTGCTCTGACATTGATTTGCTCAAAAGTCTTCCCTTAACACTGAGAAGATTTAAACAACAACGACCTGCATACTGGACAGGGCTTTCTGCATTGCCCTTTAATTGTGAGTTGAAATTAGATGATGCTACGCATCATCCTGACTTCAATGTAGGATATACAGATTCCAGGATCTTCAATACAGAAACATGATACCAACAACAGAGACTGTGTAAAAATAAAACTGTATTGGCACTACAGACAATGACCTGGATTGGACAAACTAGTTTGCTGGGAGCCTAGAATTGGACTTATGTCAGGAAACTTCAGGGGTAAGGTCTCCTTGTATTTAGGCCAATGTTTTTCCTTTCCATGTCCCGCATACTTTGGTGGGCCTATGCAAATGATAATTGCCACTCTAACACTGTTTTTACAATGTCCTTTGACTCTACACCTTTAAGAAACCACTTGTAAAACCATCTGGAACTGCACTTTTGTTTTTGTTTAGTTTCAATTTCTATTCTTGAATATGTTTGTTGGTGTTTTTTGCTATTTGTTCCATTAAGTCTTGAATGGCTATGAGATTCTAAAACTATGTTTATTTCCTCTGGATGATTCAATTTAGTTATATAAAATTGTGCACACTAATCTAAAAAAATATTGCTCAAGGAAAAACAGCAAACAGCCTGTCTCCTACTTCCCCAGTTGTTTTCCATTCCTGTTTTTCAGATGGGTCTTCTGCAGTCCAGAGGGGAAGATAGTACTGTATTTCTGTTCTGTGGTGATGAGGCTGAAGTCTAGGAAGTGGTTTTCTCATAAAAGTTAGTCCAGACATTCTGGATGGGGGGAGAGGAAGGAAGAAGAGGGAGAAGAGGAGAGGAGAGAGTAGGGGAGTGAAGGAGAGGAAAGAAAAGAAAAAATGTATGTCTCAGAGATATGCAGGGAGAAGGCATAAAGGAGGATGGGAGGGAAATTGGAGACATCAGTGGTGGGAAATGTGCACTGGTAAAGGGTATTGTATATTGTATGACTTTTACTGTGGGAAAAAACAACAAATGTATTATGAACAATCTTATAGCCATGGTGTTTAAATAAAGTAATGAATAAAAAAATTAAAAACTAAATACTGGATTTGTTGTAAAAGTATGTCATATTCAAGAGTTGGAAACTGAGGCAAAATCTGTTTCTGAGGGTCCTTCCTAGTCATGTTCAATCATATCCCAGCAATGTCTATTTTATTTCATGATTGAAGTTAGACACTTTAAATAAAAGTTTTCTAAAACTTAACTAGGACTAATTAAATGACCTAAGCCTCCACCTAGTAGAATATATATATTTAGAAAATCAAACTTTAAGCTTTTTATTTCAAAACTTTTTTTTTTTGGTTTTTGGGCCACACCTGGCAGTGCGCAGGGGTTACTCCTGGCTGTCTGCTCAGAAATAGCTCCTGGCAGGCACAGGGGACCATATGGGACACCGGGATTCGAACCAACTACCTTTAGTCCGGAATTGGCTGCTTACAAGGCAAACACCACTGTGCTATCTCTCTGGGCTCTATTTCAAAACTTTTAAGTTCTATTGGCCTAGAGCAAAGTTGGACTAGAACTGTGAAGAGAAAAATTATCATGGTTCCTTCCTTTTACCTCTGTCCCTCAAAATTTTAACTGAGAAATAATTAGTATGCAGAGCTATAGGACCTTAAATATAGACTGGCTTTGTTATAAATATAAACTACTTCAATTTAATGGCAGGAAATCCTTAACACAAACTCATTAGTGCTTATCACCTCTGAGCTAAAATTACTACTTACCCCAAAAAGTGGGACTACTTTTTTAAAGGATAATTTTGGACCTTTACATATTTTAATTTATAGATGTTCCCTAAATAAAAAGTATTTGGCCTACTGGCATAATAATAATTTAATTTATGAAGCAAATAGTGACAGCATTATTATAATTTTATAAGTGCTAACTTAAATTTTAAAACAGTTTGCTACTCTAGATTAACTATTTTTCCTTGCACTATCTGAGGTTTAGGAGCCAAATTGAAGATATTTTATAGCACCATTTGGTATGAAGGGAAAGATTGGCAAACACCCTGGAAAAAATTAATGTTAGGCATTGGAATCATAAGACCATTGTAAGAGATAGAAAAATATTAAGAAAAATTGGCAAGGAGAAAATAGCTAAATACCTTTTAAATGAGATTTGAAAAGGAGATAGAGGAGCAATGAGGTGTAAAGATAAGACAAAGGCACACTCAGATTTCCAGATAAACAAGCAGACATCATTCACACCCAGTGAGCTACAGGACACAGAGACCATCAAACCTCTGTAGGAGCAACGCTCCCAATTCATACGTTAATTATAGGAAGAAATCTAGTCCTTGTCTGCCATACAGATAGTTAGATTTCTAGTTTCCATCTCACTGCTCTTGGGAATCATTTATGTTGGCTCAAGCCACCAGAGACTATGAATATTCCTCACTCCATAAACCAGCAACCACATTCACGTGTTTCTGTAGAGAGTCTGGAAAGGGCATGCTCTCTGTGAGGTTTTCTAAAATAGAACCAAAACAAATGTGATTCATCAGCAATACTTATAGAATTATGCTATCACATGTAAGTCAAATGAGTTTCTATAGTTCTTACCTTAGTTAGCTTAGAACTTAGACAAATATTTATTGTGTCTGGTTGTAAGTGAATACAAAATTACACCAAGTATGAGTTTGCAACTTCAGCCTGAACAAGGATGTCTTTGTGTAACAACCAACAAGATAAAATTTGTTTGACCTCCCTATCTGTTAGGGTGCCCAGAAAAAAGTCTGGCAGCTGAGGACCCAGTCCTGGTTTGAAAGTTAAATATTATGTGGACGTTTCTTCTTATCAGGATACCAACATTGTATTCTTCATCAGTATTCCATGAAGGAAACTATTTTTAATACCCTGACTATCTCATAAAGATTTAAAGTAATATCAAAGGTGGGGCCAGAGAAATAGCATGTAGATAAGGCGTTCACCTTGCATGCAGGTGGTTCAGATCCCAGCATTCCATATGGTCCCCCAAGCCTGCCAGGGGTGATTTCTGAGCATAGAGCCAGGAGTAACCCCTGAGCACTGCCAGGTGTGACCCAAAAACAAACAAAAAAAAAGTAATATCAAAGGAATAAACAAAATAAAAAACTTTCCTATGTTTTCAAAAAAATGTTGAAATTATGAATAACCTTTCGTTTGATTGGCTAAAAGTTTAATTATTGACTTAATGAGCTTCATGTCAGCATGCAGGAACTCCTTAAACCATCTTCTACTCAATTAAATGATTTAGTCAGAATTTTAAAAATGATGGAAAAATAAATCATAAGTTTTGAATTAAACCCAAACCCATAAAATTTACACCAGATATAATATATTGTTCTATATTCTAGCTTCATTCTAATAAAGTTCAGACTTTACAGTCTGAACTGTAGGCAGCTGCCTAGGTTGTCTAGGTTGTCTTCTGATATTATGAGAATAGCCCATAGTTGGCTGTCATTCTGGATCTGATTTATGTCCACACTGTTGGGTTTTGATGACAATGGCCATTTTCTCTATATATACTCCCCTCTCTACTTTTGTTATTTTAAGTTCCATTCAACAATTTTAAGGATAAAGTTGCTGCTCTGTAGCTCAGAAATTAGAGATCAACCCAACCAAATTCATTTGACAATAAATCCAAAAGCCAAACACATATATGTTTAAAAAAAAGTTTAACACTACTTATTATTCATGAAATGCAAATCAAAAACTACAATGAGAGTGCACCTCAGATCAATCAGATGGCCTATTTAAAAATGGTTATAAACAAAAATTTAGCAAGGATGTGGAGAAAAAAAATACACTTTGGCCATAGTCATAGAAACCTGAATTATATTTATCATAATGCACAGTACAATGGCCAAGATATAGAAACAAACCAAATGTCTGGAAGCAGATAACTAAATACAGAAATTGTGGAATATACACATATTTGAATATTATATAACCATTACAATAAAAAAGTTTTGCAATTCACAGCAAATTGTATGGAACTGAAGGATATCATGCTAAGCAAAACAAGTCAAAGGGTATGGGGCAAATACTGGATGATCTCACTCTTCTGTGGTCTAGAAATAAATAAAACAAGAGAGTATATAATATCCAATGATAATAAGTTCTTGGCCCTGAATTACAGCACATGTAACAGCACTATCAAATATGCTGAATTTAAATAAACAAATAAGTACAAGCTGAATTACAGCACAAGCAATCAGGACATTGGTATAGTGTCTTGGGCACATTGGTGGAAGTGAGGCTTAATAACTGTGTACATTAAAATCATAATCCTTAACACTTTTATAAACATACACAAGCACTATTATAAACATAATAACAATTAAGGTGGCTAATACTTTTAAATTAAATGTTGTAGAAGCAAATTATTTTTGCCATACATTAACCTTTACATTAATAGCAACCTTCATATTCTTGGGGAACCAAAATAGTCCTTAATGTTCTTTTTAAGAAACATAATTACTAAAAAAGAATTTTGACATTGGAAATTACTTCAAAACCTTAATAAAAATAAATTTATGTCCCTCCGGTCCCTGGTGGAATAATTTCAAGGATATAAAGCCTTTGCCTGGTCTGTGAGTGGGCTGGATAGGCCTGTGTATATAGAGCCTCCAGTTAAGACAACATTTGTTATTATATGTTGAAAAGAAAAAAAAATCACATCATATAAAAGACTATAACATTTATTTAAGATATAGTAACATTTTGTATCAGTAGTCACAGAAAGATGACTAGATAACCCGATATGATATTAAATTCACTCCAGTTTGAATTTTCTAAAAAATGTTATTTTGAGAAATAAATATATATATATAATGCTTTCAGTTGGTCTTTCTTCTGTGATGACACATCGGAATCTTCTCTAAATGAGTAAGTAGATAGTTCATGTATGTGTGTTTTAAAATAGGTAACCACATCCACAACCATAGCCATCATGTTCTCACCAGATCAGCTCCAAAGACTCACTCTTTTCTCAAGAGATGTAAAACAAACTGAAAAATCATGGGTACACCAGCCATACAGCTAAAAACTAGCAATCTCTAGGGAGGAGAAGGCAAGACAAGCTCCCACCCTGCTGAAGCTTTGCCTGCTGTATCCATCACCCATAATCACCACTTTGCTTATGGCCCTGCTTCACCATTCCTCTTTGAGTCTTTGCAGACACAACAATCTGACCGAACTCCATATATGCCAGTATTTGGGCTGATATTAAGAAGGCTTTTTTGGAGTGAGTATGGGCAACACACACACACACACACACACACACACACACACACTTTCTCTTCTATTTCCAGAAGACCAGGCAGCTGAGTATCTATAATGGTGTTTTGAATCCTAGTCAACTTTGTTTGATACTTTTTTGTTTGTTTTTGTTTTGGGGCCATACCTGGTGATGTTCAGGGGTTACTCCTGGCTATGCGCTCAGATATCGCTCCAGGCTTGAGGGACCATATGAGACACCAGTGATCAAACCAAGGTCTGTCCTGGATCAACCACATGCAAGGCAAAAACCCTACTGCTGCGCTATCGCTCTGGCCCTTCTTTGATGCTTTCTATCCCCATAGTAACACTCCAATTTAGATGTCAATGTGTAGCTGAGGTCACTTAATGTTCAGGAATAAAAATAAAATAAATAACAGAATGGCCAGCTAGCAACAAGAGTTTACTAAACCTTCTGCCAATGTCTTAATGAACTCATTGGAGATACAATTATTTTCAAAAATTAGTTTGTCACTCTTATTTCCCTTTTTCTTTATTTTCTTAAAAAATAAATATTAATTTTAATATTAATTGAATATTAATTTTAATATTTTAAATATTAAATATTTTTATCTTTTATTTCCCTTCTTTCCTTTTTTCTTTCAATTCTTTTTTAATAACTTTGCTCTCACTTATCTAGAAACAAATGTGTTACAATTATGTCAACTATCTAATGCATGTTCTTTTGTTTTGTTTTGTTTTGTTTTGTTTTGTTTTTGGGCCACACCCGGCAGTGCTCAGGGGTTACTCCTGGCTGTCTGCTCAGAAATAGCTCCTGGCAGGCACGGGGGACCATATGGGACACCGGGATTTGAACCAACCACCTTTGGTCCTGGATTGGCTGCTTGCAAGGCAAACTCCGCTGTGCTATCTCTCCGGGCCCATAATGCATGTTCTTTATAAAGTAAATAGATTTTTTTTATCTACCATATTTTATTGTGGATTTTAGGTCTTACATCAGGCTTTTAATACATTTTGAGTTGAAATTTGTGTATAAAGTAAGACAAATATACAGTTTCATTCTTTGTGCATGACTATATTAAAATTTTTTAAGACATAATTCTTTCCCTGTGTGTATTCTTGATACAGCATCAAAAATAAATTAATATTACATACAGTGGTTTATCTTTGGGCTCTCTTTTCTGTTCCCATTGATGTGTCTTCTCTCCTCATACCCTATGTTTTGATTACTATAGCTCTGTGAAATATAATTTGAGAGTAGCCAATTTGACATCTCCAATTTGTTTTTTCTCTTTCAGTTATTTTATGATTCCATGAATTAATTTTAGGATATCATTCTATGAAAGTAAATAGATTTTTAAAAAATAATAAAAATTTGGGGTCAGAGCTGTGGTGCAAGTGGTAAGGCGTCTGCTTTGCAGCGCGCTAGCCTAGGACAGACAGCGGTTTGATCTCCCAGTGTCCCATATAGTCCCCCAAGTCAGCAGCAATTTCTGAGCGCATAGCGAGGAGTAACCCCTGAGCATCATCAGGTGTGCCCCCCCCCAAAAAAAGAGAAAGAAAAGAAGGAAATTGAGGGTATCCATTAGTCATGTAGTGAGTTATGACATATCTAAAAATGGGGTGGAAATAAAATGAGGGTAGACTTCAAGTAATCAACTCACGTTTTTTAGAATAACTCCCAAAGTGCCTCCATGAGATAGCCTCAAGTTCCCTTCCCCTATGCTATGTCTAAACCTGACTCCACATAACTTATACAGAAGTCCCTGAAAACTCTTCCCCAGGAAGTCCCATTGGCTCATTTCACACTGCTACAAGCTCGTCCTACAGAGAAGATAGGACTATTCAAATGTCTGGTTACAAATACTTGGCTTCAGTTGCCTTTCTCTGAGCAAGGTTGCACTTAACCTATCTAACATTCCTATCCCTTCCCCTTTCTTTGCCTCATCTTTATTCACATTATTTAAAATTATTTTCAGCAGCAATCTCAACTAAGCCGTTAACACCTTTATCCTGGGACATAAATTCTTCTAGATGGTTGCAGGTGCCAACTAATCTGCTAACTGTAACTAACTTAATAATTGAGGTTAATATAAAGTTGATGTGCTAAGATACTGCAAATAAGAAGCAGAATTCTGCCAATCATTAAAAGCTCAAGCATTATTTTTAAACTGACAGGACATTTTATCTAAATAATCAACAGAGCAATTGTAAAGAGGACTTGCAAGTACTTTATGCTAAGTCTGTTCTCATGGATGCTAGTTAGCCTATTTCTTTTAAGCTGTCTTTCATATACAAACACTGCTCTGTCCATCAGTTACACTCACTTTCTGGCTCAGTCACAACTACTCCCTGTCATCTTTGGATAGGATTTTGACAGCTTCCAGAGCATCAGTTTTGTCACTAGCACTTTTTTCTTTTCGACCTACATAAGATTACATTAATCTAACCAGATAGAAACATTCTATTCCTGTAAAGATCAACATTGAAAACAGACCTAGCCTCACTCTAGAGTTTTGTGATTTTTTGAAGAATCTACTTCGAAGACCCTCTCTCCACTCCTTGGTTGCTTGAGCCAGTGGCTCAGTATGTATTGCCACATTCAGGAATACACAAAAATGTTTCCCTCAGTTGACATTTCATTAACTTGGGAGGTGAATAACTTTAGAGGTATAGTTCTGCTAAATTATAACTGGCACATTCAGTTCACTCATCTCCCTCTCTATTCTGGCAGATTTCCCTCTGGGGCAGTGAGAACTGCCACCTCTCTAGAAACATCTACTTCTCAGTGAATACCTCAGTTAGGTAACCACCTCATCTAACCAAAAGGGGGGACATTCCCAACTATCACTTGGAAAAAAAAATCTCTTTTTACTGCTCTTGCAGGCATTTCTCATTTCCCATAAACTTATACAATTCTAAAGAAACATCATGGCTCCTTTTTTTGTTTTGTTTTGTTTTGTTTTGTTTTGGGGCCACACCCAGCAGTGCTCAGGGGTTACTCCTGGCTGTCTGCTCAGAAATAGCTCCTGGCAGGCACGGGGGACCATATGGGACACCAGGATTTGAACCAACCACCTTTGGTCCTGGATCGGCTGCTTGCAAGGCAAACTCCGCTGTGCTATCTCTCCGGGCCCAACATCATGGCTCTTATCCCACACATAGGATCCTATAGAACTTTCTATTGATTTGTATAAAAATGTGTGTGTTTGCTAACATAACTACAAAAGGGAAAAAAATGACAAACTGAGTACATGTATTTATTCTACTTTATAGAAATCATATTAAGTGATACCTGAATGACCCAGAGTCATTTCTAGATATGGGTTTCTTTTTTTTTTTTTTTTTTTTTTTTGTTTTTGGGCCATACCCGGTAACACTCAGGGGTTACTCCTGGCTATGTGCTCAGAAGTTGCTCCTGGCTTGGGGGACCATATGGGACACCGGGGGATCGAACCTTGGTCCGTCCAAGGCTAGCGAAGGCAAGGCAGGCACCTTACCTTTAGCGCCACCGCCCGGCCCCGATATGGGTTTCTTTTATGTGCTTTCCCCCACTGCTTACGCTTTTCTATCCTGGATTCAACCCATTCAAACTCTGATTTTCTCATTAGGCTATTGTGTTAGTTACAGATAGACCACTTACTATAGAAAAGATATCCTTCATTCCCAAATTTTATATTGAGCATTCCATCCTAGGTACTGAAATAATACAACACCAGACAGGTGTATGTACCACTAAGCACACAAATCTACTATGATACATTGATAAAAAGCAATGGAGGGAAGTTAAAGTTTAACTTTTTGTTTTGTTTTGTTTTTAGTTTTTGGGCCACACCCGGCGTTGCTCAGGGGTTTTCCTGGCTGTCTGCTCAGAAATAGCTCCTGGCAGACACAGGGGACCATATGGGACACCGGGATTCGAACCAACCACCTTTGGTCCTGGATCGACTGCTTGCAAGGCAAACGCCGCTGTGCTATCTCTCCGGGCCCCTAAAGTTTAACATTTTGAGAGAACAATTTAACTTAAAGAACCCAGGGGAAAAATCACAGAAGGTATTTAAGCCCAAAGTGATAAATAGGGTAGCAAGTTGACAGAAAATTAGAATAATAAGGGATGATAACACAAAGAAGGGTGGATTTGGCAAGAAGGATGACATTTGACATCTAAATCTGTGAAAGAGAAAAATCAGTGCCCCTATGTTTCAGTGACAGTTAGGTGGTTGGTGCCTTGCTTTACTCCCCATCTGTTCCAGCTATGAAAGTCTAAGAAGGTAACAAAATGTCTACTTCACAGCCAACATTGAACTTGCATTGTTAACTTGTTCCCTAGGGGCTAGGGGGAAAGTTACAGACTGGGGCCAGAGAGATAGCACAGGGGTAGAGCATTTGCCTTGCATGCGGCCAACCTGGGAGGGACCAGGTTCAATTCCAGGCATCCCATATATCCCCCAGCCTACCAGGGGCGATTTCTGAGTGCAGAAACCAGAAGTGACCCCTGAGGGTCTCAGAGTGTGGCCTAAAAAACAACCAATAATAAATAAGGAAGTTTTTTTAAAAAGTTACAGACTATATTAATTCTAATTGTTCAATTATCTTGACCTAAACGCTCCAGTTGTTTTTTAAAATAAATTTCTTTATTTTAAGCACTGTGGTTTACAAGGTTGCTCATAATACAGTTATTTCTGGCATTCAGTGTCCCAACACCAATATTCCTTTCACCATTCTTTCCAGATTCCCAAGCCTCCCCCAAGCCTTCCCCTTGGTCAATACTAATAATTTACTTAGTATTGTTTGCTACAACTAAATGGTAATGGGATTATCGGGGGGAAACTTAATTAAAAGAAAATTTGTAAAATTTGTGATATTTCACAATTGGATCAATATGCCATTGTCTGAAGATTTACTATGCTGTTTATTGCTAGTCAAGCATTCTATTGTTGGTTTTGTTTGTTGAGCTTATGAGGCTTCTAGGATAATTTCACATCTAATTTGGTTTATTCCTCCTGGGAAGTCAGTATTAAAATTACACGGTCACACAGTCCAGGATTTTGAGGATCTGTGGAACTGGACCAATGAGCTCATATGGCGGCAGTAGTGATTCCTGGGTGTGACTGCCAGGACTTCTGGAAGTACAGAGGTGTGGAGAGAGGCAGCATGCCATGGTTCAAAAGAGTCCCTGGAGATGTCAGCCACAAAACTAGCTTATCTGGAGTTTTTGGCAGTTAGGAGTCTCTACAGGGATTAGTAGAACAGCACTGAAACTGGACCTTTGGTGTGGTGGTGGCGGCAGCTAGTGAGTGTGTCTTTGTATGCAACAGCCAGGGCTTCAGCAGGGCAGGGGACTTACCCCACCGGCCTCCAGAGAGGACCCAGTGTGATTTGTATATCCATGAGTTTTTGAGGTTTGGTTTGCCTCTCTTTAAAGAGTTAGAAGAGACTATGGCATTGGACAATGGTCAAACATGGTGGTCAACTCTAGATTGTGAAAATACAGAAATGCAGGGAAACTCCAGATATTTTGAGTTCATATATTACTTTGACTATTCTTTGCTGTCTTACTAATGCTATGTAGACATTTCATCTTCCACAAATTTTCCTCTCCTTCTAACTTCTGAAGTCGCATAGAAAAGTATAACTAGTCTACAAATATATAACAAATACAAGCAAAAGGAGTTTAATTTCTCATTAAGGAGGATGTGTGAAAATGTTTTATAATTCATGGGAATATGGTTTTTAAATGTGCATTTAATTAGTGTCTAAATATAGTATCCAGTGAGAAATTATTTCTTCACTGTATTGAATAATTCTCAAAATAATACAACAGAAAATTTTAAAATAAGTTAATATGCTGACTCAGACATTAATCATGCAACTACTTTTCTTCTAGTAACATCAATGTGATATGGTCAGCTAACTTTTGACAAAGAAGCTGAGAGAATAAAATAGAGTAAAGATACCCTTTCAACAAATAGTGCTGGGAAATATGGATAGTTATGCGTAATTAAAACTGGGTCTATATATTAAAATTAGAACTGGATCTGGATCTGTATATCACACTCTATATAAGTCAACTAAAATTGATCGAAGACCTTACAATCAGACAAATATCTATAAAGTACATTGAGAAAAATATAGACGTAACACTCCAAGATTTGGACCTCAAAGTTTTCATCAATAATATAATGCCACTGACAAATGCAACAAAATCAAAAATAAACAAAAGGACATTAAACAGTTTCTGGGGCCAGAGTGATAGCACAGTGGGTAGGTGTTTTCCTTACACATATCACATTCGATTTCTCAGGAGTGATCCCTAAGTGCACAGAGTCAAGAGTAAGTCCTAAGCACTTCTAGGTGTGGCTAGAAAAAAAGACTTTCTGCATGCAAAAGAAACATGAGCTAAACTAAAAAATAGATAACTGAATGGGGTAAATATTTGCATTCAACACAAAAGATAAAGTGTTGATATCTAGGATATATAAAGTACTCACAAAGATCAACAAAAAATGAGGATTGGAAATGAATAGGGATTTCTCTGAGAAAAATTGATGTATGGTAAACAGGCACATAAAAATGATAAGCATCACTTATTATTAGGCAAATTCAAATCACAGTGAGACTCAAAATACTGAGAACAAAAGAGATTGAGCTTCAATTTGACCCAATTATTTGACCCAATAATTTCTCATCATGGCATCTTGCTCAATAATTTCACATCAAGGCCAAAAACACAATAGAGAAAAGAAAAACACTTATACCTTTATGTTCCTTGCAACACTATCCACAATAATCAAAATCTAGGAACAACCCAAGTTTCCAAGAACAAATTACTGTATAAGAAAAAAAATGGTACATATATAAAATGGATTATTTCTAGGTCATAAGAAAAGATAAAGTCTTGCAATTTGCTGCTATGTAGGTGTATCTGTACAATATCATGCTGAGTGAAGTTTGTCAAAGGGAGTGAAGACAACACAGGATATAATGAAATACAACCGTGGAATAACAAATGTCCAAAGAAAACAGAAACAAAGAACATGAGAACTGTTCTTTGGTAGGAAGCATGCCATTGGATGTTTGTGGAAAGGAAAGAGAGCACAACAGTGGAGGAGGGAAGTATTCAACCTCAAGGAAGTGAGGGGTTGAAAAGTTATGCAAGAAAGTTTTACAAATGAAACCCTATTGGCAACAGTACTGTAAATCAGTGTCAAATACTAATTTATATAATGTTTTGGGACCAGAGAGATAGTACAGAGGGTAGGGCACTTGCCTTGCACATCAATGACCATAGTTTAACCCCCAGCATCTTATTGGTATCCCAAGGACATCTGGAGTTGATTCCTGGATGCAGAGTCAGAAGTAAACCCTGAGCATTACTGGGTATGGCCCCAAAACAATTTTTTTGTTTGTTCTGGGGCCTCTGCTGTTACTCCCAGCTCTGTACTCAGAATTAATTCCTGGTCAACTCTAAGAAACACATGGCATGCCAGGCATCAAAACTCAAGTCAGTTGTTTTTAAGGCAAAAGCCCTACCCACTGTGTTGTTGCTCTAACCCCAAGAAAAAACAATTTTTTTTAAATTAAATCAATTTTAAAAGTGTTTCTCACAGAAATGGTCAGTGGGTGGGAGGAGGAAAGATATGGAAGACTTGGTGGAAATAAATGGACACTGGTGAAGGAATTTTTGTTGAAACATTGTATTTCTGAACCTTGATAATCAATAACTTTGTAAGTAACAGTGAATTAATAAAAAATAATCAAAACACTGTATTGGTGGGTGGTTAAAAAGGAATGTTCATCTGCTGCCAGTGAAAATGTTTCCTTATGGAAAACAGTATAAGATAGTTCAGTAAACTAAGAATTAAACTTCCATATGCTCTAGCTATTCTGCTTCTAAGTATCTACCCCAGGACACAAAAATATTAATTCAAAAAGACATATGCACACAATTATTCATTACAGCACTTAGTACAGTAGCTAAGATTTGGAATCAACTTAGGTATTCAACAATAAATAGATACGTAAATCATAAAGACATGATTTTGTGCACAATAGAATACCATGCAGCTGTAAGGAACAATGAAAGCAGTTTGACAATGAAATCAGGCAATTCCCTGCAACATGGATGGAACTGGAAGATACCATGTTAAATGAAGTAAGCCAGAAGTGGAAGGACAATGAATGACTTTGCTAATCATGTGATTTAATAAAAACAATAATTAAAGGAACATCAATAATTTAAGGAACAAGTATTAGCCACTGAAAATGCAAAGCCCTTTACATCATCACATGTTTTTAAAATAAATTCATTAACAATGTCTAAAAGAAAAAAAGAAATAGTGGGAGAAGTAAAAAGGTAAGGGAGAGAGAGAAAGAAAGAAAAAAAAAGAGAATAAAATATTTACTATAGAAGGAGGATGGCAGAGGGAAGGGCAGGAGAGAAATTAGAGACATTGGTAGGGGTAATGTGTACTGGTGAAGGGATGGATGTTGGCCATTCTATGACTGAAGTTCAATCATGAACAACTTCGTAACTATAGATCATGATGATTCAATTAAAAATTATTTAAAAACGATAGATACATTCTTCCTCAAAAGTAAATCCCTGAGTTACTTTTTTGGGTTCTCCTTGAAAATGTGATGGTTTCAAGTCAAAAAGATTCATTTGAAGCTAATATCACATGAGCACAATTATTCTCAAAATGTCCTATTTAGAATCATTATATTTTGCACAACAATGCCAGTCACTCACAGTTACTGAAACTCCTTCACCTCTGACAATGGCTGGGTATCAAGTATAATAGGACTAGACGCAGTAAACAAATTAAAATGTGTGCCATTGTCGAATGGTTCTGTTTCATGGAATGTAAGTGACATGGCAATTAATGGCTGTGAACAGCTGGTTTTAAAGATTAAAGAAAGTGATTATTTTGCCTTGCCAATGGATAGACCTGCCCAAATGTGCTGAGAGGTTGGCATTTTAAGATCCATTTTTAGTGAAATACCTATGAATAAGAGTATATGGTTTGGGAAAAATTAACCCAATATATAACAAAAGGCTACTTTAAAGTTTCCAAGGGCAAACTGAACTAGCAACATATAAAACAGAAATTGTATTTTACTGTTAATATGGCCCTAGTTTAAGCAACAATTCATTCTAAAGGATAATTTAGGTTCTTTCTGATATACTGCTTCTTTTAGTCCCATATTATTTTTAACACATGTTCTGGCATGTTTAACTAGGCATCCTTTCACTTAAAATAGTCACAATCCAGTTTACTCACATTTTGTGAAACAGTAAAAACAAAAAATTTAAGGAGGGGCCGGAGAGATAGCATGTTCATGACTGAATCATGAACAACTTTATCTGTGGAAAAAAAGAATTATGAACAAACTTTCAACAAAAGTGCTTAAATAAAAATCACTGGTGAAAGGGGATGTTCTTTCTATAACTGAAAACAAACCCTAACTACAAACATGTTTGTAATCATGTGCTTAAATAATGATATTATTATAAAATAATAAATAAAAACAAACTAAAATATAAAATACTTATTAGGCACAAACTGCATAGCAGTTAGTCTACAGCCCTGAAAATATAATGAAGGATACATGAAAAAAACAATTTAACAAATGCCAAAGTACTTAAAGATATTGATTCTATCCAACATATTTCACTTAAAAAAAAAAAAATAAGGGCTGAAAAGGCAAGAATCTGGTGCCAAGAAAAGCATTCAAGGGACTGGATACATCCCTGCATGCACAAACCTAAGTTTGATCCTGGCATCACATTGCCCTCTTTTCCTGTCACCCCTACTCAGGAACTAGTGACCTCACCATATCATCAGGCCAAGCATAGGATTATGCAATCCTTTTGGTCCAATATACCTGGAAGTGTGTTCCAGATCCCCTCAGTAATGCTAAAGAAACACCTCAAAAACTCAGAAAAAAAAATTCTTCAATGATTGTTAGGAAGAGGAAAGTAATAACATTGGAGGAGTAAAATGATAAGTACTAATATAGCTTTATATGCATTATGTTCATATGTTATCATGTATCATATGTACATGTACATATAATTAGGAATTTCTAATTAGACTGTATAGAGTAACAGAGATGATGGTGGAATTGTAGCTAGCCATTCTGCTTCTTAGCTTAAAAAAATTCAAGTTTGTGATGTCCTTTTCTGGGATATTAAATTAGATGTAGGACAAGTACACGTATAGGGAAAAACACGAGTACTAAGGAAAAATTTTTTATTACAGAGGTGGATAGAGTTGTAGCACAACTTACTATCATAAGATTGGATATCAATATCTGGCTGGAGCTTGAGATAATAGCTTTTCTGGCATCCAAATGCAAGTATTGAGGGTTATAGTGAGTATGAAAGCTTTCAGAGTAAAGCTGAGTAGATTCTTTGATATGCAAAGTCAGAAAAAAAATAAATTACAAAATATTTACCCTTCATCAAGTAGCTTATTAGCACTGTCACACCACGTATCGCTGACAGTGAAGAGTCTAGGCAAGGATGTTCCTTATCATCTTAGTGCCACAGGCAAGACTCAAAGGCAAACAAA
Source organism: Suncus etruscus (assembly GCF_024139225.1). Taxonomy (NCBI): domain Eukaryota; kingdom Metazoa; phylum Chordata; class Mammalia; order Eulipotyphla; family Soricidae; genus Suncus; species Suncus etruscus. The sequence goes on along the minus strand of NC_064857.1, from coordinate 30,476,034 downwards.
AATGCGTAGGGGAAATTTTTAATGGCTTTCTTGTAACATAAAAGACTGAATGGCAAAGTCAGCTCCTGTCCCATAAGCTTGAATAATAAAATATATTTATTTAGAAAATGAGTCACTGTCCTAATTGCACTAATTGGTATTAACGGTCGCCATATTTACCTTGATCTTCATTTTGAGACATCCAATTGTAAACTAATAATAATAATACCCAGCAGTAACTAATTCATAGCATAGGGTTTCTTTCTGATATGGAATATCAGAACTAGGAAGAGTAGACTTTCTTTCTTAGCCCTCAAATCAATATGTATATTCGTTCTGTCTCCAAGTATTCAGTATATATTTAAGCTATCACTTTTAGGTTGGCCTAGTTCTACAAAGCTCTTTTTTGTTTTGTTTTGTTTTGTTTTTGTTTTTGAGTCATGCCCGCAGCGCTCAGGGATTACTCCTGGCTCTACACTCAGAAATCATTCCTGGCAGGGTCGGGGGACCATATGGGATGCCAGGATTCGAAACACCATCCTTCTGTATGCAAGGCAAATGCCCTACCTCCATGCTATCTCTCCAGCCCCATACAAAGCTCTTTTTGTTTATTTTTCGATTTATGGGGGTGGCACACCCGAAAACCCTTAGGGAGCAATCATGACATGCTAAGGTGACCAAATGTACCAGGGACCATACAAGAACCAGCTATATGCAAGGCAACCATTTACCCATTTACAATCTCTCCACCTCTACAGAGGTTTTTGGCAATTGCTCCCTCAACCCTGAGTGAAAATTGACAGAATAGAGGGTTCTAGAGTAGGTTCCTTTAATTCAATAGCTGAATATATCATATCACTCCTTTCTTACTCATACAGTTGTATTTGAGAAATTTGATGTGAGACTTCTGGTGGTGCCTTTATATGTGAATTGCTTTACGGTACACATGTGAATTTGATTTTGTTACCAAATAATTTTTTAATTTTTAATAATAGATTTTACAATAGAATTATAATAGAGCTAAAATTTATGGCATTGTTGTTCAAAGTAACTGCTCTCCACCACCATCCATTTGCCTATGACTTTCCACCACTGTCCTTATGTCACTGATGACCTGATTTTCAGTTCCCTCTTCCCCTACTTCTTGGTAATCAGTTTTTTTGAAATTTGAAACTGTCTATTCCCTTGTTTTGTCTCTCAATATTTCACAGATAACTGAGACTATCCAGTATTTCTCTTTATCTGGCTTACACTGCTTAAAATGGTACCCTCCAGTTCCATCCAGCATGCAGTGAAAAACATGATTTCATCTTTTCTTATGACTGAATAATAGTTAACTATATATATATATATATAAAACAAAATATCTGTATCTGTCTGTCTGTAGATGGACACTGGAGTTGGTTTCATTTCCTGGCTAATTAACCAGCACTGCAATAAACATGTGTATGATATCTTTTTTAATTGCTGGTTTTGTTATTGTTATCTTTGATGATGGTATCAAAGAATCAAAAATATTTCTGAGGTTTATGTCATAGAGAGACTTATCTACATTTTTCTCAATATAACCTGGATTCTAGTCTAATCTTGTGGTCTATAATACACTTTGAGTTATCTTTTGTCAGTGATGTGAAATGTAGGTCCAATTATATTTTTTGTATATTGTTATCCAGTTTTCCCAGCACCATCAGTTGAAGAGGCTATACTTACTCTGCTTCAAATACCCTGCTCCATTTTCATATATTAATTGTCCATAAATCTGAGTTTGTCTTTGAACTTTCTACTTTTACTCCACTATTACACTGTTTTGAGAACTATAGCTTTATTATATAATTTATTGTCAGGACATTTGACAATAAATAGCTTCTCTCTGGGGCCGGCAAGGTGGCACTAGAGATAAGGTGTCTGCCTTGCAAGCGCTAGCCAAGAAAGGACCGCGGTTCGATCCCCCAGTGTCCCATATGGTCCCCCCAAGCCAGGGGCAATTTCTGAGCGCTTAGCCAGGAGTAACCCCTGAGCATCAAATGGGTGTGGCCTGAAAAACCAAAAAAAAAAAATAGCTTCTATCTTTTTTTGTTATTATTTTTTCTCAGAATGACTTGACTATTCAGGAAGTTTTAATAGAGATTTTTCACAGTCCTCGAAGAATGTCATAAAAATTTTGATATTATTCAAATGTCATTTTAAAAGAAGTATAAACAAAATCTCCAGGTTATTGACCTCAGAAAAGTTTTCAGAGTTTACTCTTGAAAAAGATAATAACATCAGAATTGCATTGACTCTATACAATGTTTTGAGTAGGATGATCATTTTGACTATATTAAATCTTCCAATCCATAAACGTGGAATTCTTTTATATTTCCTAGTGTCTTCATTTATTTCCATTTTTTTCACTTTTTTATATTTTTTAATTTTACGAAGCTGCATCACATAGTTGACAAAACTGATCATAACATTTATTTCCAGATAAGGGAAAGCAAAGTTTTTGAAAAATAGAAATAAAAGATAAAATACAATGAAAGAGAAGAAAAGGAGAATAGCAAGCACATTTGTGAAAATTATTGTATCTCCAATGAAGCCATTAATACAATGGCAGAAGGTTTAGTAAGCTCTTGTTATTAGCTGTCCATTCTGTTAAATTGGGGTGTTAATTTTGGGATAAAAGCATCAAACAAATAAGTTTGTCCAGAAATTCAAAGCACTATTACTGATACTCCAAATTTAATGGGTGTGTACTCAGCTGCCTGGCCTGCTGGAAGAAAGAATATAAAGGGGATTATGCCTGCACTCAATTTAAAAAGTCCTGGTGATATCAGCCCAAAACCAGTGTGCCTGAAAGTGTGCTCAGATTAGTGTCTCCTTAAGGAATTGTAGAGAGTTAATGAAGAGGTAGGGCCATTCGTTAAATAGTGATTCTGGGTGAGGGATTTGTGCCACTTTTTTTCTATAGTGACTTACAGTTTTTTTAATATATATTTTATTTAAACACCTTGATTACATACATGGTTGTGTTTGGGTTTCAGTCATGTAAAGAACACCACCCATCACCAGTGCAACATTCCCATCACCAATGTCCCAAATCTCCCTCCTCCCCACCCAACCCCTGCCTGTACTCTAAACAGGCTTTCTATTTCCCTCATACATTCTCATTATTAGGATAGTTCAAAATGTAGTTATTTCTCTAATTAAACTCATCCCTGTTTGTGGTGAGCTTCATGAGTTGAGCTGTAACTTCCAGCCCTTCTCTCTTTTGTGTCTGAAAATTATTATTGCAAGAATGTCTTTCATTTTTCTTAAAACCCATAGATGAGTGAGACCATTCTGTGTTTTTCTCTCTCTTTGACTTATTTCACTCAGCATAATAAATTCCATGTACATCTATGTATAGGAAAATTTCATGACTTCATCTCTCCTGACTGCTGCATAATATTCCATTGTGTATATGTACCACAGTTTCTTTAGCCATTTGTCTGTTGAAGGGAATCTTGGTTGTTTTCAGAGTCTTGCTATAGTAAATAGTGCTGCAATGAATATAGGTTTAAGGAAGGGGTTTTTGTTTTTTGTTTTTTGTTTTTTTAATTTTATTGTGACCAAAGTGCATTACGAATCTTTCACTGCATTATTTATGGTACACAGTGACAATGAATGAGGGGCATTCCCACCACCAGTGCTGTCCTCCCTCAGCCCCTGTTCCCAGTATGCATTCCATATCTCCCTCCTCTACCCCCCAGAATGCTAGTGCAACTGGTCTCCACTTTACAGCTTGTTGTAGATTGAGCATCTATTCCACCGTCATTGGAGATAAAAAGGGTAAGAAAAAAATGGAGAAAAAATTTGGTGACAACTACCAAAAAAAGAAAGAAGAGAGAGAAAAAAAAATAAAAATGGAAGAAAAAAGGAAAAAATGGACCCGGCAAATAAAAATAAAAATAAATCTCTAAATAATAACCACAAGAGTGAAAAAGAAAGAGAAAAGTAGAAGAAGAAAAAAGAGAAGAAAAATAAAGTCAAAAACTAACAAATCAATGGCCCAGAGAGATAGCACAGCAGCGTTTGCCTTGCAAGCAGCCGATCCAGGACCTAAGGTGGTTGGTTCGAATCCCGGAGTCCCATATGGTCCCCCGTGCCTGCCAGGAGCTATTTCTGAGCAGACAGCCAGGAGTAACCCCTGAGCACCGCCGGGTGTGGTCCAAAAACCAAAAAAAAAAAAAAAAAAAAAAAAAACCAAAACCAAAACCAAAAAACTAACAAATCAAAACAAAACACGAAAAAAGTAGGGGTACTGGAGTGTCAGGGTTTGGTTTTCCCACCACTTTTTTTTTTTTTTTTTTTTTTGCATAGGCACAGTAAGCATTGGAGAAGAAAGGGGATTCCTGTGGCCTAAGAGATTCAGGGTTTCTCCATCCTTGAAGCATACCATCATGGGATCAACCCCTGGCTCCATATATACTCATTATTCCATCTCAAAGGCTTTTTTATGGTGCCAGAAAACTTTCCTCTCATTTGTGTGTGAGAAAATCAATCCACTGTAGCTAGCAATCTTGGTATTTGTGCGGTTATAGGTCAGGATCTAGGTTAGAGGGTTTTTTTTTTTTTGGTTTTTGGGTCACACCCGGCGGTGCTCAGGGGTTACTCCTGGCTGTCTGCTCTGAAATAGCTCCTGGCAGGCACCGGGGACCATATGGGACACCGGGATTCGAACCAACCACCTTTGGTCCTGGATCGGCTGCTTGCAAGGCAAACGCCGCTGTGCTATCTCTCCGGGCCCTAGGTTAGAGTTTTTATGGTTCTATAGGTTCCTATCCATCATCGTTGTTGTGTTCAGTCTTCTGGTGTAACACTTGCTCCCTGTTTTCGTTCAGTCCCTAAGCCGAAGTCTAGGATATAATGGATCCAAAGGTTCTGCTCAGTCTCTGTTGTCCAGGTTGGGCCTCTGCAATGACATCTTGTTGTTGTTGTTATTATTGTTGTTGTTGGAGTCCTGGACTACAGCCTAGGGTAGGGTTTTCCTTATTGGTCCCAAGGTAGGTTCTGTTGAAAGAAAGGGAGAAGAGAAAAGAAAAGAAAAGAGAAGAAAAGAAAAGAAAAGAAAAAGAAAAAAAGTAGTGAGAAGAGAGGAGATAATAGCAAGGGAATGCTAGTTTGCTTGAACGTGTTCGATGAGTAGGGCCTGTAGTATAAGTCTGTACATCACAGTTGCTGCTTCAGTGGTCTGACTTATCACATGCTTCAAATCCTAAAAGAAGGTATAACCTAGAGATAAAGTGTATGTTAAAGAGTTTTCTCGGGACATTCTCGTAGTGCAACCTGGGTATGGTATCTCATTGAGTGAGCGCCGAGATGCCATCTTAGTTTGTCCACCCTTTGTATCCAAGAACGCCTGTGGACAGAAAAGCTGAGAGGTTATTTTAAATATAGTAAGATTAAGGCATTAAAACATAGTGTTATGGGATGTTTCCTTTGGAGTCAGTGATTTCCCATGGTATACTTTACCTGTGATCCTGTATGTGTATAAGATCCCTAAGGGATTATTATGGGCCTTTGTAGTAGAAGGCTGATTACTTACCTGTTCTCTCTATGCTGCTCTTTCTACTGTTGCTGGTTTCTTTGTGGTATAATATGTATTCAAGAGTTTGTGTTGTTCCTTTTTCATGTATTTTGCGCACTGCTCTCAAGTATACGTAGAGTATTACCGTGTTTGGAGTTTCTATCCTGCTATACCCTGTATTTGATTGTTGAGTATTAGTTGTATATAAGGTGTATGTTCTAGGTGTTTCAGAATAGTGCTATCATTCTGTGTTTATCTTTTGTCTTCTGGCTTACTTAGTTTAATATAATGTGTTCTAGGTCCATCCATGTTGCTGCAAAGTCTGTGATTGTATAATTTCTGACTGCCATGTAGTATTCCATTGTGTATAAATACCACATCTCAATGATCCATTCATCTGTGGTTGGACATCTAGGTTGGTTCCAAGACTTGGATATTATACTGAGTGCTGCGATAAATAGTGGGGTGCACACGTATTTTGGAATAAATATCCTTCCAACTTGAGGGTATATACGTAGAAGAGCAATTGCTGAGTCAAATGGCAGCTCAATTCTGAGTTCTTTGAGCACTCTCCAGACTGTTCTCCATAGGTATTGGACTAGGGGGCATTCCCACCAGCAGTGGATGAGTGTGCCTTTCATACCGCATCCTCGCCAATAGAGGTTGTTCCCATTATTTTTGATGTGAGCCATTCTCACTGGTGTAAGGTGGTATCTCATTGTTGTCTTGATTTGGATCTCCCTGATGATGAGTGAAGGTGAGCATGTTTTCATGTGTTTGTTGGCCATCCTTCTGTCTTCCTTCGAGAAGTGTCTATTCGTTTCTTCTCGCCATTTTTTATGGCTTTGTTTGGTTTTGGGGGGCTCAGCTTTCTGAGTGCTTTGTATGTTCTAGATATCAGTCCTTTATCTGATATGTTGAGTGAAAAGATTTTTTCCCATTCTGTTAACTGTCTTCTTGTGTTAAGTAGGGTTTCTTTTGCCATGCAGAAGCTTTTTAGTTCGATGTAATCCCATTTGTTTATGTTTGACGCTAAAGCTCTTGCCATTGGTGCTCCATCTTCGAAGACCTTTTTGATATATAGGTCTTCGAGTGTTCTGCCTCTTTTATTCTCAATAAACTTTATATATTTGGGTCTGATTTCGAGGTCTTTGATCCATTTTGAGTTGACTTTTGTATAAGGGGTGAGGTATGGGTCAATTTTCACTTTTGTACATGTGGTTTTCCAGTTGTACTAACACCATTTGTTGAATAGACTTTCTTTGTTCCATTTCAAGTTTTTGCCTCTTTTATCAAATATTAGTTGGCTGTATATCTGGGGGATTATGTCTGGGAATTCTGTTCTGACCCACTGGTCTGAGGTGCTGACTCTGTTCCAGTACCATGCTGTTTTGATCACTATGGCTTTATAGTATAGTTTCAAGTTAGGTAGGAAGATGTCACCCAGCTTCTTGTTTTTCAGTATGTGTTTGGCTATCCTGGGTCTTTTGTGGTTCCAAATGAATTTTGTGATTGATTGTTCTAATTCTTTAAAGAATGATGTCTGAATTTGGATAGGGATTGCATTAAATCTATATAGTAGTTTGGGTAGGATAGTCATTTTGACTATGATAATTCTACCTATCCATGAGCATGGGATGTTCTTCCATTTCTTTAGATCCTCTTCAATTTCTTTCTGAAGTGTTTTAAAGTTTCTCTAGTATAGGTATTTCACTTCCCTTGTAAGGCTGATTCCTAGGTACCTGATATTTTTTATACTATTTTAAATGGAATTGTATTTTTAATCTCTCTCTCCTCGACTTCGTTGTTTGTGTATAGAAACGCTACTGTCTTTTGTGTATTGACTTTGTATCCAGCCACTTTGCTGTATTGGTTAATTGTTTCTAGGAGTTTTACTGTGGACTCTTTAGGGTTTTCGATGTATATCATCATATTGTCTTCAAATAGAGATAGTTTGAGTTCCTCTTTCCCAATTTGGATTCCTTTGATTCCCTTCTCTTGTCGGATTGCTATTGCTAGGACTTCTAAGGTTATCTTGAATAAGAGTGGAGAGAGTGGACAGCCTTGCCTAGTTCCTGACCTTAGTGGGAATGCTTCTAGCTTCTCACCATTAAGTATAATGTTGGCTGTAGGCTTTTCATAGATAGCTGTAACTATCTTGAGGAAGGTTCATTCTAATCCTATTTTGCAGAGTGTCTTTAACATGAAAGGGTGTTGGATTTTGTCAAACGCTTTCTCTGCTTCAATTGATATGATCATGTGTTTTTTGTCTTTCTTGTTGTTGATGTGATGTATAATGTTGATTGATTTGCGTATGTTGAACCAACCTTGCATTCCTGGTATAAAACCCACTTGGTCATGATGCATGATCTTTTTGAATAAGTGCTGGATTCGGTTTGCTAAGATTTTGTTGAGTATCTTTGCATCTATGTTCATTAGTGAGATTGGTCTGTAGTTTTCTTTCTTGGTGGTGTCTTTGCCATCTTTGGGAATGAGTGTGATATTAGCCTCATAAAAGGAATTGGGGGGGATTCCTGTTTTTTCTATGGTTTGGAGGAGCCTATAAAAAAGTGGTAGTGGGTCTTCTCGGAATGTTTGGTAGAATTCACCTGTAAATTCATCTGGGCCTGGACTTTTGTTCTTAGGGAGTTTCTTAATTACATCTTCAATTTCCTCTGAGGTGATTGGTCTGTTTAGGCTTTCTAGTTCTTCCTTTTCCAGTCTCAGAAGATGGTATTTTCCCAAGAATCTGTCAATTTCTACTGGGTTCTCTATCCTAGCTGAGTATAGTTGTTCATAGTATGATCTCATGATATGTTGTATTTCTTGGGGTTCTGTTGTAATCTCTCCCCTTTCATTTGTGATCCTGATTTGGGTGTTTTCCCTCTTTTTTTTGGTGAGTTTTGCCAATGGTTTGTCTATCTTGTTTATTTTTTCGAAAAACCAATTCCTGGTTTCATTGATTTTTGTATTATTTTCTTAGTTTCTATGTTGTTTATTTCTGCTCTGATTTTTTATTATTTCTTGCCTTCTGGTTGTGGTTGGATTTCTCTGCTGCTGTTGTTCCAATTCCTTGAGGTGATTGTTTAAACTGTTAATTTTGTCATTTTCCTGTTTCTTGACATAGGCCTGTATTACTATGAGTTTCCCCCTAATTACTGCTTTTGCTGTGTCCCACAAATTTTGACAAGTTGTCTCTTCATTATCATTTGTCTCAAGGAATTTTTTTATTTCTTCCTTGAGTTGTTCTTTGATCCAGCTGTTGTTGAGCAGTATGTTGTTTAATCTCCAGGTATTAGTTTTTCTCCATTGCTTTTTCTTGAAGTCAATTATGACCTCTGTTGCATAGTGATCTGATAGAGTACTTCTAATGATCCTTACATTTGTGGTCTTATATAGGTTGGCTTTGTATCCTAAGACATGGTCTATTCTGGAAAGGGTTCCATGTGGGCTTGAGAAGAATGTGTATTCTGCTTTCTGGGGATGGAGGGCTCTATATAAGTCTATTAGCCCTAGATCTTCTAATTTTTCATTTAGAGCTCTTATTTCTTTGCTATTTTTCTGTTTGGTAGATCTGTCCAGTGGTGATAGTGGAGTATTGAGGTCCCCTACTATTATTACATTTCCCTTCTTGTGTTTCTCCAGGTTTGTGAGCAGTTGCCTCACGTATTTTGCTGACTCTACATTAGGTGCTTAGATATTGACCAGGGTTAGTATTTCTTGATCTAATGTTCCCCTGATCAGTAAGTAGTGACCCTCTTTGTCTCTGATCACTTTCTTGAGGTTGAATGCAATTTGGTCTGATATAAATGGCTGTCCCTGCTCTTTTTTGTTTTCCATTGGCCTGAATAATTACTTTCCATCCTTTTATTCTAAGCTTGTGCTTATCCTGTAGTTGTAGGTGTGTTTCTTGCAGACAGCAGAAGTCCGGTTTATTTTTTCTAATCCAGTTCTCTACTATGTGTCTTTTAATTGGAGAGTTTAGTCCATTAACATTTAGGGAGATTATTGAGAGAGAGAGTACTGTTGTGCAGTTGTGTTGTGTGGAGTGGTTGTTGTTACAATCGGGGGTTTGGATTGTGTAATTCGACTCTGAATAGGTCGTTTAGGATTGGCTTTGTTTGAGAATATTATTTTACTTTATTTTGTCTTGTCTTTTTCTTTTTGCACTTGAGCATAATTTGATTTCAGAACCGAGACTATTGTGTGGTGCCTGTCTTTATTAGTGTAGTGCTCACCGGTTATTTAATTCTATATTTTTTTTCTGTATTGTTGTGGTATCTCAATTACCTTTTTCACGTCCTCTCTCAAACTGAGGTTGGAAGCCTCTAGAGGGACTCTGCCCATTTTCAACGTATTTGTCTTTTGAATTCTTTTTTTTCCTCTTATTTTGTACCCCAATCTATTGCTTTTCTTTCCTTCAAACAAAACCACATACCTCTATTCTTCTAGCTCTGCCTCTTAAATAGAGGGGAAACAAGGGAGGGTTCCAGGACCAAACAGATATGTGATCACTAATAGTAAGCCAGACAAAGAGGGGTCCACCTACTCTAGCAGCCTGGGGGGTGATGGTGGGGTATATGGGTTGTAGAAAGGGAACTGGAATGGGAGAAGGACATAGTTGGTGATGGGTATTCCCCCGATTCAATGTTAATATGTACCTAAAATACTATTGTGAAAGATATGTAAGCCATTATGGAAAAAAAATTGTGTTTTTAATCAGAATCTTTCTTTGACTTACATGTATTATTATTATATCAATTATATTATATGTTATGTTATGTCACTGTATTATGTTATGTTAGTTTACCTCATTATGTTAATCAATTTTGTCTCTTGAATAAATTCTTACAATAAAAAAAAGAATTAATAAAGCAGGGAAGGAAGGCAAAAAAAAAAAAGAAAACAAAATCCAGACTTCTGCTGCTTCAGAGATGCATGGAACTTGCACGATAAACACAAACTCAGAGGGAAATGCTGGAAAATAATTATATGGGCTATCATGCCTAAAATGAGCAGGGATGAAAATCCTTATTTTAGATGAAATAAGGACAATAAAAGATAGGGGTGTTCATTGTCTATTGGTTAAGAATTAATACACCAACTCTTCTCAACATATATGCACCAAATGAAGGGGAAGAAAAATACTTAAGCCAAGTACTAATAGATCAGAGGAAATAGATTAAAAGCAAGACAGTGTAGGGAAGGCTTTAACAACCCATTCTCATCATTGCACAGATGAACTAGACAGAAAATCAATAAGGAAAGAAAAGTTCTAAATGAGGAGTTAGAGGAACTAGAATTAAGAGACATATATAGGGCTTACATATAAAGGGCTTACACTTACATGAAAGATTCTCCATGATAGGTTCATTCTGATCATAAATTCACTATAACATAACAATAGAAATGACATAAAGTGTCTTTCCAAATCAAAATCATATGAAGATAGAAACTAACCATGAAAGAATCCCAGGGAAGCCTCCTATATTTGAAGATTAATCAACATACTATTGAACAACTATTGGAACAAAGAAGAAATCAAAGAAAAAATAGAGCTTGTCAAAATAAACAATAATAGATATACAAGCTATCAGAAGTAATGGGACACAAAAAGCATTACTAAAGGAATATCCATAATAATATATAGACATATATCAAAAATAATAACCTGGGCCGAGCAATAACACAGTGGTAAGGAGTTTGCCTTGCTAACCTGGGATGAACCTGGGTTCGATCCCCGGCATCCCATATGGTCCTCAGAGCCTGCCAGGAGCAATTTCTGAGCACAGAGCCAGGGAACAATTTCTAAGTGCAAAGACAGGAAGCAATTTCTGAGAGCAGAGCCAGGAGTAACCCTGAGTGCTGCTGGGTGTGGCCCCAAACCAAACAACAACAACACCAAAAACAGTAATAATCTAACTTCACATCTTGAAGAATAGAAGATAAAATGAACAGAATCCAAAGTAAGTACAAGTACTACAATAATAAAAATTAGAATAAAAATAAACTAAAAATGATTAAATAATGCTAAAAGTCGATAAAATCAGGAACTGATTTTTCAAGAGACCAAACAAAATTAACAAACACTTAGCTAACCTCCTGAGAAAACACAGAGAACTACACTAATAAGTCAGATCAAAAATTAAAGGTGAAAGTTGAGAAGTTACAAGTACCTCCAAAATATAAAAAGTCATAAGAGGTTACTATAAAATAAGAGAGATAAAATTTTAATGTTGAAGCCAAATTAGGCAGAGCTTAGGGTTTACTCAGCGCTTTGTGCTCAGGAATCATTTCTGGCAGGCTCAATGGACCGTGTGGGGTTCCAGGGATTAAATCCAGGTCAGTCACATGCAAAAAAGCACCTACTGTAGCTCTGGCTCAAAAACAGGATAAATCTTTAGAAACTTATAATATTTCTGAAACTAAATCACAAGAAAGATGAAAACTTAAATAGACAAATTACTAATAAGGAAATTGAAGCAGTAAATTAAAAATTCCCCTCCCCAAACAGAAGTCCAATCCAGATGAATTCACTAACTGAGTCTTTCAAATTTTTAAAGAGAACGTATTACCTACTCTCTTCAAACTCTTCCAGAAAAATCACACAAACAGAAAAACTTCCTAATAAGCCTAAGATCAAAATTATATTAATGCCAAAAGCAGATAAACTCAAAGGCTAATTCATGTTTTCCATGCTGGAATTTCCCAGTTTCAATCCCTACGTAGTGCTGGTTAGTTAGTGATCACACAGCACCAAGATAGATTTAGTCAGAAACACTGCTAGTGTGCACCCCTCTCAAAGAAAAACGGAGATGTTAACAAATATTAAATTTTCACAAGGAATTATAAAAGGTAATGCACTTGTCTTGCATGAAGGCAACACTGTTTCAAATCCCCAGCATCATATAAAGTCCCCCAGCACTGTCAATGATAACTCCTGCACACAAAGACAGGAGTTAAATGAAGCACTGCTAGGTGAAAAAAAGAAAGGGAAGGAAGGAAGGAAGGAAGGAAGGAAGGAAGGAAGGAAGGAAGGAAGGAAGGAAGGAAGGAAGGAAGGAAGGAAGGAAGGAAGGAAGGAGGAGGGAGGGAGGGAGGGAGGGAGGGAGGGGAGGGAGGGAGGGAGGGAGGGAGGGAGGGAGGGAGGGAGGGAAAGGAAGGAAGGAAGGAAGGAAGGAAGGAAGGAAGGAAGGAAGGAAGGAAGGAAGGAAGGAAGGAAGGAAGGAAGGAAGGGAGGGAGGGAGGGAGGGAGGGAGGGAGGGAGGGAGGGAGGGAGAGAGAGAGAAAGAGAGAGAGAAAGAAAGAAAGAAAGAAAGAAAGAAAGAAAGAAAGAAAGAAAGAAAGAAAGAAAGAAAGAAAGAAAGAAAGAAAGAAAGAAAGAAAGAAAGAAAGAAAGAAAGAAAGGAAGGAAGGAAGGAAGGAAGGAAGGAAGGAAGGAAGGAAGGAGGAAGTAAGGAAGGAAGAAGGGAGGGAGGGAGGGAGGAAGGAAGGAAGGGAGAAAGAATAAAAGAATGTAAGAAAGAAAGAATGAAAGAAAAAAAGAAAGTAAAAAAGAAAGAAAGAAAGAAAGAAAGAAGGAAGGAAAGAAAGAAAGAAAGAAAGAGAGAGAGAAAGAGAGAGAGAAAGAAAGAAAGAAAGAAAGAAAGAAAGAAAGAAAGAAAGAAAGAAAGAAAGAAAGAAAGAAAGAAAGAAAGAGAGAGAGAGAGAGAGAGAGAGAAAGAAAGAAAGAAAGAAAGAAAGAAAGAAAGAAAGAAAGAAAGAAAGAAAGAAAGAAAGAAAGAAAGAAAGAAAGAAAGAAAGAAAGAAAGAAAGAAAGAAAGAAAGAAAGAAAGAAAGAAAGAGAGGGAGGGAGGGAGGGAGGGAGGGAGGGAGGGAGGGAGGAAGGAAGGAAGGAAGGAAGGAAGGAAGGAAGGAAGGAAGGAAGGAAGGAAGGAAGGAAGGAAGGAAGGAAGGAAGGAAGGAAGAAAATAGAAAATATTTTATATTCGTAATTTGGAAGAATCAACATTATTAACTTGATTATCCTATCCAGAGAATTATAAAAATTAAATGCAATCCTTATTAAAATTTCTATGACATTTTTTGAAGACATAGAAAAAATGCCATTAAAATTTGGGACATTTGTGATGGGAATGTTGCACTGGTGATGGGTGGTGTTCTTTATATGACTGAAACCCAAACACAATCATGTATGTAATCAAGGTATTTAAATAAAAAATAAATAAATAAATAAAAAGAAAAAATGCCATTAAAATTTGTGTGATGCTATGAATCTCCCTAAATAACCAAAGTAATTCTGAGAAAGAAAATGATAAGCAGTTCATTCCTTAATCTTAAACTATATTACATGATATTTCTAAATATAGTAATTAAAATAATGTGATACATTAATTTAAAAGGCTCTCTTGAGGCCAGAGCAATATCACAGTGGGTAGGGCATTTGTCTTGCACGTACCACGCAGCCGACCCACAGGGTCCCATGAGTCTGTCAAGAGCGATTTCTGAGCAGAGTCAGGAACAACCCCTGAGCATCACCAGGTGTGCCCGAAAACAAACAAACAAACAAATAAATAAATAAATAAAAGACTAAACATAATGCTTAAATAAAGATATTAAAAAATAGGGGCCAGAGGGGCCAGAAAGATAGCATGGAGGTGCATGCAGAAGGACAGAGGTTCGAACCCCGGCATCCCATATGGTTTCCCGAGCCTGCCAGGAGCGATTTCTGAGCACAGAGCCAGGAGTAACCCGTGAGCACTACTGAGTGTGACCCAAAAACCAAAAATAAATAAATAAATAAATAAATAAATAAATAGGGGGCCGGAGAGATAGAATGAAGATAAAGCGTTTGCCTTGCATGCAGAAGGAAAGTGGTTCAAATCCTGGCATCCCATATGGTCCCCCAAGCCCGCCAGGAGCGATTTCTGAGCGTAGAGCCAGGAGAAACCCCTGAGCGCAGCCGGGTGTGACCCAAAAATAAATAAATAAATAAATAAATAAATAACTATACTAACAACTATCATGACAATGTTAATAAGTGAAAGAAGTATAATACCTGTCTCAAATACAGGCAGGGTGGAGGGAAATGGGGGCATTGGTGGTGAGAATGTTGCAGTGTTGCACTGATGAAGGGTGTTCTTTTTATGACTGAAACCCAACACAAACATGTTTGTAATCATAACGCTTAAATAAAGATGCTAAAAAAAAAAGACTATTAACAATAGAATAGAAATATTTGGGGCCGGGTGGTGGCGCTAAAGGTAAGGTGCCTGCCTTGCCTGCGCTAGCCTTGGACGGACCGCGGTTCCATCCCCCAGTGTCCCATATGGTCCCCCAAGCCAGGAGCAACTTCTGAGTGCATAGCCAGGAGTAACCCCTGAGCATTACTGGGTGTAGCCCAAAAACCAAAAAAAAAAAAAAAAAAAAAAAAGAAATAAGAACCCAGACTAAAATCCTCAGTTATATGGACAGTCTATGACAAAATAGCTAAGAGCATTAAGTGGAGCAAAGTCAATAAATATACTGACAAAACTGATTAACCATAAAGCAAAAAAAGAAAATTGGGTTCTTACATATGCCAACACAAAACTTTTTTTTTTCCCTTTGGGCTACACCTGGAGGTGCTCAGGGCTTACTCCTGATTCTGCTGAAGGATCTCACTCCTGGAGGTGGTAAGGAGACAATATATAATTCCAGGGATTGAACCCAGGTCTAACATGTAAAGCAAGCACCCTGCCCACTATACTACTTATCCAGCCCACAAAAGTTAATTCAAAATGAATTTAAAATCCCAATGTTGTACCAATTCCATAAAATACTTCCAAGAATACATTGGAAAGTTGTTCATGATACTGATTGTAGAGATGTCTTAATGATTTAATTCCATTGTCAAATAAAATAAATACAAATATAAATAAATGGAACATAAAACTAAAAGTATTTGAACTATAAAATGACAATAGTTAAAAATTAAAAAGACACTATAAAACTAAAGAAAATATTTACAGACCATAATCTTGCAAAAGGGGGCCGGGAAGGTGGCGCTAGAGGTAAGGTGTCTGCCTTGCAAGCGCTAGCGTAGGACGGACCGCGGTTTGATCCCCCGGTGTCCCATATGGTCACCCCAAGCCAGGGACGATTTCTGAGCGCATAGCCAGGAGTAACCCCTGAGCATCAAATGGGTGTGGCCCAAACCCCCCCAAAAAATACACATAATCTTGCAAAAGGCCAAATATATTTGAGATATGAAAAGCATTTAGAGAACTCAACAAAAACAAAAGATAATTTTTTTAAATAGACATGGTATCCACACCCCATAATCACTACCATGCGAGTGACCCAACTTCACTGCACACCAATTAGGTTACTCTGCATAGTAGCATAACTGCCTAAACCTATAGGTATGTTGTTTTGCAGGCTGAAAACTCTGTGATCTTCTCAGAAAGGGAGCATGCCATCCTGCCCAACCCCTGATTCATACTTCTGTAGCCACAACAGCCATTTCCACATCCCACAGCTGTCATGACAGCTCATAGACCTATTTTTACAGATTTGGGGTCTATAAATTACTTTCCTAGAGCAACATCTCTGAATTCCTAATATTGAAACCCCAAGAGGTGCACACCAAATTAGATGGGGAAATGGCATAGACACCAATTATTCTCACTAAGCAAAACAACAACACAGAATGTGCAACGCTCTACAAATAGCTTAGGAAATCCTCAGACAATAATTTAATGACCCCACTCCCCATTGTGTAACAATTTTTACAAGTTTTCTTTTACTGTATCTTATAGTCATTTACTTAAATCAAACAATAAATTATAAATTACTTTGTGCTTGCCAAGGCTTGTAGGATGGGTTGAAAAATGGGATCAATAGTAAAGGGAATATTACATAGCAGGAAATGGTGTTGGAACACTGAATGCCAAAATCAACAGTGTTATTAACTTTATAAGTCACAATGTTAAAACTAGGTTAAACTTCTTTTTAATTACAGTGGGTAGAGTGTTTGCCTTGTAGGCTACTGACCCAGGTTCAATACCCAGCATTTCAGATGGCCCCCAAGCTTGCCAGGAGTAATTTTTAAGCACTGAGTCTGGAGTAACTCCTTCACAGCTCTGGGTGTGGCCAAAAACAAACCAAAAAATTACAAGTTTTTAAATTAAAAAATAAAAATAGGAATGGGAGATGGAAGGAAGGAAGGAAGGAAGGAAGGAAGGAAGGAAGGAAGGAAGGAAGGAAGGAAGGAAGGAAGGAAGGAAGGAAGGAAGGAAGGAAGGAAGGAAGGAAGGAAGGAAGGAAGGAAAGAGGGAGGGAGAGGGAGGGAGGGAAGGAAGGAAAATTCTAAAAAGTCTACCAGAAAGCTTCTGGAAACAATAGATTTGTATAGTAAACTGACAGGCTACAAAAGTAATATGCAAAAATCCATGGCTTTTTTGGGGGGTGGGGGGTGGGTCACACTCGGCAGCACTTAGGGGTTACCCCTGACTCCACTCAGAAATCACTCCTGGCAAGCTTGGGGGACAATATGGGATGCCAGGAATCAAACCAGGGTCTGTCCAGGATTGACCGCATGCAAGGCAAAAGCCCTACCACTGTGCTATTGCTCCAGCCCCAATCCATGGCTTTTCTAGAAGCAAATAATGAAAGAAAAGAAAAAGTATCAAAAAAATTAATTCTATTCACAATTGTGCTTCAGAAAATCAATTTAACTGAAGAGATGAAAGATCTATATTAAAAACAACAACAGGGGCCAGGCGGTGGCGCTCGAGGTAAGGTGCCTGCCTTACCTGCGCTAGCCTAGGAGACGGACCGCGGTTCGATCCCCCGGCGTCCCATATGGTCCCCCAAGCCAGGAGCGACTTCTGAGCGCATAGCCAGGAGTAACCCCTGAGCGTCACCGGGTGTGGCCCAAACACCAAAAAAAAAAAAACAAAAAACAAAAAACAAAAAAAAAAAAAACAACAACAAAAACTATGAAACTCTGCTTCAAGAAATTAAAAAAAAAAGACACAAGGAAATGGAAACGTATACCCTGCTCATGGATTGAGAGAATTAACATCTTTAAAATGTCAATACTTACCAAAGCATTGTATAGATTTAATGCAATCCCTATAAAAAATACTTAAGACATTATTTAACGTGGGTCAGACACTCTTGGAATCCATTTGGAACAATAAACATCCATGAATAGCTAGAGCAATCCTTGGCAAAAAGAAGATGAGAGGAATCACTTTCCCCAACTTCAACCTGTACTATAAAGCAGTACTCATTAAAATAGCATTAAAATAAAGACAGATCCTCAGAACAATAAAATAGACTAGAATACTCAGAAATGGGCGCACAGGTTGACTATCAAGTAATGTTTGATGAAGGGTCAAAAAATAAAAAGTGCAACAACGATGACCTGCTCTACAGGACATGGTTCTCTCTATTGCCCCTTAAGTGTGAGATGAAACGAGAGAATGCTCTGCATCATCCTGACTGCTATAGGAGACATGTAGACTCCAGGATCTTTAATACAGAAGCATGATACCAACAACAGAGACTATGTGAGGAATGGAGGTGTATTGCCACTACAGACGATGACTTGAATTGGACAAACTAGTTTGCCTGGAGCCTAGAGTCAGTCCTGTGCCAGGAAACTTCAGGGGTAGGGTCTCCATCTATTTAGACCATAATTTGTCTTTCCATGTCCCTTATGTTTTGGTGGGCCTATGCAAACAAATGCCACTTTAATATCGTTTTTTACTATGGTCCCTTGACTCCAATCCTTAAGAAAAACAACCCACTAAAACTTTTGAGGTTAATTTAAATTAGTAAGCATGTGCATGGATCTAGATAAATGTACTTTGCCCTCAATGTTTAAAGAGTTACATAAGTCTAATATCTTTAGATTATATGGTGTGCTGCTAAGAAATAATATGTACTACAACGGGGGATTTGAGGGACAAAGTAATTGTATGGTACATGGGTTCAGTTTTGTTTTTCTTAATGTTCTTTGGCTGAAAGTATAAGGCTGGGATAGCATCGATGGGACTACTGAGAATCCTGTTTATGGGTGATTGGGCTTCCACTGTAACTTTACCCTGTCCTCTTTCTTTGCATCTTTGTTGTCATAATTAAAAAAAAAAAAAAAAAAAAAAAAAAAAAAAAAAAAACAAAATTCAAAAAAAAAAAAAAAAAAAAAAAAAAAAAAATAAAAAGTGGAGAGAACACTACATGATCTCGTTCTGCTGCAAAACATTTCAAACTCCATAAGATCATAGTGTGGGATGAAAATGTGCTCTGGATCTTACACTCCCCCCTCCAGGCAATCTCAAAAGACTTAATGGGAATATCAATGTTTTCTTTGTATATTTATTTCCTTAATAGTTATTACTCAGTGTGTTTATTTTCATATGTAGAGGTAGCCTTCTCTATCCCTTTTTGGTTTTCTTTTCTTTTTGCTTGTTTTGGTTCTGCTTAGTAAGAAATTCTAATAGAAAAGTCTTGCTTGGGATAAGAGCTCAAGTCAAAACCAGGACACAGAAATTGTATAACCTGTCATTTTTATCCCTAAAAGCACCTACAATATAATATGGTACCATTCCTTTTAGCATAGGCACACTAAAATGGAAAATAGTAAGTATAGAAATAAGTTCTTATCTACTAGGGATAAGAACCCATAAATTTTATAATATAGGGGCACCTTTCACCCTGAACATTTGTCATGGGGACTCAACTTACACTTCATATGATAGGACATCGACCATCCAACCCCAAACCCTGGATCCCAACCTTAGGACTTGCACAGTTCTTGCATCAGCACCACGAATCAAACTTCACACACACACACACACACACACACACACACACACACACACACCCTTTGGGGGAAGCCCTAATACCACTCTGGCACCAACTTGAGCCAGGGTAGGTTTATTTGACACCCTGATGATGAGAAAACAGCAACAATCTGGATCTAAGGGAAGGTTGCCCTACCTTATCATCTTACAGTGAGATGAAATCAAAAGAGCCTCCATCCTAAGATCTGTAAAAAATCAACATCACTAATTACAGAAAACTGACTACAACAGCCATGACTGAACAGAACTTTTCCTGAGAACATAAAGATTCTATCCTAGGCATTGTCCTAGGATCTGTGCAAAAAACAAGATCTCTTCAACTACTGAGCATAAATTTTCCTGGCACCAAAAAGAAAGACCTTGGGGTTTGACAACCAACAGGTTACTCCAAGGGTAGAGACACCCTGTATCTCTTAGGCCAAGAGAATTTCCTTTCCAATTTCCCCAATATTTACTATGCTTATCCCTCCCCCCAAAAAATTGCCACCGTTGCCCCCATTTTTAATTTTTTTTTTGTTTTTTTTTTGTTTTTTTTTTTGTTTGTTTGTTTTAGAGTCACACCCCAGTGGTGCTCAGGGTTTACTTCTAGCTCTGTGCTCAGAAGTCACTCCTGGTGGCTTGGGGAACCATATGGGATGCCAGGATTCAAACCAGGGTTCATTCTGTGTTGGCCATGTGCAAGGCAAATGCCTTACTGCTGTGCAATCACTCCGGCCTCCATTTTTTAATTTTTTAATTGAATTTATTTTTTTTGTTTATTTGTTTTTGGGACACACCCAGCGGTGCTCAGGGGTTACTCCTAGCTGTCTGCTCAGAAAAAGCTCCTGGCAGGCACGGGGGACCATATGGGACACCGGGATTCGAACCAACCACCTTAGGTCCTGGATCAGCTGCTTACAAGGCAAACGCCACTGTGCTATCTCTCCGGGCCCGAATTTATTTTTTATTTTTATTTCTTCCTCCTTTTAATTTTATTTATAGTTATAGTTTCTAGACAGGGACTCCCACACTTTTTTTTTACAGAACCATAGACATGAATCATCTTGTTCTGCCTCATATTTCTATGTCTTCCTACAAACTGAGAAAATAAAAGTGGATGGCACCCAGGGCCAAGCAGTCTCAGAAGCAATGAATAGAAATTTAAAAAAGGTCAAACCTAAATATATTGAAACCAAAGTCAATGGCAATAGAATCAAAAGACCCAAATAACAAACTATACACAAAAGGGACCTGTTACACTAGCAGTCCCAGGGGCTAAGAGTGGAGGTATGGAAGGCATGCTGGGAACAGGGGTGGAGGGAGAACAACACTGGTGGTGGGAATTGCCCTGATTGGGGAAGGGGACACACCTTGAAATGCTCAAGTGTTACTCCTGGCTTTGCACTCAGACATTACTCCTGGCATTGCTCAGGTGATCATATAGGATGGATGCCAGGGACCCAGGTCCAGTCATGTGCAAAGAAAATGCCCTACCCACTGCATTTTCTCTCTAGCCCTGACATAGATTACTCTTAAAATTAGATATTCCTAATATTTTTGCTGTGGTTGCAATTTTTTGCAGCTGCAATTTTGATAAATGCATATGTCTGTGTAAAACTTTTACATTTTTAAAGAAGTGATTTTTTTTGTTTTTTTTTCAAGAGAAGGAAAATCATCTTTATTAAATAATAAATTGTAAGTGCTCTATATTGAACAGTGTATGAAATTGTCTATATTTTTATTAATAATATAATTTTAATTTTGATCATAGTGGCTTACATATTGTTGACAATAATATTTTAGGTACATGTTAACTTAATATCAGGGAATTCTCATCACAGAATTGTTCTCCCTACACCTCTGTCCCCATCCTACCTCCCATATCTTCCTCCCTCACCCCCGGGGCTTCGAGAATACATGGTCTCTTCTGTGCCTAACTTGCTACTCAGTGGTCTTACACCTGTTTGGTCTTGGTAGCTCACTTATTTCCTTCTGTAACTGGGAGGCGGGACTAGATAGATAAAGTTACACGGTTTTGTTTGAAGAAGAGAAAAGTAATAAACTGGGGTAAAAATAAAATACGCCGAAAATGAGCAGAGTCCTCTAGAGGCTTTCATCATGCGTTTGAGAGATGAAGGGGGAAAAGCTGAATCACTCTAACAGTACAAAAAGAAGTGTCAAATAAAATATCCAGTGAGCACTCCAACAATAAAGGTAAGCACCACATAAAAGCCATGATTTTGAAATAAAAACATGGCAGAGCACATTAAGAAAGAAAAGGAAGAAAACAAATATATAAATATAAATGGAGACAACTGCAATAACCACATTAAAACAATGAAATTGACAAAAACTAGATGGATAAATAAAAAAAGGAGAAAAAATGTTTTGTGCTATTTTTCCCCTCCTGCACAGGCACAGTAAATATTGGGGTCATTCAAAAAGGAATTCCCTTGGCCTAAGAGCTACAGGGTTTCTCCACCCTTGGAGTATATTGTCATGGGATTAACTATAGACTTCGTTCAGGTTCATTTACTCTCCCCCTTGGTGCTTTTGGAAGACTTCTGCTCCGTCCTAGGTGATAAAGTCAGACCTTTGTATCTAAAGATCTTGGTATCTACACAAATCAAGGGGTGGAACTTATGATGAAGTCTTTGTGGTTCTAGAAGTTCTGCTCCCTCAGTGTCAATTTAATCCGTCTTCTGTGGTTGGTGGTCTTGGTTTTTGCGTTGATCCTAGGATGTTTCCAGAAGACCAATTCCGTTGCAATTGTCTCAGACAGACCTTTGGAACTGGAGATCATGGTTGTTGTCCAGGCCATAGCTCAAATTCTAGACTAGGGCTTTTATATTGGTCCTAGGATACATACAGTTTGGTCATGGTTCCATCAGCCAGTCATCTGTAGATCGCAATCTTGGCTTTTGGACAGACCAAAGGGTGACAAGTCTTCTGATTTTGTCTTATCGTTAGCTGGTGGGGTAGGATAACCTGCTCTTAGGTCAAGTTGTTCCCATTTTCCTCATTGTCAGGATATCATTTTAGAGCTGGCACTTGATGGTGTCCCAGCAGTATTAAGGATGTCCCAGATGGGATTTGTTTCCTGTAGCTGTTGTGAAGAACTGTGTCATTTCTATGTCTGGGATCCAGGATTTAAGGCTGAACAGTTGGTGTCTAATCACCTGGTGTCTACATTGGGTCCATGTGACATATTTTCAAGGTGGGAGATGTCCCCTGTATTGTAAACAAGTATGAGTTCTTATCCCTAGTAGATAAGAGCTTATTTTTGTACCTAAGATTTCCCCTTTTTTTTAGTGTGTCTTTGCAGGAGGAAATGGTACTACATTATATTGTTGGTGCATTTGGGGGTAAAAAGAGAAGAAAACAGAACAGGTCACACTCCCAAAAAATATAGAAAATAGAAATAAAACTATATGTGCTCTCATAAATATATAAAAAATGAAATAACAAGGTAATTAAAGGAACAAAATGATGCAATAGACTATCTTACATTTGGGGGGAAAGCAGGTAAAGAGGTACTGTGTAGAGGTCTTATACTTATGATGGAAATATAGGTTTCCCCATTGTCTTTTGGGATTTTCTTGTGGTGTGTGGGTTCCCGAGCGCCTTTTCGTCACGCACACTGACCTTCTTCAGATTGGTAAGAGAATTGCGGCAGGAAGGTCTTGGGAAAAGTTCTTGCTTTGGGGGTACTTTTAGAGCTAAGTCCGTTTTCAAGTAACAGTCCATATTAGGAAGAGTTGGTAAAGAGGGACGCGCAGAATGAGTCAGCAGGGGAGTTGGTTGGCTCTTCTTGCCGGAGATGAGGTGTGGGTTTGACTGGATGTCCCTTCACTTGGATGCTGGATACTGGTTCGTTGGGGTAGAAGGTTGGTCTTGATGCCTAATGGATTAGAACTGAGGGTGAAGAGTTTTAATAAGGTGGGGAATCTGGATGGGGTTGGGGCGGGGTGTGCAGGGATAGTCGGATATCCAAAGGGGGGGAAGGGGAAAGTATATAGAAGGGGCAGGAAAGAAGAAAAGAGAAAATACATTAAAAAGAAAAGGAGAAGAGAGAAGAAGAAGATGAAGAAGAAGAAGAAGAAGATGATGAAGAAGATGATGAAGAAGAAGATGAAGATGAAGAAGATGATGAAGAAGAAGATGAAGAAGAAGAAGAAGAAGAAGAAGAAGAAGAAGAAGAAGAAGAAGAAGAAGAAGAAGAAGAAGAAGAAGAAGAAGAAGAAGAAGAAGAAGGGGCTCCCTGTGTGTGACACCAGGCGGGGAAAATCCGCGAAAGTACACCGGCCCAGTGGGGCTCAGCTGTGAAAGACTGTGAGTGTGACCTGTCTATGTCTGTCTACTGTCCTCTTGCGTGAAACTCTTGCGAGTGGGGCAAAAAGAGCCTCCAGAAACCTCGCTCGCCCAGACGACATTTTCAGGGAGGGACTTCAGAGCATAAAAACCGGCTATCCTTTGCAAAAGCTGGCTCCCTGTGTGTGACACCAGGCGGGGAAAATCCGCGAAAGTACACCGGCCCAGTGGGGCTCAGCTGTGAAAGACTGTGAGTGTGACCTGTCTATGTCTGTCTACTGTCCTCTTGCGTGAAACTCTTGCGAGTGGGGCAAAAAGAGCCTCCAGAAACCTCGCTTGCCCAGACGCCATTTTCAGGGAGGGACTTCAGAGCATAAAAGCCGGCTATCCTTTGCAAAAGCTGGCTCCCTGTGTGTGACACCAGGCGGGGAAAATCCGCGAAAGTACACCGGCCCAGTGGGGCTCAGCTGTGAAAGACTGTGAGTGTGACCTGTCTATGTCTGTCTACTGTCCTCTTGCGTGAAACTCTTGCGAGTGGGGCAAAAAGAGCCTCCAGAAACCTCGCTCGCCCAGACGACATTTTCAGGGAGGGACTTCAGAGCATAAAAACCGGCTATCCTTTGCAAAAGCTGGCTCCCTGTGTGTGACACCAGGCGGGGAAAATCCGCGAAAGTACACCGGCCCAGTGGGGCTCAGCTGTGAAAGACTGTGAGTGTGACCTGTCTATGTCTGTCTACTGTCCTCTTGCGTGAAACTCTTGCGAGTGGGGCAAAAAGAGGCTCAGAGGAGCACGGCCGCTCCGCTTCGCTACGCGGCCGTGCACTCTTTCTAAGGAAAGAACTCCATTGCAACAAGAAGGAAAAATCACACTAAGAACGGCGCTATATCACAGAAGCAAACATTTCTCTCTGGACTGTCTTCTCTGTTACATGCTCGGGCCTAAGATTTGACCCAGTGTGAGGCTTCATCCACGGAGGACTCCCCTCCCTTAGAGGCAAGTCAGCCCATCCAGAAAGGGAGGAGCCAGAGGAGTGTGCTGCCTACATCATATAGACAATGAATACCACTACAACACGTAGAAAAACCCACAATACAAATGTGACAATGGGGAAACAGCGCAGGCCAGCATCAGACATAGAGAATGAAGATGACAATTCTGAGGACCAGATAATGACTGAACAACTAATCAACCTCTCAGATAAGGACTTTAGACTAGCAATATGGAAGGTGCTCAACAGACTCCAAGAAACCATGGATCGAGTTGAACAGAACACTAATAAGAACCAAGAAAATATGAAGGCAGAAATGACAAAACTCCAAACTGAAATAACATGTCAACTAACAGGCCTGAAAAACTCAGTAAACGAAGTGAATGACAAAATGGATAAGCTCTGGGACAGGGTATCAGAAGCTGAGAATAGACTTGGTGCTGTGGAAGATGAGATACATAACAATTCCATACAGCAGGAGAGATTGGACAAAAAACTTAAAGCAAATGAGCAGACAATGGAAAAATTAGTCAAAGAATGGGAACAGACGAAAATAGAAGTCTATGATAAGATCAACAGAAACAACTTAAGAATCATTGGAGTCCCAGAGACCCAGGAAGAAAATTTCCAGGAAGAATCAATGGTCAAGAACATCATTAAAGAGAAACTTCCAGAGCTAAAGAATATATGTGATCAAATCCTGCATGCCCGAAGAGTACCAACCAAAAGAGACCCCAGAAAAACCACCCCAAGACACATCCTAGTCACAATGACAAATCCCACAGATAGAGACAGAATTCTGAAAACAGCAAGATCAAAAGGGGAAATCATGTTCAAGCAAGCTTCCCTGAGATTTACAGCAGACCTGTCACCAGAAACGCTCAATGCCAGAAAGCAGTGGTGGGATATTGTGACAAGACTGAATGAAATGAATGCTTCACCCAGAATACTATACCCAGCAAAACTCACTTTCCGGTTTGATGGAAGAATACATGGTTTCACAGACAAAAAACAGCTCAGAAACTTCACAGACACAAAACCAGTCTTAAGAGAAAAACTGAAAGACCTAATCTAAGACAAGACTACCCAAAAGACACACCAAATTTTGAAATAAAGATGGCGTTAAATCCCAGGACAATTCTTTCTCTCAACGTCAATGGACTAAATGCACCAGTTAAGAGACACAGAGTGGCTAAATGGATCAAAAAACTCAATCCAACCTTCTGCTGCCTACAAGAAACGCACCTGAATAGTCAGAACAAACATAGACTCAAAATAAAAGGCTGGAGAAAAGTTATCCAAGCAAACAACACCCATAAAAAAGCTGGAGTGGCCATACTAATATCAGATAATGCAAACTTTATACTCAGGAAGGTTGTAAGGGACAAAGACGGACATTTTATATTAATCAAGGGGTACGTAGAGCAGGAAGAATTCACTCTCCTAAACATATATGCACCGAATGAGGGGCCAGCAAAATATTTAATACAACTGCTGACAAATCTGAAAAATAATATCAACAACAACACAATAATTGTGGGGGACCTTAACACGGCTTTGTCAACACTGGACAGGTCAACAAGACTGAAACCCAACAAGAATATACTAGACCTGAGGAGAGAAATGGAAGAAAGAGGCCTAGTGGATATATATAGGACACTCCATCCCCAGAAACCTGGATACACATTCTTCTCCAATGTACATGGGACATTCTCCAGGATAGACTACATGCTGGCACATAAAACATACCTCCATAAGATCAAGAGGATAGAAATTTTGCAGACTACCTTCGCTGACCACAAGGCTCTGAAATTATTTGTGAACTCCAAAGGGACTCAGAAGAAACACTTTAACACCTGGAAGTTAAACAGCCTCATGCTCAATAACCAGTGGGTCCGAGATGAAATCAAGGAGGAAATAAAAAGGTTCCTGGAAACAAATGACAATAAAGACACAAACTCTCAGAACTTATGGGACACAGCAAAAGCAGTACTGAGAGGAAAATTTATAGCTTTGCAAGCACACATCAGGAAGGAAGAAGGAGCTTACCTGAGTAGCTTAATGACACAGCTAATAGAACTAGAAAATGCTCAACAAAAGGACCCAAGAACAGGAAGACAGAAGGAAATAACAAAGCTGAGAGCAGAAATCAACGAAGTGGAAACTCAAAAAACAATCCGAAAGATCAACGAAAGCAGAAGTTGGTTCTTTGAAAAAATAAACAAGATTGATAGACCACTGGCAAACCTAACAAAGAAAGAGAGAGAGAGAAACTTGATAACTCGTATCAGGAATGAAAAAGGAGAGATCACTACTGATATGACAGAGATTCAAAGGGTAATCAGAAACTACTTTGAAAAACTCTACGCCACTAAAAATGAGAACCTGGAAGAAATGGATAAATTCTTGGACTCTTATAATCTTCCACGGTTGAAGGAAGAGGATGTAGCATATCTAAACACCCCCATCACCATTGATGAAATTAAAACAGTAATCAAATGTCTGCCGAAAAACAAAAGCCCAGGTCCAGATGGATTCACTAATGAATTCTATCAAACTTTCCAAGAGGAACTACTGCCAATCTTGGCAAGACTCTTTCATGAAATTGAACAAACAGAAACACTTCCAAATAGCTTTTATGAAGCCAACATCACCTTGATACCTAAACCAGACAGAGACGCTACCAAAAAAGAAAATTACAGACCAATATCACTGATGAATGCAGATGCAAAGATCCTCAACAAAATCCTGGCAAATAGGATTCAATGCCTCATTAAGAAGATCATCCACTACGATCAAGTAGGTTTCATCCCAGGAATGCAAGGCTGGTTTAACATCCGTAAATCTATCAACATAATACACAACATCAATAACAAGAAAAATAAAAACCACATGATCATATCAATAGATGCAGAGAAAGCATTTGATAAGGTCCAACACCCATTCTTGATCAAAACTCTCAGCAAGATGGGAATGGAGGGAACCTTTCTCAATATAGTGAAGGCCATCTACCACAAGCCAGTGGCAAATATTATCCTCAATGGAGAAAAACTGAAAGCCTTCCCTCTAAATTCTGGCACAAGACAAGGCTGTCCTCTCTCACCACTCCTATTCAACATAGCACTGGAAGTACTTGCTATAGCGATTAGGCAAGAAAAGGATATCAAGGGAATCCAGATAGGAAAGGAAGAAGTCAAGCTCTCACTGTTTGCAGATGACATGATACTCTACTTAGAAAACCCTAAAGACTCTATCAAAAAGCTTCTAGAAACAATAGACTCATATAGCAAGGTGGCAGGCTACAAAATTAACACACAAAAATCAATGGCCTTTCTATACACCAACAGTAATAAAGAAGAAATGGACATTAAGAAAACAACCCCATTCACAATAGTACCACACAAACTCAAATATCTTGGAATCAACTTGACTAAATATGTGAAGGACCTATACAAAGAAAACTATAAAACTCTGCTCCAAGAAATAAGAGAGGACACACGGAAATGGAAACACATACCCTGCTCATGGATTGGCAGGATTAACATCATCAAAATGTCAATACTCCCCAAGGCATTATACAGATTTAATGCCATCCCTCTAAAGATACCCATGACATTCTTCAAAGAAGTGGATCAGACACTTTTGAAATTCATTTGGAACAATAAACACCCTCGAATAGCTAAAGCAATCATTGGGAAAAAGAATATGGGAGGAATTACTTTTCCCAACTTTAAACTGTACTACAAAGCAACAGTTATCAAAACAGCATGGTATTGGAATAAGGATAGGTCCTCAGATCAGTGGAATAGGCTTGAATACTCAGAAAATGTTCCCCAGAGATACAACCATCTAATTTTTGATAAAGGAGCAGGAAATCCTAAATGGAGCAGGGAAAGCCTCTTCAACAAGTGGTGTTGGCACAATTGGATAGCCACTTGCAAAAAATTAAACTTAGACCCCCAGCTAACATCATGTACAAAGGTAAAATCCAAATGGATTAAAGACCTCGATATCAGCCCCAAAACCATAAGATATATAGAACAGCACATAGGCAAAACACTACAGGACATTACAGGCATCTTCAAGGAGGAAACTGCACTCTCCAAGCAAGTGAAAGCAGAGATTAACAGATGGGAATATATTAAGCTGAGAAGCTTCTGCACCTCAAAGGAAATAGTGCCCAGGATACAAGAGCCACCCACTGAGTGGGAGAAACTATTCACCCAATACCCATCAGATAAGGGGCTAATCTCCAAAATATACAAGGCACTGACAGAACTTTACAAGAAAAAAACATCTAACCCCATCAAAAAATGGGGAGAAGAAATGAACAGACACTTTGACAAAGAAGAAATACGCATGGCCAAAAGACACATGAAAAAATGTTCCACATCACTAATCATCAGGGAGATGCAAATCAAAACAACGATGAGATACCACCTCACACCCCAGAGAATGGCACACATCACAAAGAATGAGAATAAACAGTGTTGGCGGGGATGTGGAGAGAAAGGAACTCTTATCCACTGCTGGTGGGAATGCTGTCTAGTTCAACCTTTATGGAAAGCGATATGGAGATTCCTCCAAAAACTGGAAATCGAGCTCCCATACGATCCAGCTATACCACTCCTAGGAATATACCCTAGGAACACAAAAATACAATACAAAAACCCCTTCCTTACACCTATATTCATTGCAGCTCTATTTACCATAGCAAGACTCTGGAAACAACCAAGATGCCCTTCAACAGATGAATGGCTAAAGAAACTGTGGTACATATACACAATGGAATATTATGCAGCTGTCAGGAGAGATGAAGTCATGAAATTTTCCTATACATGGATGTACATGGAATCTATTATGCTGAGTGAAATAAGTCAGAGAGAGAGAGAAAAACGCAGAATGGTCTCACTCATCTATGGGTTTTAAGAAAAATGAAAGACACCCTTGTAATAATAATTTTCAGACACAAAAGAGAAAAGAGCTGGAAGTTCCAGCTCACCTCAGGAAGCTCACCACAAAGAGTGATGAGTTTAGTTAGAGAAATAACTACATTTTGAACTGTCCTAATATTGAGAATGTATGAGGGAAATGTAGAGCCTGTTTAGGGTACAGGCGGGGGTTGGGTGGGGAGGAGGGTGATTTGGGACTTGGGTGATGGGAATGTTGCACTGGTGATGGGTGGTGTTCCTTTTATGACTGAAACCCAAACACAATCATGTATGTAATCAAGGTGTTTAAATAAAAAAAAAATTAAAAAAAAAAAAAAAAAAAAAAGAAGAAGAAGAAGAAGAAGAAGAAGAAGAAGAAGAAGAAGAAGAAGAAGAAGAAGAAGAAGAAGAAGAAGAAGAAGAAGAAAGAGTGAGAAGAGAGGAGAGAAGAGCAAGGGAATTCTAGTTTGCTTGAATGTGTTCGATGAGTAGGGCCTGTAGTATAAGTCTGTAGGTTACTGTTGCTGCTTCGGTGGTCTGGCTCGTCACGTGCTTCAAGTCCTAAAAGAAGGTATAACCTAGAGATAAAGTGTATGTTAAAGAGTTTTCTCGGGACATTCTCGTAGTGCCAGCCGGGTATGGTATCTCGTGTGACTGAGCCCCGAGATGCCAAAATAAGTGATTTTTATTTTATAATACCTAGTAGTAAAAGAAACATAATATACTTTCATTAAAACTAACTTTATTGGGTGCCAGAACAATAATATTATCATACACCTGTAAAATCACTTTACTTTTTCCTTTCACCTTTTCTGAGTTAATTGGAACAAGGATGCTTAATTATGTAAACCCTGACCCATAGGTGATGTATGTTAAACTCTGGCTAATAAAAGTGACAGAGAAAGCAGCAGAGAACTAGAAGCTTGGCTAGCTCAGTAAGATCCAATAGATTACTCAACATCCCCTAGCTAAAATGCATCTTTTCCAGTAACTCTGTCTGGTTTCTTTAGTGTCATTCCTTGCTGCCCACAAAGTCCATTCTAGGGTTGACATGAACAC
Organism: Suncus etruscus; assembly: GCF_024139225.1. Taxonomy (NCBI): domain Eukaryota; kingdom Metazoa; phylum Chordata; class Mammalia; order Eulipotyphla; family Soricidae; genus Suncus; species Suncus etruscus. The sequence goes on along the minus strand of NC_064857.1, from coordinate 30,445,385 downwards.
AAACACAATGAATACTGTGAACTGCAAGCAGCTGAAAGCAAACTACAGGCGGCAGCCATCAGTTCCCAGGAAACCAGCCAATCAGCAACCCCCAAATTACCCTCACAAATAGTACAACAGTTAGGGCACTTGCTTTGCATGAGGCAAACGAATTTAATCCTCAGCACCCCTCATGCTTCCCAAATCTCACTAGAAGTGATCCCTGCTCACAAAACCAGGAGTAAGCCATAATCATCATAATCATGTGTTTAGATCATAATCATAATTATGTGTTTAGATATGAAAACTAAACACATCCCAGTTTCTTCTAGCAAAAGGATAAAATGTTCTTTTTATCTCTCTTTCTTTATATATATTATATATGTTATATTATATTATATTATTTTATATTATATTATTATATTATATTATATATATTCGTGGGGGGAACAAAATATAAAGTAGGGGGCCAGAGGCTAAGGGTCAAGACCTTCATGTGGCCGATTCCAATTTGATATCACATGCCCCCCCCCAAAAAAAAAAAAAAAAAACACTGCCAGATGTAGCCATGGAGCCACAACCATAGCCAGGGTGTGGCCCAGGTTATCTACAGCACCTCAGGGCCCAAGCAGCACTACATAGATCTCTTACCTGGCACTGAGGAACGGGTGGAAAATCACTGGAGAAATTCACCAGCCTCCTGACCAACAATTGGGAGGTTTTTCCAATCCCTGAAAAAAATTTCTAAGAGTGAGTGACTGAATGACATTTACACTGCAGAGGAATAGGAAGAGGAAGAAACTCCCATTTTCCTAAATATATCCTATGTAGATAAAGGCTGTGATGATAATCATTTGCAAAAATTCTTATCAAATTATGTTCCATTTCCCAACAAGAAGATTGACTTCTATACTTTTTATTATAATTTTAGTAAAGAAAGCAAGGTATTTTATATTTTTATTTTGTAATATATAATATAATAAATTTATATACTATGTATTGTATAATTTTAATATATTAATATAATGCTTGTTTCTTCTCATATTGAGAGAAATGTGTTATTATTTCAATCTCTCCCATTTGGAATTGCATTCTCTTGTTCACATCCTAATCCTTGTGGACCTTATCTTTATTTTCTCCTAATAATCCTGACCAGATAAAACTTTCGTCTGCGAGCCCTCAGCGTCTTTATTTTATATCTAAGTCATCTTCCCAGTCAATGAACCTCCCTAAAAGATTAATGTAGTTTGAACTTTTATAGAGGAATATCATTTGTGTGCTGTCATATTTAGCACAAATGGTACTTCAGTCACAGCTCAGTAATATTTCAGCATATTATTTCCAAGACATTTGAGAGTTTAAAGAATTATTGAAGGGCACACTACTCATTTGGTAATAAGGCAGAGAGCCCTGTCATCTACATATGATTTCAACAAATGGAATCACTGCTAATTTCAGTGCATGTAGCAAAATAGCTGTGATAATAAACCAGGTTAACTATCCCACTGGAAGAAACAGATGACTTAAGTCTTACTAAGGACTCCAAGGACTGAAGTACTGAAAAGGTAAAAGGATCCTAGAAATTGAGGACAAGATACTATAAAATAATCTTCTCTCATTGAATATATGCCCCTGAAACTTTGGTTTTACCCACCTTTCCTGTGAAGTCACAGTTCTTACTTGTCCATTATTATCTACAAATGCTGCTAAGCTGTACAAGCAACTTGTAGCATGATCCTTATATTGACAGTCAATGAAAAGGAATAAAAATTAACGTCACTTAAGGGGAAATCATGATCACATCCAATGTGATGTATTTGGTTAAGATAGTTTTTGATGACTGCAGCTTTATAAAGAGCATGGGTAAGGTCCAAAGCAATAATATAGCAAGTAAGGCATTTGCCTTGCATGCAGCCAACCCAAGCTGGACCCTGGCATCCCATATGATCCCCTAACCCCACCAGGAACATGCCATAAGCACTACTGGCTATGGCCCAAAAAACAATAATAAAGAAAGAAATGAATAAAGATCATGGGCAAAACTAGTTTGTCATCATTTTGTTGACATTAAATTATCATACATGTCTTAGACCTTCATACCACATATGTAATTCTGAATGAAAAACTATGACCAGAATTAGCTTTGGGAACTCCTCTTCAGTGGCATATTCAAAACCTCTTAATTTTGTTTCATTGGTAGAAGTTTTGTCTTGCATGAGTGAGACCCTGAGTTTGATTCCCACAAATAACCAAAAATAAATATATAATATTTAATTAATCAAAAAGTAATCAGCCATTCTTTTTTGGGGGGGGGGCCACACCCAGCATTGCTCTGGGGTTACTCCTGGCTGTCTGCTCAGAAATAGCTCCTGGCAGGCACAAAGGACCATATGGGACACCGGGATTCGAACCAACCACCTTTGGTCCTGGGTCAGCTGCTTGCAAGGCAAACGCCGCTGTGCTATAATCAGCCATTCTTAATTTTTATATTATTTGGTCTGTTTTGGGACCAAACTAGCTTACTACTACTTTGTGCTCAGGGTTTACTACCACTTTGTGCTCAGGGATTGCTCCAGAAAAGCCCAAGTGACCATATGGAGTGCCAGAGATTGAGCCTGGGTCAGCTGTCCCTCTTTTAATTTTAAATTAGCTGAGGTAGGTTTTCAATAAGTAAAATGATAACAAAAGTATTGATATGTAGCTCCAAAAAGGAACTGCATTATATCTATTAAAATCTAAATCAATGTACATCCACATATAGAAAAATTTCATTACTTCATCTCTCCTGATGGCTGCATAATATTTCATTCTATATATGTACCACAGTTTATTTTTTTTTTTGTGGTTTTTGGGTCACACCCAGCAGTGCTCAGGGGTTATTCCTGGCTTCATGCTCAGAAATTGCTCCTGGTAGGCACGGGGGACCATATGGGACGCCGGGATTCGAACCGATGACCTTCTGCATGAAAGGCAAACGCCTTACCTCCATGCTATCTCTCCGGCCCTTCTTTAGCCATTAGATGTACATGGATGAGTTATGTTGAGTTAAATAAGTCAATGGGAGAGAGATAGACACAGAATAGTCTCACTCATCAATGATAGCTTTTAAGAAAAATTAAAGACATTATTGTAAGAAGGCCCAGAGACAATAGAGTTAAGGGCTGGAAGGGCCAAAAGGACCGGCTCATAATTTGAAGCTCACCACAAAGAGTGCTGAATGCTATTAGGGAAATAACTACACTAACAACTAGCATGACAATGTTAAAGAATGAGAGTAGACTGCCTGTCACTAATACATCAGGGATGAGAGAGGAGGGGGCATTGGTAGTGGGAATGTTGCACTGGTGAAGAGGGGTATTCTGTTTATGACTGAAACTCAACTACAAACATGCTTGTAATTGTGGTGCTTAAATAAAGATTTATTAACAATGTGAAAAAAAATCTAAATCAAGGCCATAGAGAAATACTATGGTGGCTTGGAAAACTACTTTTATAAGCAAATGACCACAAGACCAAGTTCCTAGTGTCAGCATAGCTACCAAGTATTAGCCTGGCAGTACTATTGTCAATAATCCCTGAACCACAGCATTTTCCAGCTTCATCATAGTCTGGAAGTACCTCATAGAGGTGTGACCCCCCTCCCAAAAAAAAAATGATGCAACTAAAGAGATATTCTAGTGCCATAGCATGGAAGGGTAACCCTAGGAAAACAGTGATCACCACATTAATCTCTGGTGAGCATCAATGTCTGGTGAGCATGACAACCATAACTTCCAGGCCTCAACTAAAGAGCACTGCAGTTCATGAAATGCAACCCTCAGGGATCCCTGCAACCCTTTGAAAGCACCATTACCTACACCCAAAGACAGCACAGCTAAAATGTTCTAAGAAATGCAGCCCTCGAAGTGTGCAACCCTGGTCATCTCAACAATTCCAAAGAGAAAAGGGAAAAAATAAGACTCCTAAAACAACTGTTTCATCTTTTTTTGTTTTGTTTTGTTTTTGTTTGGGGGCCACACCCGGTGATACTCAGGGGTTACTCCTGGCTATGCTCTCAAAAATTGCTCCCGGCTTGGGGGACCATATGAGACACTGGGGGATCAAACTGCAGTCCATCTTAGGTCAGCCGCGTGCAAGGCAAACGCCCTACAGCTACATCACTGCTCTGGCACCCCAGATATATTTTTAAAAAAATCTTTTACAAAAATCTAAATTAGTGACCAAAGCAAAAGTTTTGATTTCGAGAATCCCATATGGTCCCCTAAGCCTACCTCGAATGACTTCTGAGCATAGAGCCAGGACTAACTCCTGAGTGTCATTGGATGTGGTCAAAACAAACAAAATATAAATCAAAAAGTACCACATCACTCCGCTGCAGATTTATGTCCCCCTCCAAAAATTTTATTTAATCAAAGATATCATTTGGCTTATAATTGTATATAACTCTCACCACCACACCACCAAGAGACGTAGCAAATAAGTGTAGAATTATTAGATAAGTAAAGCACATGCAACATGATCTGGAGAGATAGTACAGCAAATAGGGCACTTGCCTTGCAGCAGACCTAGATTCCATCCCAAATGCCATATATAGTCCCACCAACAATGATCCCTGAGCACAGAGCCAGGAGTAGTCACTAAGTACTGTTGAAAGTCCCTCCCAAAGTAAATGATACACAACTAGAAAGTAAATGAATAGACTCGTCGGCGGTGCAAGGCCCGGGCTTCTTCCTCTACCTGGAGCGCTACCTGTGTGTGACACCAGGCGGGGAAAATCCGCGAAAGTACACCGGCCCAGTGGGGCTCAGCTGTGAAAGACTGTGAGTGTGACCTGTCTATGTCTGTCTACTGTCCTCTTGCGTGAAACTCTTGCGAGTGGGGCAAAAAGAGCCTCCAGAAACCTCGCTCGCCCAGACACCATTTTCAGGGAGGGACTTCAGAGCATAAAAACCGGCTAACCTTTGCAAAAGCTGGCTCCCTGTGTGTGACACCAGGCGGGGAAAATCCGCGAAAGTACACCGGCCCAGTGGGGCTCAGCTGTGAAAGACTGTGAGTGTGACCTGTCTATGTCTGTCTACTGTCCTCTTGCGTGAAACTCTTGCGAGTGGGGCAAAAAGAGGCTCAGAGGAGCACGGCCGCTCCGCTTCGCTAAGCGGCCGTGCACTCTTTCTAAGGAAAGAACTCCATTGCAACAAGAAGGAAAAATCACACTAAGAACGGCGCTATATCACAGAAGCAAACATTTCTCTCTGGACTGTCTTCTCTGTTGCATGCTCGGGCCTAAGATTTGACCCAGTGTGAGGCTTCATCCACGGAGGACTCCCCTCCCTTAGAGGCAAGTCAGCCCATCCAGAAAGGGAGGAGCCAGAGGAGTGTGCTGCCTACATCATATAGACAATGAATACCACCACAACACGTAGAAAAACCCACAATACAAGTGTGACAATGGGGAAACAACGCAGGCCAGCATCAGACATAGAGAATGAAGATGACAATTCTGAGGACCAGATAATGACTGAACAACTAATCAACCTCTCAGATAAGGACTTTAGACTAGCAATATGGAAGGTGCTCAACAGACTCCAAGAAACCATGGATCGAGTTGAACAGAACACTAATAAGAACCAAGAAAATATGAAGGCAGAAATGACAAAACTCCAAACTGAAATAACATGTCAACTAACAGGACTGAAAAAGTCAGTAAACGAAGTGAATGACAAAATGGATAAGCTCTGGGACAGGGTATCAGAAGCTGAGAATAGACTTGGTGCTGTGGAAGATGAGATACATAACAATTCCATACAGCAGGAGAGATTGGACAAAAAACTTAAAGCAAATGAGCAGACAATGGAAAAATTAGTCAAAGAATGGGAACAGACGAAAATAGAAGTCTATGATAAGATCAACAGAAACAACTTAAGAATCATTGGAGTCCCAGAGACCCAGGAAGAAAATTTCCAGGAAGAATCAATGGTCAAGAACATCATTAAAGAGAAACTTCCAGAGCTAAAGAATATATGTGATCAAATCCTGCATGCCCGAAGAGTACCAACCAAAAGAGACCCCAGAAAAACCACCCCAAGACACATCCTAGTCACAATGACAAATCCCACAGATAGAGACAGAATTCTGAAAACAGCAAGATCAAAAGGGGAAATCATGTTCAAGCAAGCTTCCCTGAGATTTACAGCAGACCTGTCACCAGAAACGCTCAATGCCAGAAAGCAGTGGTGGGATATTGTGACAAGACTGAATGAAATGAATGCTTCACCCAGAATACTATACCCAGCAAAACTCACTTTCCGGTTTGATGGAAGAATACATGGTTTCACAGACAAAAAAACAGCTCAGAAACTTCACAGACACAAAACCAGTCTTAAGAGAAAAACTGAAAGACCTAATCTAAGACAAGACTACCCAAAAGACACACCAAATTTTGAAATAAAGATGGCGTTAAATCCCAGGACAATTCTTTCTCTCAACGTCAATGGACTAAATGCACCAGTTAAGAGACACAGAGTGGCTAAATGGATCAAAAAACTCAATCCAACCTTCTGCTGCCTACAAGAAACGCACCTGAATAGTCAGAACAAACATAGACTCAAAATAAAAGGCTGGAGAAAAGTTATCCAAGCAAACAACACCCATAAAAAAGCTGGAGTGGCCATACTAATATCAGATAATGCAAACTTTATACTCAGGAAGGTTGTAAGGGACAAAGACGGACATTTTATATTAATCAAGGGGTACGTAGAGCAGGAAGAATTCACTCTCCTAAACATATATGCACCGAATGAGGGGCCAGCAAAATATTTAATACAACTGTTGACAAATCTGAAAAATAATATCAACAACAACACAATAATTGTGGGGGACCTTAACACGGCTTTGTCAACACTGGACAGGTCAACCAGACTGAAACCCAACAAGAATATACTAGACCTGAGGAGAGAAATGGAAGAAAGAGGCCTAGTGGATATATATAGGACACTCCATCCCCAGAAACCTGGATACACATTCTTCTCCAATGTACATGGGACATTCTCCAGGATAGACTACATGCTGGCACATAAAACATACCTCCATAAGATCAAGAGGATAGAAATTTTGCAGACTACCTTCGCTGACCACAAGGCTCTGAAATTATTTGTGAACTCCAAAGGGACTCAGAAGAAACACTTTAACACCTGGAAGTTAAACAGCCTCATGCTCAATAACCAGTGGGTCCGAGATGAAATCAAGGAGGAAATAAAAAGGTTCCTGGAAACAAATGACAATAAAGACACAAACTCTCAGAACTTATGGGACACAGCAAAAGCAGTACTGAGAGGAAAATTTATAGCTTTGCAAGCACACATCAGGAAGGAAGAAGGAGCTTACCTGAGTAGCTTAATGACACAGCTAATAGAACTAGAAAATGCTCAACAAAAGGACCCAAGAATAGGAAGACAGAAGGAAATAACAAAGTTGAGAGCAGAAATCAACGAAGTGGAAACTCAAAAAACAATCCGAAAGATCAACGAAAGCAGAAGTTTGTTCTTTGAAAAAATAAACAAGATTGATAGACCACTGGCAAACCTAACAAAGAAAGAGAGAGAGAGAAACTTGATAACTCGTATCAGGAATGAAAAAGGAGAGATCACTACTGATATGACAGAGATTCAAAGGGTAATCAGAAACTACTTTGAAAAACTCTACGCCACTAAAAATGAGAACCTGGAAGAAATGGATAAATTCTTGGACTCTTATAATCTTCCACGGTTGAAGGAAGAGGATGTAGCATATCTAAACACCCCCATCACCATTGATGAAATTAAAACAGTAATCAAATGTCTGCCGAAAAACAAAAGCCCAGGTCCAGATGGATTCACTAATGAATTCTATCAAACTTTCCAAGAGGAACTACTGCCAATCTTGGCAAGACTCTTTCATGAAATTGAACAAACAGAAACACTTCCAAATAGCTTTTATGAAGCCAACATCACCTTGATACCTAAACCAGACAGAGACGCTACCAAAAAAGAAAATTACAGACCAATATCACTGATGAATGCAGATGCAAAGATCCTCAACAAAATCCTGGCAAATAGGATTCAATGCCTCGTTAAGAAGATCATCCACTACGATCAAGTAGGTTTCATCCCAGGAATGCAAGGCTGGTTTAACATCCGTAAATCTATCAACATAATACACAACATCAATAACAAGAAAAATAAAAACCACATGATCATATCAATAGATGCAGAGAAAGCATTTGATAAGGTCCAACACCCATTCTTGATCAAAACTCTCAGCAAGATGGGAATGGAGGGAACCTTTCTCAATATAGTGAAGGCCATCTACCACAAGCCAGTGGCAAATATTATCCTCAATGGAGAAAAACTGAAAGCCTTCCCTCTAAATTCTGGCACAAGACAAGGCTGTCCTCTCTCACCACTCCTATTCAACATAGCACTGGAAGTACTTGCTATAGCGATTAGGCAAGAAAAGGATATCAAGGGAATCCAGATAGGAAAGGAAGAAGTCAAGCTCTCACTGTTTGCAGATGACATGATACTCTACTTAGAAAACCCTAAAGACTCTATCAAAAAGCTTCTAGAAACAATAGACTCATATAGCAAGGTGGCAGGCTACAAAATTAACACACAAAAAATCAATGGCCTTTCTATATACCAATAGTAATAAGGATGAAATGGACATTAAGAAAACAACCCCATTCACAATAGTACCACACAAACTCAAATATCTTGGAATCAACTTGACTAAATATGTGAAGGACCTATACAAAGAAAACTATAAAACTCTGCTCCAAGAAATAAGAGAGGACACACGGAAATGGAAACACATACCCTGCTCATGGATTGGCAGGATTAACATCATCAAAATGTCAATACTCCCCAAGGCATTATACAGATTTAATGCCATCCCTCTAAAGATACCCATGACATTCTTCAAAGAAGTGGATCAGACACTCTTGAAATTCATTTGGAACAATAAACACCCTCGAATAGCTAAAGCAATCATTGGGAAAAAGAATATGGGAGGAATTACTTTTCCCAACTTTAAACTGTACTACAAAGCAACAGTTATCAAAACAGCATGGTATTGGAATAAGGATAGGTCCTCAGATCAGTGGAATAGGCTTGAATACTCAGAAAATGTTCCCCAGACATACAACCATCTAATTTTTGATAAAGGAGCAGGAAATCCTAAATGGAGCAGGGAAAGCCTCTTCAACAAGTGGTGTTGGCACAATTGGATAGCCACTTGCAAAAAATTAAACTTAGACCCCCAGCTAACATCATGTACAAAGGTAAAATCCAAATGGATTAAAGACCTCGATATCAGCCCCAAAACCATAAGATATATAGAACAGCACATAGGCAAAACACTACAGGACATTACAGGCATCTTCAAGGAGGAAACTGCACTCTCCAAGCAAGTGAAAGCAGAGATTAACAGATGGGAATATATTAAGCTGAGAAGCTTCTGCACCTCAAAGGAAATAGTGCCCAGGATACAAGAGCCACCCACTGAGTGGGAGAAACTATTCACCCAATACCCATCAGATAAGGGGCTAATCTCCAAAATATACAAGGCACTGACAGAACTTTACAAGAAAAATACATCTAACCCCATCAAAAAATGGGGAGAAGAAATGAACAGACACTTTGACAAAGAAGAAATACGCATGGCCAAAAGACACATGAAAAAATGTTCCACATCACTAATCATCAGGGAGATGCAAATCAAAACAACGATGAGATACCACCTCACACCCCAGAGAATGGCACACATCACAAAGAATGAGAATAAACAGTGTTGGCGGGGATGTGGAGAGAAAGGAACTCTTATCCACTGCTGGTGGGAATGCTGTCTAGTTCAACCTTTATGGAAAGCGATATGGAGATTCCTCCAAAAACTGGAAATCGAGCTCCCATACGATCCAGCTATACCACTCCTAGGAATATACCCTAGGAACACAAAAATACAATACAAAAACCCCTTCCTTACACCTATATTCATTGCAGCTCTATTTACCATAGCAAGACTCTGGAAACAACCAAGATGCCCTTCAACAGACGAATGGCTAAAGAAACTGTGGTACATATACACAATGGAATATTATGCAGCTGTCAGGAGAGATGAAGTCATGAAATTTTCCTATACATGGATGTACATGGAATCTATTATGCTGAGTGAAATAAGTCAGAGAGAGAGAGAAAAACGCAGAATGGTCTCACTCATCTATGGGTTTTAAGGAAAATGAAAGACACCCTTGTAATAATAATTTTCAGACACAAAAGAGAAAAGAGCTGGAAGTTCCAGCTCACCTCAGGAAGCTCACCACAAAGAGTGATGAGTTTAGTTAGAGAAATAACTACATTTTGAACTGTCCTAATATTGAGAATGTATGAGGGAAATGTAGAGCCTGTTTAGGGTACAGGCGGGGTTGGGTGGGGAGGAGGGAGATTTGGGACTTGGGTGATGGGAATGTTGCACTGGTGATGGGTGGTGTTCCTTTTATGACTGAAACCCAAACACAATCATGTATGTAATCAAGGTGTTTAAATAAAAAAAAATTATGCATTAAAAAAAAAAAAAGAAAGTAAATGAATAAACAAGCAAGAATGATAACTTAAAACAAGGCACTGTATCATTTCCCTCAGGTTCTTATTGGAAAAGACCTCCTTTATAGTATAGAGGCTTCTTTAAAAAAAAATAAAAAAAAAAAACCTGGGGCCAGAGAGATAACATGGAGGTAAGGCATTTGCGTTTCGTGCAGAAGGATGGTGGTTCAAATCCTGGCATCCCATATGGTCCCCTGTGCCTGCCAGGGGCAATTTCTGAGCATAGAGCCAGGAGTAACCCCTGAGCACTGCCAGGTGTGACCCAAAAACAACAACAACAACAACAACAACAACAAAACCTGAAAATAAAATTACCTATGCTGCAATAATTCCTCTTCTTAGTAACTCTCCTACGAACACAAAATCATGAATCCAAAAAGATTTATGTGCACCTCTAGATGAGTGACTAAAAGAAATTATGATGTACATCTACAATGGAACACTACTCAGTTATAAGATGAAATTTTGTCTTTTGCTACAACTTGGATGGAATTGGAGGGTTTATGTTAAGCCAAATTAGCCAGAAGGAGAAAAACAAATACCAGATGATCTCAAACATCTGTATAATATAAAGAAACAAATCCAGGAAATATACAATGGTCAATGAGAACAAACCTTTGACTCTGACAACAGAACTGGGTTTACCAAAGGGAAGGAGTCAAGAGTGTGGAGTTAAAGATTGAGAGCGAGCAGGTATGAGGATAAGGGAAAAAGAAGGAAGTGGTTAAGTAGGAACCTAGAGACAGTAGTGGAGGTAAAGCAGCATTTTGGGTGGGGGTCTTGGGCCACTCCCAGTGACACTCAGGGGTCACTCCTGACCCTGCACTCAGAAATCACTTTTGGCAGGCTTGGGAGACCATATGGGATGCCGAGAATCGAATCCGGGTTCATCCCGAGTCAGCCACATACAAGGCAAATGTCCTACCTCTGTGCTGTCTCTGGCCCTAAAGCAGCATTTTGGTGGCGGACTAGGCACAGTAACATTGCATGCTTAAAACATAAATATTAATACTATTGTGAAGTATGAACATAGATATACAAATAAAAGACCTCTTTTTAATTTGTTTGCTTTTGTTTCTATTTGAGTGGCATAACCAAAGGCTTACTCCTGATTCTGCACTCAGAGATCATGCCTGATGGTGTTCAGAGGACCATGTGAGGTGCTGGGTACCGAGCCTAGGTCAGCTATGTGCAAGGCAAGCACTTGAACTGTTGTAACTACCTCTCTGGGCACAAAGACCATTTTTTATTTTGATTTTGATTTTTTTGTCTTTGGGACTGTGGATTAGACACAATTTTCACTTTCACTCAAGGCCCAGATGGCAGACTGCAAAAATTTAATTTCTGGTCTCCAGGTAGAAACTTGAGGACTGTCAGCTCTTAAAATTTTAAGTAATTCAATCAAGTGGCTATACGTGCAGTTAGTTTGGGAATTGTGCATCTCCAATTTTGTTGTCCTGTTTCGTCATTGTTAACTGTAACATACCTTAATTCATAGGGCATCCTTGGAGAAATAAGCAGGGTGCTTTTCATCCCCCATGTTTGAATGCATGGATTGTTTACAGGCTAAGGTTCCCCAGGGACTGTACTTGGAGCAGCTAGATTCAGAGAACTGGAGTGATGTAATTCAGCGAACATTTGGGGAACATTTGGGAACTGCACTGTGAAATGCTACCTTGAGGGAGGGTTGACAGGTGTAAATGGTTGTATGGGTCAGAGGTAGACTTGGACAAAAAGAAATGTAGGTTGACAGTAGCACTCTAGAAAAGGCTTTTAATGTTCACTGACTGTTCATCTCAGAGTTTTAGGGAGAAAGAGTTATGATGCAGGAAAAACTCTAAAGATACCCATTCAGATACCCATTCAGATTGTCTGGCCCCCAAACTCCTACAAGCTGCATAATCCTCAGTACCAGTGTTTTGGCGGGATTTTTTTTCTCCCATTATTAATAAGTTTATTTTATGTGGCATGATTGACTCTAGAAAAGGAGGATTATAAAGATAATCTACATACATAATGAAGACAATCTTAAAACAGCCTTAAAACATAACGATGAGAGCCACAGTGATAGTGCAGCAGTAGGGAGTTTGCCTTGCACACAGCTGGCCCAGGACGGAACTGGGTTCCATCCCCAGCATCCCATATGGTCCCTTAGTGATGAGCGATTTCTGAGCACAGAGCCAGATGTAACCCCTGAGTGTCATTGGGTGTGGCCCAAAAACAACCCCCCTGCCCCCCCAAAAAAAAGCCCATAACAATGAGGCCAGAGCAATAGTGCAGCAGATAGAGCACTTGTTTTGCAAGCAGCCAACGCGGGGTCAATTCTTGGTCCCCTCTAGAAGTGAATCCTGAGCACAGAACCAAGAGTAAGCCTTGATCACTGATCACTGTGGCCAAACCCAACACAAACACACACATACACACACTAATTAAAAAAGCAAACAACCCAGCTAAAAAAGATGCAAAGGAGCCAGAGACAGAAACACGGTGGGTGAGACACACATGCCTAGGAAGCAACCGAACTGGGTTTGAACCCACACACTATCTATGGTCCTCCAAGAACCAACAAGAGTAAGCGCTGAACACCTTTGTGGGTGTGCCCAAAACAAGAAACAAACAAAAAAAAAAACCAAACAAATTAAAAAGCCAAAAGCATTATCAGACAGCTTACTATAAAAGATATTCAGGGGAGCGAAGCTATACTACAGCGGGTAGGGCATTTGCCTTGCTGACCTGGGTTCAATTTCCAGCATCCTATATAGTCCCTTGAGCCTTCCAGGAGTGATTCCTGAGCACAGAGCTAGGAGCAACCCCTGAGCACAGCTGGCTGTGGTCCCAAGACAAAAACAAAACAAAACAAAAAGACATTCAGATGCCAACTAAGTCTTACCCCTTTTCTTTTCTTTTTTCTTTTCTTTTACCTTTCCCTTCATTTTCTCTCCTCTCCCTTCCCATCACCTCCCCTTCCTTTTCCTTCCATATCTTTTCCTTTCTTTCCAAGCTACCTACCAATATTTTTAATATATAGACATATTTTTATTAAAATATATCTAACTGAAGCAGACTGGTGAGGTGGGAGGCAAAAACGGGATAAGAAGCTGGTATTGGTGGAGGGAAACAGACACAGATGAGTGGGTGTTGAAACATTGTACTCCTGAAACCCATCATGAATAACTTTGTAATTTCATGGTTACTAAATAAAAATAAATAATAATAATACATTTCAAATACAGCCAACTGAGCCTTGTATGGACGCAGGTTCGATCCCTTAGTATCCCATATGGTCCCCTGAGCCAGGAGCAATTTCTGAGCACAGAGCCAGGAGCAATCCCTGAGCACTTCTGGGTAGTGCCCAAAAACAAACAAACAAACAAAAAACCATTAACTGAATTCCAGTTATAATACATTTTAAAACAAATACACAGTTTAAATTATTGGAATCAAAGTTTTAGTTTATCACCTTACTCTTATCATTGTTCCGCCTATGACTTAATTTCTTTTCCTATATCATACATTTGCCTCTAACTTCCTACTATGTCTGTATCTCTAACAGACTCTGCAAAGAAAAATTGAGGTGATCTAGAAGCTAGGAGATAAATATCAAAATGGAGAAGACATTATCTATGGAGACAGTCTCCAATACATCACAATAAGCTGAGGGACTTTCGGCAAATTCATTTATATTAATTCCAATAAACTTTTAAATTTTATAGAATACCCGACTAAATAATATGCTAAATGTAAAACACACAGTTCTGTGCATGCAACGTATGTGGAACTAAAAAATGTTTGCTTTGTCAAGCCACTCAATTTGTTGGCCTTAACATCTCCAGCCAACATCTTGATCATCATGGTGATAATACATGGAGTGGCTCTACCATGGAAGCATAACAAAGCATGCAAAATATTGAGAAGTGATAAGCTTTTAGAGAATGCAAATCCTGCACCCATGATCTATACCACAATGGTCATCTAAATAGAAGTTTCATGATTCTATAATGGTTTGTTGTTGTTGTTGTTGTTGTTAGTTTGGTTTGGTTTTAGTTTGGGGGCCACACCTTACAGTACTAAGGGCTTATTCCTGGCTCCACACTCAGGGGTCATTCCTGGCAGTGGTCAGGGGACCACATGGGATGCCAGAGACTGAACCCAGGTGGGCAGCATGCAAGACAAATGCCCTACTCTATCTATCCCTCCAGCCTCAATTCTATAATTCTTAAAGTTTAAGGTTTTGTTTTTTGTTTTTTTGTTTTGTTTTATTTTGGTTTTGGTTTTTGGCCCACATCCGGCAGTGCTCAGGGGTTACTCCTGGCTGTCTGCTCAGAAATAGCTCCTGGCAGGCACGGGGGACCATATGGGACACCGGGGTTCGAACCAACCACCTTTGGTCCTGGATCGGCTGCTTGCAAGGCAAATGCCGCTGTGCTATCTCTCATGCATATCACTTTACCAACTCCTATCAGCACCTAGTTTTTGTCCAGAATGATAATTTTCATAGTGGTCCCTTCTCTGCTCTTGCTGCACTATCCCCACTCTCCCACTCTTTGTGACAAGCTTCCTACCATGAACCAATCCTCCAGTCCCTCATCTCTATTGTCTTTGGGTCTTATTATCACCTATCATTTTCATACCCTACAAGTAAGTGCAATCATTTTATGTGTATACATATATATATATATTCTTTTCCCCTTATTCATTTTGCTCTGCATAATATTCTCCATATCCATCCATGTATAAGCAAATTTCATGACTGTTTTTCCTAACAGCTGCATAATATTTCATTTTGTAGATGTACCATGGTTTCTTTATCTACTCATCTGTTCTGGGACACTTGGGATTGTTTCCAGGTTCTGGCTACTGCATAGCATATTTAATTACATAATGAAGCTGTTTGATGGCCAAATACATCTGGAGAATACAGAACAAAACTGTGTGAATAAAGTGGTTCTATTAATCTTGGATAATTTTCTCCCAGCTCTTGGCACAGAGATAGCTCTGGCAGTGCCTCCTGCAAGCAAAGCATGCATTCAAGTTTTTGAGCTATTTCACTGACCCCTGTTATCTATATTTTTTCAAAGCTCCACCAAAGATTCTGAAACCCAGTAAACACTGAAAACAATTATTGTCAAAATTTCCATAGCTGTTGAAATAAATGAGACCATATAATATATTCTTATATTCTGAAAAATACTATGGATTGACATTAAAATTCCATTTTGTATTACATGCTTAGTTAGCCTGTAGATAATTAGAAGAATAAGACTAGCCTCATAAGAAGTGTCCTTAAGATTCCTTTGAGGTCTGATCTAGGGTTTGTAGGCCCAGCCTCTAGCAAAATACTTGGCAATTGGTTTGATACACAATGCAAATTTTTTTCAATGAAAGGAATTTATAAATATTATTTAGGTTTGATTAACTTAGCTATTATTAGAATTCTAGCAGCAACTATATTACAATAACAGGATAACCTGAGAGCTTTCTTCATACCTTAGCTTTTTGCAGTGAAACTAACTCTGAAAGTCACAATTACCTGAAATCTTTTAACCCAATCTTTTTAACCCAAAATGCTTTTGTTTAGATTTATAATGAGAGTACAACAATAATATTAGTTTCGCATTGCTACTATTAAATTATTATTACTATGAAATTACTAATTAAAAGAGTGCTTTTTTATGTTAAGGCCACATTCAGTGGTGCTCAGGACTTACTCCTGACTCCTTGCTCAGGGATCACTCCTTGGGGTACTTAGGGGACCATGTGGGATGCCAGAGTCAAACCCAGATCAGCCACATGCAAGACAAGTATCTTTCCAGCTTTACTACCTCTCCAATCAAACATTGCTGCTTTAAACAGCACAAATGTATTCTTTTTTAGTTCTGGAAATCAGAAATCTAAACCCAAAAGTAGAGACTGGGGATGTGGCTCACCAGTGGAACACTTGTCTTACATGTGTAAGAAATTTAGTTTAGGGGCCAGATCGATAGCACAATGGTAGGGTGTTTGCCTTGCATGCAGCTGACCCACGACTGACCCCAGTTCGATCCCCTGGCGTCCCATATGGTCCCCTAAGACAGGAGCAATTTCTGAGCACATAGCCAGGAGGAATCCCTGAGCGACACCAGGTATGACTCAAAAAAATTTTTTTTAGTTTAATCCCCACACAGCAAAAAGAAAAAAAGAAAATGTATCGAGAGGGCTACATTCCTCCTGCAAGAATCAGGGAAATTTATGTCCTTGCCTTTTTCAGCTTATACAAATTTCCACATAGCTCTAGTCCCTTCTTCATTGCAATAGCGTCACTCCCAATGTCTCTTCTATCAGGGCCTTTATGATTTCATTGACTCACATAGATAATCCAGGATTATACCACCTCAAAATGTCTTGAAACATATCAGCAATATATAACATATATAGCAATAGATAACATTTATATATACAACATATAACGTGTATGTTTTAAAAGCTCCACGTGTGTATTTTAAAGTAACACATATGTTTTTACATATAACAGATATGCATAACACATAATATAGATGTATAACATATATATCAGCAAATATATAATATATTTTACACATTTCAAGGATCTATTTGAGGAATCCATTGGTCAGCCTACTACATAACTGGTTTATTCAAGTCATTTAAAATGTGTAGACATGTTCTCTTCTAAATGTACCCTTGAGTATTGACAAGAATTTGAAAGATAAGATCAAGACCCCAGTCTTTTGAAACTTATGATCTAAAGTACTAAAAAGTTAAATTCATAAGTGATGTTCAGTTCAAAGATGCATATCAGCCATCAAAAGGACAGAACAATATGATATCTCAGAACCAAACACAGGAAATTAAGTAGGACACTAAATTCAGAAAATGCCAAAAGTTAAGGTTGTCATGGCAACCTGAACTAAGCAACACAGCGAAACCTGTTCTTCAAAAGGGGATGCTCACAGCTTTGCACAATTAAGATCTGCTGAAAGAGCAGCTTTCATTCAATGATCCAGAACCCTTTGCAATTATGGATTAGTTCTGTTTCTGTGACTCTAAGACAAGAAACAGTTTGCCTTACTGAATTCAATTTTACAACTATTTCGATCTCACCTATTATTTGTAAGATGTGTCAAACATGAAGCTCAATTTTGAGAAAATACAAATATGCAGAAAAACATAATTCCTGACCTCAAGGAACCTTTCATCTAGCCTAAACCTACCAAGCAAAAAAAGGCAGTAAGGGAGGAAAATGAGGTCAGAAAAGGACTAGTAGGAACCACAAAAAATCTTCTGGATCTAGTGACCTTTGAAAGGATGAATGGGATATTGGCAAGAAGGTGCTAAACTGAGAATACACCAATGGAAGCTTAGAAGCTGGAAAGGCCAGAGTGTTTCAGAGAACAGTGAGAATCCAAAGATTATATGAAACAGTCAAGTTGTTTAAAACATCAGGTAAATTTTTATTTGTCTTGTAAAGCCAGGTCTGAAACAATAGTATATTGCACAAACATAAAGGCCAAAGTCTCTTTCCGATCTCTATCTTACCCTATTCCCCAACAGAAAAGACTTCCTTTCTGAAGTCTTTACCTAATTTTCTCAAACCTCTTACAACCCTCTTATGCTGTTTTATAGCTTCATGTTTTGACCCTTATTGTCCCACTCTTGGACAATGTTTTATCATCTATATAGACAAGAAGACTGAAAATTGATATATATTTCCTGAGGGTATGCTTTGCATGTGTGAGGACTTGGATTTGATTCTTCATACTGCAAAAAGAAAGGAAGAAGGAAGGAAGGAAGGAAGGAAGGAAGGAAGGAAGGAAGGAAGGAAGGAAGGAAGGAAGGAAGGAAGGAAGGAAGGAAGGGAGGGAGGGAGGGAGGGAGGGAGGGAGGGAGGGAGGGAGGGAGGGAGGGAGGGAGGAAGGAAGGAAGGAAGGAAGGAAGGAAGGAAGGAAGGAAGGAAGGAAGGAAGGAAGGAAGGAAGGAAGGAAGGAAGGAAGGAAGGAAGGAAGGAAGAAAAGGAGGGAGGGAGGGAGGGAGGAAAGAAGGAAGGAAAGAAGGGAGGGAGGGAGGAAGGGAGAGAGGGAGAGAGAAAGGGAGGGAGGAAGGGAGGAAAGAAGGAAGGAACGAAGGAAGGGAGGGAGGAAGGGAGGGAGGGAGGGAGGAAGGGAGGAAAGAAGGAAGGATAGAAGGGAGGGAGGAAGGGAGGGAGGTAGGAAGGAAGGAAGGAAGGAAGGAAGGAAGGAAGGAAGGAAGGAAGGAAGGAAGGAAGGAAGGAAGGAAGGAAGGGAGGGAGGGAGGGAGGGAGGGAGAAAGAAAGGAGGAAAGGAAGGAAGGAAAGAAGGGAGGGAGGGAGGGAGGGAGGGAGAAAGGGAGGAAGGGAGGAAGGGAGGGAGGGAGGGAGGAAGGGAGGGAGGGAGGAAAGAAGGGAGGGAGGGAGGAAGGGAGGGAGGAAAGAAGGGAGGGAGGGAGGGAGGGAGGGAGGAAGGAAGGAAGGAAGGAAGGAAGGAAGGAAGGAAGGAAGGAAGGAAGGAAGGAAGGAAGGAAGGAAGGAAGGAAGGAGGGAGGGAGGGAGGGAGGAAGGGAGGAAGGAAGGAAAGAAGGGAGGGAGGGAGGGAGGAAGGGAGGAAGGAAGGAAAGAAGGGAGGGAGGGAGGGAGGAAGGGAGGAAGGGAGGGAGGGAGGAAGGAAGGGAGGGAGGGAAGAAGGAAGGGAGGGAGCGAGGGAGGAAGGAAGGAAGGAAGGAAGGAAGGAAGGAAGGAAGGAAGGAAGGAAGGAAGGAAGGAAGGAAGGAAGGAAGGAAGGAAGGAAGGAAGGAAGGAAGGAAGGAAGGAAAGAAGGAAAGAAGGAAGGAAGGAAGGGAGAAAGAGAGAAAGAAAGAAAAAAGATTTCCCTAATGGAGGGTATCAAGACCAGAAATCATATGAACATTAAGTAGAAATTTAAAAAATGGTCAGACATACTAGACACAGAGGGGACCACTTATACTAGCAATCTGGGTGGTAAAGGAGAGAGATATGGGATGCATGCTGGGAACAGGGGTGGAGGGAGGACAACATTAGTGGTGGAAGTGCCCCTGATTCAATATCACTATGTACCAAAAAAATTACTGTCAAAGATTTGTAATCCACTTTGGTCAAAATAAAAATTAAAAAAAAAAAAGAAAACAAATTTTAAAAAAAAGAAAGAAAGAAAAAAGATTAATGTAAATTGGTGGAGTCTCTATTGAAAATTGTATTGAAAACCTCAAAAAATGCAAAGTAGGTGCCTGAGAAATAGTCCAGCAGATATTTGCGTATGTCCAACCCAGGTTAGATTCCAAACATCTTATATTGTCCCCTGAGCACTGCCAAGAGTAATCCCTGAATGCAGAGCTAAAAAGTATCCCTAAATATTGCTGCGTATGGTCTAAACACAGACAAAAAAGAAATGTCAAGTAGGCCTACCATTTGATTTAGCAACTGCACTTCTAGGTTTTCCCCAAAGAATATGAAGACATTAATTTTAAAAGCCATATGCAACCCAATATTTGTTGCAGTACTACTCACAATAGCCAAGACACAGAAACAGTTTAAATATTCACTTGCTGATGATCAGGTAAAAATGAGGTATATAATATATATATATATATATATATATATATATATATAAACATATATGTATATTCAACTAATTTTTTGGTTTTGTTTAGTTTGTTTAGTTTGGGATAACACCTAGCTTTGCTCAATGCTTACTCCTGGATCTGCACTCAGGGATCATTCCTGGTGGTGCTGGAAGTTCTTATGGGGTACTGAGGATTGAACTCAGGTTCAACTCTTTGCAAGGCAAGCACCCTACCTACTGTATTATCTCTCCTGTCCCTATTCAGCTATTATTTTTTCCCTTTTTTTGTTTTGTTTTGTTTTGGGGCCACACCCTGTGACACTCAGGGGTTACTCCTGGCTATGCACTCAGAAATCGCTCCTGGCTTGGGAGACCATATGAGATGCTGGGGATCGAACCAAGGTCAGTCCTGGGTCAGCCGCATGCAAGGCAAACACCCTACCGCTGCACCACCACTCCAGCCCCCCCATTTAACTATTTTTATAAAATGAAATCTTTCCCTTTGAGATCACATGGCTAGAACTTTAAGTGTTTATGCTGTTAAATAAAAAAAGGAACAACAGTTTCTAATGATTTGACTCACCTGTTAAAAAGAGGGCCCGGAGAGATAGCACAGTGGCGTTTGCCTTGCAAGCAGCCGATCCAGGACCAAAGGTGGTTGGTTTGATTCCCAGTGTCCCATATGGTCCCCCCGTGCCTGCCAGGAGCTATTTCTGAGCAGACAGCCAGGAGTAACCCCTGAGCACCACCGGGTATGGCCCAAAAACCAAAAAAAAAAAAAAAAGTTAAAAAGAACTTACAAACCATCAAACAATACCTCTCACTCAAACAGTTGTTCATAGCCCAGAGAGATAATACAGGGGTCAAGGTGCTTGTCTTGCACCTGACCAACCTCAGTTCAGTCTCTACCACTATATATGGTTCCCTAAAGTGCCACTAGAAGTAACTGCTCAGCACAGATCCAGGAAAAAATCCTGAGCACTACCAAGTGTAGTTAACAAAAAAAGGGGGAGTTGGAGCTAGAGTGATAGTACAGTGAATAGGGCATTTGCTTTGCATGCTGCCAATTCGGGTTTGTTCCTCAGCATCCCATATGGTTCTCCAAGCCTGCCAGTGCAGAGCCAGTAGTAACCCCCAAGCACCACTGGATGTGGCCCAAAAACTAAATTTGGTAGGAGTAGGTCAATGGTCGGCCATGGTCAATGCGATGGGGATAAATGACACTCAAACTTCGGTGCTGGATACATTAGGACATATACATTATCCTACATACAATAAAGTAATATTATTAATCAATGACCAGTTAATTAAGAGAAAAAGAAAAAAGAAAATTGTCAAGATAAAGGATGTGGGAAAGCAGGACTTTCAAAGCTGTCTGTCAGGCTAAAGAGAAGTTCAATATACTGCACATCTTAATATTCGGGGGCCTGGACTCCATCTTTTGCATCACATTGTCTCCTGAGCACAAAGTGGTGCTCAGGGGTTACTCCTGGCTGTCTGCTGGCAGGCACGGGGGACCATATGGGACATCAGGATTCGAACCAACCACCTTTGGTCCTGGATCGGCTGCTTGCAAGGCAAACGCCGCTGTGCTATCTCTCGGGGCCCTCATTTAGATTTTTGGACCTCACCCAGTGGTACTTACTGGTTCTTTGCTTAAAGGCTTAAAGTTGCATTTCGGGGCCCGGAGAGATAGCTCAGAGGCGTTTGCCTTGCGAGCAGCCAAACCAGGATCAAAGGTGGTTGGTTTGAATCCCGGTGTCCCATATGGTCCCCCGTGCCTGCCAGGAGCTATTTCTGAGCAGACAGCCAGGAGTAACCCCTGAGCACTGCCGGGTGTGGCCCAAAAACAAAAAAAAAAAAAAAAAATCTAAATGAACATGCAAATAAACAGTGTCTGTGTGGAGCCCAGAGGCCAATAATAGCAAAGAGCCTTAGTTAACCTGCTTTGAAAACATATGGTCACAAGTTAAGTTCCTGATGTCCTATATACAGAGTATGATTCTTCTAGCTCTATTATCTGTGATCTACAATACAACAAATGACTTCTGGCCACACCACAGTTAGGTGGAGATAAGCACCACCCAAAGAGACATGCAGTCACCAGAGACACTCAAAAGAGATTCAAGCACCATGACCAGTGTGACTGCTGACCAGTAGGTGTGTGAGTATTGTGGTGACCTCTATCAAGCATTAAAGCCATAATTTGTGTGTCTAATTGAGCATGTGAGCCCTGCACAGTAACTAAGGGAGTGCATTTCTAGGCAATCAAGTGTGCAAACACCAAAATCGGATGTGTTCTCTCTGCTTGAGTATTGCCACAAAAAGGTACAAGTTAGGGCCGATGAGATAGCTTGGAGGCAGGGCATTTGCCTTGCATGCAGAAGGATAGTGGTTCGAGTTCTGCCATCCCATACAGTCTCCTGAGCATGCCAGGATAATTTCTGAAGTACAGCCAGGAGTAACCCCTGAGCGCTACCTGGTATGACCCAAAACACAAAAAAAAAAAAAAATGGGGAGGGTACAAGTACCAAAACCAGACATGTGGGAAGTCCCTGGGCATCACAATAACAGCAACAACAACAACACAGAGAGAAGGAAAATCAAATAAGTAAATAAAACTTTGTTAGTGATGATAACAGATAAATCCTGCCTAATTTACTACAAAAACCCAAGGCATTTTCTGATATTGATATTGAGTTTATCTGCACGGCAATTACTTATGTTTGAATGTCTCCTTAGATAAACCACTAGTATTTTATGAATAAAGCTCACATCTTGAACTGTTCTGTTTTTTTACAGTACCTGAGATTTATTTTTTTATTATTGCTTTTTCTTTTTTTAATATTTTTATTTAAACACCTTGATTACAAACATGATTATGGTTGGGTTTCAGTCATGTAAAAAACACCCCCCCTTCACTCGTGCAATATTCCCATCCCCAATGCCCCAAATCTCCCTCCTCCCTACCCCATCCCCGCCTGTACTCTAGACAGGCTTTTTATTTCCCTCATTCATTCTCATTGTTAGGATAGTTCTCAATGTAGTTATTTCTCTAACTAAACTCATCACTCTTTGTGGTGAGCTTGATGAAGTGAGCTAGAACTTCCAGCCCTTCTCTCTTTGTCTCTGAAAATTATTGCAAGAATGTCTTTCATTTTTCTTAAAACCCATAGATGAATGAGACTATTCTGTGTCTTTCTCTCTCCCCCTGATTATTTTACTCAGCATAATAGATTCCATGTACATCCATGTATAGGAAAATTTTATGACTTCATCTCTCCTGACGGCTGCATAATATTCCATTGTGTATATGTACCACAGTTTCTTTAGCCATTCATCTGTTGAAGGGCATCTTGGTTGTTTCCAAAGTCCTGATATGGTAAATAGTGTTGCAATGAATATAGGTCTAAGGAAGAGATTTTTGTATTGTATTTTTGTGTTCCTATGGTATATCCCTAGGAGTGGTATAGCTGGATCGTATGGGAGCTCAATTTCCAGTTTTTGGAGGAATATCCATAAAGGTTGGACTAGACGGCATTCCCACCATCAGTGAATAAGAGTTCCTTTCTCTCCACATCCCCGCCAACACTGCTTGTTCTCATTCTTTCTGATGTGTGCAATCTCTGTGGTGTGAGATGGTACCTCATAGTTGTTTTAATTTGCATTTCCCAGATGATTAGTGATGTGGAGCATTTTATCATGTGCCTTTTGGCCATTTTTATTTCTTTTTTGTCAAATTATCTGTCTATTTCTTCTCCCCATTTTTGATGAAATTAGATTTTTTTCTAGTAAAATTCTGTCAGTATCTTGTATATTTTGGATATTAGCCCCTTATATGATGGGTATTGGGTGAATACTTTCTCCCACTCAGTGGGTGGCTCTTGTATCCTGGGCACTATTTTCTTTGAGGTTGCAGAAGCTTCTCAGCTTAATATATTCCCATCTGTTAATCTCTGTTTTCACTTGTCTGGAGAGTGCAGTTTCCTCCTTGAAGATGCCTTTAGTCTCAATGTGATGTTTTACCTAAGTGTTATTCTATATACCTTATGGTATCAGGTCTGATATCAAGGTCTTTAATCCATTTGGATTTTACCTTCTTACATGATATTAGCTGGGGTTCTAAGTTCAATTTTTTGCAAGTGGCTAGCCAGTTGTGCCAACAGCACTTATTGAAGAGGTTTTCCTTGCTCCATTTAGGATTTCTTGCTCCATTATCAAAAATTAGGTGATTGTATTTCTGGGGAACATTCTCTGAGTACTCAAGCCTATTCCACTGATCTGAGGATCTGTCTTTATTCCAATAGCATGCTGTTTTGATAACTATTCTGATTCAATGATGAGCACAACATACAGAGGGATCTTGGGAGATTTTGCTGAAGAAAAGTGAATTTCAGGAAAAGCATTCCTATATGTTAAGGGATAACCTTTTCTCCATATGGCAATGAAGTCAATGTAATGACCTAATGAGAACAAATTCTTGGACTTTTTTAATAATAATTAGAGCAGAAAGTTTCATGGGTGACCCTTCCCTCATTTTAATTTATACTTGCATCTTTTCCTTTTCATTTTTCTCAAATCTTGTTTCCAAAACTGTATAAGTCATCATCTCTAAACATGTTGTTATCCCTGGAGGAGAAGGTAACTGTCTAAGGCCAGGGAGAAATCTCAAGTGGGGGAACACATGCATGGCATTTGCTAGATCCTGCAATTAATCACTTAATTAAATTAATCATTTAATCACCGGCACCTCATGGCCCCCAAAGCATGCCCACATGTGGTCCTAGTGGCCTCAAGCACTGTCAACCTGAGCTCTTCCAGGAGTGGCACACATAAATTTCTTTTAATATAATATTCTAGAATCTTTGCCAATTGGGTTTTTATCCTTCATAGCCTAGAAACGCCTCCCACTTAAAGCTTCTATATAACCTATAATATCACAGGATACCACTGACTGATCCAACTGGCTTCCTTTTCCTCCCACTTCTGGAAGCTTTTAACCAAAACAAAAGCAATTTAAGTGCCTGTTACTTTTTTCTAATTTTTTTTATCTGATTTAGTCTTTGCCTACTTTACCTAACCTTACTTAGTAAACCACTACCATGCCCCATTGATCTGACCCTGGAATTTTCATCTTTTGAGTACATGTCCTCTTCCTAGTGCTCTTTCTGCAAGATTGATTCTATTTTTTAAGAAATTGTGTTTATTTTCTTGAAGGACCTCTGTCTGATTAAGAATGAAGGGGGTCACAGGGAAGAAGGAAAGATGTTGAAACTTTACTTCCTTCCCTATTCTAAGACTCTCTTCTTGCCAGATTAGCTTCATAATGATCTCACCCCACTCTACTCTTTAAGCTTCTTTTGTTTCTCTGATCATAAATAGTTTTAGAAATTTTCTCCTGTGGGAATTGATTAGGTAAATACTGTATATATTCAAGTATAAGCCAACCCCCCCTAATTTTACCCTAAAACTGGAAAACCTTAGTGACTCGAGTATAAGCCAAGGTGGAAATGCAGCAGCCACTGGTAAATTTCAAAAATAAAAATATATACCCCAAACCATTACAATAATTGAGAAATTAGTAGGTTTAAAAAATTTTTTTGCTTTTTGGGCCACCCCCGGTGACATTCAGGGGTGGGTTACTCCTGGCTATGCACTCAGAAATTGCTCCTGGCTTGGGGACCATATGTCATGCTGGAGGATTGAACCTCAGTCATCCTAGGTTAGTGCATGCAAGATGAATGCCCTACCACTTGTGCCACCGCTCTGGTCCCAGTAATAATTTCTTTAGTTAAGCACTGTGGTTACAAAAAGCATTCATAGGGCTGGAGAGATAGCATGGAGGTAAGGCGTTTGCCTTTCATTTAGAAGGTCATTGGTTCAAATCCCAGCATCCCATATGGTCCCCCGTGCTTGCCAGGAACGATTTCTGAGCATGGAGCCAGGAGTAAGTCCTGAGCACTGCTGGGTGTGACCCAAAAACCAAAAACCAAAAAAACAAAACAAAAAAAAACAACAAAAAGCATTCATAGTTGGGTTTTAGTCATCAAATGTACACCACCCTTCACCAATGTAATTTCTTCCCACCACCAATGTTCCCCATTTCCTTCCTTCCCAAACCCCTGCATTCTGTTTCTCTCTTACTAACATCGTCATGGTAGTTGTTAGTGTAATTTCTCTAACTGTGCTCACCACTCTTTGTGGTAAGCTTCGTATCATGGGCTGGTCCTTCCATCCCTTGTCTCTATTGACTCTGGTTATTATTACAATACTGTCTTTTTGTTTTGTTTTGTTTTGTTTTGGGGTCACACCCAGCAGCGCTCAGGGGTTACTCCTAGCTCTACACTCAGAAATCGTTCCTGGCAGGCTCGGGGGACCATATGGGATGCCAGGATTTGAACCACCATCTTTCTGCATGCAAGGCAAACACCCTACCTCAATGCTATCTCTCCGGCCCCTACAATACTGTCTTTTATTTTTCTTAAATCCCACAAATGAATGAGACTATACTGTGTCTATCTCTCTCCCTCTGACTCATTTCATTCAGCATGATAGTCTCCATGTCCATCCATGTATTGGCAAATTTCATAACTTTATTATCCTAACAGCTGCATAATATTCCATTATGTGTATGTACCATAGTTTCTTTATATTTTTATTTGGGGAGGGGGTCACACCCGATGGTGCTCAGGAGTTACTTCTGGCTATGTGCTCAGAAATCATTCCTGGCTTGGGGGACCAGATGGGGTGCCAAGAATTGAACCAAGGTCCATCCTGGATCAGCCATGTGCAAAGCAAATGCCCTACCACTATGCTATTTCTCTGGCTCTGTACCACATTTTCTTTAGCCACACATCTGTTGTTGGGCATCTGGGTTGTTTCCAGATCCTGGCTATTATAAATAGTGCTGCAATGAACATAGGAGTGCAAGGGATATTTTTTGTATTATTGTTTTGTGTTTCTAGGGTATATCCCTAAGAGTGGTATAGGGAAGCTCAGTTTCTAGATTTTTGAGGAATATCCATATCATTTTCCAAAAAGGCTGGATGAATCTACATTTCCACCAGCAGTGAATCAGGGTCCCTTTATCCCCACATCAGTGCCATCACTGGCTGTTCTTATTCTTGGTGATGTATGCTTCTTTCTGTATTTTTTTTTTTTTTTGGTCTTTGGGCCACACCCGGCGGTGCTCAGGGGTCACTCCTGGCTGTCTGCTCAGAAACAGCTCCTGGCAGGCACGGGGGACCATATGGGACACCGGGATTCGAACCAACCACCTTTGGTCCTGGATCGGCTGCTTGCAAGGCAAATGCCGCTGTGCTATCTCTCCGGGCCCCCTCTTTCTGTATTTTAAGATATTTTATTGTTGTTTTGATTTGAATCTCTCTGATGATTAGTGATTTGGAGAATTTTTTTATGTATCTTTATTTTGTTTTTTTGTTTTTGTTTTTGTTTTTTGTTTTTTGGGCCACACCCGGCGTTGCTCAGGGGTTTCTCCTGGCTGTCTGCTCAGAAATAGCTCCTGGTAGGCACGGGGGACCATATGGGACACCGGGATTTGAACCACCACCTTTGGTCCTGGATCAGCTGCTTGCAAGGCAAATGCCACTGTGCTATCTCTCCGGGCCCTTTATGTATCTTTAGGCTGTCTGTATTTCTTTTCTTTCAGGAAATATCTGTTCATTTCTTCTCCCTATTTTTGGATAGGGTTAGATGTATTTTTTTCTTCCTAAATTCTATCAGTGCCTTGTACATTTTAAATATTATCCCTTTATTTAATGGGTACTGAGTGAAGAGTTTCTCCTTATCCTGTGGGTGGCCTTTGTATCCTACTCAATGTTTCCTTTGAGGTGCAGAAGCAATGTAGTCCTATTTGTTTATCTCTGCTTCCACTTGTTTTGACAGTGGTGGACTCAAACAGTGGACTTAGAAGTTGCTCCTGGCAGGCTCAAGGGATCAAATGGGATGCTAGGGATCAAACCCAGGTAGACCAAGCACAAGGCAAATACCCTCCCTGCTGGGCTATTGCTCTGGCCTCATAGAGTGGCACTTATTTTAGAAAATTTAAATATAAAATAAAACCTCCAGATTAGAGAGAATACTCATATAACTGAGAGCATACTCTGCAGATTAGAGGTCTGAGTTCAAGCCCAGCATCAGTGAACCTCTAAGCATCTCTAGGAGCAACCCCTGATCAGAGAAGTATCCTCCAATTGTGGGGTATGACTCAAAATTCAAACTAAAGTAATAAAATGAAAGAAATTAAACAAAAATAAAACTTTCTATCTTCCAGAACATATAGAACACAACCTTGATGGTATAGACGTCTACATTCACATTCAATAATTGAATTCAATAATTCATATTAAATAATTTGATAAAATTGAATAATTTTATGTTTATTCAAACAGCATAGCCTTGCAGGCTCTATTAAGTTAACAGACCCTTTTGTCTGTTAAGTCACAAAAAAAAAAAAAAAATACACTCAACATTCAGAACCTAAAAATAACCCCTGAGGACCAGACATGTAGGGAGGGAGTCTAAGATATCAGGCACAGTTCAAAATGGAACAAGAAGAGCAGTTAATGTGCAAAAATATAATGAGAATGTGGCTGTCTGCTTTTTAGATTAAGGAAAGGTTTCTTACAGATCATACTCGCAAACATTAGGACCTTATTTATACAGAATCAGGATCTTTTTCCCAAACTCACATAATGCCAGAGATAGTTTATTTTTTTAAAGGCTCCAGATGTTGAACTTATATAACCAGCTCAATAAATGATAAACAATTGAGGAAATGATCGAATCATCATGGAGTCTGAGAAAGAGTCCTCCTGAATTTGAAATGCTACACTTGGTTCTCTGTCTCCCATTTTAATTTCTATTTGTATAAATTGTTTATCACCCTGCATATGGAACAAATGAGAATTTAAACCCCTTGGCTGCGAAGCCCTATTAGAAAACAATGCTTTGCCAGCCTGAGCCCCTCCGTGTGAAGTGGCAGAGATGAGAAGGTGCTACCCAGGCTCCTGGGCAAGGGAAGCTGCCATAAGGCGACCACTCAGAAACAGGCTTGGATAGACAGATGGGGCTTCCGCTGTGCCCCGAAGGCAAACAGACCCCTCTGCTGGACCTCGAGGGAGTGCATTCCAGAGTCCCATCGCCCTCCTTGAAAAGGCCTGGCCCCTGGGTTCCCAGACTTCAAACCTTCAGCTCCTTGATCTCTGGCACCCTGGAAGAATCAGAGGGAAAGGGAGCCCCTGGAGAGAACACATTTCAGTTCTGCCAGCGGTGTCAGATGAAAGCTGCACCTGAACCTGCTCGGCCAAGTCCACCCGATCCTGGGCTTCCAGTGTGTGTGGAGATATTTCGAGGAGAGGGGAGGGCTTTTATGAATATTACTGTTAAGTCATGCATTTAAAATTTGGGAAAACGTACCTTCTGCCCTTGGCTGTTGTTGTTAAATTGCAGGGCTCACCTCAATAGGAAGGAAGGAAGGAAGGAAGGAAGGAAGGAAGGAAGGAAGGAAGGAAGGAAGGAAGGAAGGAAGGAAGGAAGGAAGGAAGGAAGGAAGGAAGGAAGGAAGGAAGGAAGGAAGGAAGAAGGGAAGGAGGGAAGGAGGGAGGGAGGGAGGGAGGGAGGGAGGGAGGGAAGGAGGGAGGGAGGGAGGGAGGGAAGGAGGGAAGGAGGGAGGGAGGGAGGGAGAGAAGGAGGGAGGGAAGGAGGGAGGGAGGGAAGGAGGGAGGGAGGGAGGAAAGGAGGAGAGGGAGGGAAGGAAGGAAAGGAGGAGAGGGAGGGAAGGAAGGAAAGGAGGGAGGGAGGCAGGCAGGAAGGGAGGGAAGAAAGGAAAGGAGAAAAAGGGAGGGAGAAAAGAGGGAGGGAGGCAGGAAGGGAGAAAAAAGGGAGGGAGAAGGAAGAGAGGGAGGGAGGAAGGAAAGAAGAAAAGGTAGAAGGAAGAAAAGGAAGGAAAGAAGGAGGAAGTTATTAACCTATTTTTATGTTTGACATACAAGTTCTGCTTGTATACAAACTTGCTTCAGTGTAATTGTAGGATTTTTTAAACCAATTTCCTTGGTAGTGTTGCAATATTCTAAATGTTATTTGGTTAAGTGTTTAGATTTTAGTACACAAAGAGAAATTTGCAAAATTGCTTGGTGAAGTTTTGAATGAAAATAGCACCTATCAATAGGCAATCTTGAGAAATTGTGTCACAAATATGCAATTTGTAGAACTTATAAAAATTAAACATGAAAAGACGTCCATGATAGACATCTTAATTATAAAACTAGGTTAGTCAATACCATCAATGTCTGATCTCAATTAAAATGGAAAAAGCTTGTCTAAACTTAAAGAAATACCTATGAGGCTAGTAACAAACTACCTATAAGAATTACAAATTTTTTATATTTCATATATTATTTTAAATTCAAAATTTTGCAACAAACATCTATTATATGAACAAACAAAAATTTAGGTGTCCCTATATATGTGTATGTATTTATATAGTTAAGTTCTCCAAGCACTGAGCAAAAATGAATTCAGTGTAATAAATAGTACAGAGTAATAATAATTTTGAGTTATATCTATCTATCAAACATATATACTTTTATCATTATATTATACTTTCATCACTGCTTAAGTAATACATGTGTCTAAAATTTAAAAACTAAGGTTACTTGCAAGAAAACAATTATTATTTTTGTTTTGTTTAGTTTGTTTTTGGGGCAACACCCAGCTGTTCTCAGGGGTTACTTCTGACTCAGTACTTCTGTACTGAGTACTTGAATACTTCTGTACTCGGGAATCACTCCTGGCAGGCTCAGGGGACCATAAGAGAATCAAACCGGGGTCTGTTCTGGATAGGACTCTTACAAGGCAAATGCCTTACCACCGTGCTATTTTCCAGCCCCACAAGAAACAAATTATTAACTCCAGTGACCCACTTGAACAAATATATGAAAACAAAACCAACTATGTAATACAAACTGCAACCAGTACAGAAATACCCTTTTTCTCATGTACTCTTAATTTTTCTCATTCTCTCTACCAACTACTCCCCCAGAGAAATAAATTCAGGCACTACTTCCTTTCACTTTCCTTGAAGTAAAGGTGTTGATCATCACAAAGATCACACTTAGCAAAAGTCCTAAGTAGGTTAAATATTTGATATTCTGTATGGTATCCAAGCCCACAATGAGTGAGCCCTTAGTAAAACAGTAGGGTGTGCCTTTCCTCCCCAAAAATCCAAAGTTTATTGTTTCCAGATTTTCTATGTCTACATGTGGTACATGCTGTACCAGAAACACAGAGAACAAAATCAGGTCTAAATCGTGTTTAGATTAAACACTGCCAATTCTAAGCAAAGAAAACAATTTTAACATAATAGAGAAGGGACTGGAGGTGAGGTAAGGACAGTGGTGGAGGGTCATAGAACTTTGATGGAGAACTGTGCAGTAAATTATACATTCATACCAAATAAACTTGATTGTAGCTACAGTACTCAAACTATAATTTTTAAAGCTTTTAAACAAATAAAGAAATTAAACCGTCCTGTATCACTCATAAAAGACCTGAGAAATCATTTCGAAAACTCTCACTAACTACTCTATGTTTAGAAAGGACCAAATTACAAATGTTAGCCTATTTTTTTTTCCTGAAGCGCATCTTCATGGATAAATTTAAATGAACATTTCTCTGCTGCCATCTCGTGGATAATTCTTTTAATGCAACCAAAGCTCAGGCACAGACATGCTTAATCTTTCTTGCAAAATTGTGCCAAATATAAAAAAGATATATTGATTACTTAGTCATTTGTTGAACATGACACAGTGTTAATTAATGTATATGTACCACTTCTTAACATCTGAAGACTCTGCCTACGAACCAGATTTATTTTCCAATCTGAGTTGTTTTGTTTTGTTTTGTTTTGTTTTGTTTTTTACTGGGGCAAGTAGAACATTTGTCTTGCATGCAGCCAAGTCGGGTTTGCTTCAGGCATCCCATATAGTCCTCCAGGAGTAATTCCTGAGTGCAGAGCCAGGAGTCACCCCCTGATCACCACCAGCTGTGGCCCAAAAACAGAAACAAAAAAATCCTTTTACTTTAAAGTTATTTTGATAGAAAAACAAAATGTGTTTGTCATGCTTAGGCTAGAATCACTAAACAGACCTTATAATATCTTATATAATCATAATATATAATATATTATGTTAATGTATATGATATGTGTTATGTATAATATAAATATAAGCTATAATATATTAAATAAATAATATAACCTTATATAGTCATGCTAAGGCAATGATTATTTTAAAGAACTTAATTTTAAAATTAAAAACTATCTTTTGGAAAACTGGAGAGGGAGCTCGCTGTTGGACCCAGCAGAGCGCACATGCCAGAAAAGCTGTCCCTCTTTTTTTCTGGTATGTTAGGGTCACTGGTCGGACAGCGGACCACAGATCTCCTGGACTGAACACTTGGTCCAGGAGACTGGGACCCCCCATGCCAGGCGGGTCTTCATGGCCGGCCCTGGCAACTCGGGCCCTGGGGGGAGGGCGGAGGAGGGCAACTCCTCCCTTTCAATTTTCAAACTGGAGAGGGAACTCGCAGTTGGACCCAGCAGAGCGCACATGCCAGGAAAGCCGTCCCTCTTTTTTTCTGGATCCAAGCCTCTACCAGAGAAGACCTACCACTGCTTTGGCATTGACTTACTCCAAAGAGTGCTCCCAACACCCAGGCGACTCAGCAACAGTCTGCATGCAGGGCAGATCGCTCTGCATTTAATGATATGCTGAAACTAGAGGATGCTCCACATCAGCCTGACATTAACGAAAGAAATGCACAGAATCCAGGGTCTTTAAATATAAACGTCTGATACCAACTATAGCTAAAGTGTGCAAAAGTTTCACCGGGACCTTGAGAATGACTGGAGTTGGATAGACTGGTATGCCTGGAACCCAGACTCTGTCTTATGCCAATAAACTTCTGGGGTGAGGCCTTTTTGTAATCAGGTCAAGAATTTTTTTTCCATTTTCTCCATTTTTCTGGACCTATGCAAACAGTGGCGATTGCCACTATCACACCTTTACTATATTTTTTTTACTCTTATCCTTTAAGGAAAAAAAATACAACTTACTGAACTTAAAAACAAATTACTGTAGTAGAATGCCTGTCTCAAATACAGGCAGGGGATGGAAAGAGGGGAGGGGGTAATGTTGCACTGGTGAAGGGGAGTGTTCTGGTTATGACTGTAACCCAAATATGATCATTTTACTTAAATAAAAAATATATTTAATAAAAAAACTATCTTTTGATATGTGGTATAATAATATATTGGTGAATGTGTTAAATCCAGTATAACATCTGTATACTTCTACCACATGATACTAATAACTAAAAACTTTAAATATTCCACATGGAAAATAATAAACCAGGTAAGGAGGTAGCTCAAAGAACTGGAGTGTATGTTTTGCATCTTTGTATATGCCAGAGTTTATCTCTGAGCACTTACTGGGAATATTATATAAGTACCACTTGATGTAAATCAAAAAAATTAAGAGAAAGTAAGCTTGGTAGGGCTGGAAAGATAATATAGTAGGTAGGATATTGCCTTGCATACCGCTGACTTGGGTTTGATCTCTGGCATCCCATCAATTTTCTGATCCCTTCCAGGAGTGGTCCCTGAGTTAAAAAAAAAAAAAAAAGCCAGGAGTACGCTTTGAACACCACCAGGTGAGGCTCATAAACCAAAAAATAAAAAGTATGTTTGACATTTTACCTTAACTCCCAGTCTCTCAAAATTCACAATTCAATTGGAAATCATTCCAAGAACTTAGCAAGAGTTAGTGTATGGCTTTATATGTGTAGATCAGGTGAAAGATAGGTACCACCACCCTTCATGTCTTTTGTTTTAGAGCTAGAACACCCTTTCCCAGTACCTGTGAACCCTTCCAACAACAAAAGGACATGTGAACTTGCCTCATGGAATGACTATGCAATTTGTTGCTAGATTTTCTCACAGACCTGCTGCATGACTCATGGGCAAAAGAGAAAAGGAAAAAAATTCAATATGAACAAAAAAAATAAAACCCTTAAGACATCATTCACGGAAGACCAGAAAAAACATTTGAACACTCACTGACTGTTCTCTATTTAGAAAATCCAAAGAATTATCTGGCTATACATAATCAAGAAGTATTTGATCTAGCAGATAAGAAGGAGCTCTGAAGAACTAACTATACAGGAGAAACACTTCAATAAATCAATGTGAGCAGAAACAGGGTTAAAGAGGGTTACTTTCTGTCAGTGAACCAAGGTGAAGTCTTGGAACCAAGAAGGCAGATGCTGTTTGGACAACCTAGTCCTTCCTTTCCCAGTGGAGCTAAACTTAGTTAAATTTAGCTTGGTCCAAAGTCAACAACAATAGAATCAAGAGACCCAAACTATAACAAGCTAAATACAAAAGGCACCTGCTATACTAGCAGTCTAGGGGGCTAAAGGTGGAGGTATGGGCTGCATCCTAGGAACTATCATAGAGGGAGGTAAACACTAGTGGTGGGAATGGCCCTAATTCACTATCATTATGTTACTGAAATACAACTGTGAATAAATTGTAAAAAATTAAAAAATAATTTTTAATTTCAGATTTATTGATTTGCTTAGCACAAGGGGCTTGCTTAATCTAGATATTTTAACAATCAACATGTGCCCACCAGTTCTGGTGACTACCCTGAATTTCAGTAAAATGCTCTATATTCATCTACCTTTTACCCTCTATGTAACTGCTGTTTTTCTAAAGTGCCTCTATGCAATTCCTGTCTTTTCAAACCTGTCTGAAATAAGACAGACTCTTAAAGGAAAAAAATGACTTAGTGCCAAATTTCAACAGTTCCATTCCCCTGACTTCTGAAGTCTATTTAAATATACCCATTCCAAACCCGTGAAGTACAAGGAGTTTTCTGCTGTGACAGACAAGAAGGAGGATCTCTTGGGAGGCCAGAGAAAAAGGAGGGTAAGGACTCATCCCTAAGTACAGAGTCAGAAGTAAGGACAGAGGGGCCCAAGCAATAGAACAGTGGGTAGGGAGCTTGCCTTTGCACACAGCCAATCCAGGTGCAATCCCAGTTGGTTCCAGAGCCTGTCAGGAATAATTACTGAGTGCAGAGCCAGGAGTAACACCTGAGTGCCTCCAGGTGTAGCTCAAAAACCAAAAATAAATAAATAAAAGAAGCATAAAAAGAGCATAGCCAGGTGTGGTTCAAAACTAAAAAAACAGAGAATGGAACTTTAATACACAGGTAAAATTACAAAGACAAAACTAGACTCTGGGGATATCATTTCAGCTCCTATATAAAACTAAATTACTACCCTCCTTCTAAGTATGCCCTATTACTAAGTTTTTCAGTTTTGTATACTAAAAATATTTCAATAAGTTACCCCTCTTTCTCATGTAGTTTAGGTTGTATTTCCTACCACTTTCAATGAAAAGAGCTCAATACAAATAAGTGAATATTTCAGACAATCTGAGACATACTCATGGGACAAGTGCCTGTTTGGCAGACATGAAATTGCATAAGTTCCATCCTTGGCCCCACCACATGCTAATTGCGATTTCAGAGCACTGCCAGGCATCATCACCAGTGCCACATCTGTGCCATCCTTGGAACAAAAAGATATATTTGAGTAACACAAGGAAAGTGTACAACCCTCAGTAGTATCACAACAAAGTGTGGCACTTTTATTCATGGCAACAATAATAGAAAAGACAGAGGGGTGATATCATTGAAAGTGATACATGAGAGAGCAAACTAGTTTATGCTGCTCTAAAAAGACAGAGATCCGGGCCCGGAGAGATAGCACAGCGGCGTTTGCCTTGCAAGCAGCCGATCCAGGACCAAAGGTGGTTGGTTTGAATCCCAGTGTCCCATATGGTCCCCCCAAGCCAGGAGCAATTTCTGAGCGCTTAGCCAGAAGTAACCCCTGAGCATCAAACGGGTGTAACCCAAAAACCAAAAAAAAAAAAAAAAAAAGACAGAGATCTAAATTAATTTTTTTTTGGTTTTGGTTTTCGGGCCACACCCGTTTGATGCTCAGGGGTTACTTCTGGCTAAGCGCTCGGAAATTGCCTCTGGCTTGGGGGGACCATATGGGACACTGGGGGATCGAACCGCGGTCCTTCCTTGGCTAGCGTTTGCAAGGCAAACACCTTACCTCTAGCGCCACCTCGCAGGCCCCCAAATTAATTTTTTAACTTTCTGTACACTTACTTTTCCTTTTCCCTTCCCTTAGTTGTCGGTGACATTATTGCAATGACATTATTGCAAGGTTGAACAAAACCTTGATTATGGTGCTATGACAAATGAATGCTTACTGCACTTTCACATGTCCTTGCTGACAGTCTTTAGAGGCATAATTGCATACCCTGCTTATTGTGCTTGTCACATTTTAGTTGAAGAGCTCACACACATGGTCGCTGGGGATCACATATTTTAGTTATGGTGCTTGTGCTTAGAAACATAAACCCATGTTCTCATTTTGAACAGACTAGCACTGTTAAAAATGAAATATGAATGATGAAATTGAAATATATTAATCATGCTTCTGATTCTGTAAATCATGCTCTGCTCACGGGATTTGTTTAAAATTTAACTAGAGCCCCATTTAACTAGAGCCCCAAAGCCTAAACAATGGACAGGACATACCAGGACAGCTCAGGCCTCAAAGCCTGAGCTAAGGGCAGAACCTAGACAGCTAAGAATGTCTTACCCTTGTCAGTTATTAAGCCAGGCATTGTCCTAGGTATACCATGAGACAAACATGAAAATAGTTAAAAAGGGGGCCAGAGAAATAGCATAAAGGTAGAGCGTTTGCCTTGCATGCACAAGGACAGTGGTTTGAATCCCGGCATCCCATATGGTCCTCCAAGCCCACCAGGAGCAATTTCTGAGCGTGGAGCCTGAGCACTGCTGGGTGTGACCCAAAAACAAACAAACAAAAAGTTAAAAGGGCAATAAACTGACATACACAGAATGCAGGTGGGATAGGAGAGGATACTTGCAGTTAAAGTTAGAAGAAACCATTGTTTCAAAATTGCTGCTTGATGATTTATTGAGTAATGTATGTGATGTTTCAGAAACCCTATAAAGGTTATAAGTAACTGGCATTCAGGGTCCTCAGACCAGCCTAGAGTGTTGGACCCCTGGGGTCTACGTAATAATAAAATCACGATGGTACTGGCATCACCAATTGGCAGTCTTTGTCTCTCTGGGTTTCGGGGCAATGGGCAACCCTTTGGCTTCTCTGACTCTCACAACATCAGAGGATCGGGGAAGTTAACTGTCCCAGTTAAGTCTGGGCAGTTTGATGGAACCACTGAATGCATCCACAGCATCCTTGACATGGTCATAGTCTTGCTTTATAACCACAGAATGTACTCCACTGTAAATGTGCTCATGTCCTTGAGATAGTCTCAGCCTTGCTTTGCAAATGACTTGCTTGAGAATTGCTGCCTGCAGATGGTCCTTCCCCCATCAGACATCCTATAAAATGAAATCTCTAATCTTGTTTAGGACTGATCTTTCAAGAAGCACAAGTTCAACTGTGTCTGTGGGCATCATAAACCTGAGTCTTCTCAGAACAAGCCCCTTGTTTTTCACTGGTTCTCAGTGAGAATTTCCACAATATTTGCATATACTTACTTGGGGTACACTGAAGAAACTCCACTTTAACAGCAGAACCCCCCCCAAATAGCACACGGAATACCAGTTGTCTTCAGTGTGAAGCTCTCTGATAGTTCACATCAATGTACATCTCTGCAGGCTGACTTTTCAATGTTATCTTCAACAGCAGTGGTAACAGCAATTCCTGCATCTAAGGCAACCCCTATGTCTGTGACAGCAAGTCCAAAGGCCACTCCCCTTTATAGTGGCTAGAACTTATCTCTGTCCCTTAGCTGTTTCTGCATTTTAGTTGTACATCAAACAGGTTACATATGCACAATGCAAACTACCCATTGATGGCATATGTAAATGAGGAATTAATCCAGTGCCTTGTTTCATCTGTTTTTTTCTGCCTAAATTTCCACATAATACTGGGGAAGACGAAGAGAGGAAAGAGAATCCAGGGTGGCAACAAGGGGCAGAAATAAGCAAAGGAAGAAATTTCTTAGGGCTAAAAAAATAATTTTGAGTCAGTGGTTGGTCTCATGACAATATGCTTCAAGAGTGGAGAAACCCTGAGTCTCTTAGGCCATGGGAATTTCCTTCCTTCCCCAATACTTACTATGCCTATGCAAAAAAAAAAAAAAAAAAAAAAGTGGAAACACCAAACCCTGCCACTCCAGCATTCCTTTTTCTTGTTTTGTTTTGTTTGTTTTTGATACTATTTTCCTTCTTTTTCTTTCACTTTTTTTTCTTTCTTTTTCACTTTTTTGGATATTCTTTGGTGATTTTTTTTTTTTTAGTAGTTGATACCAAATTTTTCTTCTCTTTTCCTTAACCTTTTTATCTCCAACAGAATAGCATAACTTGAATCATTCAGCCTCATAAATTGAGGGGGGGGGGGGAATGATGATACCAGGACCAGTCATATGAACATGTAATGAAAATAAAAAATGACCAGACTGGAACACCAAACCCAAAGTCAATGACAACAGAATAGATACCCAATCTACAACAAGCTGTAAAGTGGAGACCAGTTACACTAGTATTCTGGGGAGTAAATGAGGGAGATATGGGAGACAAGCTGAGAACAGGAGTGGAGGGAGGATAGCATTGGTGGTGGGAATGCCCTTCATTCATTGTCTCTATGTACCATAAATAATTCTGTGTAATGCACTTCAGTTACAATAAAAATAAAAAAAAGAATGCTCAATACACAATCTAAAAAAAAAAATACTCCATTTTACTACTTAGTCATTGTAGAATTTATGCAAAACTATTTTGCAAAAAATAAAAAATAGTGACCATTATGGGAAACTTCTCTTATGTGTTGGTATTACTTAAAAAACCAAAGTGTGGGGGCCGGGGAAGGTGGCGCTAGAGGTAAGGTGTTCTGCCTTGCAAGCGCTAGCGTAGGACTGACTGCGGTTCGATCCCCCG
Source organism: Suncus etruscus (assembly GCF_024139225.1). Taxonomy (NCBI): domain Eukaryota; kingdom Metazoa; phylum Chordata; class Mammalia; order Eulipotyphla; family Soricidae; genus Suncus; species Suncus etruscus. The sequence continues at coordinate 30,406,088 of NC_064857.1, read as the reverse complement.
ACATCCCCATATGGGTCCCCCTAAGCCAGGGCCGATTTCTGAGCGCATAGCCCAGGAGTAACCCCTGAGCGTCAAACGGGTTGTGGTCCAAAAAAAAAAAAAAAAAAAAAAAAAAAAAAAAAAAAAAAAAAACAAAGTGTGATGATTTTGAGGTAAATATGGTATGTCTTCCAGATGACATGCCATGCAAGCTAGTTAAAGAAACATATGCCAAGGTACATCCTTATAAGACTAAAGAACTTCTAGGAAAAAAAGGAAAAAATTAGAATGTAAACAAAGTAAATAATCTAGTATAAAATAAATCTAGCAAGTATGACAATGATAGAGGGAAGGGGTCACTCTGTACCAGGACTAGGTGCTAAAAGGAGATAAAGGATATGTGTAATACCTTATCAGTAACAAAATTGGAAAACACAGTGTCTTAAAAACTGTGGGAGGGAGAAAGGAAAAGAAAAAAAGTGCATTAAGCGGGGCCGGGCGGTGGTGCTGGAGGTAAGGTGCCTGCCTTGCCTGCGCTAGCCTAGGACGGACCGCGGTTCGATCCCCCGGCGCCCCATATGGTCCCCCAAGAAGCCAGGAGCAACTTCTGAGCGCATAGCCAGGAGTAACCCCTGAGAGTCACAGGGTGTGGCCCAAAAACCAAAAAAAAAAAAAAAAGTGCATTAAGCAGTCTTGGTATTCGGATCTAAAGTTTAGAAGATTTAGAATTAATTGTGACCTAGCTTTTGCTGTGAACCTAACTACAGCCATGACTGGCTCAAGTTTTAAGGAACAAAGAGTAGGCCAGAACAACCTTTCAGAACTTTGTGGGCACATACCAAAACAGATAAACAAGCAAAACTTGGGGGCCTGTGGGTGGACAAAGTCACACCCCGAGACCCTTCTCTACTACTACAGCTGACAAAGACCCCAAGGCCCCATAAATCACAATATATAACTCTAGATATTTAGCCATAAAAGGAAGCACCCTACACAACAGCCAATCAGTTTAAAGGTTAACTGTAATGGGTTGAAGCCTCTGTACCCTATAAAAGGAGGCTGAGTGCTCAGTAAGGGTCATCTCCTTAGAGGAGTGACCCTAGCATGCTGGTAAATAAACTCTCAAACCTTATTGCAATGCTGTTCATCTTCTCAGTTCTCTGTAGGTGGGATCTAGAATCAGAGGTTAACTTTAGAAGCTAAGATGGAGAGTGAGAAGGAAATAGGGGGGCACTGGTGAAGAGATTAGTGTTGAAACATTGCACATAAGGGGCTGGAGCGGTAGGGTGTTTGCCCTGCATGTGGCTGACCTGGGTTTGATCCCTGGCATCCCATATGGTCCTCCAAGTCTGCCAGGAGCGATTTCTGAGTGTAAAGCCAGGAGTAATCCCTGAGCATCACTGGGTGTGCCCCCCCCCAAAAAAGAAAAAGAAACATTGCACACCTAAATTCAATCATGAGCAATTTTGTGACTTTATAATTCATGATGATTCAATAAAAAGGGTTTTTTGTTTTTAATCTAGAAAGTTTATGGTAAGTAAAATTTCTTTTTCTACAAAAGAAGGGGATTTAAAGTAAAGCCAGGTTTCTGAGCATAACACCTGAATGATGTGTGACAGTGCTTTTAAGGACATAAAAATGGATAATGTGAAAAGAATAGAAAATTTAATTAAAATGAAGATACCATTCAGAGCAGCAACAAAATGGATTGTGAGAAAAATTAAGTACTCCTTTACACTCTCTGAAAATGAAGAGACTAGTACAAAGAGAACATAGAAATAACATCATGAGGCCAGAGCGATAGTACAGCGGTGGAGTGTCTGCCTTGCACGCAGCTGATCCAGGAAGGACAGTGGACGATGGTTGGAATCCCAGCATCCCATATGGTCCCCGTGCTGCCAGGAGTAATTTCTGAGCACAGAGCCAAGAGTAACCCCTGAGCGCCACCAGGTGTGACCCAAAAACAAAACAAAACAAAAAAAGAAATACTGTGAGTGAATCTCAGAGATCCAAGCACCATAATGGAGGCCCCCCAAAAGAATCTTCTAAAGACAGATTCAAAGTTTTCATTTGGGACCAAGAGATATCACAGCAGGTAGGGCACGTTCTTCATCAGCAACTGACCAGTTTAATCTCTAACACAACATATGGTCCCCTGAGGACTGCCAGGTGATCCCCAAGAACAGTGTTAGAAATAAGCCCAGAGTATAGCCAAGTGCAACCCCAAAATGAAAACAACAAAAAATTGGCCAGAGCAATAGCACAGAGGGTAGAGTGTTTGCAGACCCAGGTTTGATTACTGGCTTTCCATATATATATGGTGGCCTGAGGCTGCCAGGAGTTATTTCTGAGCACTGAGCCAGGAATTACCCCCTCATAATTGCAGAGTGTGGTTAAAAAAAATTAAAAGTAACTTTGGGGCCAGAGATAATAGAGAGCAAGCTTCTGTACTATCTGACTCAGCAATTCCACTTCTAGGTAAAAGTCAAAAATAAAAATGAAATCACAATCTTGAAGAGATGTGTGCAAACACCAGGAATGATCCTTGAGCACAGAGCCAGGAGTAAGCCTTGAGCACCATTCAGTGTGGCCCCAAAACAAACAAACTAAATTGTAATGTGTGTATAGAAACAGAGCAATCACAATATGTATCATAATACATATTGGTGTCGCATGTATATATACATTGTAATATCTTTGGCCATAAATATAAGGAGGCAGAAAGGAGGAGAAAAAGGAGAAAGAAGAGAATGAAAAAGGGGAGAAAATGAAGGAAGAAAATAGGAAGAAAAAAAAGGAAGAAAATAGAAGAGAAAAAAATTATGAGAGAAGACAATGTGAATTAGACTTGTAAGTATAAAATAAATAAGACATTAAATCAACAAATATGATTTAATACATATGAAATTTAACCAAACTCATGAAATGAAATATATTAGTGGTTTCCAGCACCAGGAAATAGTGGGGAGATGGAAGAATGGTAGTCAAGGCAAAAACGTTGGAACCAGAGAATTAATCCAATAGTTGGGACTTGCCTGATGAAGCTCTGGGTTTGACTTCTGGCACCTCTAGGAGTAACCCCCAAGCACTGAGCCAAATACAACAATTGTATTTAAATTGTTTAACTACAAATAATTTAAAAAATTATAAAATTTAAAAACTTGTAGTGAGGATCTTATTCTTAATCTTGTGATGTTAGGGGCTATTGACTGATTTAGAACTCTAAGGAAAACTTCCTTGGGATCACAGAGATGGCTCCATTGGCTGAGTGCATACTCTACATATTGGAGGACCCTAGGTTTGGCCTCTGTCCTATATATGGTTTCCCACAGGCATTGCCACAGGTGAGGCCTAAAAAAGCCACACTAAAGGAGCCCTGGGGACGAGATAGAACAGCGGCGTTTGCCTTGCAAGCAGCCGATCCAGGACCAAAGGTGGTTGGTTCGAATCCTGGTGTCCCATATGGTCCCCCGTGCCTGCTATTTCTGAGCAGACAGCCAGGAGTAACCCCTGAGCACTACCAAGTGTGGCCCAAAAACCAGAAACAAACAAACAAAAAAAAAAAAACACTAAAGAAAAGTTAAGTTTCCGGGGCTGGAGAGATAGCATGGAGATAAGGCATTTTTCTTGCAAGCAGAAGGACGGTGGTTTGAATCCCAGCATCCCATATGGTCCCCCAAGCCTGCCAGGAGCGATTTCTGAGTGAAGAGCCAGGAGTAACCCCTGAGTGCTGCCAAGTGTGGCCCAAAGAAAAAAAAAAGGGGGGCCAGGCGGTGGCGCTAAAGGTAAGGTGCCTGACTTGCCTGCGCTAGCCTTGGACGGACCGCGGTTCGATCCCCCGGTGTCCCATATGGTCCCCCAAGCCAGGAGCAACTTCTGAGCACATAGCCAGGAGTAACCCCTGAGCGTTACCGGGTGTGGCCCAAAAACCAAAAAAAAAAAAAAAAAAGGAAAAGTTAAGTTTCCAAAAATAGAAAACAATTACTTCAGAAAACCAAAAAAAAAAAACTATATCACCAAATAGATATTTCCTTGTAAATTCACCTGGAATGGCTGGATGGGTGCAAAGTGAACACGACACTAGAGGGCAGCCTATTTGCTGTGCCTTGTACCAGGGAATTGACAATTAGTTTTGACATTTAGTTAGAACAGGAAAGTAGATGCAGGTGCAAGACAATGTAGTAATTATGAGCATCTGATCTCAAAAGTGCTAATTCACATCTGGGTGGAGAGGTACACTTAAAAACCAAGTCGATCACATAATTACAATGTGATTTACACAATATTAATGAACATTACAAAGGTTTTAAGCATACAATTCAACTGCCATAAATGGGGGAAGAAGATATAAACCACTGAAACAAGATTCAAGACTCAGGAGTCTGGCATGCTGGCAAAGACAGCATCCTCTGATGAGTTCTCAGCTGGAATCTATTTACTGAGGAGGGAGGGCTCCAAAAAGTCCCCAGCAGTGGCGTTAACTAAATTCTACAGGACCACACTAGTCCAGAAATCATCTCAGAAAGATTTCATTTAATTCAGCATCTCTATTACATTAATATCAGAGGCGTATTCTCAGGATCACCTGTTAAGTTTAATTTGGGTGGTCACCCAACGTGCCAAAGTTTTTTTTATTCTTCCTTTTTTTATCTATCAGTGTCTTATAAACAAGTACTGAAGTCATTCTGTACTGATTGCCCCCACTCTTTGATCAGTCAGGGTCACTGCAATGTCAGTACATTTAACAGAAGGAAACGTTCTAATGATCAGAGCTGTGTGAAAACCAAAGGCACAGTCTTAGAAGGAACTCACATGATGGATAGCAAAGCAATTAGGTGACAAAGTGGAACTAATTACTACCACTCCTTTTGACTTTGAGATTTTTGTAAAATAAGATGTTTCACATTGAATGACTATGCTTCCAAAACTTATGCCTGCAAAGTAGACACTCAGGAGACATTTCTGGTACATAATCTGATAGATTATAGTCAGTGGAAATTACCCAACCTGCCTAACAAAACAGAAGATAACTGAGTCAATCTAGCAAGTTCCTTAGGGTTTGTGAACATAAATATATAGAATCTGACTTAAATGAGGTCAATTGGCTAGAAAGAGAATGTACATTCATGTTCAGATCAGCAAACTACAGGGTCCAAGATCCCTTGCTTCTCCCACGGGAAGTAAAGACCCCAGGTTATCAAAACTGAGGAAAGTTATTCTACCTGATGCAGGAGCTCTAGGCAAGTGCATGAAGGTGTCAACAAGAATACACTCATTGATCTCTTTTCTGTTATTTGCATCAAACTGAACCCATTTATTTATTGGAATAACTGATAGCTTTTGTTTGAGACAAACAAGCTCCAGGATCACTCTGGCATGAAGTCTCCAACGATGTTAACCATCTAGAGAAATGGTTGCTTTTACTCAGGTTTCTTTATGGATTGTAAGCCTGTCACATTTCACTGGTTTCATGAGCAGCATCTACAAGCCACACTAAAAATTAATTAACAAAACAGAATCATCACTGCAAATTATAGGATATGGGGAGTCTAGAATCAAAGAGGGTAATGTCTGCCATGGAACTATCTGGCTGGGGAAGATGGGAGGAGCGCCTGACCATAAGAGGATGATTAATCAAATTCCCCCTAAACAACTTTTCGATGGTAAACGCACAGTAAAAGAAAAAGGGCTGCGAGGCATAGTCACAGGAAAGCACAACTCCAAACAAGGTGATAAAACTGTCGAAATAGGGGAGAGGCCAATCTAATAGATTAGAAATAGAGCAGCAAATTTTAAGCACATGAAAATTTTATAGGGAAGAGCTTCAGCTGCAGACATTGACAGGGCCTAACAATCTCATGTTATTCCAATTTGAAGGATACTGGTGATAGACACAAAGCAAGGCAGATGCCAACGATTACAAAGGTCATGGCTGTGTGCTGTGCTCTGTGCTGTTCTCTGGCGATACATCTTGCCTTTCTCTGGCTGCAGAGAAGGCACATAGCAGGGTTAGTCACCTGGTACCTCTTTCCCTCTGGCTAAGAGGGAGCAAACAATGGACCAACCTTTAGCTAGCAAGTAGATTTCTCACTGCCTCTCAGAATTCAGCAGGAGAAGGGAGATTCTGCACCAGCCTGAGCCTCATTCCCTGCCATTTGGGAAGAACCCTTCTGTGTAGCCTGTGGAGGCAAAAAGGAAGCCAACAATGCAGAAGTTCCCATGGCATTCAGATCTCTAGAGCCAGCCAGTTCCCAAGCTGATTTTATGCCTGCCCTTTCTACAGTTGGCAATATGGAACAATGCATTCTTTTTGGTTTGTTTAAAATTGGGTTTTTGTCACATGAAAGAGACCTAATGTCTATCGTGCGTGTAACCAGTTTATTGACAAGACACAGCACTTTGGGGGAAATACATGTGAAGTAATATTTTCAAATGGTTGCCTCGAGCTGTAGTGCATTGAGTTTCCCTCACTTATCTTTTGAAAATACTCACAAATTAAATGCCTTTTAATTTTACGGGGGTCAGCAAATGTCCTCTGTAAAGTGCCAGATAGTGAGTGATTTTCAACTTTGTGAGTCTCATGTGATCTCTGTTGTATGTTTTTGTTTATTTTGCAATCCTGGGAACAATGTCAAAACTATGGACTGATGTTAAATTTGCCCCAGGGGCTATTAAAACTGTTCTGATTGTTGGGAGAAACACGTTTCTGTTGAGTGTACTAGACTGCCAGATTTATGAGAAAATTCTGTAGCTAGCCACACAAATAACTATGGCCAAACTGACTACTAGAGCAAGAATTAGGATGTGGCAAGAAAACTGAAACTGGGGGCCCGGAGAGATAGCACAGCAGGGCATTTGCCTTGCAAGCAGCCGATTCAGGACCAAAGGTGGTTGGTTCGAATCCCGGTGTTCCATATGGTCCCCTGTGCCTGCCAGGAGCTATTCTGAGAAGACAGCCAGGAGTAACCCCTGAGCACCGCCGGGTGTGGCCTAAAAACCAAAAAAACAAAACAAAACAAAACAAAACTGAAACTGACCATAGCACAATATATAAGGTGACTTGAATATGATTTTTTTTGTACGAAGAGTGAGTGGCCCTTTAACTATGTGTGATAGCCATCATCTCCAGTTTCCTTATCCCAGCCCTGGTAACAGCCATCTAACTGCTCACTGTCAAAAGGAGGGGAATTAGATTGCTTATTACTTATTCTTTGCAACATTTTGTTCCTTTCTCAGAAAGTCTTTGGACCCAGCTTCTTCTGGAAGAAACCATACTCTAAATATTTCTTTGATGTCAGCCTATGAAACCACACAAGAGAAACCAACACAAAATGCTGAGACTCATGCTTTTATTGTGCTGTAATAAAAGCTATTTTGTCTGTGGCACAGGCGTCTAATGTCTTTACCAGCAGATATAAAATAGTTTCAAACTAACCTGGTAGGGCCAGAGCAGTGGCACAAGCTATAGGGCATTTGCCTTGCAGGTACTAGCCTAGGACGGACTTCAGTTCAATCCCCGGTGTCCCATGTGGTCCCCCAAGCCAGGAGCAATTTCTGAGAGCAGAGCCAGAAGTAACCCCTGAGTGTCACCAGATATGACCCAAAAACAAAAACAAAAAACTAACTTGGCAATTAACTCAGACCCTTCAAAATCCATACACTCGGACCAGATGCAAAATTACTATGCCTATCTTTACTCCTATAACCTTCTCAATCATGAACTGGTGATAATTCCAAGATTTGTTCCTATACTGTCATGGGAAAAAAAACCTTCGTTCAGGCTTCAGTTGGGGGCCAAGAGGAGGAATTAGGGTATAGTTGGGCCAGAGAGGTAGTACAAAAGAGTACCTATCTTGCAGTTTGATCTGAGTGCCACCAAGAATGGTTCCTTAGCACCATCAAGTGTGACCACCTCATTCCCAAAAGAAACAGCATGCCTGGTGGTGGTGGATGTAGGAACTGATCCTTATTTCTACTTGGTTCTCTTCTTGGTTCTGTCTAATGCTGGTGTATGTGAAAAAAAAGTCTGTGTATGTTCTGAGGGTACTGACAATTTCACCCCAACTCCTTCAGTAACTAAGAAGACTACCAAGGAGGAGTCTTTAGCCTAGACAATAATATCCCCATACCTCTCTTGAGATAGAGTGTCTTCTCATTTGGTCTGGAACACTGTTCAGTTCCTATCATTCCAAATTCCTTCCTATAGAAACTCAGGTAACTTGATCGCCCCCTGGAAGTTCTGGAAAACTAAAACAGAGAGATAGTATGCATCCACTTCAATAGAGTCCATATCAAAGGCCCTGCAAACTCACTGATATTGGATACCCTTTTTTTTATTTTAAATTACTTTATTTAAACAGCGTGGTTATGAGGTTGTTCATAATAAAGTTGGGCTTTCTTTTTCTTTCTTCTTCACAATTACAAAATTGTTCAAGATTGAGTTTCAGTCATACAATGTACAATACCATTCACCAGTGCGCATTTCCTGCCACGGATGTCCCGTTTCCCTCTCACCCACTCACCTGCCTGCCTCTGAGGCTGACATTCTCTCTCTCTTTCTCTCTCTCTCTCACATGTACACACACATCACAATCTCTCTTTTCTTTTTAAACACTGAATATGAATATGAATATTATTTTATCATCTTTCAGCATTCATTTTTTATCCAGAGTGGTCATTTCCAAATAACATTGTCGCATGGTCCTTTCTCTGCACTGACTGTACTTCCTTGCTATTTGTGGCAAGCTTTCTACAATGGACTAGGTCTTCTGGCCCTTCATCTCTATTGTCTATCTTTTTTGTTATATCCCACAAACGAGTAAAATTATCCTGTATCTATATCTATCTCTCCCATTCAGCATAATGTTCTCCATATCCATCCATGTTTTACTAAAAGCACATTCCATGGCTTCCTTTTTCTTTTTTTCTTCCTTTTTCTTAATGGCAGCACAGTATTCTACTGTGTAGATATACTCATCTGTTCTTGGCCCTTGGGTTATTTCATATTCTAGCTATTGTGAATAACGTTGCAATGAACAGAGAATACAAAGGACTTCTCTGCATTTGTTTTTATTTTACTCCTAGGGTATTCTCCTAGGAGTGGTATTGCTGGATCATATGGAAGCTCAATTTCTTTTTTTCTTTTTTTTTTTTTTTTTTTTTTTTTTTGGGTTTTTGGGTCACACCCGGCAGTGCTCAGGGGTTATTTCTGGCTCCAGGCTCAGAAATTGCTCCTGGCAGGCACAGGGGACCATATGGGGTGCCGGGATTCGAACTGATGACCTCCTGCATGAAAGGCAAACGCCTTACCTCCATGCTATCTCTCCAGCCCCGGAAGCTCAATTTCTAGTTTTGGTTTTGGTTTGATATTTGGGCCACAGCAGATTATGCTCAGAGGATACTCCTGGCTCTACACTTAAAAATCACTCCTGGTGGGTCCAGGAGACCATATAAGATGCCATTAATCAAACCCAGGTCAGCAGCATGCAAGGCAAATGTCAAACATCCTGTATCATCGCTGAGGCTCTTCAGATTTCAGTGTTTTGAGGACTATCCATATTGTTTTCCAAAAAAAGGTTGAGCCACTTAATATTCCCACCAAAAAAAAAATTCCCAACAGCAATGAATGAGAGGCCTTTTCTCCCATCATCCGCACCAACACTGGCTGTTCTTGTTCTTTTTTATGTATGCCAGTCTCTGTGGTATGAGATGGTATCTCATTGTTGTTTTATTTGCATCTCCCAGGTGATTAATGAAGTGGATCTTGTCCATCTGTATTTCTTTGAGGAACTTATCTGTTCATTTACTTCCCCATTTCTGATGGGGTTGAATTTTTTTTCTTGCTAAGCTCTCCAGTAATATCATAGATAGTAGCCCTTTATCATATGAGTATTGGTAGTTTCTCCCATTTCATGGAGAGTTTGTATCCTAATCAGTTTCCTTTGAGGTGTAGAAGCTTTTCAGTTTAATATAGTCCCATTTATAGTCTGTTTATCTTTGCTTTCACTTGTTTGGTCAGTGGTGTTTCATACTTGAAGATGCCTTTAGCTTCAATGTCATAGATTGTACTGCCTGTTTTCCTCTACGTACATTATGGTTTCAGGTCTGATATCAAGGTCTTTAATTCATTTTGATTTGATTTTTGTGCATGATATTAAAGAGAGATCTGAGTTCACTTTTATACATTTAGTTGGCCAATTTCCTCAACACCACTTGTTAAAGAGGCTTTCCTTGCTTCACTTCATATTTTTTGCCACTTTATCAAAAACTAATTGTTCATATACCTGAGGGTCAATTTCAAGATATTCAAGTCTTTTTCATTGATCTGGGGGAGTCTGTCTTTATTCCAGTACCATGTTGCTTTTAGTAACATGCTGTTTTTATTTTTTGTTTGTTTTGTTTTGGGGCACATTCGGTGACACTCAGGGGTTACTCCTGGCTATGCGTTCAGAAATTGCTCTTGGCTTGGGGGACCATCTGGGATGCTGGGGGATCAAAACACTAGTCCTAGGCTAGTGCGGGCAAGGCAGATGCCTTACCGCTTGTGCCACCACTCTGGCCCCAGTAACATGCTGTTTTAATAACTATTGCTTTATAGTACAGTTTGAAGTTGGGGAAATTGATGCCTCCCATCTTCTTCCCTAAGGATTGCTTTAGCTATTCTTGGAGGTTTATTCTTCCATATAAATTTCAGGAGTGCCTGACATATTTCTTTTAAAAATGCCATGGGTAATGGAACCCAGGGGCCAAGTGGTCTCAGGATCACTGAGTGGAAAAAAAAAGTCAGATCTAAATACACAAACCAAAGTCAACAATGACAGAATCAAGAGACCCAAACTATAACAAGCTAAACACAAAATGGACCTTTTATACTAGCAGTCCAGTGGCTAAGGGTGGAGGTATGGGATGCATGCTGGGAACTATGGTGGAGAGAGATCAATACGGGTGGTGGGAATGGCCCTAATTCACTGTCACTATGTACCAGAAATACAACTGTAAAGGACTTGTAATTCACAATGATCTCAATACAAAACAAAATGTCATGGAGTATACTTTTGGCAATTTTCACTTCCAGAATCATCTAGATATTGGTTTCAATATATGCATACTGGTTTCAATATATACATACCCAAATTCTTTGGGACATATTTCCTGTTCTCTAGATTTTGTCCACCTTCTACTGAAGTAACTATGCAGTAAGGGTCCACAGGACATATATAATTCCAGACAGATTCTCTTGAAGTCACCCATCTCAACCCTGAACTTGGGAGAAATCATCCCTGCCTCCCCACCTCTTAAGAGGTGACTTCTGGTAGTAAACAGTGCTCTGCATAAGGTCAACATTTCACTTTCATCAAGTTTTTTCTCATTTTAACTTGTGGACAAAGGAAGCATAATCTGGCGAAACTGGACAGATTGTGGATAACTTTATGGCATGTTTTATTATCCTTTGGGCCCTGCCAGCAATTTCACAGAGACAGAAAGTTCCCATATTAAGTCCTGACACTGGTCTTTGATGTTTTTGTCCTTTAAAACAGTGATTCTGAATGAGGGACTCATGACCCATTATGGACACCCCAGGATTATTACCAGGAACCCAGAGGTGATAGATCTCATAAATTTGGGTCATACCAGGAATCCAAGGGGCTAACCCTTAGGACAAAGGACATATAGGAAGTAAATAAGGTCAGAAGAGGACCAGACCTCAAGGGGGCCAGATCTCAAGAGGACCAGGTCTGAAGAAAGCCAGGTCAGAAAAGTTAAGAAACAGGGCCAGAGCACTAGTACAACAGGTAGGGCATTTGCTGGTGTCTAGTGTGGAACTGTATCTTTAAAGATTTATGCACTCGGGGCCGGTGAGGTGGCGCTAGAGGTAAGGTATCTGCCTTGCAAGCGCTAGCCAAGGAAAGATCACAACTGCAGTTCAATCCCCCAGTGTCCCATATAGTCCCACCAAGCCAGGGGCAATTTTTGAGCGTTTAGCCAGGAGTAACCCCTGAGCATCAAACGGATGTGGATGCTCATTTTTTTTTGTGAAAAACCAAAAAAAAAAAAAAAAGATTTATGCACTCAAGGACCAGCACCTGTCCAACCTCTGGTCCTTTGACAGTTTTAACCAAGACAACAGACAAATAGTTTTCAGTCTTTCTACACCTAAGAACTTGCATTGGTCTGTAGACTAGGTTGGAGTTTGAAGACTATCAATTATTGGCAACCCTGCCACATAGCCTCTGGGGCAGGAAAGATGATTACAAAATTACATAAGGTTGTGACTACAGATAGGCTTAAAAAATTATTAAACCTGGGGCCAGATATAATACAGTGGGTAGAATGCTTACCTTTCAATCTGAGCTTGAACCCTCAGACAGCATACAGACCCCCAGGCCCTATCAAGAGTGATACCTGGGGGCCGGAGAGATAGCATGGAGGTAAGGCATTTGCCTCTCATGCAGAAGGTCATCGGTTCGAATCCCGGCATCCCATATGGTCCCCCGTGCTTGCTAGGAGCAACTTCTGAGCATGGAGCCAGGAGTAACTCCTGAGCAACTGCCGGGTGAGACCCAAAAACCAAAAAAAAAAAAAAAAAAAAAAAAAAAAAAAAAAAAAAAGTGATACCTGGAGCCAGAGAGATAGCATAGCAGTAGTAGGGCATTTGCCTTGCATGCAGTCAACCCGGGAGGGATCTGGTTCTATTCCTGGCATCCCAAAGGGGCCCCCAACCTGCCAGGGGTGATTTCTGAGTGCAGAATCAGAAGTAATCCTTGAGCACAGCTGGGTGTGGCCCAACAACCAATCAATCAATAATATTTAAAAAATAAGAGTGATTCCTGAATGCAAAGAAGAAGCTCTGAGCACTGCTGGGTGTGGCCCAAAAGTAAAACAATAAAAAATTAATAAAATAGCTTTGATTTGATATAGGTAATTTATAGGAATATAAAAAATTTACAAAATATTTGCTTAGGTTGAGATGTGGGTCCTCAAAAATGTAAGCTTCTGGATTTGATTCTCCACCTCACAAAATAAAAAATAGGTTTTGGTATTTTGGAGGGCACATACCCTGCTTTATATTCAGATCATTGTTTTACTTCTCTTAATAGAAAAAAATCTTTATAAGATACCCTCACATATTGGAAATAAAAACTGCTGCAGTTAGCCATGTTATCTAGTAAAAAGAAAAATTGGAAGGATGTAGCATTATAGTGAAGTTGCATCACTCACAGACATGTACACACAAGAAAAATATATCCCACAGAGTCAAAATTATGCTTGAAAATCTAAGTCACCTTTAAAATACAGTACACAACATTTACAGACCATGTTGGAGACAGACTCTCAATATGTCCAAGACAGCCAATTTTGCCTTCAGTGTTCAAACAGATGGCTCCTTCTTTGGGTGAGCAGCAGATGAAGGAGTTGGCTTGCATTTGAGGCCATCTTGTATAAAAAAAAAAATGCTTATCTTTAAAGATTTGAATCACACTCTGCACAGTGAGAAGCTCATACTGCAAGGTACAAAGCATCCATAACCGATTGAGGGAATTAAGGGAACTACTGATGTTTCCTTTTGTGTGTCGTGTTAAGGATCAAACCCAGGATTTCACTCATGTAAAGCAGGTGCTCAAACACATTCCTAAAACAAATTCCTCTTTCAGGGGAGGAGGTGTGGGGGACTCACACCTGTGCTCAGGGATCACTACTTCTGGTGGAGCTTAGAAGACCATATGGCATGCTGGGGATCAAACCAGGATTGGTCACATGCAGGGCAAATGCTTTAGCCACTGTACCATTTTTCTGGCCACAGAAACACTCTCTTAGATATGGGAGGAACATGCTTCAAGTATATCCAAAACCCCTTACAAATCAGCTGAGATAAATTGCTGAGAGAAAAGATTCCAACAGTTCTTAAATAAAATATTCATTTCATTCATGAGATTTGCTTTACTAAGATGCAAAGGGTGGGCTCAAAAGTGTGGGCAAGATGGCTTAGCATTAGTCTTGCAAGAATATGGCTGTAACCATAGACTCATTTTATTCTTGAGAGTGTAAACCAAGCTGCAAAAAAAAACATGGGTACAACGGCTTCATCGGTGAAAACTGGAGCATTCTTGGGAAAAGGAGCAGTCCAGATCTCCATCCTGGGCACCAGCAGTTGCATACTCTTTATCCCACCTCCACACCAATGGCCCAACTTTACCACTTAACTACTCAAAATTCTAAAGAAATGCTTAACCTTTGTAGTAGTGAATACAGGTAGGGCCACCTCTCTGCTGTTTTTGTACTTTTGGAAGCCCTGACAGCCATAGCCACACCCCACACTGGCTGCCATGTCAAGTCACAGAATTTGGAACTCTTGAACAAGCAGCTGAGAAATTTTTCAATACTGGCATCTCAGTAGGAACACACCAAATTTGATCTCAAAGTAGCATAGAAGCTTCTTGCAGTTAAAAATCAAAATCAGTAACAGAATAATTAACTATAGCAACAAACAGCTTAATAAATGTTCAAACAATCATTTTATGACCCCATTGCAAGATACAATTTTCACAAATTTTCTTTTGCTGTAACTTTTTTCGATGATCCCACTTCCATTTAGTAGTAAACAAGCAATGTAAGGTACCCTCTGAACGCAGAGCCAGAAATAACCTCTGAGCACTTCTGGGTATGTCCCAAAAAACAATAGGTAGATAGATAGATAGATAGATAGATAGATAGATAGATAGATAGATAGATAGATAGATAGATAGATAGATAGATAGATAGATAGATAGATAGATAGATAGATAGATAGATAAAATTCAAATAAAGTAAAAGTACTTTGTGTCTGCTGAGGGGACAGGCATGGGGGAGCGAAGAATATGAGAACAATGGTAGAAGGAATTTTATAGTGGAAGTGAGACTGATGATGGAACATGGGATGGCAGAAACAAATGTATTATGAACAACTATGTAAACCAGAGTATTTAAATAAAGTATAAAAATTAAAAATAAAGGGGCCGGAGAGATAGCACAGCGGCATTTGCCTTGCAAGCAGCCGATTCAGGACCTAAGGTGGTTGGTTTGAATCCTGGCGTCCCATATGGTCCCCCATGCCTGCATGGAGCTGTTTCTGAGCAGATAGCCAGGAGTAACCCCTGAGAGCCGCCGGGTGTGGCCAAAAAAAAAAAAAAGAGAGAAAGGACCTGAAACTGGAATCAAAGCAAACTTTCTGCTTTCAGAAAAATCCCAGGAAAAAGTATTGTTGGCAGGCTCTATAAGAAAAGGTAAAGAAGGGCCCGGAAAGATAGCACAGCGGCGTTTGCCTTGCAAGCAGCCAATCCAAGAACAAAGGTGGTTGGTTCAAATCCTGGTGTCCTATATGGTCCCCCGTGCCTGCCAGGAGCTATTTCTGAACAGACAGCCAGGAGTAACTCCTGAGCATCGGGTAGGGTGTTTGTCTTGAAAGTGGCCAACCTGGTTTCAATCCTAGGCATCTCATATGGTAACCCAAGAGTGCTAAGAGTGATTTCTTTTTTTTTTCCAGGAGTGATTTCTGAGCACAGAGCCAGAGGCAGTTAAGTGTAGCCTAAAATCAAAACAAGTAAAGAAAGTGTCAGAATTGATAATGAAGTTCTACCAAAGAGGCTAGAGAGAGTGCAAAATGCTGAAAGCATGCATTGCATGCAGATCAGAGTACAACCCCAGTATGCATGGTCTCTCAAGCATACTGCTAGCAGAGACTACTGCAGTCAGGAGTATTAACTAAAGGAGCAACAAGCCCTTTAGCACACCTGACCATTCAAGTTCTGAACGGGAGGAACCAAATGGTACTAGGATTATTTCTTTTTTAGGGCTAGTAATATTCTTGGAAAGCATGTAGACTGAAATAATCATTAATATGACATCTCGATAAGTTCCTATTCCACAAAAGTTCTGAAATCTTTAATAATATAATTTTTATATATTTTATGTTTTACTTTGTTTGTGGGACACACCTGGAAGTACACACAGCTTACTTCTGGCTCTGTGCTCAGGAATCACTGAGTAACCACATGGAGAACTGGGGATTAAACCTGGGTTGGCTGTGTGCAAGGCAACCAACCACCCTATTTGCCATATTACCACTACAGACCCTCTTTTATAGCATACTAACGCTATCCAAACTAACAAGGGTAAAAGCATCACAACCAAGAGTGAAAACCACTGATACAGCATAGTCTAGTGCTCAAGCAATTCAATGTATAGCTCTCGGTAAGCACCACAGCAAAGCAGGAGTACATCCTACCCTTATTCCCCATGACCATAAAGGGGATATCAAAATAAATACAGGAGACAGAGCTATAGTTCAGCAGATTCAGTTTTGCTTTGCATGTGGTCAATCTGAGTTGGATTCCTGGCCCTCCAAATGGTTCCCCACACAACCAGAAGTGATTCCTGAGATCAAAGCCAGGAGTAAGCAATGCCAGGTGTGGCCCCCAAATTAAAAACAAATAAACAAATGAATACATAACCAATGCTCTAAGAGAAATCAAGTACTGAGATCAGAGAGATAGTTCAAGAGCTGAGCACATGTCCAAGCTTGATCCCTGGAACGACAATCTCCTAAGCACTGAGTAAGGACTACCCTGCACTGTCAGGTGTTACCCCAAAACAAGACGACAAAAAAAAAAAAAAAAAAGAGGTATCTGAAAAATCAAAGACAGAAAGTTACTATCAAATTTTCAGCAATAATATTCACTTCATATTTAAAATTTATAGTTTCAATTTATATATGGTAATCTCACTATATATCGATTTTTACTAATGAAGATTTTTTTATGGGGAGAGGGTTTTTTGGGTCACATGGCACTCAAAGGTTACTCCTGGCTCTACACTCAGAAATTGCTCTGGCAGGCATGGGGGACCATACAGGATGCAGGGATTCGAACTGTCCATCCTGAATTGGTTGCCCTGAATCGACTGTGTGCAAGGCAAATACCGTACCACTGTGTTATATCTCAGGCCCCACTAATGAAGATTTAAATTTAAATCTTTGCCTATAGTTACAAAGCTAGTATATTATAGAAATCAAATAAAGTATTTCTTATATATGTTAATGTAGAATTTTCCTACAACATTCTATGACTATCAGCATATTAAAAACGAATCTAAATTTGGGGCCAAAGCAATGGTGCAGCACTAGAGCATTAGCCTTGCATGCAGCTGACCCAGGATGAACTCGGTTCGACCCCCTGCGAGTCCCATATGGTCCCCAAAGCCAGATTTTTTTGTTTGGTTTTTTTTTTTGTTTTTGGGCCACACCCAGTGACGTTCAGGGGTTACTACTGGCTATGCACTCAGAAGTCGCTCCTGGTTTGAGGGACCATATGGGATACAGGGGGATCGAACCACACGTGGTCTGTTCTAGGCTAGTTGGGGCAAGCAATCGCCTTACCGCTTGAGCAACCGCCCCAGCCCCATCCAGGAGAGATTTTTTTCTTTTTCTTTTTTTTTTTTTTTGGTTTTTGGGCCACACCCGGCGTTGCTCAGGGGTTACTCCTGACTGTCTGCTCAGAAATAGCTCCTGGCAGGCACGGGGGACCATATGGGACACCGGGATTCGAACCAACCACCTTTGGTCCTGGATCGGCTGCTTGCAAGGCAAATGCCGCTGTGCTATCCCTCCGGGATTCTAAGCGCACAGCCAGGAAACCCAGAGTTTCATTAGGTGTGGCCCAAAAAGAAATAAAAAATTTAAATTTATCAAAAGCCATCCTATATTTTTAAATAAGGAAAACTCAAATGACAAAACTAACCAATAATTGAGAAACAGGAGGGTGGAATCTGGCCCTCTATTTTCTCAACAATGAAATGAGTGCCTTCTATTTCTTCTATATTTTAAAAAATAATTATTTGTTGATTCCCCCTATCGTGTTATTTGAGCATTTATATCCAAGTAAACGACCTCAGACTTTAAATTCTCACTGAAAAAGATGCTTATGAGTATATATATATACACATAGAGTAGCAACTTGGGAAGTGACTGGCATGGTTTTCGTTATGAAGTAACCATATATACTCGAGTATAAGCCGAGTTTTTCCAGCACAAAATTTGTGCCAAAAGACCTACTCAGCTTATACAGGTTATTAAATTCAGTACGTGCACACCGAATCAAGTGCACGGAGTCCCCAGTCGTCTGCTGGAAGGGCCAGTGCTTCAGCTCAGTCACAAGTCGCAGCTGAGCTGAAGAGGAAGGCGGCTGAACTGAACTGGATGCCACTAAACTATTTAACCCACAATATTCTGCACTTTGTATGAGACCAACAGCAGTGATATCTAAGAACTCAGTGATGATGACAATGTCTATGCTGATAACCCTCACATCAGATAACAGCTGAAGCTCTATTAGGATGAGGAGGAGGAGGAATTAAGTTTTGAAGGACTTTAACCTTTGTGATTTAGCTTGATTACCTGTTAAAATACACTTTCTGCACTTTATTTAAAGTTTTTTTTGTTGTTGGTTTTGGTTTTTTGGGCCACACCCGTTTGATGCTCAGGGATTACTCCTGGCTAAGCGCTCAGAAATCGCCCCTGGCTTGGGGGGACCATATGGGACGCCGGGGGATCAAACCACGGTCCTTTCTTGACTAGCACTTGCAAGGCAGACACCTTACCTCTAGCGCCACTTTGCCAGCCCCTTATTTAAAGTTTTAAAATTGTTGCTAGTTTAGTTTTTCTTTAGCAATAAATATTGAAAAACATTTAACTACTTATTCCTCAAGGTATTGTACTTGTTTGGGGTATATTTTTTATGTTTGAAATTTACCAGTGGCTGCTGCATTTTCCACCTCGGCTTATACTCAAGTCACTAAGTTTTCCCTGTTTTAGGGGGTCGGCTTATACTCGGGTATACATGGTAAATAAAAGGCATTAGAAGAGTAATGCACCTGCAAGGAACTAAAAGGTGTCAGACAATATCACACAAGTGGCTTAGGAGTAATCAGTACTGAGGTGGAGCAATAGTACAGCAGGTAGGGCACACAGATCACCCAGGTTCAGTTCCTTCCACCAAAGCCCTGCCAGGAGAGATCCCTGTGTGCAGAGCCAAGAGTAACCTTTGAGTACCACTAGGTGAAGCCCAAACCCAAAAACAATATTGCTTCTATAAAACAAAATACAATACTCATTCACTTTTAATTATCTTTTATTATTTTACAATATAGTTCAAAAAAATGCCATTACTGATTTTGCCTTAACTGCTCTATGAGACCAGGAATAAAAGAACACTTAGAACACACAAACATCAAGCTATAATACCGACTTGACTTGTACTGAACCATCACTACCATAGATATGTAGCTTTTTTAATTAAGTCCGTGTGTGGCAATGTGGGGGAGAGGGGCTCAGTAAACTTGGTTTTGTCTGTAGAAAGGAAGTGGTTTTATTTTCCTTTTCAACACATCTGATCCTGCAGTAATTTGTATTGTGTACGCAAAGCAACCCATACCCTGAAAGCTTCCATTTTCAGTTGTGTGTCATGTAATCAGACACATGAAAAGTTATTGCTCTCTATACTGCATACTTTTCCAACTGGAAGGTCACCAAATCTGCAGACTCAAAATTCTCACTGGTGATGATGGTGTCTCATATAATTTTTTTTTCCAGTGACACTGGATGTTCTAATTTTCTCTAGAAGTAAAGCAATGAAAATGCAAGGAAACCCTCCAGCGCCCAATTCTCTTTTCATGTTCTCCAAGTAGTAAAATAGCAGCTCTACATGTTGATGAGAAGTATTTCAATTTCTTTTTCTTAATAGCTTTTAATTATATTAGCATTATAATTTATTGGAATTTAGCTAAATTTCCAAAAAGAAAATTTTAGTTGCCAAATACTCCAGAAATTTTTAAGCATTATGTATATGCAATTAGCTTATTTATGAAAAAAAGTGTATATATATATGTATTTTTTTTTCACTTATCTTACCTTCAAAGAAGTTCTTTATTTTCTGGTTGGACATAAGAAACAAGATTAAATAGACCAATGCTGGCTTTATTTAAGCAATAATTTTTTTTTCATTCAATATGACCACATAATAATAATAATAGTAAATTCAGAAAAAGCAATACAAGGAAACACCTACTGAGTAGGTATCTGCCAAGAAATTTAAATTTGAAGATTAGACTCTACCAAGTATAACTGCAGTATTACTAGGCATCTTTTCCTTTTCTTGGGGCTGTAAGTTCTTTACTACTTTTTCCCACGGGATACTGAGCAATCACCAAGGTCTAGAGACCATTTACAGTTGCTTCCAATATTATGGTGGATGTAACTTTCAAGAGCCGATTGTGCCAGTAGTAAGTCCATTAGAACCACAGCTAGTAACATTCAAATAGTCTCCAATAGCACTTTGATGATATATACACTTCATTCTTCATGACTGATTTTGTGTTAATTGAAAACAAAATGCAAAGTTGGGTTATACTGTTAGGGGACTGCTACATTCAAATGAACATATTTAAATTCAAAAAAATGTTATTAGTAACATCCTTTCTATAGACATGGTTGGCAAAATAAAAAGGCACAAAGGGAAGTAAGAAATGTCTTTAACCTTCAGTGAAGAGTACCAGAATATTTTAATGAAGGAAAGCAGAGAAATATGTTCAGTAATCCATGCACAACTTGAGCCTTTAAAAAAAGAAAACCAGAAAACAAAACAAAACAAAAAAAACCTCTTTCGATCACGTGCTTCACGTAAAATAAAATGTAAAGCTGCACATGTTTGGTTTGATGGTGGACCCAGGTATTTTTTTTTTTTATAAAAGTGAGTCAAAGAAAAAACAAAGTGAATACCTTCATAAGCAAAGCAACTCCACCTGTATGTAGACTCTGTCCTTTGTACCACTTAGTGGGCTCAAATGTCCAAAAAAATGTAAAATGCAGCATATGCAATCATGTAATCTAAAAACTTTCATGATAACTTATTGCAAATTGCACTTGACAGTTCACCACAACAATGGAAAACTGGCCCCTTGTTGGTTCACACAGTCCTTGAGCCCCAAACTGAAGTCACCAGTAAAATGATCTGGACAAAAAGTTTGCAGCTGTGCTCAGCCAGCTGGCTCCACCCTCTGGATGAGAGCCAACCCGGGACACTGCTTTGTCTTGCTCTTTCGTGGGACTCTCATCCTCAGGCAAGTAGTCAGGCAGCTCTGTGTTCTGTTCTACTTCCACATGGGTATCTTGGAATGGGACCAGCATCTGAAACACAGCATGATGAGAATTACCGAACAGTCAACCTAACTGCTACAGATATATAAGTGAGAGCTCAACTTTATTCCTCATTTTAATTATCTTATTCTCAGGGGCAATGTTCCTCAAAAATTTTTCTTATTACATGAAAGTAGGTTCAATCGCTGAGCACAGAGAGAGGAAATATGGCACATGAAAACACAGATGATTCAGCCTGTCTACAAAAAACAGCCAGGTTGCTGGTGAGTGGGTGGGTGGCTGGGGTGAAATGACAGTGGGGGGGGGGTAGTAATGGGCCAGAAAGAAAAACCAGGTTAAGGCACCTGCCTTGTGTGCAACTAATCCCACCTTGTTCAATCACTGATATGCAATCGGTCCCTTGAGCATCAAGCCAGGATAGGCCTGGTGGCCTATCAGCCATACTGATGGGTGTGGCCCAAACCACCCCCTTTAACCTCTCTCCTCCACCCCCATCCAGCAAAAACGTGACATGGGTAAAGTATCAGGATACTTTACTTGCAGGGCCATACCCTTACTTATACTCTATGGGAGTACAAATGAATTAAAGGCAAGAGAAATTTACTTTCTTCATCCCAAAGTTAGTGGAAAACAGAGCAAGGGGCAAAGACTTGCCCACTATTTAGTTGCCCAACAATAGGACTGGCACTTAATTTTCTAAACTGGTTAGAAATTATTTTTTTAAAAAACAACAAGGGCCATGGGGCCGGAGAGATAGAATGGAGGTAAGGCGTTTGCCTTTCATGCAGGAGGTCATCGGTTCGAATCCCCGCGTCCCATATGGTCCCCCGTGCCTGCCAGGAGCAATTTCTGAGCCTGGAGCCAGGAATAACCCCTGAGCACTGCCAGGTGTGACCCAAAAAACCACAAAAAAAAAAAAAAAAAAAAAACAAGGGCCAGAGCAATAGTGCAGTGGTTGCTTTTTTGCACTTGGCTGGCTTGAATTGATCCTCTGCATCTCATATGGTCCACTATAGCCACCAAAAGTGACTCCTATCTGCAAAGCCAGGAGTACTTCCTGAGCATTGGTGGGTGTAGACCCCCAAAATGAAAACGAAACAAAGACAAAACAGTGCAGAATATAGTAGAACGGACAATCTGTAAACCCAGTACCTCAAAAATAAAAAATAAATAAAAAATAAAAAAAAGAGAATAATTGAAACTCACAAAATATAAGCTATAAGAGCAAATTCCAGGCAGTCCCTCCTGCCTGCTTCAGTGTGCAATAAGTGCCTTTCTCTGACTCCCCTCCCTTTTTCTTTTGTTTGTTTTGTTTTTTGGGCCACACCTGGTGACACTCAGGTGTTACTTCTGGCTATGCACTCAGAAATTACTCCTGGCTAGGGGGACCATATGGGACACCGGAGGATCGAACAGCGGTCCATCCTAGGTCAGCGCATGCAAGGCAAACACGCCCTACCGCTTGCACCACCACTCTGGCCCCTGACTCTTCTCCTATTTTAATAAAACTACTTGACTTAAAAAAACAGCTGGAGGGGCCAGAGAGATAGCATGGAGGTAAGGCATTTCATGCATTACCTTTCATGCAGAAGGTAATTGGTTCAAATCCCAGTGTCCCATATGGTCACCCGTGCCACCAGGAGCAATTTCTGAGCATGTAGCCAGGAAAAAACCCTGAGCACTGCCGGGTATGACCCAAAAACCACCACCAAAAAAAAAAAAAAAAAAACAGCTGGAGCAATAGCAGAGTCGTAGGACATTTGCCTTACACATATCAACCCCAGATAGACCCCGGTTCAATCCCCGGCATCCCATATGGTCCAGAGCCTGCCAGGAGCAATTTCTGAGTGCAGAGCCAGGTGTAACACCTGAGCACAGAGCCAGGAGTAACCCGAGTGCCACCAGGTGTGACCCAATTCCCCCTCCCCAAAAAAATCCACCTCTGATAGCCATAAAATATTGACTTTTTGGTGCTATCACTGTTGACCATAAAATATTAGATAATTTGTATAAATACATACCTATGTGTTTGTCTAGAAATAGTAGCAATCTACCAGTCATGAAAAAGAACCAAAATATAAGAAAACTAAGAAAAAGCAAAAAGAAAGAAAAGAAAAAAGAAAACTAAGTAAAAGCATTTTTACCTCTTCACCACTTTCACTTTTTACAACTTGCTGAGCCTTCATAACCTTGGTTGATGCTATAGCTGATGCCAAAGCCTAAGTCAGAATATAAAAGAACAATTTTGAACACTGATTTTTCTTTTACCTAAAACTGCAAGTACATTCAGCCATTTAAAATACTAACCTCCGCTTTCAAATCTGAACGGATTCGTACCACACATCTTTGAACAGCCATTTGAAAAGTAAAACTAATTACGCCTTTAATTTTTAACAAAGCTTCTTCACATAGATTCCTCCGAGACTGAAAAAGTAAAAGAAATTTGTTATTAAGCCTGCAAAAGAAGGGGGATTAAACCAACTAAATTGGCTGACTAGAGATAAAGGCAATAGGAACTGATAAGGACATATATTCTACAATCTCTTATTAGAAGGCATAGAGGAGTTGTGTTTAATCAGCTTACTGAATTTTATGAGTAACAAAATAGTAATTACTATTTTCTTCGAGCTTTACAATTTATGTGCTTCAATAATTTACTCAAATTTTATTAATCTAAATCTTAAAACAGACAGAATGGGAAAAATGGTGAAAATGAGAGGCTCTTCTAAATTCAAAACTCAGCCACCAAGAACCCAGCAGCAGTTTGTGGAAATAAAAAGTTATTGTAACATAGTCATACTGTACACATTTGCTTCATACTATCTAAGGTTTATTTCATGGTACAACAGTTAGTCACAATAACAAAAGCATCCAAAATCTAAGCCACTGACTGTCTAGCCCTTTCAAAAAAATGATTGTTGACTTTTGCTTACTTAACCTCTAGGAAGGAGGCCGGAGTGATAGCGTAATGGGTAGGGTGTTTGCCTTGCACATGGCCAAGAGTAATTTCTGAGCAGAAATAGGAGTAATCTCTGAGTAAGTCAGGTGTGGCAAAACAAAACAAAACAAACAAAAATCTCAAGGAGGAGCCTAAGTGATAATACAGTGGGTAAGATGGTAGGGAGTTAGCCCTGTACACAGCCGAACCAGGTTTGATTCCTATTACCCCGTATTGTTCCCCAAACCCACCATGAGTGATTTCTGAGCACAGACCCAGGAGTAACTCCTGAGCACCACTAGCACCCAAACAACCTGCCCTGCAACAACAACAAAAGACTGAGAAATAGGTGGTCAGAGCTTGCCTTACATGTGGCTGGCCCAGGTTTGATACCTAGCATTCCATATGGTTCCCCAAGCCCGCCAGGAGTGATTCCTGAATACAGAGCCAGGAGTAAGCCCCGAGCACACCAAATGTGTGCCGAAGAGATAGCATGGAGGTAAGGCATTTGTCTTTCATGCAGAAGGTCATCGGTTCAAATCCCGGCATCCCATATGTCCCCCGAGCCTGCCAGGAGCAATTTCTGAGGATAGAGCCAGGAGTAACCCCTGAGCGATGCCGGGTGTGACCCCCCCCCCCAAAAAAAAAAAAGAAAACAAACAAACAAAAAACCTTCTAGGAATAAATTCCAATAAACTAAAGTTAGAATTAGTGAAAATTTATGTCTGAATCATTATTCTTTTTTTTCTTTTACTGTTTTATTTTATTTGGGGCTACACTCTGGCAATGCTGAAAGAGCCCTGGCAGTGCTGGGGAACTATAAACAATGTTAAGAATGAAACCACAATTGGCCACATGCAAGGCAAATGTCTTTTTTTTTTCTTTTTTGGTTTTTGGGCCACACCCGTTTGATGCTCAGGGCTTACTACTGGCTATGCGCTCAGAAATCGCTCCTGGCTTGGGGGGACCATATGGGACGCCAGGGGATTGAATCTCAGTCCATCCTACGCTAGCGCTTGCAAGACAGACACCTTACCGCTAGCGCCACCTTCCTGGCCCAGGCAAATGTCTTAATTCCTGTATGTCTCTCTGGCCTCAGAATTCATGAATCAGATCTGAATTCCAACACTAAAAGTAAATACTTGGTAAAGCATCATCAAGGGTGATCCCCGAGTACTGAGACAAGAGGAAATCTTGAGTACTGCCAGGTGTGACCCCAAACCAACTGAACAGAAAACTTGTACCACTGCTTTTCTTAATACTTAAACCAATTTCTTTTTTTCACTTTTGCATTTCAACAGTGTTCAGCAAGGATCTGGAACAGAGTGGTATCACTGTCATATAGAATTTCTTTTTTTGGTTTTTATTTTTGGGCCACACCCGTTTATGCTCAAAGGTTACTCCTGGCTTGGGGGGACCATATTGAACCATGGTCCATCCTAGGCTAGCGCTTGCAAGGCAGATGCCTTACCTTTAGTGCCACTGCTCCGGCCCCTGTCATATGTTATTTCTTAAGGTTTCAAAAAAGGGCTCTAAATTCCATAAGGTGCTTTAAGGAATCAAATACCAACAATTCCCACACATCCAAAACCAGATAAACTTAAAAGTGAAAAAAAAAGCATAGTATATATATATATATATGTGTATATATATATATGTGTGTGTGTATATATATACACACACAAAATAAAGTTAGGCACATTTTATTTGATTTCTTATTTTAAATGAGAAAGGGGGGGCCGGGCGGTGGCGCTGGAGGTAAGGTGCCTGCCTTACCTGCGCTAGCCTAGGAGACGGACCGCGGTTCGATCCCCCGGCGTCCCATATGGTCCCCCAAGCCAGGAGCGACTTCTGAGCGCATATAGCAGGAGTAACCCCTGAGCGTCACCGGGTGTGGCCCAAAAACCAAAAAAAAAAAAAAGAGAAAGGGAACAAAAAGCTAAACCACTTGCCTCATTTATCACAGGCAGAGTCTGACACTAAATTCCAACTATATATGACAGTGAGAAACCAGATTCATGAAGCCAATTCATCTTAATTTTTGACACAAATTAACACCTTTTCAACAAGTAAAGCTTGGGGTGGGTTAAGACAGGGTGTATAGAAAATCCAAGTCCAAGATTTGCTCTCAGCTATTTCTGGATAAACATAAAATCCTCAACAAGCAAACAGGATCAAGAATTAGCTATGAAAGAGATAAATAGCACAGCTAGTAGTCTCGCTTTAACTTCTAAAAACTATGGTACTGTAATCTGCAGGTGAAGAAGTAAAGAGGGAAATGCTTGGAAGATCCAAAGTCAGAAATTACTTTCTAAAATCCTTTATGCAAAGAAAGTGCAATACTTTTCTTACTGTGGGAGTGAACGAGCATATCTCCATGTGTAGCTATCAATTCTGAGTATGTACTGCTTTATATGTCTTAAATATCTTCAATCTGTTTATAATCTACCAGGACCTGCTTTCTTGAAATTTCAGGACCTAATGCAAGATTCAGAAAGGTTATTGTTAGCCTACTTGGCAATATCATGGAGAGTATGCCTATGTAAAGTTTTGCTTACTATCTTACTAAAATCTGAGGCTTAACAAAACTCCATAAAATTTGAACAACCTACCTGGCTCAGTTCAAGAGAGATGTGGTAAGTCATCAGTTGTTACCTCTAAATATATAAAATTAAGAAAATGTATCGCTACCCAAGATATCTTCAGAGAGACTTCCAATCCAGTAAATACGGAGTAACAAGAACCAAATTTACCTTTGAAGATTAAGCCACTAAAAATATACACAAAATAAGACATGAAAGAACAGTTTCCAGATCTTGCCAAACAACCTCCATGAGATAAAGAAACAAGTGAAGTTAGCTCCACCAAAACAACAATACACTGACTATGAAGTTTTCAGTCATCAATTCAGCAAAAGCAAGCCAGCAGTCTTGCTAAACTGAGGAAGACACATATGAAAAGGCAATTACCACTCATAGGACAGAGATGACACTGGGACACCACTAGAGATCAGGTATGATTTCGCCTCAGCTGATGATCTGCCTGCTATGTGGAAGCCACCTGAGGATGGATAAAGGTTTGTAATGGAAAAGATTGAAAGAACAACACTATTTTTCCTCTTTTCTTTCTATCTATGTTAAATGGATGTGTGTGTGTGTTTGTGTGTGTTTGTGTTTTGGGGGGAGGGCCACATCTGGTATGTTCCCAGAAAGTTGAGGTATCAAGGAGCAAGCTCCACCCAATCTGCCCTGCTATCACTCCAGCCCAACTGTGTCATAATTGATGAAAGAAACAAGATACAAGAAATGGCTGGATGTGGGGGGTTTCCAGGCAGAGTGCTGATTGCTCTACCTGCAGAGTCTCCACCCGGCTGTGCTTCTTCTGAGGAAACTGAGCACCTCAAGGGAGCCCTGTCCTACCCTTCTCTGTCTTTCCTGAACTCTGGAAGCTCTCCTCAGAGCCCTGGGAAGCGAACCCCAAAGAAACTACATTTGGAAGCTACCCAGCGAGCCAGGGAGTGAGTAAGAAATGGCTGGATGTGGGGGTTTCCAGGCAGAGTGCTGATTGCTCTACCTGCAGAGTCTCCACCCGGCTGTGCTTCTTCTGAGGAAACTGAGCACCTGAAGGGAGCCCTGTCCTACTCTTCTCTGTCTTTCCTGAACTCTGGAAGCTCTCCTCAGAGCCCTGAGAAGCGAACCTCAAAGAAACTACATTCGGAAGCTACCCAGCGAGCCAGTGAGTGAGTAAGAAATGGCTGGATGTGGGGGTTTCCAGCAGAGTGCTGATTGCTCTACCTGCAGAGTCTCCACCCGGCTGTGCTTCTTCTGAGGAAACTGAGCAGCAACCTGAAGGAGCCCTGTCCTACCCTTCTCTGTCTTTCCTGAACTCTGGAAGCTCTCTCAGAGCCCTGGGAATCGAACCCCAAAGAAACTACATTTGGAAGCTACCCAGCGAGCCAGAAACTGAGCAGCACCTGAAGGGAGCCCTGTCCTACTCTTCTCTGTCTTTCCTGAACTCTGGAAGCTCTCCTCAGAGCCCTGAGAAGCGAACCCCAAAGAAACTACATTCGGAAGCTACCCAGCGAGCCAGTGACTCTCCTCAGAGTCCTGGGAAGCGAACCCAAAAAATACAGCATTCTGAAGCTGCCCAGCGAGCGAGTGAAAACTACGCCTGACCAGTGGGGCCCGACTGTGAAAAACTGTGAGTTCTGCCTGTGTGGTGTCCTCTCTGCTATCCTGTTGCGTGAACCTCCTGAGAGTGGGCTGAAAAGAGGCTCCAGAAGGCACTTAGCTCCACTTCACTACGCAGCCGTGCGCTCTTTCTAAAAAAAAAAACACCATCACAAGAAGAAAAAAACCACACTAAGAACTGTGCTGGATCACAGAAGCAAGAATTTCTCCCCAGACTGTCTTCTCTGCTGCGTGCTCGGGCCTAAGATTTGATCCTGTGTGAGGCTTCATCCACGGAGGACTCCCCTACCTTGGAGGCAAGTCGGCCCATCCAGAAAGGGCGGAGCCAGAGAAGTGTGTTGCCTGCATCATATAACCAATGAATACCACCACAACACGTAGAAAAACCCACAATACAAGTGTGACAATAGGGAAACAACGCAGGCCAGCATCAGACATAGAGAATGAAGATGACAATTCTGATGACCAGTTAACGACCAACCAACTAATCAATCTCTCAGATAAGGACTTTAGAGTAGCAATATGGAATATGCTCAAAGAACTCAAAGAAACCATGAATAGAGTAGAACAGAACACTAATAAGAATCAAGAAAATATGAAGACAGAAATCACAAAACTCCAAACTGAAATAACATGTCAACTAACAGGCCTGAAAAAATCAGTAAACGAAGTGAATGACAAAATGGATAAGCTCTGGGACAGGGTATCAGAAGCTGAGAATAGACTTGGTGCTGTGGAAGATGAGATACATAACAATTCCATACAACAGGAGAGATTGGAAAAAAAAACTTAAAACAAATGAACAGGACAATGGAAAAAATTAGTCAAAGAATGGGAACAGATGAAAATAGAGGTCTATGATAAGATCAACAGAAACAACTTAAGAATCATTGGAGTCCCAGAGACCCAGGAAGAAAATTTCCAGGAAGAATCAACAGTCAAGAACATCATTAAAGAGAAACTCCCAGAGCTAAAGAATATATGTGATCAAATCCTGCATACTCGAAGAGTACCAACCAAAAGAGACCCAAGAAAAACCACCCCAAGACACATCCTAGTCACAATGACAAATCCCACAGATAGAGACAGAATTCTGAAAACAGCAAGATCAAAAGGGGAAATTACATTCAAGCAAGCATCCTTGAGATTTTACAGCAGACCCTGTCACCAGAAACACTCAATGCCAGAAAGCAGTGGTGGGATATTGTGACAAGACTGAATGAAATGAATGCTTCACCTAGAATACTGTACCCAGCAAAACTCACTTTCCGGTTTGACGGAAGAATACATGGTTTCACAGACAAAAAACAGCTCAGAAACTTTACAGACTCAAAACCAGTCTTAAGAGAAAAACTGAAAGACCTAATTTAAAACAAGACTAACCAAAAGACACACCAAATTTCGATATGAAGATGGCATTAAATCCCAGGACAATTCTTTCTCTCAACGTCAATGGACTAAATGCACCAGTTAAGAGACACAGAGTGGCTAAATGGATCAAAAAACTCAATCCAACCTTCTGCTGCCTACAAGAAACGCACCTGAATAGTCAGAACAAACATAGACTCAAAATAAAAGGCTGGAGAAAAGTTATCCAAGCAAACAACACCCATAAAAAAGCTGGAGTGGCCATGGGCCCGGAGAGATAGCACAGCGGTGTTTGCCTTGCAAGCAGCTGATCCAGGACCAAAGGTGGTTGGTTCGAATCCCGGTGTCCCATATGGTCCCCTGTGCCTGCCAGGAGCTATTTCTGAGCAGACAGCCAGGAGTAACCCCTGAGCAACGCCGGGTGTGACCCAAAAACCAAAAAGAAAAAAAAAGAAAAAAAAGAAAAAAAAAAAAAAGCTGGAGTGGCCATACTAATATCAGATAATGCAAACTTTATACTCAGGAAGGTTGTGAGGGACAAAGATGGACATTTTATATTAATCAAGGGGTATGTAGAGCAGGAAGAAATAACTCTCCTAAACATATATGCACCAAATGAGGGGCCAGCAAAATATTTAAAACAACTGTTGACAAATCTGAAAAATAATATCAATAACAACACAATAATTGTGGGGGACCTCAACACTGCTTTGTCAACACTGGATAGGTCAACCAGACTGAAACCTAACAAGAATATACTCGATCTGAGGAGAGAAATGGAAGAGGCCTAATGGATATATATAGGACACTCCATCCCCAGAAACCTGGATACACATTCTTCTCCAATGTACATGGGACATTCTCCAGGATAGACTACATGCTGGCACATAAAACATACCTCCATAATATCAAGAGGATAGAAATTTTGCAGACTACCTTCGCTGACCACAAGGCTCTGAAATTATTTGTGAAATCCAAAGGGACTCAGAAGAAAAACTTTAACACCTGGAAGTTAAACAGCCTCATACTCAATAACCAGTGGGTCCGAGATGAAATCAAGAAGGAAATCAAAAGGTTCCTGGAAACAAATGACAATAAAGACACAAACTATCAGAACTTATGGGACACAGCAAAAGTAGTACTGAGAGGAAAATTTATAGCTTTGCAAGCACACATCAGGAAGAAGGAGCTTACCTGAGTAGCTTAATGACACAGCTAATAGAACTAGAAAGTACTCAACAAAAGGACCCAAAAATAGGAAGACAGAAGGAAATAACAAAGCTGAGAGCAGAAATCAACGAAGTGGAAACCCAAAAAACAATCCGAAAGATCAACGAAAGCAGAAGTTGGTTCTTCGAAAAAATAAACAAGATTGATAGACCACTGGCAAACCTAACAAAGAAAGAGAGAGAAACTTGATAACTCGTATTAGGAATGAAAAAGGAGAGATCACTACTAATATGACAGAGATTCAAAGGGTAATCAGAAACTACTTTGAAAAACTCTATGCCACTAAAAATGAGAACCTGGAAGAAATGGATAAATTCTTGAACTCTTATAATCTTCCACGGTTGAAGGAAGAGGATGTAGCATATCTAAAACACCCCCATCACCATTGATGAAATAAAAATGGTAATCAAAAGTCTGCCCAAAAACAAAAGCCCAGGCCCAGATGGATTCACTAATGAATTCTTTCAAACTTTCCAAGAGGGAACTACTACCAATCCTGGGCAAGACTCTTTCATGAAATTGAACAAATGGAAACACTGCCAAACAGCTTTTATGAAGCCAACATCACCCTAATACCTAAACCAGACAGAGATGCTACGAAAAAAGAAAATTACAGACCAATATCGCTGATGAATGCAGATGCAAAGATCCTCAACAAAATCCTGGCAAATAGGATTCAATACCTCATTAAGAAGATCATCCACTACGATCAAGTAGGTTTCATCCCAGGAATGCAAGGATGGTTTAACATCCGTAAGTCTATCAACATAATACACAACATCAACAACAAGAAAAATAAAAACCACATGATTATATCAATAGATGCAGAGAAAGCATTTGACAAGGTCCAACACCCATTCTTGATCAAAACTCTCAGCAAGATGGGAATGGAAGGAACCTTTCTCAATATAGTGAAGGCCATCTACCACAAGCCAGTGGCAAATATTATCCTCAATGGAGAAAAACTAAAAGCCTTCCCTCTAAATTCTGGCACAAGACAAGCTGTCCTCTCTCACCACTCCTATTCAACATAGCACTGGAAGTACTTGCTATAGCGATTAGGCAAGAAAAAGATATCAAGGGAATCCAGATAGGAAAAGGAAGAAGTCAAGCTCTCACTGTTTGCAGATGACATGATGCTCTACTTTGAAACCCTAAAGACTCTATCAAAAAGCTTCTAGAAACAATAGACTCATATAGCAAGGTGGCAGGCTACAAAATTAACACACAAAAATCAATGACCTTTCTATACACCAATAGTAATAAAGAAGAAATGGACATTAAGAAAACAACCCCACTCACAATAGTGCCACACAAACTCAAATATCTTGGAATCAACTTGACTAAAAAATGTGAAGGACCTATACAAAGAAAACTATAAAACTCTGCTCCAAGAAATAAGAGAGGACACGCAGAAATGGAAACACATACCCTGCTCATGGATTGGCAGGATTAACATCATCAAAATGGCAATACTCCCCAAGGCGTTATACAGATTCAACGCTATCCCTCTAAAGATACCTATGACATTCTTCAAAGAGGTAGATCAGGCACTTTTGAAATTTGTTTGGAACAATAAACACCCTAGAATAGCTAAAGCAATCATTGGGAAAAAGAATATGGGAGGAATTACTTTCCCCAACTTTAAACTTTACTACAAAGCAATAGTTATCAAAACAGCATGGTATTGGAATAAGGACAGACCCTCAGATCAGTGGAATAGGCTTGAATACTCAGAAAATGTTCCCCAGAAATACAATCACCTAATTTTTGATAAAGGAGCAGGAAACCCTAAATGGAGCAAGGAAAGCCTCTTCAACAAGTGGTGTTGGCACAACTGGCTAGCCACTTGCAAAAAATTGAACTTAGACCCCCAGCTAACATCATGTACGAAGGTAAAATCCAAATGGATTAACGACCTCGATATCAGACCCCAAACCATAAGATATATAGAACAACACATAGGCAAAACTCTCCAGGACATTGAGACTACAGGCATCTTCAAGGAGGAAACTGCACTCTCCAAGCAAGTGAAAACAGAGATTAACAGATGGGAATATATTAAGTTGAGAAGCTTCTGCACCTCAAAGGAAATAGTGCCCAGGATACAAGAGCCACCCACTGAGTGGGAGAATCTATTCACCCAATACCCATCAGACAAGGGGCTAATCTCCAAAATATACAAGGCACTGACAGAATTTTACAAGAAAAAACATCTAATCCCATCAAAAAATGGGGAGAAGAAATGAACAGACACTTTGACAAAGAAGAAATACAAATGGCCAAAAGACACATGAAGAAATGCTCCACATCACTAATCATCAGGGAGATGCAAATCAAAACAACAATGAGATACCACCTCACACCACAGAGAATGGCACACATCACAAAGAATGATAACAAACAGTGCTGGCGGGGATGTGGAGAGAAAGGAACCCTTATCCACTGCTGGTGTGAATGCCGTCTAGTTCAACCTTTATGGAAAGCAATATGGAGATTCCTCCAAAAACTGGAAATCGAGCTCCCATACGACCCAGCTATACCACTCCTAGGAATATACCCTAAGAACACAAAAATACAATACAAAAATCCCTTCCTTACACCTATATTCATTGCAGCACTATTTACCATAGCAAGACTCTGGAAACAACCAAGATGCCCTTCAACAGACGAATGGCTAAAGAAACTGTGGTACATATACACAATGGAATATTATGCAGCTGTCAGGAGAGATGAAGTCATGAAATTTTCCTATACATGGATGTACACAGAATCTATTATGCTGAGTGAAATAAGTCAGAGAGAGAGAGAAAAACGCAGAATGGTCTCACTCATCTATGGGTTTAAGAAAAAATGAAAGACATTCTTGCAATAATAAATTTCAGACACAAAAGAGAAAAGAGCTGGAAGTTCCAGCTCACCTCAGGAAGCTCACCACAAAGAGTGATGAGTTTAGTTAGAGAAATAACTACATTTTGAACTGTCCTAATATTGAGAATGTATGAGGGAAATGTAGAGCCTGTTTAGAGTACAGGCGGGGCTTGGGTGGGGAGGAGGGAGATTTGCGACTTGGGTGATGGGAATGTTGCACTGGTGATGGGTGGTGTTCCTTTTATGACTGAAACCCAAACACAATCATGTACGTAATCAAGGTGTTTAAAAAAAAAAAAAAAAAAAAAAAGAAACAAGATACAAGCAAATTCAATCCAGCATTATTAAAAATGCTACCAATTGGGGCCGGAGCAATAGCAGAGAGGTAGGGTGTTTGCCTCGCACGTGGCTGCCCAGGACAAACCTGTGTTTGATCCCCAGCATCCCATATGGTCCCCCAACCAAGAACGATTTCTGAGCACGTAGCCAGGTCACATAGATTGAGTGTCAACCGGTGTGGCCCAAAAACCTTAAAAAAAAAAAATTCTAGCTATTAATAGTGATGGAAGAATAGCACAACAGGTAGGACATTTGCTTGCATATGGCCGACCCAGGTTCAACCTCCAGCATGCTATATGGTCCCTGAACCTACCTGGAGTAATTTCCAAGCGAACAGCCAGGAGTAACCTCTGAGCATCACTGGGTGTGGGGGAAAAAATTTGCTACCTACTAGGACTAATGAAGATTTTCCTTAAAAAGAAAAAGAGTTGGTTCCAGTATCCATTTTTCTACTTTAGCATAAGTTACATTTGTCAAATTTTTATTTCATTCTATTTCCCTAGTTATTTCATATTTTAATAAATGGGACATCTCTCTGTAAATTCGTAAATTTAATAGGGTATCTATTACAGTATCTGGCACAAAACATACAATCAAAATTATTAAATGAATGAATTACTTCTGTTTAATAATGTTTCGGCAAATTTAACAATCACCCTTACTCATTCAGATTTGAAAGTCACATCAAAATGCTAAATGATATTTTGTTATCTGGGAATATTATTATTCTTGTGGATAACCATTAAGCAACAGATCATTCAGTCCTAGACAGAATCATCTTTCCTTCATTGCCTTCCTCCCTTTCCATCCTTCCTTCCCTTCTTTCATCCTTCCTTTCTTCACTTATTTTCTTTCCTTTCCCTTCCTCTACTCCCTTTTGCATCACACCCAGCTCTCTCTCATGTCTCTCTGGATCACTCTTGCATAAAATGATGCTGTCACTGTGCAAAATACTGACTGTGACTTCCAAAAGCAAAACAGTTACAATTGCTGACCCAGCAATTCTACCCAAAATATACTCAAGAGAATTAACATATGTACACTCAAACACTTGAATGTAAACTTACAGCAGAATTATCATAATTAAAGTCAGAAATAACCAATATTTATAATCAAATGGACAAATATTCCTCTAGAATATTATTAAAAAATAATGTAATCATATCACTAAAACAAGGATGAAAGCATTATGCCATGTAAAAACTAGACATTAAAGGTCACATATTATATTAATTTACATAAAATGTCTGCAATACACAAATCCATAGATACAAAGAAGATTAATGGTTGCCAAGAGTTATTAGGGAGAATGACTGCTAAAATGGATATTACTAATCTATAGTAATAGATTCTACTAGTATAATAAAGTGCTCCGGGATGAGATGATGATGACAGCCGGCACAAATATACTCAAGTCATTGAAATATACTCAGAAATAAATTTTACAGTATGTGAACTCTTTTAATTAACAC
This sequence comes from Suncus etruscus, assembly GCF_024139225.1. NCBI lineage: Eukaryota > Metazoa > Chordata > Mammalia > Eulipotyphla > Soricidae > Suncus > Suncus etruscus. The sequence continues at coordinate 30,370,517 of NC_064857.1, read as the reverse complement.
AAAACTAAGCAGATCTGAAAGAACTCTTCCTCAGGTCAGAACGACTCAGTGATCCTTAACTAGAGAGTTGAAAAATAAGTCCTAAGCATATCTCAATGTATCCCAGGAGCCTCTTGCAAAATAAAAAACCTGAAAAAAAGTTTAAGGAAACTTTAGATCAAAAGAATGAATCAAGAGAGTGCAAGAGAACCAGTGATGTGAAGTAGAGTTTTCATCTATATCTAAATTATTTCAGTGGGGATGAAGTTAAAAGGTAGTACAAGAGCTAAGACATTTTACTTTGCAAGTAGTCAATCCTGGCTAGATCTCTAGCATCACATAATAGTCCCCTGAGAACCTCGCAAGGTGATCTAGAGAGACCTGAGCATAGCTGGGTGTGATGCAAAATGGAGGGAAGGAATGGAAGGAAAGGGAGGGAGGGAAAGAAGAAAGGAAGGGAGGGAGGGAGGGAAGAAGGGAGGGAAGAAGGGAGGGAGGGAGGGAAGAAGGGAGGGAGGGAAGGAGGGAAGGTGGGAAGGAGGGAGGGAAGAAGGGAGGGAGGGAAGGAGAAAGGGAAGAAGGGAAGAAGGGAAGGAGGGAGGGAAGGAGGGAAGGAGGGAGGGAGGGAGGGAAGAGGGGAGGGGAGGAAGGAAAGGGAGGGAGGAAATCAAGAAAGGATAATTCTATGTAGGACTGAATGATCTGTATTAACTACTTACAGTTATCCAGCAGAATAATGTTTATAGGGGCCAAAGTGATAGCACAGTAGTAGAGTGTTCGTTTGCTTTGTACATGGCTGACCTGAGACAGACTTGGGTTCATTCTCAGCACCCCATATGGTCCCACGAGCCTACCAAAAGCGATTTCTGAGTGCAGAGCCAGGAGTAACCCCTGAGCACAACCAAGTATTGCCCTCCCCGCAAGAAAGAAAAATGCTTACAGATAACAAAATATCATTTAGTATTTATATTTAAATTATTTCAAGTGGGAATGGAGTTGAAAGGTAGTATAAAAGCTAAGATATTTACTTTGCATGCAGTCAACCCTAGTGAGATATCAAGCATCATGGAAAAGTCCCTAAGGACCTCCAGGACCCCAGAAAATAATGACCAGAGAGATATTATAGGAGCTAATGTGCTTGCCTTGCATTCTGCTGACCCATTTAGATCCCAGCATTGCATATGGTACTCAAATAGAACCAAAAGTAATCCCTAAACTGTCAGTAGGCCATGAGGACTGCTAGGTATGGCCCCAAAACAAAAAAAAATAAACCATAATATATAACAATAGCACAAAAAGAAATGGAAATATAATGTTCTGTGTCTTATATTGCACACAAATATAAATATTGAAACTAGACTGTGATAAGTTAATGATATAAAAATAATAAAGGGCAGAAAAGAAGGCAAGGACAAGGAGAAAGAGAAGGAAAAGGAGAGAACAGAAAAAATAAATTTTAGCTAGTAAATAAGAGAGATAAAAGGAATAACTAAAAAAAGTCAATTAGAGGACTAGAGAGAATACAGCAGGTAGGATACTTGTCTTGCATGCAGCCAAACTGAGGTCTATCCCTGTCATCCAATATGGTTCCCTGAATACCACCATGAGAGCAGTCATGCGTAACCCAACCCCTCAACATTGCCAACTGTGGCCTACAAAAACCAAACAAACAAAAAACAACCATTCAGTTAGTCCAAAAGAAACAATAAAGAAAAGGGGACGGAGAGATAGTACAGTGCATAGGGCACTTGCCTTGCACACAGTTCACCCGGGTTTGAGCCCTGGTATCACATATGGTCTCCTGAGTCCCACCAGGAGTGATTTCTGAGAGCAAAACCAGCAATAACCTATGAATACTGCTGGATGTGGCCCCAAAACAAAACCACAAAAAGAAAACAAAGACAGATGGCACAAACAGAACATTATTATCAGGATGACTGGTTTAAGCTCAATCATATCAACTACTATATTAAAAGATAAATGACTAATATTCCAGTTAAAAAGTAGTTATTTTGGGGGCCAGAGAGATAGCATGGAGGTAAGGAGTTTGCCTTTCATGCAGAAGGTCGGTAGTTCGAATCCTATATGGTCCCCGAGCCTGCCAGGAGCGATTTCTGAACATAGAGCCAAGAGTAATCCCTGGGCACTGCCGGGTGTGACCCAAAAAACAAAAAAAAAAGTAGTTATTTCCAGATTGGGTAAAAAAGACCCAATGAAATCCAATTGAAATATAGGTACAAATAAAATTGCACATTAATAAGAAGAAGGTTTGAGTAGCTACTATTAAAAGTAAAGAAATTATTCAGATCTATTAATCCTAGACCATGCGGCCATGCAGCACTTCAATATTTTATAGTTGTGTCAGTTCAGTAATGTGACGGAAAAGTTACATAGTAATCTATCTAGTTCAGTTAGTCTAACTGAAGGCTCCAACCACAGTCTAGTAAATCCTTAGTCACTGACTTTAGTAACATCATGGAGTGTAAAAATGCATGCAACACCTTATTTCCGACCTCACATGAGCAGGTATGAAGCAGGATCGCTGCAGGAATTAATTCAAACCATGCTGAGGATAAAATCACGTGTAGTCTGGCCATCTTCTACCTCGTATAAAGCCAGAGCTGCCTGCCAGGAACTGTCATTTTTATTGAGTACTGAGACCACCCTTGAGAAGGGGAGTAAAGACAGAGTACGGGGGCCGGTGAGGTGGAGCTAGAGGTAAGGTGTCTGCCTTCCCAGAGCTAGCCTAGGACGGACCACGGTTCAATCCCTTAGCGTCCCATATAGTCCCCCCAAGCCAGGGGCAATTTCTGAGCGCTTAGCCAGGAGTAACCCCTGAGCATCAAATGGGTGTGCCCCCCCCCCCAAAAAAAAGAGACAGAGTAAGGACAGAGTAAGGACAAATAGCTCAGGTTATCCAGAGCCAGTCCTGTCCAGGTTTGCTAAGGCATGTAAAACTATCTCTGTTTTTGAGTAAAATTGAGTTGTAAACAAGGAGGTACAAAGAAACCAGGGATGATCTTTGTTTTGGATAAAATGAGGTGTAATCTAACAATGGAGAGACATAATCATTTCAAAGTGACCCTTGTTGATCTAAGTTGTGATAATTCCACTTGCCTTTGTGCCACAATAATAAGAAATAATTGTACTTGCATGGAGGCAGGCAATGGTGGTAGGTGTGAGAGATTGGGGTCAATGGTAAAGAAGAAAGTCACACTGGTGGTTGGACTGGTGTTTGAACATTTAATTCCTGGCATTACTGTATTATGAACAACTTGGCAAATCACAGTGTTATACTAAAAATCTGGGGAGGGGCCGGGAAGGTGGCGCTAGAGGTAAGGTGTCAGACTTGCAAGCACTAGCATAGGACGGACCACAGTTTGATCCCCCCAGCGTCCCATATGGTCCCCCCAAGCCAGGAGCAATTTCTGAGCGCATAGCCAGGAGTAACCCCTGAGCGTCAAACGGGTGTGGCCCAAAAACCAAAAAAAAAAAAAAAAAAAAAAAAAAAGAAAAATCTGGGGGAGAGGGCTGGAAAGATAGCACAGTGGTAAGGCTTTGCCTTGGCAAGCAGCCGACCCAGGACCAACAGTGGTTCGAATCCTGGCATCCATGTGGTCCCCCGTGCCTGCCAAGAGCGATTTCTGAGCAGAGAGCCAGGAGTAACCTCTGAGTGCCACCGGGAGTGGCCCAAAAACCAAAAAAAAAAAAAAAAAATCAGGTGGAGGATAGAAAAATTAGAATGAACTTGGAATAAACTACACTGGAAAACTACCAGTTCTACTACAGAACTCCTACAATTAGAACCACATTTGGGAGTGCTTGGAGACTATTCTTGGCTCCGTGTCCAAGAAACCATACAGTACTGGATTGCTGGAAATTGAACACAAGACTTGTAAGAATTTCAAGAATGTGCTCCTGTCCATAAAGCCATCTCCTTGGTCTCTACATTACAAGGATTTAAAACTGTTGTGTCCTCTGATTAACTTAGCTCTTTAGCACAATATACCCCTTTTTATTAGTATCCAATACTATTATGAAGACTTATTCTGAGTGAAATGAGTCAGTGGAGAAGGACAGATATAAAATAATCTCACTCATTTGTGGGATATAAGAAGGAAAAAGATAAAATTAAAATAAAAAAAATAAAAGAAAAAGGATAGTTTGGTAATAATACCCAGAAGCAATGGATGACCAGAAGGACCAGTCCATGGTAGGAAGCTTGCCACAAATAGTGGAAGAGTGTGCAATTAGAGAAAGGACCATTATGACAATGATAGTTGGAAATTATCACTCTGAACAAAAATGGGTACTAAAAGGGGATAAAAAGTGATATGCCTGATATATACTCCTTCCTTAACAATAGTGCAAACCACAATGTCAAAAGAGAAAAAATAGGTGTGAGTGAGTGAGAGAAAGAGAGAGAAGGAGAGGGAGAGAGAGGGAGAGAGAGAGAGAGAGAGAGAGAGAGAGAGAGAGAGAGAGAGAGAGAGAGAGAGAGAGAGAGAGAGAAGTAAAATTGTCTGCCAAGTGCCAGACAAGGAGAGGGTGGGAGGGAGTTGTGGGAAACATGCACTGGTGAAGGGTGGTGTACATTGTATGACAAAATCATGAAAATTTCATAACCACAGTGCTTCAAGAAATTAAAATTAAAAAAAAGAGTTCTTTAAAAAACGGTTAGCAGGGGACCAGCAGTAGCACAGTGGGTAGGGCATTTGCTTTGCACACAGCAGAACACTGTTTGATCCCTGGCATCCCATATGGTCCCCCTCAAGCCTGACAAATGATTTGCGTACAGAGCCAGGAACCCTGAGTGCCACCAGGTGTGGCCCAAAAACTAGGGGAGGGGGGAGTAGGTTAGCAGGAAACACTGAAGAAACTACTTAATGTCAATTTTTTTCCTATCTTATAATAATGCATGTTTACAAGTCTTACCGAATCATCAAGACCATCTATGTGCAAAACCACTGTCTTAGCACGTTTGTTTGTAGTTCCCAGAAAAAACTGAGCTTTCCTTCGCCGTGAATTCATTTCATTGAAACTATCACCATCTGCCATATTTGAAGACTGAAGAATGTCATAGATTTCAGAAGCCAGTAATTTTGTTTCTCCTGGAGTAGTAGTCCTGGGAAAAAAACACATGTGAATAAATAAATGAGTCTTGTTACTTCAATGATGCTATAACTTTATTTCTCAGCTTTGAAGAGGTCCATTTTGTTCATTTTGATGCTTAGTTCAATTAGAAGAACTATCAATGAGATACTGGACAAACAGTACAGTGGTTAAGCATTTGAGCTCCTTGCAAATGGCCCCGGTTTGATACAAAGTTATGTATGGTCCCCTGAGTACTGTGGACCTTCCAAAAAGTACTAATAAATCCTAAAGTAATCATTAATGTAGAAAACACATCTACTCTAATAGTGTTGTGTTTTAAATCTTTCATTAACTAAAATTAAGGATTCATCAAACTACAGACACAATTAGAAACATTAAATAGAAAATCAGAGACCAGAGAGACAGTAGTGGCTTTTGCCTTGCACGCAGCCAACCCATGTTCAATCCTCAGCACACCATATAATCCCCTAAACACTGTCACATGTAACTCCTAAATGCACAAACAGGAGCAAGCCCTGATCATTGCTGGGTATGGGCCAAAAAATGGGGGAAAAAAAGGAAAGAAACCCATATAAAATGATCATCACATATTGTCCTAGATTAACACTGATACTCAACTCACAATTTGAAAGTAACCTGATCTTGAAGAAAATACAATAAATATGGGCCTGAGGAGAGTGCAAAAGAGTTCCTACCTTGCAAGCTTTAAGTCTAATGCCAGGCATGGCCCCACACATTGTGGAATCTCTAGCACAATACAATCACTTAAATCAAAACACATAAGTACAACCATCAGTACAACCATCATATGTAAATAAGTACAACCATCATATGTAAATACCACAACCAAGTATGTAACCATTAGTGAGAACAATTAAATATGTAAACACCACAACTATGTATGCAACCATCAGTGAGCACAACTAAATGTGACTTCACAATAACAAAAGGTGAAGAAAGGGGGTGGATTAAAAGTTAGAAGGGGCCTGGAGAGATAATATAGGGGAAACTGACTTGCACAGTTTCTTTGGGTATTGATTTGAGGGATTTTGGGGGTGACACACAGCCAGCAGTACTTAGGACTTACTCTTGGCTCTGTGCTCAGGGATCACTCCTGAAGGGCTTGGGGTACCATATGAGATACTGGGGGTGAAACCTAGGCTGTAATGCAAGTGCTCTACCCACTGTGATATCTTCTCTCTGGATCTCCAACTACTGACCTTGGTTTAATCCCTCGTAGTGCTAAATCCCCAAGAACTGCCAAGTGCACTTCCCCAAGAGATCCCAGGGCCCAAATTAGACCAACACAAGTCAAATAAAAAAGAAAATACAAACATATAAAAATCAAAAAGTAGGAAACTTAGGAGGGTGCAATTCATATTAGCTATTTCAAAAGATTTTTTAGTAAATTCAAAATGATTCTATTTAAGTTACATTCTTACATATCTTTCACAAAGCATATTTATTATAAAACCCAACTCCAACAAAAATATTTCATTATTAAATTTTTTTTTTTTGCTTTTTGGGCCACACCCGGTGACACTCAGGGGTTACTCCTGGCTATATGCTCAGAAATCCCTCCTGGCTTAGAGAACCATATGGGACACTGGGGGATCGAACCACAGTCCATCTAGGTTAGCGCGTGCAAGGCAAATGCCCTACTGCTTGCGCCACTGCTCCAGCCCCTCATTATTAAATTTTTTCTTTTTTTTTTTTTTTGTTTTTGTTTTTGTTTTTGGGCCACACCCAGCGTTGCTCAGGGGTTACTCCTGGCTGTCTGCTCAGAAATAGCTCCTGGCAGGCACGGGGGACCATGTGGGACACCGGGATTCGAACCAACCACCTTTGGTCCTGGATCGGCTGCTTGCAAGGCAAACACCGCTGTGCTATCTCTCCGGGCCCATTATTAAATTTTTTAATTTAGTGCCCAGATAATACATTTTTCTTTTTTTTTTTTTTTTTTTTTTTTTTTTTTGGTTTTTGGATCACAGCAGGCAGCGCTCAGGGGTTACTCCTGGCTCTATGTTCAGAAATCACCCCTGGCAGGCATGAGGGATCATTATGGGACGCCGGGATTCAAACCAATAACTTTCTGCATGAAAGGCAAACGCCTTACCCTCCATGCTATCTCTCCGGCCCCAGATAATACATTTTTTTTTACATCAATAGAAATGTAATAACCCAACCTATACACTCATGGCTATTAAACACCTGAAATGTGGAAAGTACATAAAACATAAATGTTATTTACCTCTCATTAAATTTAAGCAGCCACATATAACCATGCCTATAAGATAGCAGAGATATGATCTGTATTAAGCAGATGGTTTAGCTCTAAGTACACAAAACTGTAAGAAAATAATCCTTGAAGCCAGGAAGGTGGCGCTAGAGGTAAGGTGTCTGTCTTGCAAGCGCTAGCCAAGAAGACCGTGGTTCTGTCCTCGGTGTCCCATATGGTCCCCCCAAGCCAGGAGTGATTTCTGAGCGCATAGCCAGGAGTAAGCCCTGAGCATCAAACGGGTGTGGCCCGAAAACCAAAAGAAAAGAAAATAATCCTCATTTTATCAATAAATGGGCTCAAATCCAAGCCCCTTTACATACGTAAAGCCTTTAAAATCTGTTCCACTCTAGCAGTCCCAATTCACTTTGCCTTTTTTTTTTTTTTTGGTTTTTCGGCCACACCCGTTTGATACTCAGGGGTTACTCCTGGCTAAATGCTCAGAAATTACCTCTGGCTTGGGGGGACCATATGGGATGCTGGGGGAATCCAACGCTGTCCTTCCTTGGCTAGCACTTGCAAGGCAGACCTTACCTCTAGCAGCACCTCGCTGGCCCCTCACTTTGTCCTTTTATAATTATTTTCCACTGACTGGAGAAATAGCTTGAAGGACTAAGCACAGATTTTACGTGAAGGAGGCCCCAGTTCAATGCCCCACACCTCATGAACTATACCAGCAGCCTCTGAGCTGACACCCTTCTCTTAAAAAAGAGAAATGCCTTTTCCTCAGTCCAAGGGCTTCATGTCAATCATAAACTTTCAAACTTCTTCCTCGAGGGCCACCTCCTCTTTTATGAAGCCTCCTTCATAACAAGTCTAGTAACTTAATTTAACATTCAAACTACAACCTATTCTTGCTTATATAGCACTGACCTTGCTTTCCTAGTTTTTCCTCTTTAAGAATAAAGACATTTTCTCTGTAGCTTCCATAAAGTCTAATGAAATTTGTTGAATGAATGAATAGAAATACTTTAATTTTGGTGCTTAGACTAATACACTCTAATTACACAGTGTTTCAATTCCAAAGGTGGTAGTATGGCAGTTTTCTGTGTATTTAATCTACTATACCACTACCAGATCCTTTCCTGGGTTACTGTTGAACACAAGGATAATTTTCTTTGAGTGATGATGGCTTTGTATCAGAGGAAGCCTTCAAAAAGACCTTTTTGTTCGTTTTCGCAGGTATCCTTACACTTCTTACACTATCAGTAGTGATTTCAGACTTGATTGGAAAAGTCGTGCAATTTTGAAATATTTTAAGTATTAACCAACCGCCAAGTGTAAAGAGGACAAGAATATACAGGGTAGATTTATAAATTTATATAGATTATAAATTTAAGAGGAAAATAAAATGTCATTTAAAAATACATTTAGAGGGCCCGGAGAGATAGCACAGCGGTGTTTGCCTTGAAAGCAGCCAATACAGGACCCAAGGTGGTTGGTTCGAATCCCGGTGTCCCATATGGTCCCCCGTGCCTGCCAGGAGCTATTTCTGAGCAGACAGCCAGGAGTAAGCCCTGAGCACCGCCGGGTGTGGCCCAAAAAAAAAAAAATACATTTAGAATAAAACACAAAAAAAAGCATAAAGAAATGAAGCACACCTCTTTTATGAGAGGGGTTTGTGCTGTACCCATTTGTGTTCCGATGTTGGGAATAGATTTCCTCTCCTAAACATATGTAAGGTTGGGAATCAAACCAGAGTTGGGCATATGCAAGGCAAGTGTTTATCTCTCCAATCTTAAGCAAATTTTAGCAAGAAGAGACCACTCACTGTGGAATTATTTAAAATCTTGAATTTAGGAAGTTCTCCAAATCAAATGAGATATCTTAAAGTTGTGATGCCACATTTTAATAAAGTAGCTTTTATTTATAGTTAGATAAAACCATATTCATGTTAGATATTCACAAGAGCTCTTATAAAGTATATTATGCCAGAAGTCTTACTTCTGAAACACCAATTAACAAATGCCTTAAACTGAATCTAGATGTTCTTCTGAGTTGACATTTTGAAAAAAAAAAAATCTCTTCCCAAGGAATTCAGAACTAAATATAAATTGGAAAAAAATTAAAAAGATTTTTTGAACTCTAATGACAAGTTATTTTATGGAAGAGATTAAAATTAGAACAAATGCCAGATTCATTCTGAGTGACAAAGAACTTATAATTCTCTTCTGAACTGAAGTAACATTAACTCTGAAGTCAATTCAACTGTCCATTTAAAAGCAACAATTTGACCTAGACACAAAAGTTGTTCGTAGATGATTTGTTAAAAACTCAGCAAAATATACAAGAGTGAAAATATGAAAAAGCAAAACTGTTTATTTCCTATTTGAAAGATCACCTCCGCTTTTGCTACCGACTTCTACATTTTGGTCTCCCCTCTGATCACTGCCAGATGAAAGGTGTCTCATCAGTGACTAACGCAGCATCCCTCCTCAAGAGATTTCCTTTCTTTTGTGTATCTTTCTGCACATGGAAGTATCTTCTGATTCTTCCTTAATTGGAGAGTTCTATAAAAACATAGTAAAATTGCCCAACTTGGTACACAATAGTGACTGAAATTCCATCCTCACTGGCTAGCTGTAATGAGGCAACCATAACAATGAAACAATGAAACAATCAGGGTATATAATGATTTTTCTGTAATGCGACTTACCAAGGTGACTTAAACCAAAATGGGATGCCAATTACTTCACAAAATAGTACAGTTAGAAGAAATATAATTCAGCCATCTGTATCTGGTAACACAGATGTCAAAATGTGAAACTATCCAAATAACATGTCTGCAGTACTAGATGAGTTATACACAAACACATAAATTTTATCCTGGGGTTGGAAAAATAGCAGTGGGTAGGATGCTTCCTTGCAGGCAGTCACTAAGGTTTCAATAGCTGGCACCCCATATGGCTCTCCAATCCCTACCAAGAATGAACCTGAGTTACAGAACTAGGAATAAATCCTGAGCACCGCTGGCTGTGGCCCCAAAACCAAAACAAAAATTCATCCTGCAAAAAAGTTTCTTTTTGATTTCTAAAATATTTTAAGAGGAACCTAAAAGAAACAAGTATATTGGGGGAGTGGGGAGACATGGGATTTGAGAGAGTAGAGGGCAGGGCACTTGCCTCACACACTGCAGATCTAGGTTCAATGATCAGGAGCAATCCCTGGCACCCCATATAGGTCCCTGAGCCTTGCCAGGAGTGATCCCTAAGAATCAGGAGTAAGCCCGAGCATTGCCAGGTGTAGCTCAAAAAATTAAATAAATTAAATAAAGCAACAGCAAGTGAGAAAAACAATAACATATTCAAATACATTAATAAACAACCAAGGATAATTATTTTGGTACACAAAGGTTCCCTTTTTTCTTAATAGGAGTAACCAGAGCCATATGTGTGGCATAGGAGGGATTTGGCAGTGTTAGGAATCAAATTCTGGGCAGTATACTAATCAGGCATGTGCTGGTAGCTACCTCTTGGAATATCTCCATAGCCCCAGAAGTAACCTCTTAAAAGCCTGAAAGATAATCTTCAAATCTGTAGTTCCCAAGAATCAAATGAGATTCAAAATTTTATATTTAAAATTATGAGAGGGGTCAATTATACATAGTACATGCATTGAATGAATATCTTTTTTACTTTGAGCAAGCAATGATCACCATATTGTTCTAAATATATATACTTTGAAGGTTAAGGAGGCGGTTCAAAGAACTGGGACACATCCCATTTATATGAGGACATGCAAAGAGTTTGATTCCCAACTCCACATGCTGCCCCCACCCACAAAGCACAGTGGGGTTGTGGAAAAAATATTAGTTAAACAAAAAAACAAACAAAAAAAAAAAATATATATATATATATTTGGTTTTTGGGTCACACCCAGCAGCACTCAGGGGTTGCTCCTGGCTCTATGCTCAGAAATCGCTCCTGGCAGACTCGGGGGACCACATGGGATGCCGGGATCCGAACCAATGACCTACTGCATGAAAGGCAAACGCCTTACCTCTATGCTATCTCTCCAGCCCCTATATATTTATACACATATATGGGCCAAAAGTGTACAGGAATAAAAAGCACTTGCCTGGTAAGCAGCAAACCCTAGTCTAATCCTAGGACTTTCTATTATTCCTGGGTGCCATCAAGATTGATCCCTAAGAGAGAGCCGGGAATAAGTTCTACACATAGCAAGGTATGGCCCTAACACCAGCAAAATATGCCACTTATGATAGCAATGGAGATGTACTGCTTGGATCTTCTTTAATAAAGAAATTCACACCTCAGGCCGGAGCAATAGTATAGTACACACAGCCAGGAGTAATACCTGAGGACTGCTGGGTATGTCCCAAAAACAAAACCCAAAAAGAGGAAGGGAGGGAGGGCGGGAGGGAAGGGAAGGGGAGGGGAGGGGAGGGAAGAAAGGAAGGGAAGGAAAGGAAAGAGGAAGGAAAGGAAAAAGGGAAGGAAAGAGGAAGGAAAGGAAAAAAGGGAAGGAAATGAAAAGGGGAAGGGAAGGGAGAAGGGAAGGGAAGGGAAGGGAAGGGAAGGGAAGGGAAGGGAAGGGAAGGGAGGGGAGGGGAGGGGAGGGGAGGGGAGGGGAGGGGAGGGGAAGGGAAGGGAAGGGAAGGGAAGGGAAGGGAAGGGAAGGGAAGGGAAGGGAAGGGAAGGGAAGGGAAGGGAAGGGAAGGGAAGGGAAGGGAAGGGAAGGGAAGGGAAGGGAAGGGAAGGGAAGGGAAGGGAAGGGAAGGGAGAAGGGAAGGGAAGGGAAGGGAAGGGAAGGGAAGGGAAGGGAAGGGAAGGGAAGGGAAGGGAAGGGGGAGGGGAAGGGAAGGGGGAGGGGAAAGGAAGGGGGAGGGGAAAGGAAGGGGGAGGGGAAGGAAAGGGAAGGGAAGGGGGAGTGGAAGGAAAGGGAAGGGAAGGGGAGTGGAAGGAAAGGGAAGGAAAGGGGGAAGGGAAGGAAAAGGAAAAGGAAAAGGAAAGGAAAGGAAAAGGAAAGGAAAGGAAAGGAAAGGAAAGGAAGGGAAGGGAAGGGAGGGGGAGGGGGAGGGGGAGGGGAAGGGGAAGGGGAAAGGGAAAGGGAATGGGAAAAGGGAAGGGAAGGAAAGGAAAGGAAAGGAAAGGAAAGGAAAGGAAATGAAAAAGGAAAGGAAAGGAAAGGAAAGGAAAGGAAAGGAAAAGGAAAGGAAAGGAAAGGAAAGGAAAGGAAAGGAAAGGAAAAGGAAAGGAAAGGAAAGGAAAGGAAAGGAAAGGAAAGGAAAGGAAAGGAAAGGAAAGGAAAGGAAAGGAAAGGAAAGGAAAGGAAAGGAAAGGAAAGGAAAGGAAAGGAAAGGAAAGGAAAGGAAAGGAAAAGAAAGGAAAAGAAAAAGGAAAGGACAAGAACTTACCCTTCAGTTTCAGAAAGTAGAGAAGTAGAATCACCAGCTTTTTGGCTTTCAGAACCTTTACACTATTAAACAGTTCAGTCTAAGAATCCCCTCTTCCTAAGAACTTTCTAGCCAATGACCAAACAAGGAGCGCAGAACCTGGTCATTTCTAATTTATACTTTGTAGGTCCCAGTAGAGCAGGGGTCTCAAACTCAATTTACCTGGGGGCCACAGGAGGCAAAGTCGGGGTGATCCTTGAGTGCAAAGTCAGTAGTAAGCCTTGAGCATTGGGGGGTGTGACCCAAACAACTAAAACAAAACAAAACAAAAAAGATTCCTCTAGGGCAGGGCCACAAATGTTGTACGGAGGGCCACAAACGAAGTTCGAGACCCCTGCTGAGTAGAGTGTACTGCAACCTGAAACTAGATTCGGGTTCCTCCCCAGTTTTTTTCCAGATGCCTGATCTGCACTGCAGTAGTACAAAAACTCCCTACCCACTCTTACTTTACCTTACCCTATTATAATTTTCCTTCATTTCTAGCTAAGGCTCTTTCTTATTCCTAAGAATATGACAGTATAAACTGAGAAATTGTCTTACAATGTTACAGTAAATTCCTTCCCTACTATTCAGCTGTAGATCTCACTTTACATATACATTCACACATCTATGACCACAACCCAAGTCAATTATTTACAGGTCAAATTCTACTGCAATAAGAGGAATTATCTATTGTACTTACTTCTGTATAACATTTTGCAAGCTTAGCATCATACCCAGTTCTCCTTTCATTTTTTCTCGGTTAGCACGGCACTCTGCCAAATACCGAAGAGCCTAGAGCAAAGAGAATAATAAGTCAATTCACCTGTCCAGATTATTTAAAATTAAGTTCAGTAGACTGGAACAATAGAGTAGCAGGGAGGGCATTTGCCTTGAACACAGTTGACCCAGGTTTGATACCCAGCTTCCCATATGTCCTCAAAGAGTGATTCCTACGTGCAGAACCAGGAGTTACTCCTATGCAGAACTAGATGTGGCCCCAGAACAAAAGTAAATAAAAATAAAATTAAGTTCACTAATCACAAGGTTTTGTTTTTAGAAGCAGTTTTTAAAGTTTTAGAATCTTCTTTAAATGTGATCATCTGAGCAAACACCCCTCCGGAAGAAATGTGATCCTTTAAGTGGCATTAACTGAATCTGCCTTTGATATTCCTACCTCATCTGCAAGGTCAAAATGAGGTTGTTCTGGTTTTATTTTCATTTCACCTTCACAAGAATACAAAGAACGATATTCTACTTAATAAATGTTTGACAGTAGTCCCAATAATCACCATTTCCCTAGATGCTTTTTTTTTTTTTTTTTTTGTGGTTTTTGGGTCACACCCAGCAGTGCTCAGGGGATACTCCTGGCTCTACGCTCAGAAAATTGCTCCTGGCAGGCACAGGGGACCATATGGGACGTCAGGATTCAAACCGATGACCTTCTGCATGAAAGGCCAACGCCTTACCTCCATGCTATCTCTCCGGCCCCTCCTTAGATGCTTTTTACATATTAATTAAATGGGTACAAAACATGCCATTTTTGAAAATAAGATTCTAATTTTAGGGGCCAGAACAATAACACAGTAAGTAGGGTGCTTGCTTGCACATAGCCAACCCAGGTTCATCCTTGGCATCCCAAATGATCTCCCAGTCTGCAAGGAGTCATTTCTGAGTGCTGAGCCAGGAGTAAATTCTGAGAGGTGCTGGGTGTGGTCCAAAAATCAAAAAAAAGAAAGAAAAGATTCTAATTTTAGGGGCCGGATAGTATAATATGTACTTAACATTGCATGCAGTCAATCCAAGTTTGATACCTGGCACCCTACATGATACCCCCAGCCCCATCAGAAGCTATACCTAAGCAGAGTCTGGAATAAGCCCTGTGTGCAGCCAGATCTGGCCAAAACCAAACAAGATCCTAGTTTTACACCAGGGGTCTCAAACTCGCGGCCCGCGGGCCTGTTTGCAACCCTCCGTACAACATTTTGTGGCCCACGGCCGGCCTTCAAATATTGCAGTATTCGTGATTATTCACTTACCAAATAATCGCAATAAAAATCGCATTAGTAAGAAAAAAAATCGCATTAAACATTCGCATACCCCGAGCAGTTCCGTTCGGGGTATGCAAATGTTTAATGCAATTTTTTGCTATTTTTTTCTTACTAATGCGATTTTTTATTGCGAATATTCGGTAAGCGAAATCCCTTATGCGGCCCTGCCTCACCTCGACTTTGTCTCCTACGGCCCCCAGGTAAATAAAGTTTGAGACCCCTGTTTTACACTCATCTATGAAATATCATTTTGGGTAGAGCAGATGCTCAGTGGTTTGAGTGTATGATTATGGGGTACCAGGTTTGAACCCTGGCACCACATGCATACTGAGTACTATAGGGTGCAAGCCCCCCATCTCCCAATACCACTGGCTGTGGCCCAGAACAAAATTGAGCTCATTCTCATAAACTGCTTTTTGTTTGTTTGTTTGTTTTTGTTTTTGGGTCACACCCTGTCGAGCTCAGGGGTTACTCCTGGCTCTATGCTCAGAAATTGCCCCTGGCAGGCATAGGGGACCATATAGGTTGCAGGGATTCAAACCACTGTCCTTCTGCATGCAAGGCAAATGCCTTACCTTCATGCTATCTCTCTGGCCCCTCTCATAAACTGTTTTGTGAGTCAATTTGCTTCAGGTTCTTCTATCTTGATCAATAAAACATTTTTTTGCCAGTATTGTATCCATATGTTGTTGCTTCCTGAGGGAACTGACTTAGCTCTTCCTTTTCTACCTGAACAGCACTATCACCTAGACTTCCTCATTCAGACTCCCCACATTCTGTAGGCTAAAACAGAAGCACCTCATCCCAGAAAAAATTTGCACATTTTCTAGATCAGCGTTTTTCAACCACTGTGCTGTGGCACATTATACTGTCTGGTATATCATGGGAAAAATTCCAGTTTCATCCGTAACATGAGGCTTTAGCTCACAAATAGACCAATCATTAGATTATTTCATAATAAAGTAATTATAAAATAATTTCTTAGTGTTTATTTGATTCCTATTCAAGAGGATTACTTTATATATAGTCAATATAGGCACAGAATTACATTTTTTTTTAACATTTTCTAATGGTGGTGTGCCTCGTGATTTTCTTTTTCATGATAAAGGTGTGCCTTTGGGGGCCGGAGAGATAGCATGGAGGTAAGGCATTTGCCTTTCATGCAGAAGGACAGTGGTTCGAATCCTGGCATCCCATATGGTCCCCTGTGCCTGCCGGGGGCAATTTCTGAGCATGGAGCCAGGAGTAGCCCCTGAGCGCTGCCGGGTGTGACCAAAAAACAAAACAAAACAAAACAAAAGTGTGCCTTTGTACAAAAAGGTTGAAAAACACTTCTAGATATACAACATCTGAGGGTGGAAGAGAGTGAAGGGGCAGAGATCTAGTCATCTTTAGTTGCCTGCATGAGGGGTAGCCAGGTAGACAGACAAAAAATGGTTGTGGTGAAGGGCAGAGATGATAACATGTCAAAGGTGAATACAGGTTAGGTAACTTTCTCCCTGACCCTAGGCCAGAGCCCAGGTGGAAGATAGTACCCAGATAGAGGGCAGGAAGCAGAAGTCCTCACCCACATGACCATGGTCAGGAAATCAAGGAAGGACAAAGCAAGAGAACAGTAAGCACCAGGCAAGAGAAACAGAACAAGCATTAGTAACAGACCAATAGGGACATGGAGACCATTATAGGGCAGAAGCAGCCAGAGAACAGAGTTTGAACCAAGGATCACAGACACAAAAACCAGAGAGAAACCAATGAGACATCTGGGACACAAAACTACCTTCTTTTTTTATTTATTTATTTATTTATTTATTTTTTGCTTTTTGGGCCACACCCAGTGACGCTCAGGAGTTACTCCTGGCTATGCACTCAGAAGTCGCTCCTGGCTTGGGGGACCATATGGAACACCGGGGGATGGAACCGCGGTCCGTCCTAGGCTAGCGCAGGCAAGACAGGCACCTTATCTCTAGCGCCACCGCCCGGCCCCACAAAACTACTTTCTTAACGCTGTTAAATGACTCTGACTTCACAAACAACAGTTTTGTGTGATAATAACAACAACCCACTTAGGAGCAAGACCAGTTTCAGGGTAACGTCACTTCAAAAGCTCCCGGTCCTTATCAAAGAGTCATCTGTGAAATCACAAATTCAACAATCTCCCTCCTACCACAATTTTCTCTCCTTGCAGGAGTTACTCCAACTAAGACTTTCACATCAAACTATAAAAAAAAAATCGGCTGCCATGGGAATTGTACTCCTGCCACAAAAAAAAAACCAACAGGGCAACATTAAATATAAGTTTTCAGGCAATGAACAGAGGCAGCACAGAACCTTGAGAGAAAGGAATAATGAAGTGGGTCTGACAGCTGCAGGAGCTTACTCATGTGGAGGTAGTTTCCAGAGTGCAGCACAGGGAAGGGAACTCAAATAGAGCTCAGTATGGTCTTACTGAGTTAAAGAATAGGAAGCAGAAATCAGAATTGGGGAGGCAGCAGGGAACAGTACAGTGAAAAAATAAATACCTGGTTCTTTTTCCTGGCACTGTTCCTAAAATCCTCTGGATTTTCTAAGTGACAAGAATGTCTTCTATTCATAAGAAGCGGCCCCCCCTTATTTTGGGGGGGGGGGGGATTTACACCCAGCAGCGCTCAAGGGTTACTCCTGACTCTATGCTCATAAATCGTTCCTGGCAGACTCGGGGGACCATATGGGATACTGGGATTCGAACCACCATCCTTCTGAATACAAGGCAAGCACCTTACTTCCATGCTCTCTCTGGCTCCAGCCCCAAGAAGCCCCTTTTGATCACAATAGTTTTCAATAGAACAATTAGGCTGGGTGGACCCCCAGATATGGTCAGGATGATATCTGTCCAAAAAATAAAAAACTAAGTGATTCGTTTGTAATTTTCTTGTGGGGGGGCACACCTGGCAGCACTTAGGGGTTACTCCTGACAGGTTCAGGGAACCATATGGGATGCCAGGGATCAAACATGGGTCCATCCAAGATTGGCCGAGTGCAAGGCAAAAACCCTACCACTGTACTATCGCTCCAACTCCTTATTTGTAATTTTCAATGCCACTAACCTATATGGAGAGGGAGAAGGGCTGGAGACAGTTATCTATAAAAACAACAACAAAACAACCCTAAAAGGAGATTCAGTTTCTGACTTGGTTACATCCCTCGCAAGTTCCTGTACTCAGGACCCTTCCAGATTATTGCCCTGTTTACCTGTCCATATGCATCTTTATAATAAATAAGTAAATATAAGCAAGGAGACTTCTCAAGTTCTATGACTCATTTTGGGAAATTATTAAACAAGAATAGGACTTTCCATTATTTCCTCCTCCTTATGGGTCTTATTTTTCTCTTTAAATAGATGTCAGACATAACAAATTTCATGGTCTAAAGTTTGGAATTTTTTGAGCATCCCTATAAATATTCCTGTTTTATTTGGAAGCCATGCCAAACAGTGCTCAGAACTTACTCCTGGATCAGAATTCAGGGATCACTCTTTGTGGTGCTTAGGGGAACTATCTGTGGTGCCAATGATTAAACCTGGGCCTGCTGTATGTAAGGCGGGTGCCCTATCCTCTGTAATATTGTTCTAGCCCCTAGAAATAGTCTGGAACTGGAACATCCAGTTTAGAGGTGGTCAGTAACAGGCAATCAAATATTTTTAACTGGTCCCTGAACTGAAGGCAACCTTGGGAGAACTAGGTCTTACACACAGTGATTTCTGGGAGTTAATTCCACGTAGTGACAGACGGAGTAATAATTAAACACCAATAGTGTTGACCGAGAATCAGAAAACTGACAAGTATCAGAAAACACCCCAGGTGACTATAATTTGAGGAGCAAAGTAACAGAGGAATCTGCATAGTATGAGAGTGCCAGCCACCTACAGGCAGGATTCCATGAATTTCTGTTTGAATACGGGCTTGCGCAGGCATGAGGTATAAGCTCACAGGGTTAAAGATTGTCTGTGATACCACCAGGCCCAAGTGAAAAGATCTCACCCACACAAGAAGGATGAGACAAAATCAGAAGAGCCTCTCCTGAGTGGCAGTGCCACAGGGTACAGGAACACACACTGCTTTGGACTTTCCACACAAAGTCTTCAAAAAGAAAAGAACATCAGCAAAGGATCAAACTGTTCCCTCACAACAATTTACAATATGGTTTAAGAATAAGTACAATGTAGCAATTGAAACCATCCAGGTTGAAACTTCAATGGCGCAGAGGAAGAGAGTGAAGTTTTGTTTCGCAGCTGGAGCCAGCTCTGGGAGGTGGGGGGTGAGGGGGGGGAGAGGCTATTCCAGGCTCTGTGGTTATGGGGTACACAACATATAGTTCACTGGAGCATGGCATCAAGCCCTGGCCTCCTTCATGCAAGGCATATGCTCAGAAAACAGCGCGCAACCTCATAGCCCTGGCTAAAGATTTAAAAGATGGGGGTAAAAAGCAATACGACACGAAGTATGTATAAATTAACGTCCATGCAGTTGAAGCTTCAGGAGAGGAGGGAAGAGGAGACTGAAAACTTGAAAATAAGATAGATAGCATTTTCCAAGTTAGATGAAAACCATAAGCCCAGATCTAAGAAACTCAATAAATCCCAAGTCAAACAACAAATAAAAAGAAAACTGTTATGTATCAAGTACATAAAAGACACTGGCTGAAAAAAAACAGTGCTAAAAATCTTGAAGGGGCAGAGGAGATGGCTTATCTTGTTCGTGCTTTACCTAGTGTTCTTTATTCAGGAAAACAGCATCCAAGGGTTGAGAAATAATACAGCAGGTGAGGTACTTGGTGACCTGAATTCAATCTCTAGCTCCCCTGGATCAAGTGATATCTAAGCACAAAGCCAAAAGCCCTGAGGTGTGACCCCCAAAACAAAATAACAAAAAAAGCAAAAGCATGGGCCCGGAGAGATAGCACAGCGGCTTTTGCCTTGCAAGCAGCCGATCCAGGACCAAAGGTGGTTGGTTCAAATCCCGGTGTCCCATATGGTCCCCCGTGCCTGCCAGGAGCTATTTCTGAGCAGACAGCCAGGAGTAACCCCTGAGCACCGCCGGGTGTGACCCAAAAACCAAAAAAAAAAAAAAAAAAAAGCAAAAGCACCGTCAAGCCAGACAAGACCACTGCATTAAAGATATCCAGAAACCTCACCCCTCCAAAAAAGACCAGAAAAGAGAAATCATATTGTATTCCTGGTACTTCGTGGACCCCGGCACTGCTGGGATCGAACCTTGTCTTAGAGCCATTGGCAGCTTCTTCATACTGCTTAGGTGTGCCCCCACCACACTCAACCACAAAAAAAAAAAAAAAAAAAAACAGGGCCCGGAGAGATAGCACAGCGGTGTTTGCCTTGCAAGCAGCCGATCCAGGACCAAAGGTGGTTGGTTCGAATCCCGGTGTCCCATATGGTCCCCCGTGCCTGCCAGGAGCTATTTCTGAGCAGACAGCCAGGAGTAACCCCTGAGTACTGCCGGGTGTGGCCCAAAAACCAAAAAAAAAAATAAAAAATAAAAAAATAAAAAAATAAAACCAAACCAAAACAAAACAAAACAACAATGCTGGGGACAGAGAGATAGCACAGCAGTAGGGTGAGGGCATTTGTCTTGCAAGCGGCCAACCCAGAGTGGTTTCTGAGTGCAGAGCCAGGAGTAAACCCTTAGCACCACTGGTATGGCCCCCAAACAAAACAACAACTACAACAACAACAAAAACCAACAATGCTTTCCAAAGTGCTGGTATGATCTACAATGGGTTGGAAGGAGCTTTGGATGCATCCGAAGAATAAATTAGACAATGGAGATTTTCAGGGATGCACTGAATTTCTTTTAGACAAAATGAGTTTTGGAATCTCTACTGTAAAAGGACATACATAAAATTTGTGTTTGTTTAAATTGGGAGAAGGAATGCAATCTGGCAGTACTCTGGGACTACTGAAAGCTCTGGGTGTTACACTTAGAAGTAATGGCAAGGAATTAGAGACCTAACCCCTGGGATAGACTGTATGGTGCCAGAGATCAAAATAGGCCTTGGTAACATATAAAGTATGCATTCCATCAAGCTGGAGTGGTTAGGTTAGTAGTTAGTTTAGTTCGCTAACCCCAAAATAATGTGTTTTTGTTTTCCCATTACTAGGGATAGAAGCCAGAATATTAGACTTGCAGGCAAGTGCTCTCATTTGAGCCATATCCCCAGCCCTCATACATATTTGCACACACAGAAACAAGAGAATTATTGTTATTTGCTAATCACTTCCAGTTTGTCATGTCATCTAACATTTCTTCAAACTCTAACGGGGAGGCAAAATTACCGAAGGCAACTTACAAGCAAAGCTGAGTGGACAACAGAGGGGTTGGGATGATCCATAAATAAAATGAGCCCAGGCAGACATCCCTGGTCCTGGACAATGGCTCTTCTGTTTAATGGATCTGCCGCTAGGTCCCGAAGCTGGTTAACTACCGACAAAGCATCAGGCTCTTCGTTCATAGTGGAGGTGGAAGAATTCATCTTCTATGCCATACACATGGACAAGATCTTCTGAAATCCTGTAGAAAGTCTGTAGAAATTTGAAAACATTAGTTCTAGACTGATCCATTTCTTTTGTTTTTCTTCTTTCTTTAATGATGGCATTTCTATTTTTTTTTTGTGTGTGTGTGTGTGTGTGTGTGTGTGTGTGTGTGTGTGTGTGTGTGTGTGTGTGTGTGTGGTTTTTGGGTCACACCCGGCAGTGCTCAGGGGTTATTCCTGGCTCCAGGCTCAGAAATTGCTCCTGGCAGGCACAGGGGACCATATGGGGCTCCGGGATTCAAACCGATGACCTCCTGCATGAAAGGCAAACGCCTTATCTCCATGCTATCTCTCCAGCCCCCGGCATTTCTTAAATAATGGAGATTACAACACCTATAGAAAGAAATAGATAAATCTAAATCACACAGAAATTTAAGAAGTGGAAGTTTTAGTTTAAGAAAAGTAAAACTGAAGACAAGAAGCTGACTTTAAAAATTAACGTATTTGGGGCCAGAGAGATAGCATAGAAGTAAGGCATTTGCCTTTCATGCAGGAGGTCATCGGTTTGAATCCCGGCATCCCATATGGACCCCCGTGCCTGCCAGGAGCAATTTCTGAGCCTAGAGCCAGGAATAATTCCTGAACACTGCCGGGTATGACCCAAAAACCACACACACACACACACACACACACAAAATTAACTTATTTGGGATCTGAGTGATAGCACAGAGGTAGGGTGTTTGCCTTGCACACAACAGATCCAGGACGGACCTGGTTTGATCCTAGGCATCCCATACGGTCACCCGAGACAGGAGCAATTTCTGAGTGCATAGCCAGGAGTAACCCCTGAGCATCACCGGGTGTGGCCCAAAAACCAAAAATAAATAAATAAATAAATAAATAGACAAGACATAAAATTTAACTTATTAAGTGTCACAATATTTAAAGAATATATTTTAATACATCGATAAATTTCTTCTTACAATACTTACTTTAACACTAACATCACAATAAATGATATTTTTATAGTTCAAGCCAATAACCTTTGCTTTACTTCTGCAACTGTAACACTGCCAATGCTTTTGGCATTAGAACATTTCTGGAACCTCAGACAAGTGCCTCAGGGAAAATGCTAGCTGAGTATTTTCTCTTACTCATTTTTATTTTTTTTTTTATTTTTTTTTATTTTTTTTTTTTTTTTGGTTTTTGGGCCACACCCGTTTGACGCTCAGGGGTTACTCCTGGCTATGTGCTCAGAAATCGCCCCTGGCTTGGGTGGACCATATGGGACTCCGGGGGATCGAACTGCGGTCCTTCCTTGGCTAGCGCTTGCAAGGCAGACACCTTACCTCCAGCGCCACCTACCCGGCCCCACTCATTTTTATTTTTTTGTTTGTTTGCTTTCAGGTCACACAAAGCTGTAGTCAAGGGTTACTCCTGGATCTGTGTTCAGGAATAACTCCTAGCAAGCTCAGAGGACCATATGGGATGTCAGTGATTGAACCCGGGTCACCCGAGTGCAAGAAAGAAGCCCTCCCTGCTTTGCTATAGTTCCGGCCCCAACATTTTCCCTTATTCATCTATGAACTTAGTATTCTGGCTTAACCAAAAAAACACCAACAAAGAAGCCAAAAAAAGGATGTGAACGAAGGAGGCCAGAAGAGTCCCACCTCTGACTGTACATTCAGGAGATCATCCAATCAGAACAGCAAACTGGGCCTAAATGATAGCATAGTAGGTAAGGCATTTGCCTTGCAAGCAGCTGACCCAGGATAGATCCCTGGCATCCTATATGGTCCCCAAGCCGGCCAGGAGTGATTTCTGAGCACAGAGCCAGGAGTAACCTCTGAGCTCTACCAGGTGTAGCCCAAAAACAAAACAAAAAAACAAACAGAAATCAGAACAGCACACCTGTCAGTGGGACATCCAGAAGAATGGAAAAGAAATAGGAGGTGATTTGTCACCAGTTATATGATTTATATCATTTACAACAGTTAGCATATAATTAAGCTAAAATCTTTCCTTTTGGAGGCTGGGTATAGCCAATAGTACGAAGGAGCTACTCTAGGCTCTGTGCCAGAGGTCACTCCTGGCAGTACTGGGATCAATTCAGGGTCAGCAGCATGAAAGGAAAGACCTTAATCTCTTGGTCACATGCAAGGCAAAAGTCTTAACCTCTGTACTGTGTCTCTGGCTCAGAATTGAGCTAAAATCTTACATACTATCTCCTAAATTGGACAGTAGTCTACTTACTAGGCAATATTTTTACCATATTTCCCGGAGTATAAGATGACTTTTGAAACAAAAAAAGTCAACCGAAAATCGGGGGTCGTCTTATACACCGAGTATATCCTGAAAAATGTTTCAATATGCCACTAAACAAAACAAACAAACAAACAAAAAAAAATCAGGCCACAGAGTTTCCAAATCTCTTTCTTGGGGGCTCCCAAACAGTACTCAGGAGATCTGGGGGCCACTTCTGGCAAAACCCAGCTAACCGTGTTGGTGGTTCAGTGCTAGGGTCCGAGGATGGGGTGTTGTTTGGTTCATGTAGTGAGGGAGATTAACTGACGCCACCAGGGAATTGCCAGAAAAGGTGCCTATGATAAGGGACCAATCACTGCAAGGCTCTCGGACCGCCTCTCTAACTCAGCCAATCCAAGCAGGCTTTTGATGCATGCAAATTAGACAATGTTCTGGACCCGAATCTATACTGTCAAAAGCTTGCTCAGATTGGCCAGAGTCAGAGAGGAAGTCTATTACAGTATAACCTTTGAACCTTTGCTCGTTGTGATTGGCTCACTCTGGTACATGAGCACAGGAACACATGCAGCACATGCAACACAGGAACATTCTGTCTGATACAGCGAATATAAGCCTAAACCTATGTTTTAACTGCAAAATTAGGGGTCGTCTTATACGCCCAGTCGTCTTATACACCAGAAAATACGGTAATTCCAGCACATCTTTATCTCATTAGTTTATTTAGGAGATATTAACATATTAGATACCAAAGAAACAACATATCAAGGAACAATCTTCAGAGGCTAAAGACAGAACAAAAGTTACGGTGTTGTTTTATATTCAACAAACCAAATTCAGTTCTTTTCACTACACTTGATCTTCAGAACACTTTTAAGGATCATTACTAAGCACAGAAGCAAAAATGGCCCCTGGGAAACAACCTCGGGGTTGGCCCAACAACCCTCCCAACCCCTATCCTATCTTCCCAACCCCTAATCTATATGAAAATAAATTACATATAAACAGACAGTCAAAAACTGATTTCAGGGACCAGAGTGTTTGCCTTGCACATGGCCAACCTGGGTTCAATCTTCAGCATCCTATATGTATCAAGCACATAACAGATATTGGCTAAACAGTGCCTCCCAAGAGTGATTTCTAAGCACAGAGCCAGGAGTAACCCCTGAGCGTTGCTAGATGTGGCCCCCAAAAACAGCCTGATTTCAAAATAAGGTATAGGTTTGGCAGGTAAAGTACAAGCTGTGCAAGCATGAGACCTGGATTAAAGGGAAAAAATTCCAGCAACTTCAATTAACCAAGTCACATATCCCTTATTAAGAAAAATGGTATTCTTCATTAAGAACACAAAGACAAACTTTTAAATGCCTTCCATGAATTAATGAGGAAGTTTATACTAATTATAGTCACAAAGCCAACTAGGGAGGGGGATGGGACAGACTACAGAAAGACTTATTAAAATCGTTCTTGGTGGGAAAGCATAAAAAAGAACTGATCTTACCAAGCACACACTAAAATACACAAAGCTATAAAAAAAAAAGCAACCGTGGGTCAGAAAGACAGTACAGCAGACGAGGACAACAAGGGTTTGACCACCAGGTACTACATATGGTCCCCTGGGCACCACCAGGAATGATCCCTGAGCAGCACTTAAGCATCCCTTCCAGCCTTCTTGTCCTCCCCAACCCAGGCCCCCAAAATAAAGCTATAGTATTAATAGTAGCAGGCAAGAGAGAGAAAGAGAAAGATTCAAAACCAGGCTTTAATACCAGGTAACTGTGATTTTATTTTACACAAATCACTTAAACTCGGGCATTATTATGTTCATCTGTAGAATGAATGGGGTTTATTCTAGCAGTTATCAATAAAGTGAGGTCCAGATAGAATAATAATAATGTAAAAACTTAAACAAGCATACGTTATGAAGACTCAAAAATCGGTGAAAAACAGTAAGACATAATTTAAAAAATGGATTAGTATACCTTCTAAGCAATTTAAAACCACTGCCAAAAATCCAGGGCCAAGGAGACAGCTCAGAGGGTTGGAATGTATTTTTTTTTACAAGCAGGAGACCTGGATTTAATCCTTGGCACAACGAGGTCCTTCAAGCACCTACTGAGTGTGACATCCCAAGCACTTATTTGATTACAGACTCCTAAGAACAGATGGGTATGGTCTAAACACCAAAATAAAATTAATTTAAGGATAAGATGAAGCTCATAAATAATATTGAAGTCACCCAAAATTTTAAGCTCACCAAAAATAATTTTATTTTGGTGTTTGGTCCACATCCAAATAAAATTATTTTAAGGATGATATGAAGGCAAAGAGCATTTGCCTTACAAGTATGAGGCCCTGGTTCAATTCCTGGTACAGCTCTGTACCCAGTGTCCAAAAACCAATAACCAAAAAGTGCCTAGAGATCCTACATCAACATAAACTGGATCATTAACATTTTAAATGCAGAATCCGCAGTCCAACTCCATTCCTAACTATAAAATTTTTTGGAGGGGAGATTAGGCCACATCCAGTGGTGATCAGAGGTTACTCCTGACTCTGCACTCAGGAATCACACCTGGGTAAGAGGATCATATGGGTTACCAGGAATCAGACCAAAATCAGCTGCATGTGTGCTAGGCAAATGCCCTTCCACTGTACTACCTCTGGCCACAAATTAGTAATTCTTGGAGTCCAAGACATATAATTTTGTCTTACTAAGGATTATTTTAAGGATCATTACATTGTATACACGTCTTTTTTTTTTTTTTCCAACCTTTTTTCTTTTAGAAGCATCATTTTAGAAAGCATACCAGGTGATTCTGGGTATAAATAAAAGCAATTTAAAGTTCACGATGAAAAAAGAAATTCATAATGGTTTATAAATCCACATTAGGATCAGTGACTAACACCCTAAACATCTGAAATGATGGCAACCCAGCTTCAGTCCCTGGCACTGGGAAAACCACTAGCATTAGCAAATCTAGTCCCTGCTTTCAAAGAGACTGATTGGAAGCACTTAATAAAGAATACTGTGGAATAAAATTTACAAATAGTCTGTATATGAGTTAACAAAAGGTTCTTGAAATTCTACCTGGCAACTTTATCCATAAAGACATTTTGAAATATAAATCAGTATTGTTAACATTTATTTTTAATTCAAGACAATGAGAGCTCTCAAACTTCAATAAACACTCTAAATCAGCTGATGAATCTTACTTAAAAATTAGCAGCTGGGGAGCCAGAGTGGTGGCAGAGCCGTAGGACATTTGCTTTGCACGCGACTGACCTAGGATGGACCGTGGTTCAATCCCCTGGCGTCCAATATGGGCCCAAAAGCCAGGCGCAATTTCTAAGCTCAGAGCCAGGAGTAACCCCTGAAGTGTCACCGAGTGTGTAACCCCTGAGCACCAAAGGTTGTGGGCCCCCACTAAAAAAACAATTAGTGGATAGAGTGATAGTACAGTGTAGCACAGAGGATAGGGCATTTGTCTTGTATGTAGCCAATCTAGGCTTGATCCCCAGCACCCTATATGATCCCTCAAAACTTGACAGGAGTGATCCCAAAGAGCAGTCAGGATTAACCTCTGAGCACTAGTGGAAATGGCCTCCAGTCCAAAAATAAATAGATAAAAATAAAAATCAGCAATGTGAATATCTGTCTCTGTAAAACTGTATGGAGATTTGTTGTAAAAGTTTCCATATAACCCAGTGATTCTACTTGCTGACATCTATCTAACACAAAAAAAATTATTTTAAATATTATATGCACACCTATGTCCAGTGCAGTGATTAAGAGCTAGAATATGAGAACAACCCAAACATCCAACAACAGATGAATGTGCAAAGAAACATGTATATATACATGATGGAATACTATGAAGCTGAAAAACAGGATGAACTTCACCATTTGCTGCCACCTGGATGGAACTGGAAGGTATAAATTAAGCAAAATAAGTCAGAGGGTGGTCAAATAAAGATGATTTCATTCACTTTTGGTATCTAAAGGATCAAACTAGGGAATAGACGATATAAAATACCAAATCCTCGACTTTGGATCATAAAACTGAGATTAACATGGTGCATAAGGTGGTATGAAATGGTGAGCTTGAAGTAACATAAGGACATTGGTAGACAGTACTAGGTACTTTGGTGGTGGTGAGGAGCAGTAACTGTACAAGAAAACCACAAACATTAGCACTATTGCAAACACCCTACCTATACTACAACAAAATAAAGCTATAGGATTGAAGCATTAAGAGTCTGCATTTTCTACCAGCTCCCAGATGAGGCATATACTGCCAGCTAAGCAGGAATCCACTAGGAGTGGGGGCCAGAGTGATAGCACAGGAGCTAGAGCATTTGCCTTGCATGTGTCTGACCCAAGTTTGTTCCATGGCGTCCTGTAAGGTCCCCTAGCCTGTTATAGTAATTTCTGAACTCAGAGCAAGAAGTAACCCCTGACTGGAGCCACAAGGAGTGGCCAAAAAAATAACAATAATAAAATAAATAAATAAATAAATAAATAAATAAATAAATAAATAAATAAATAAAAAGAAGCTAGTAGTTAGATGATAAGTGTGATACACCTGTGATTGTATAAAGGCCTGAGACCATTTTCCTTGCAGCCAAGATCTAATACTAATCCTGAATTAAGTTCACATATACTAAGTGCTACAAAACGTGTACACACACACCCACACACCCCTAAATCTGCTTGGTTACAAGAATTTTTAAAAAAGATCAAGCACTGCCTCATTTTCCCCTTACTACAAACTGTTATCCCACCCATTAAGCCTCAAGTATTCTTTCAAAATAATCTTTAGTTGTTGTCAAGATGAACAAGAACACGAAGACAGATGATGATACATTAGCACTGGCAGTGTCCAAACAAGAATACTTGAGGGACTGGAGAGATAGCATAGCGGTAGGGCGTTTGCCTTGCACAAAGTTGATACGAACAGATGGTGGTTTGAATCCCGGCATTCCATATGGTCCCCTGTGCCTGCCAGGAGCGATTTCTGAGTACAGAGTCAGGAGTAATTCCTAAGCACCGCTAGGTGTGACCCCCCCCCCCCAAAATGAGCAATACTTGATCCTGTGGAGACTTCTCTTCCGCCAGATGTTGATATCATTTCTGCACCATCCTGATATACATAACTCTGCACCAGCACCAAGAAAACACTGCTAACAAGTCCCTGCCAGCAGTTACTATGGATGTTTCATTCAGAAACAGACCGGTCTCAGTACAATCACCATCCATCTGAATAAGCCTGTCCATGAGCTCTGCCTGTCAAGAAGGAAAACGGGGGGGGGGGGGGGGGGGGGGAGGGACATCGGTGGTGGTACATATGCACTGGTGAAAATGGAATAGGTAGTGGACACTGTATGACCTACATTCAATCATGAGAAACTTGGTATCTCATGATTTCATTTAAAAAGTATTTTAAATGGGGGCTGGAGAAATAGAATGGAGGCAAAGCATTTGCCTTGCATGCAGTAGGACGGTGGTTCGAATCTCGGCATCCCATAGCCTGCCAAGAGCGATTTTTGAGCGTAGAGGCAGGAGGAACCCCTGAGTATTGCGGGGTATGACCCAAAAAACAAAAAAACAAACAAAAAAGTATTTAAAATGATCATTAAAGAAAAGAATATTGATCAATTTCTACTTAATATATATACATGCATATATGTATATGCATACAAACGTGTGTATGTATACATGCAACATATGTATATACATATACATATATTTGCATATACAAATATACCAGTCTCTTGAGAATGTCAGACACCACCAGGTCCTTTTTCTGCCTTTTTGTGCAGGTGCAAAAAGGAAGAGGAAAATGACAACGAGCAACCTGAAGAAATAAAAAAGCAAGATGACATCCAGGAAAATAGGGCCAGGGTGGACCAAACTTGGAAATGCAATCAGAGGGGACTGAAGGCAAGTGAATAGAACTAATATTTTCATGGGGAAGAAGGTACAGAAGTCCTAAAGGCGCCCCCAGGGGTTGTGGCAGGACTCCATGTAGCTCCAGCCCAGGAGACCCCGACTAGCTCCAAAGGGCCTCGGGCTGCATGCAGGCCTTCCTGGCTCCAGCATTTGGCTTTGTCTGCCAGCCCTGGACATACCTACCGCCACCGGAGCTCTACCAGGCTAGAGCCTGGCGCACCATGAGGGCCACGCCAACGGATGGAGCCGGATCCCACGAGGCGCCGCGTCCCTGGAATACAAAAACGCCCAAGAAGAAGTCTGGAAGGTAAAGTGCGAGGGCACTGGCGCGGACAGTCACTAGCGAGTCTCCCTCAAGACCTCACCTCACCTCCCTCAACCGAACATTCCTATTGGCTGAAGCTGTTCCAACGCCGGGACAAATCGTCCAATAGTAGGAGGTTTTATACACAAAGGTTTATCATTGGTCAATGCCGGGAATACCGTCCAATGAGAATTCAAGAACGCTAGATTGGCCCCAACGACCTTCCGTCTCCTCCCAAACCGAGCTAAAGAAACTGGACGGCGGCTGAGAAAGACTACAATTCCCAGAATTCCCGCGGCGGCGCGGGCGGAAACTGCGCTCTCGTGGTCTGGAGTGCAAATTGTAGCGTTGCTCTCCTAGGAATTCTTTCTGGTCCTATAAGGGATTTGCATGCTAGGTCTGTCGCTTCTGTGAATCTTTGAAAAGTAAAAAGAGAAAGTATTTTTTTTATTAATGAATTTTTTAATGTTTTCAATAATTTTTAATTTGACTTGTTTTTTTTTTAATTTATTTAAAGAAAATGCACCCCATAGTTGACATAGCTGATCCTAATACATTTGTTTTAGGAAGACCAAAAGCAACATGATTTAAAAAAAAAATTGAAAGAAAAACTAAAGAGATGGAAGAGAAAGGAAAAAAGAAAAGATTGAGTCACCAATGAACTCATTAAAGCACTAGCAGCAAGTTTAGTAAGCTCTTTTATTTTTTGTTTTTAACGAAAGATATTCGCATTATGTTTGGCCTTTGTTGGCTTTATTTCATTTCTTGTAGTGTACATTGTCACGCATAGCAGTTCCAAGTTTGCAAAGTACAGGGTTTTTGTTGTTGTTTTAAGCGTGAGCTTCTTCCTTTTTTTTTTTTTTTTTTTTTGTCTTTTTTTAACCACACCCGGCTATGCTCAGGGGCTCTTCCTAGCTTTGCTCAGGACGCCTTCCTGGCATGCACGGGGGGCCATGTGGGATGCCGGTGACCGAACTCAGGTCGAGCGCGTGCAAGGCAAGCGCCCTACCCGCTGTTCTATAAGCGTGAGCTTCTTAGGAAAACTATCTTGAAATTTTTGTAAGACTTCTGATAAAAGAAAATTATCCCTAGTTTTATCATGAAGTGTTTTTAAGATTTAGTCTTCTATTTAGTTTATCCAAGTAAGGATATATCCACTTGTTGGATGTTAATTATTTTTTGTTTAATTTGTTTGTTTTTTTACAGTTCCAGGGAAATGCGTGTTGTTAGATTTTTTTATAGTTCTCGGCTATTCGATTGGGAACATTTTCCAATTACTGTGATGTTTGATTATGTATATTTAGTAACTTATTCTCAAATTATGTGTGTAAATATGTTCTAATGTCTTTGTCCACAGAAATCGATGGAAAAGGAACTTGGATATTATAGGCTCTTATTACAGTGTTCATTATAAAAACGTTTTAGCAAACTTATTGTCAAACTGTATATATATGCACAAATGTTCTTGTGATTTTTAGATTTATTTTAATATTTATTTATTAAAGCACCATGGTTACAAACATATTGGTAGTTGAGTTTCAGCCATGAAGTGCACAGCCTCCTTCATCAGTGCAAATTCCTTGCCACCAATGTCCCCCCTTTACCTCTTCCCCACCCCGTGTCTTCGAGACAGGCATTGTATTTCTATCATTATCATGGTAGTTGTTAGTATAGTTATTTCTCTAACTAAACTTACTATTCTTTGTGATAAGCTTTATATCATGGACTGGTCCTTCCAGCTTTCTTCTCTATTGTCTCTGAGTATTATTATTATGCTGTCTTTTTTTTTCTTAAATTCCACATAATTGAGACTTCTGTGTTTATCTCTCTCCCTCTGACTTATTTTGCTCAACATTATAGTCTTCATATACATCTATGTTTCCGCAAATTTCGTTACTTCATTTTTTTCTAACAGCTGCATAGTATTCCATTGTATAGATACACTACAGTTTCTTTAGCCACTCATCTATTGTGAGACATCTGAGTTGTTTCCAGATTCTGGCTATTGTAAATAGTGCTGCTATGAACATGGGAGTGCAGAGGCATTATTGTATTGTTTTTGTGGTCCTAGTATATATCACTAGGAGTAATATTGCTGGATCATATGGGAGCTCAATTTCCAGTTTTTTAAGGAATATCCATATATTTTGAGAAAGGCTGGACTAGACAGCATTCCCACCAGTAGTGAATGAGAGTCCCTTTTCCCCACATCCACAAAGCACTGGTTGTTCTTGTTCTTTGTAATGTGTGCCATTCTCTGTGCTATAAAATGGTATCTCAGTGTTGTTTTGATTTGCATTTCCATGATGATTAGAGATGTGGAGCATTTTTTCATTTGTTTTTTGGCCATCTGTATTTTTTCTTTGAGGAAATATCTGTTCATTTCTTCTCCCCATTTTTGATGGGGTTGTATGTTTTTTTCTTGTTCAGTTTATCAAAGTAAGGATTTATCCACTTGTTGATGGCTATTAAGTTGTTTTTTTGTTTTGTTTTATTTTTAATATTTTTAAGTCTAAATGTAATACTAATTCCACAAGGCATTCTAAGAATAAACCCATCCTTTGCACTAAATAACTTCACTGAACAGACTGAGTTCCCCTTTACCATTTGATTCTACTATGTAACCATTAAAACCAGAATTATGATAGACATATAATAGGATAAGAATGTGAATAATGGGACCGGAGAGATAGCATGGAGGTAAGGTGTTTGCCTTTCATGCAGGAGGTCATCGGTTCGAATCCCGGCGTCCCATATGGTCCCCCGTGCCTGCCAGGAGCAATTTCTGAGCATGGAGCCAGGAGTAACCCCTGAGCACTGCCGGGTGTGACCCAAAAACCACAAAAAAAAAAAAAAAAAAAAAAAAGAATGTGAATAAGAATAAATATTCCAGGGTATATTCAATGTCTCTAATTTAATTCTAATGTAATTTAATTTCAGAACCAGATTATTACTACTACTCATCCTTAGTCTTTTTCTTTGTTTGTTTGTTTTTTGTTGTTTTTGTTTTGTTTTGTTTTGGGGTCACATCTGGCAGCGCTCAGTGGATACTCCTGGCTCTATGCTCAGAAATCGCTCCTGGCAGGCTCAGGGGACCATATGGGATACCGGGATTTGAACCACCATCCTTCTGCAGGCAAGGCAAATGCCTTACCTCCATGCTATCTCTCTGGCCCCTCATCCTTAGTCTTGATCACAATTCGCCAGCTAATAAAAATAAACTCTAATGGATAAAAGGAACAAAGGGGCTGGTGAGCTAGTACTGCAGATTGGGCACTTGCTTTGCACAGGACAGATCTGGGTTCAATTGCTGGCATCCCATATGTTTTCAGAAGTGAAAAACCAGAAGTAAACCATGGTCACCATCAAAAAAAAATATATATATGAGAGAAAGTAGAGTAGAATAAGGCTCTTTTACACCATTTGACCTACAAGAAAAAATAGGTCAGGCTTAGGTTCTTTTTCTCAGAGCGACAAGAATGGCAGTACGGGGCCAGAGAGATAGTACAGTGATAGGGCATTTGCCTTGCAAGCAGCCAACCCAATGGTTTGAATCCCAGTTTCCCATAAGCCCCACCCCATCCTGTCATGAGCAATTTCTGAGTACAGAGCCAGGAGTAACCCCTGAGTGCCGCTGGGTATAACCCCAAAACTTAAAAAAAAAATGGCAGTACATGAAAGTATGCATTATTTCTGTTATAGAAACACCACCAATCTAATTTCTATCATTCAAGCAGACCAACTCCTGGAATTGGAGCAGGAGGAGAAAAAGTATAATAGGGCCAGGAATATCGCTATAGTGCCATACTTTGCATGCTGGAGACCCCATTTAGTCCCCTGCAATCCCATGAAGCTAACCCTTCCCCACCCGCAAAGCACTAGGGTGGAATAGCACCTTAGTACTGCTAGAAAGTAGTTTAAAGACAAAAACATAAAAGGAAACATAAGAAGTCCAAAGGGCAGAGTCAAGTAAAATATAACCCACTGAATTATCAATACTTTCATTTAATATTGTTATAAAGACAACTATATATATATAAAGACAACTATATATATATATATATATATATATATATATATATATATATATATATAACCCCAGAAAGTAAACTTGCTATTTATTATGGTTCATTTTTGTAGAGAGGGGAGAGGGGGCCTGAGCTGTTAGTGCTTTCTTTGGATGTGACAAACCCAGGTTTGATCCCCAGCATTCCATATGGTCCCACTTTGCCCACTAGGCGTGATTCCTGAGCTCAGAGCCAGGAATAACCCTTGAGCACTACCAGGTGCCCCCTAAAATAAAAAGAAAAAGAAAAATAACATTTGGGGCTTCCCCAACTAGTAATTTCTGACCATTTTTTTCTTGCACTGTTGGAAATATATGTTTAATAAAATGCTTTGTCTTTTAGAATTCAAAGTCTTGGAGCCAAAGAGATAGCACAGCAAGTAGGGCATTTGCATTGCATGTAGCCTTCAATCTCCTGCATCCCATTTGAGTTGCCCTTGAGCACTGCTAGATGTGGCCCATAAACAACAACAACAACAAAAATTCAATGTCTAGAATCAAATATAGTGATGATTCTAATAATAAAATATTCAAATGACTACATCTGGGACACTATGACACTATCTGAGAGATAGTGCAGAAGACAGGGCACTTGCTTTGCACAAGGCTTATCCAAGTTCAATCCTCAACATTCCAAATGGTTCCCTAGCACCTCAGCACAATTATAAGTGATTCCTAAGTGCAGAGTCAGAAGTAACCTCTGAGTATTGTTAGGTGTGAGCCAAAAAAAAAAACAAACAAAAAAGATAACTAAATCTTTCTAGCAACCTACCATTGCAGAAAGTAGATGACTGGCATTAAAAAGCAAGGAATATATTTACAAAAAATAATTACCAGTTTCAAAAAACACATAAGGATTACAAGCCATCGGTAAGTCTTTTCTAATATTAAGGATTTTATAATCTCATATTTAAAATGTATGCATTTAGCTCTGGTGAAATTACACTATGACCATTATGAGTCATTGATTGTTCTCAGTTTCAGATATTTTGCCATGGATATAGCTAGAATGTTAAGTTTCTCAATAGCTATGTTGCTTAAGACACATGAATCAGATCATGGCAGTTTCATTCATTCAATTAACAACCATATTGAGCATAGGTACCATAAAGTGTTCTCGGGGCCGGGCCGTGGCGCTAAAGGTAAGGTGCCTGCCTAGCCTGCGCTAGCCTGCGCTAGCCTTGGACGGACCGCGGTTCGATCCCCCGGTATCCCATATGGTCCCCCAAGCCAGGAGCAACTTCTGAGCACATAGCCAAGAGTAACCCCTGAGCGTTACTGGGTGTGGCCCAAAAACCAAAAAAAAAAAAAAAAAAGTGTTCTCAAGGTATTCCAAGTAAAGGATGGGAGCCAGGGGCCAAGTGGTCTCAGGTGCATTCATGGAGAAAAATTAAGGACAGAACTAATAGAATCAAGAGACCTAAACTTTAACAACTTAAACTTAAATGGGCCTGTTATACTGGCAGACCAGAGGAACAACGGGGTGGCGGTATAAGATGCACTCTGGTCCAGTGGTGGAGAGAGGGTGATACTGGTGGTGGGAATGGCCCTGACTCACTGTATATCTGAAATTCATCTATGAAGGACTTTGTAGATCACAATGGTTTCAATAAAATAAAATTAAATATATATATATATATATATATATATATATATATATTAGGCCAGTGAGATAGCACAGCAGTAAGGCATTTGCCTTGCATGCAGCCCACCCAGGACAGATGGGGTTCAAATTCTGGCACCCCATATGGTACCCTCAGTCTACCCGGAGTGATTTCTGAGTGCTGCTGGGTGTGACCCAAAAACAAACAAAAAATACAAAATTAAAAAAAATCTTGGACAGTGTCTTCTGAAACTTTTGTTTTAGTACATAAGATTTAAAATAAAATTGAGGGCTGGATAGTATAGGAGTCACCTGTTTGCCTTGCAGATGACTGCCCCAACCCACCCAGTTCTCCACCACTTCCAGAAGTAATTCTTGAGCATTATTCAACTCTCCTCACCCCATAGTATGTCAAGTTGAGAAAAATCCTTATAAATGTGTAGGTATTCTTAACAGATATGACCAAAGATGTATATTTTAAAAGTTGGCAAAATAAGGACTGGGATAGAACAGGGTTAAGATACATGCTTAGATGTTTTTAACCCAGGTTCAATTCCTAGCACCATGTGGACATGCCCTTTCCCGTACCACCAGATGCATCTTTGTTTTTCTTGTTTTTTGTTCTTTTGGGCCACACCCGGTGACGCTCAGGGGTTACTCCTGGCTATGCCCTCAGAAGTTGCTCCTGGCTTGGGGGACCATATGGGACACCGGGGGATCGAACCGCGGTCCATCCAAGGCTAGCGCAGGCAAGGCAGGCACTTTACCTCTAGCGCCACCGCCCGGCCCCTAGATGCATCTTTGAAGGTCCCCAAACACTTGTAGAGGCCTGGATAATCAGCACTACAAGATCCAAGCAGCTTCACATTTTGGGATACTTGTGCTAAATCAAGAATTGGTGATGGAGTCATCTTCCAGAAAAAAAATGTTTTGATAAAATTTCTTCTTCCCTCTGTTGTTGCTCTTGTAAAGATGGAGGTCACGCACACTAAACAAAACACCCTCAAATTCTGCTCTTGGGCAGTCAGACGAGTGACATATTTTCAGTGGAAGTCATGCTCTTCATTGGTGCACACACATGTTCCCTGGAGAGTTGCTATGATACATCTTTACTCACTGGGGAACACCTATATTTGAGGTACTCATACTGGCTAGCCGTAGCATCTGGCTTGGTGCTTGTGAAGGGGAAAAGAGAAGAAAATAGAAATGGATATTTTTCACATCAATTGATTTATTTTGGTTTGGTTGTTTTCTTTTGTATTTTGGACCACACCTAGCAATGCTCAAGGATTACTCCTGGCTCTTCATTCAGGAATCACTCCAGGAAGTGCTCTGATGACTATATGGGATACTGGGGATCAAACCCAGACTGACCACGTGCAAGGTAAATGCCTTACACACTGTGCTATCATTGAAGCCCCTTGAATATTTTACATATTAAAATATATACAAATGTTAACATATAATAAATAAGTTTGGGAGTAATTTTTTAATTAATGGTGCTGGAGCGATAGCACAGAGGGTAGGATGTTTGATTGCACACTGTCGATCCAGGTTCAAAATCCAGCATTCTATATGGTCCTCTGAGCCTCCCAGGAGTGATTTCAGAGTACAGAGCCAGGACTAATACCGAACACCACTAGATGTGGCTGAAAAACAAAACTTTAACTAGAGGCAAATAAAGGGTAATATTAAAAACATCAATGTGTTGGGAATGGAGCAATAGCACAGCAGATGAGCACAGACCCAGAAGTAACCACTGAGCATTGCCGGGTGTGCCCCACCCCCAAATGAACAATGTCTAGCCAAAGCAATAGTCCAACAGGTAGGGCACTTGCCCTGTAGGCTGCTGACTTGGGTTTGAACCTTGTACGCCAGATGGTTCTCCAAGCTCACCAAAAGTGATTCCTCTATTCAATCCCAGGCCCTGCTTGGTCCCTTGTTCTATTCCTTACACCACATGGTCACCCTCACACTGTGAGGTATAGCTTGGGATTCTTTCCCCTCACAGGCACAATCATGGCCCTGGTGGACCCAGAGAGCTATACCATATGGCTGGGGAGAGTATCATAACTATGAACACTACTAATTTTTTTTAATTTTTTAAATATTTAAAAAAACTTGGGGGCCAGAGAGATAGCATGGAGATAAGGCATTTGCCTTTCATGCAGAAGGTTGGTGGTTCAAATCTCAGCATTCCATATGGTCCCCTGAGCCTGCCAGGAGTGATTTCTGAGTGTAGAGGCAGGAGGAGTAACCCCTGAGCACTGCCGGATGTGACTCAAAACAACAACAAAAATATTTAAAAAACTTAAAATATTTATATGGAAATAAAGTATTTCTGCCTTTTCAAAAGTAATTCAGGACCAGGAAGATAGCACAATTGTCTGGAACATATACTTTAAATGAAGGAGACTCAGATTTTTCCCTAGGAGTGATTTCTTGTGTAGAGCCAGGAGTAAGCTCTGAGCACAGTTGGATGTTGCCCCCAAACACTCTATTGAAAGAAAGAAACTGGAGCCAGAGTTATGGCCCAAAAACCAAAAAAAAAAATCTATACTGAGCTTTCCAAGACTGAAACATATTTTACTTACTTATTTTTGCTTTGGGGGTTGTCACAATGAGTGATGCTCAAGGATTACTCCTGGATCTGTACTCAGGAACCACTTCTGGCCCCACATGGGATGGTAGAATTGAACTCAGTTGAACCATATGCAAGATAAGCTACTTTACCTACTGTTCTATCTCTCTAGTCCCTGACTGAATCAGATATAAATATGATTGCCCCCAAAGATGTCTTCACTAGTGACAAGAGCTCTAAAGGCAAAGGATCCAAGCTATCAGGCAATAATCTGCACGTATGGTCTCTCTTGTTAGAAAATACTGGATTACATATGGTCCCCCGTGCCTGCCAGGAGCTATTTCTGAGCAGATAGCCAGGAGTAACCCCTGAGCACTGCCGGGTGTGGTCCAAAAAACAAACCAAAAAAAAAGAAAAAAGGAAAAGAAAAAGAAAATCAGTCAGCCTTGAGTGAGTCTGTCTTTTTTGTTTGTTTGTTTTTTGTTTTTGGGCCACACCTGGCGGTGCTCAGGGGTTACTCCTGGCTGTCTGCTCAGAAATAGCTCCTGGCAGGCACGGGGGACCATATGGGACACCGGGATTTGAACCAACCACCTTTGGTCCTGGATCAGCTGCTTGCAAGGCAAACGCCGCTGTGCTATCTCTCCAGGCCCGAGTGAATCTGTCTTACAGCTATACCTCTCCCAGGCACAGCCTGCCTCCCCTTATCTTAAATTACCCCTCAAATGGCATTTCACCCTCTCACCCAATAGTTCAATTTGCCTCACTGCGTGGCCCCTTGATCAGTGCCAGATATGGCCTTAGAACTAGGAAACCTGCTCCCCCAAAACAAACTTGGTTTTATTCAACCACTCTGACCAACGCAGCTGGGAGGATTAGATGAATGCTAATGCTAGATATATAAATATGTGCCTTACACTAAACACGACTAGATCAAAGAACACAGACTGACTGTATGTCCTTCATGTCAATTATTTGAGTCCTTGTGATAAGGCAAGAATTACCCTTAATATTTTATAAAACGTTATTCCATGAGTTTTCAAGGCTGCCCTTTGTGGTGGTAGCTATTTTTTTCCACTACAAAGGTCAGTAAATTGAGCTGCAGTAGGTCGGTTGGCTTGCTAAAGGCCACACAGCAGTAAAGTGGGAAAAGCATATTTTGAATATGGATCTACTTGACTTGGAAGTCCATATTCTTTCTACCACAAACTAAAGATTTACAAGGGTCAGCGTATAGTAGGGCACTTGCCTTCCACACAGCCAACCTGGGTTTTGGTTTTTGTTTTTGGACCACACCAGGCAGCGCTCAGTGGTTACTCTTGGCAGGTTAGGAGGGGACCATATGGGATGCCAGGGACTGAACCCAGATCTGTCCTAGATCTGCTGCATGCAAGGCAAATGCCCTACCGCTGTGCAATCACGCTGGCCCCCGACTTGGGTTTGATTTCCTAGCACCACATATGATCCTGGAGCCCGTCAGGTGTAATCACTGAGTGCAGAACCAGAAGTAACTCCTGAATACAGTCAGGTGTGCCTCCTTCCACCCCAAAACGAATAGAAACTAACATCTACCAATATGGACAAATAGGGATTTGACCTTTTGTTAAATCTCAGTAAAGAAGCTAACCCACAGCTGGTTTGGGTTAACTTTCTATTGCCTAATTTATACTTAATGATGGATAAAGTACCTCTGTAATAGCATTATAGTATTTTAACATCCTGATAGGAATCTGGAGACACTGGAAGGTGAAAAGAATTGTTTTAAGATCACATAGTATGTCAATGAGCTTTAGCTCTTTTTCTTGGATTCAATAAATACTGCAACTGGCAGATGAAGTTTTGGTTATTTGATATTCTGCCAAGAAATCTGAGCCATTAATTTGGATAAAGAGCTTCAGATCAGATGCAGTAAAAAGAAGATAAATGGGGCCGGAGAGATAGCATGAAGGTAAGACGTTTTCCTTTCATGCAGATAGTTGGTGGTCCTGGCGTCCTGGCATTCCATCTGGTCCCCCGAGCCTGCCAGGGATGATTTTGAGCATAGAGTCAGGAGTAACCCCTGAGCACTGCACGGTGTGACCCAAAACAAAAAAAAAAAAGATAAATGGACCAGAGATGTGGATTAAGAGCATATGTCCCTCATATGTGAAGCCCTATTAAATCCCTGGCATGATCATATCTTTTTTTTCTTTTATTATTCCCAAATGGGTTGTTCTCTATAACTTTCTGTGTTTTCATTTTATTTCCTATGCAAAACAATCACCTAAGATTTAAGGAAAGGACTGAAGTATATGAATTTCAGTTTTCCCCCCTTTAGGGGAGACTGCCCAGCAGTCCTACGGAGAGGTCATTTCTGGTGAAACTTGACAGATTTTTGGTGCTTATACCAGTGTTGTCTGGAGCTAGTGAAGCTGGGAGCCTCCAGGACCACCTCAGGTATTCAGGAGCACCATGTGGGTTTGAGGGAGCAAATTCAGGGTTTCATAAATGCCAAGAACATGCTTTAGTGCTTTTTTTTGGGGGGGGGCACACCCGGTGACGCTCAAGAGTTACTCCTGGTTATGAGCTCAGAAATTGCTCCTGGCTTGGGGGAACATATGGGATGCCAGGGGATGGAACCACAGTCTGTCATAGGATAACACCTGCAAGGCAAATGCCCTTCCACTTGTGCCGCCGCTCTGGCCCCTAGTTCTTTAAGTTATCTTCCCAGTCCCAAATAGATTTTCTTTATAAAAATTATATTTCTGGAGGCCGGCAAGGTGGCGCTAGAGGTAAGGTGTCTGCCTTGCAAGTGCTAGCCAAGGAAGGACTGCGGTTCGATCTCCCCATGTCCCATATGGTCACCCCAAGCCAGGGGCAGTTTCTGAGCACTTAGCCAGGAGTAACCCCTGAGCATCAAATGGATGTGGGCTGAAAAACCAAAAAAAAAAAATTATATTTCTGGAGGCCAGAATGATAACATAGTGGGTAGGTCATTTGCCCCCAAAAATAAACCAAAAAAATTTATTTTGGGGCCTGAGAGAACACAGTGGGTAGTGTTTTCCTTGCATGTGGCCAGTCCGGGTTTGAACCCTAGCATCCCCCTATAGTTCCTCGATCCTGGCTAGAATAATTTTTGTTTGTCCTGGGGTCACACTTGGTGGTGCTCAGGGGTTATTCCCAGCTCTGCAATCAGAACTCATTCCTGGCAGGCACAGGGGACCAGATGAGATGCTGGGATTTGAACCACCAGCTGTCCTGGACCGGCTTGGTACAAGGCAAATGCCCTCTCGCTGTGCTATCTCTCTGGCCCCAAGAATAATTTCTGAGTAAAGATCCAGGAGTAGTAGTAATTCCAGAGCAACACTGGGTGTGGCCCAAAAATCAAAAGAAAATTTTGTTTGTTTATTTTGGGGACACACTCTATGGTTCTCAGGAGTTACTCCTGGCTCTGAGCTCAGAAATCATTCCTGGCAGCCACAGGGGACCATGTGGGATGTCAGGGATTGAATCCAGGTCGGCTGTGTGCAAGGCAAACACCCTAACTGCTGTGCTATTGCTCTGGCCCCCCACAAGGAGTTTTTTTGTTTCTATTACTCCCTTTAAAATTTCAGACATAGGGACCAGAGTGATAGCATAGTTGGTAGGGCGTTTACCTTGCACATGGTCTACATGGGTTCCATCCCCAGCATCCCATATGGTCACTCAAGCTTGCCAGGAGCAATTCTGAGTGCAGAGCCAAGAGTAACCCCTGAGTGCCACTGGGTGTGGCCCTCAAACAAAAAATAAATTAAAACATTTCAGGCTTAGTGATTTACAATACTGTTAAAGAGAGGATTTATTTTGTTTTATTTTGGTGTTTGAGTAACACCTAGAGGTACACAGGGCTTACTCCTGGCCCTGAGTTCAGAAATCAATCCTAGTGGGCTCTGAGGTTCATATGCAACACTGGGGATAGAGCCAGAGTCAAATATATGCAGGGCAAGTGCCCTAACCATTTTATTATCTCTGCAACCCCAACAAGACAGTTCTATGCAGACAATGTACCAGCACCACACCTCCACCAGAGTGCTCCCTCAACCTACCCATCCCCAAATAAGGTTTTCAGTAAGTCCCAAAGAGTGTTGTTAAAACCAAGGATATTGTAGAAGAGGCAAAAACAATGGTAGTTATTGCTTCCTACCATTATTCAAATAAATAAAATAAATCAAAATTAGCAGTTTGACAGAATCATAACTTATTTTCTCAGAGTTTCTATGCATAGAATTACCACAACTTATCTGGGTTTCTGAGATTCAGGGTCTCTTGCAAGGTTGCACTCAAGGAGGAAAGAGAGTGCAGGCCTCTTATTGGCCAAGACAACCTTTGGCTCAATTCCCTCACAAGGCTTTTAGCAGGATTTAGTTCCTCAGGGCCTGATGCACAGAAGGCCTCTTTTTCTTGCTGATAGTTCACACAGTAGATCTCCCTCGGGTTTTCTTGCCACATAGCCCTTTTCACATGTCCTAAGCACCACTGGCTATGGTCCCTCAAAACAAAACACTTTTAAAAAACAAGATTGGAGAGATAGTATAGAATATAAATTCTATAAGTCTTAAATTCTTTGACTTTGGTTTGATCCCCAACACTACATGTGGTGGTTCTTCTTTTATTTATTTTTGTTAAATGAATAGCTTTATTAACACAAAAACACAACTATGCATTAAGCATTAACAAACGGAAGTATCTGACTTATAGCAAACAGGTGATGGTAATTCGACAACCAAGTCTGACGACAGGCTTGGAGACTCCAACACATTGGATGCCCAGAGAGGAAGGAACATCTTTGGAGGTGTAGGGGACTCTTCATACAGCAGTTTTCCAAAATTCCTCTGTTCCCCAAACATAAAGGGATAAATAGATTTTCAAAATCCTCCTCAAAGAACATAAGAGGTATCCCACTCAAGGGCAAGTGTGCAATCCGGTACTCCTCAGGGAGGTCCAAACTCTCACCATCTAGAAAGGATTGTATGGAAAAAACTTCTCTATTTCTGGAGAGTTATCATCACAGACAGGAACAGAGACTTTTGCAGTAACAGTCTCTTCAGATACCTTTTGAGGAGAGGAAGTGGTTCTCTGAAATTTTAATAGGTCCTTGATATTTTCTGTGTCTCTGTTAACAGACCTGAAGGCCTTTCTTGTACCAAGTACAGATTCC
Source organism: Suncus etruscus (assembly GCF_024139225.1). Classification (NCBI taxonomy): domain Eukaryota; kingdom Metazoa; phylum Chordata; class Mammalia; order Eulipotyphla; family Soricidae; genus Suncus; species Suncus etruscus. Next base: position 30,327,232 of record NC_064857.1, on the reverse strand, counting down.
TGGGTCAGCGAGTCCTTGGCCGGTCCATTGATTTGGTCGTCGTTTCTGTATTCAACAAGATCAAAGCCTCCATCCTGGGTCTGCTAGAGGGTGTGTGGGTGGCCTAGGCCAAACTGTCAAAATGGGGCGATGCTCCACTGGACGAGCAGCCCACCAGCTCGCGACCAACAGCCCAAGCAAGCGCACGCTCCCAGAGCCGACGCTGGCCTGAGCTTTGGAAACATGTGGTTCTTGGAGTCACTCCTGAGCCCAGAGCCAGGAATAGCTCCTGAGAATTTCTCTGTGTGGCCCCAACCCATCCCATAAAAAGTGAAGCAACAAAGCATAAAGAAATGTATGTCTTTGTTTTTTTCATTTCAGTTTTTGAGGCACATCCAGCAAAGCTCAGGGGCAACTCTTGGCTTTGTGCTCAGGAACCATTCCTGGCAGTGTTTGGGGGACTATATATCAGGGATCAAACCTGGGTCATCTGTGTGTAAGGCAAGCACTCTCCTATATCTTTGATCCCAAATGTATTGGTATTTATGAACAGTTTAACAATAAATAAAATTATTTATAAACAATCATTATTTATAAAATAATATTTTATAAAATTAAACTATTTTATAAAAATTTAAATTATTTATAAGATAAAGTTTATAAATAAATAAAATTTATTTTTTTAATTATCTTTATTTAAACACCGTGATTACAAATATAATTGTACTTGTATGATTACAGTCATGTAAAGAACACCCCCCCTTCACCAGTGCAGGATTCCCACCACCAATTCCCCACCCCACCCACACCTGTACTCGAGACAGGCTTTCTTTTTCCCTCATTCATTCACATTGTTCTGATAGTTTTCAGTGTAGTTATTTCTCTAACTGCACTTACCATTCGATGTTGTGAGCTTCATGTCATTAGCTGCACCTACATGAGAGGATGGGGGGAAGTAAGGGTTGGGACTGAGGCAGTAAAATATTAGAAATGAGGGCCCGGAGAGATAGCACAGTGGCATTTGCCTTGCAAGCAGCCGATCCAGGACCAAAGGTGACTGGTTCAATCCCGGTGTCCCATATGGTCCCCCATGCCTGCCAGGAGCTATTTCTGAGCAGACAGCCAGGAGTAACCCCTGAGCAATGCCGCGTGTGGCCCAAAAACCAAAAAAAAAAAAAAAAAACCAAAAAAAAAAAAAACAACAAAAAATAAATTAGAAATGAGCTTTGTAGGGCAGTATCAAGGTCCCAATACAAGATGGATATTATGGATATATAGAATACATGCACACAATAATATCAATATGAAAAAAAGAGAAAAAATTTCCACTGACTGTCCCAATATAAACCAGTGCTAGAACAGCCTGCCCTCCTCCCAGAGTGCATTGCCATTAGTGTAGGGAGAGATAGGGGGAAAGCCTGTTGACCCTTATAGAGTCCACCTAGACCGGTGCTCAGGGAAAGACTGAAGTCCAGGGGAGAAAAACCCTATACCTGGCAAGACCTGGTCTCCAGAATCAAGGACGAAATCGGAAGCCAGATGTCTGCCCGCCCTCCTCCCCATGCACCTCCCCCCTGGAGTACGGAGGGAGGGGGGAACCTGAGGACCCCTAAGAGTCTACCTGAACCCACTTCTGGCCAACTGAGCTGGCATCCAAGGAAGGCCTGGAGTCAGGGGAAAAAGACCAAGACGGCTGGGGGCCTGCCAAGCCTCCCAGCACTCCCCAGGCTAGGGAGAAAAGCTCTGGTATGGGGTTTCCCCAAACCCTATACCTGGCAAGAGCTGGTCTCCAGAATCAAAGAGGAAACCGGAAGCCAGATGTCTGCCTGCCCTCCTCCCCATGCACCTCCCCACTAATAAAATTTATTTTATAATTAAAATAAAATAAATTAAAGGGATAGAGAAGAACAAATCTACAGAAAAATTCTAATTAATTTTTGTAGATACTTATAAATAAAGGAATAGGGAAGAACAACTCTATACAAAAGAATTCCAATTAATTTTTGTAGTTGTTAGAGAAATAACTACACTAACAACTATCATGACAATGATAGTGAGAAAAATAAATTGCCTGTCTTAAATATAGGCAGGGGGAGGGGAGGAGGGAGATAAAGGGCATTAGTGGTGGGAATGCCATGCTGGTGAAGGGTTATTTTATTTTATTTTTTTTAGTTTTTGGGCCACACCCGGCGATTCTCAGAGGTTACTCCTGGCTGTCTGCTTAGAAATAGCTACTGGCTGGCACAGGGGACCATATGGGACACCGGGATTCGAACCAACCACCTTTGGTCCTGGATCGGCTGCTTGCAAGGCAAACGCCGCTGTGCTATCTCTCCGGACCCAGGGTTATTTTTTTTATATATATGTAACTAAAACCCAACTACAAACATGTTTGTAATCATGGTGCTTAAATAAATATTTTAAAAATAAATAAAATAATAAAACTATTTTTGTAGACTCTCTACTCCTAGAAAGTGAACCATAACCTTCAAATTCCCTTCAGTGTTGCTCAGAATTTAATAATTTACTTCCGAAGAAGATACTACAGTGAGAGAACAAAATGCAACTTTTTTTTTTTTAAGTTTTTGGGTCACACCCGGCTCGTGCTCAGGGGTTACTCCTGGCTATCTGCTCAGAAATAGTTCCTGGCAGGCACGGGGACCATATGGGACACCAGGATTCAAACCAACCACCTTAGGTCCTGGATCAGCTGCTTGCAAGGCAAACGCCTCTGAGCTATCTCTCCAGGCCCCGAAATGCAACTTTAAGCCTTTAAGCAAAGAACCAGTAAACAGTCCCATGGTCAAAGGATCAAGATTGGGGCCGGTGAGGTGGCGCTAGAGGTAAGGTGTCTGCCTTGCAAGCGCTAGCCAAGGAAGGACCTCAACCGCGGTTCGATCCCCCGGCGTCCCATATGGTCCCCCCAAGCCAGGAGGGGTAATTTCTGAGCGCTTAGCCAGGAGTAATCCCTGAGCATCAAACGGGTATGGCACGAAAAAAAAAGAAAAACAAAGCCATACTAAGCCATACAAATCTGTAAATTTGGGCCCGGAGAGATAGCACAGCGGCGTTTGCCTTGCAAGCAGCTGATCCAGGACCAAAGGTGGTTGGTTTGAATCCCGGTGTCCCATATGGTCCCCTGTGCCTGCCAGGAGCGATTTCTGAGCATAGAGCCAGGAGTAACCCCTGAGCACCGCTGGGTGTGACCCAAAAACCAAAAAAAAAAAAAAAAAAAAAAAACAAATCTGTAAATTTTTGTATGTCAAGAATACGTATGTAAAGAGTAATTTTTGCCTTATTTTTTTTTTTGACCACCACACCCAGTAATGCTCAGGAATTACTCCAGACTCTTTACTCAGGAATCACTCCTGGCATTCCTGGGGGTATCACATGAGGTGTCAGAAAGAAACTGTGGTACATATACACAGTGGAATATTATGCAGCCATCAGGAGAGATGAAGTCATGAAATTTTCCTATACATGGATGTACATGGAATCTATTATGCTGAGTGAAGTAAGTCAGAGGGAGAGAGAAAGACGCAGAATGGTTTCACTCATCTTTGGGCTGTAAGAAAAATGAAAGACATTTTTAACAGTATCTCAGAGACAAGATAGATGAGGGCTGGTAGTGCAGCTCATGACATGAAGCTCATCACATAGAGTGATGAGTGCAGTTGGAGAGATGACTACACTGAAAACTATCATAACAATGTGAATGAATGAGGGAAGTAGAAAGCCTGTCTCGAGTACAGGTGCGGGGGTGGGTGGGTGGAGAGGAGGGAGATCTGGGAAATTGGTGGTGGGAATGTTGCACTGGTGAAGGGGGATGTTCTTTACATGACTGTAATCATACAACTATAATCATGTTTGTAATCATGGTGTTTAAATAAAGATAATTATAAAAAAATACGTATGTAAAGGGTAATTCTTGCTTTTTTTTTTTTTTTTTGACCACCACACCCAGTGATGCTCAGGGATTACTCTAGACTCTTTACTCAGGAATCACTCCTGGCAGTCCTGGGGGTATCACATGAGATGTCAGAAATGAAACTTGGGGGGCCGGAGAGATAGCATGGAGGTAAATCATAAATGAAACTTGGGTAGGCCACATGTAAGGCAAATGCTTTACCTGCAGTACTTATCCTGCCTCATGTGCAGTATTTTTCTCTATTTTTATAATCCCCAGTCTAATTATGAGAAAAACATTGGTCAAATTCAAATCAAGGGACATTTTGAAGAACAGCCAGAATTGCCAGAAATCAAACCCAGGTCAGGTGCACAGAAATCAAGGGCCTGCCTGCTGTACAATCTCTCTGGCCCAAGTCAAGGGGCATTTTATAAATTACCTTGCAGCCTCCTCAAAACTGTAATAGCGATGTCTAAGTTTTGTAATGCAAGGAAATCTGAGAAAATGTCACAGGACAGAATTTAGGAAGGCATGATGACTAATGGAAATGTGGCATCTCAGATTGAATTCCAGCACAGGAACAGAATATTAAGGACCAGAGAGACAGTTTAATGGGTAGGACACTTGCCTTGCACTTGACTGCCCTGGGTTCTCTTCCCAACACTCCAAATGGTCTTCTGAATCTAATCATGAGCAATCACTGAGCACAGCTGAGTGTGGTCCCAAAACACCTCCCTCAAAAGGGAGAGACATAAATAAAATCTGCATAGGACTGGAGAGATAGTACATGGGCAGAGTTCTTGCTTTGCATGCAGTTCACTGAGGTCCTATCTTAACACCCTCATAGCCCCCCCCCCCCAAGTGCCAGGAGTGATCCTTACGTATAGAGCCGAGGGATCCCTAATAACTGTGGGGCATGGCCCCTCAAAAGAACAAACAATAAGTAAAACCTGTATAGTCTGGAGTTTAGTAAATAATAATCCTAGCTTCTTGGTTTTGTAAATGTATCCTTTTAATGGAAGATGTTAACATTAGGGTACACCAGTGAAGAGACACGGGGACTTTCTGAACTATCTTTTTTTTTTTTTTTTTTTTTTGGTTTTTGGGCCACACCCGGCGGTGCTCAGGGGTTACTCCTGGATGTCTGCTCAGAAATAGCTCCTGGCAGGCACGGGGGACCATATGGGACACCAGGATTCGAACCAACCACCTTTGGTCCTGAATCGGCTGCTTGCAAGGCAAACGCCGCTGTGCTATCTCTCTGGGCCTTCTGAACTATCTTTGCATATTCCCCCTCAAGTCTAAACTTATTTTAAAAGTTTACTTAATACATAAAGTGAAGTACTAGATTATTTTAAATTTAAAAGTTTACTTAATACATAAAGTGAAGTACTAGATTATTTTAAAAGTGGTGGCACAAGCAGTAGGGTGTTTGCCTTGCACGTGTTAACCTACGTATGATCTCCTGGCATCCTATATGGTCCCCCAAGCCAGGGACGATTTCTGATTACATAGCCAGGAGTAACCCAAGAGTCACCAAAACAAACCCCCTAAAAAGTGTGATGAATGAAAGACAGCATATTTTACAATTTATTTTGGTTTGGGACACACCCAGAGGTGTTCAGGCCTTACATTATTCCTGTTTCTGTGCTTAGGGGGTCACTTCTAGTAGGCTCAAGGAACCATATGGGTTGCTAGGGATTAAACCCAGCTCAGCCTTGTGTAAGGAAAGCACCTTACCTGATTTACTATCACTCTGGATTTACATTTTATACTCCTTTGTCTATATATTTCCAGTTCCAGGAACCATGAGATCAGAACACGGAAAGCATTCCTAGAAGCTATTCTAACAAAGGAGAGTTAACAATAATATATAAAATAAGTGGTACAAGTTTAACTCCCTCCTTCACCTCTCCAAAATTCCCAAGGTTGTTCCAACACACCTAGCAGGAAGAGAAATGTGAAAGGGCAAGGGGAATGGAAAAAAAAAAAAAAGATAGACTTTAACTAACATCCTTTCAAGGGATACTTTGCAACACCTTTCTTTTAAAGGGTTGAAAAGAACATACGGTAATTCTGTGAATTCCATGGTAGGGTTTTTCTGGGGATCTTGAAAAGTTCATGGAGATAAAACACAAGCTTCCTTACCTATCCAGTAAATCCACTCTGGAAAAATCTCAGAAGAGGCCAGAGACATAGTGAGCTCAGCAGAATGCCAGCATGTTTCTACAAATTCATGCATGGTTCCATGAACACCTAGAGATAACCCCGAACATGAACAGAAAAACAACCCCCCCCCAAAGAAAAACAACAATTTTAAAAGAAACAAATAAACTTTGCCAGAAAGGTGACCACTCCTTTAGCTCAATCTCTCCCAGCTGAAACCTCAATCTAGGCACCCCTCCCAGTCAGCTCCTCCCAGCAAAGCTCCCACACCAGCCCCATCAGGTCTCCCAGGCTTCCTTCATACCACAAAGCAAACATTTGTTTACATACTTTGTGTTTTTAATCTCCCAGGCAGCCTGAGGCTCATTGAGGGTGTGGCTCAAAGCTCTGAGCAATCTTCACACTGTCAGGGGTCTCCCACAATCTGTTGTGGAGTAAATGAGTCACACCCTGATGAAGGAGGTAAAACTGTCAGTAGAGAGAAATTTGGGGGCCAGGAAAAAGGACATTAGAGCTGCAGTGCCAGCCCAGCGACCTTTGGAATGAATTGCAATGGGAGGAGAAGAGAAATAGCCAATAGCAGCGATTTATTGAGAAAACTTGACAAGTTTTCTCATTTCAAGTACAAATCATTTAGTAGTTCTCCACACTGTCTAGGCTAAACAGAGTGTTAGCTCTAAATGTACAAAATTCATGGAAAAATGATTGAAACCTAGAGATTGCCAAACCTAGGATATTCAAAAGGCCTCTTTTCTAGACAGCTTGATTCAATATTATAGAGCACTTGCCCCAGTGAATTAAGCTCTTCTATGACTTGAAACTGCAGGCTGTAAAGTGAAATAACTAATCTTTGAAGCACTTTGAACAATCCTCATTCTCCATATATGAAGACACATCCCGGATATGAGGTCTGTCTGGGCAGAAAGGAGGCCTGTTGGGTGGACACAAATTTCTTTTTTTTTTTTTTTAAGTCATATAACATGTCTTGAATGTTCCTACCTGAGTAAAATCACCCATATGTAACCTTTATGTATCTCTCTGGGAAATTATAAGGGATAGTAAATTGTTTAAAAAAATTAATGTCAGGGGCCCGGAGAGATAGCACAGCGGCGTTTGCCTTGCAAGCAGCCGATCCAGGACCTAAGGTGGTTGGTTCGAATCCCGGTGTCCCATATGGTCCCCCGTGCCTGCCAGGAGCTATTTCTGAGCAGACAGCCAGGAGTTACCCCTGAGCACTGCCGGGTGTGTACCAAAAACCAAAAACCAAAAAAAAAAAAAAAAAAATTAATGTCAGAAAAGTCCTTCTTACTGCAACCTGAGTGCCTAGAGTGATTATTTGCATAAATCTACTTTCCTTTGTTCACCTTGTTCTGCAAATTAAAGCCTATATTAAAGATTTATTTATTTTATTTTTTATTTATTTTTAGTTTAATTTATTTATTTTTAATTTTTTTATTGTGGACAAAGTGAGTTACAAATCCTTTACAGTAATATTTAAGATACACAATGATAATGAAGAAGGAAAAGTTGTTGTAGGGTGGACACAAGTTTCTAAAGCTTGGGATGACAGAACATGTGAAGTGTTTAGAGTAGGATGAAAAAAAGCCCAAATTTTCCTTAGCGAGGACTTCAAGAGTGTTTCTTGACATTAATGGGCACTGGAGGCTCCATTCAAAAAGTGCATCTTCCTCAGCATCCTGAGCATGAGGTTGCAAACCAAAGTGGTAACTTCCCAGGCCAGGGCTGAGAAGACACAAAAGCGAGTTCCCGCGAAAGCACACGCCTCACCGTGAGCTCCGCGCCTGCGCAGTGTGACCACGACGAGCCCGGAGACGGACTTTTCCAGTCTCTTCCTCCAGGGCCCGCCTCCCGGGCTTGGAAAGCCACGGGATTGGCTAATAGGGTAGGTGGAGCTTAGATGATTGGCAGGGTGAGCCAGTGAAGACAGACAAGTCATCTTGGCTTTCCTGGCTCCTCTTCCTCCAGAACCCGCCTCCCAGGCTCGAAGAAGCCACGGGATTGGTTAATAGAACCCAAATAGGGGGTGGAGCTTAGGTGATTGACAGGCTGGGCCTGTGGAGCCAGACAAGCGTCTAGGCAGGCTTTCCTGTCGTCTCCTCTAGGACCCGCCTCTCGGGCTCGGAGGAGCCACGGGATTGGCTAGTCGGGTGGGTGGAGCTTAGGTGATTGGCAGGGTGAGCCTGTGGAGCCCGACTAGTCGTTTAGACTTTCTGGCCCCTCCTCCCCCAGGGCCCGCCTACCGAACTCGAAGAAGCCACGGGATTGGCTGGCAGGGTGGGTGGGGCTTAGGTGATTGACAGCCGCGTCCCGGGCGAGCCGAGCGAAAAGCCGGGAGTACGCTGAGGTGGACGCGGGGCTGCCTCGCGGCTGCGGTGAGGCGACCTGAGGGAGCGGGAAGCGGTTGGCGGGGGCCGAGGCGGCCGCGGGGAGCCGTGGGGTGGGAACTGAAGGAGTCGGGGGCCCCGCATGCGGGGCGGCCGGGGGCTCCTGGACTGGGCTGGCCGAGGGAGGCGGACACGCGCTGGAGGGCCTGTGGCGCCGGGGCGGGCGGGCGGAGCGGAACCCGGCGGCCGGACGACTGACTGACGCGCCCGCCTCCTCCAGGCAGCCTCTCTTCCTGCAGCTCAGCTCCCGGCACTGTGCTCGCCTCGCCGGGCCTGCCTGGCCGGGGCTTGTGGGCGGGAATCGGCCCACACTCTGGGAGAGTCGCCGGGAGCCTTCCTGTCGGCTCCTGCTGGCTTGGTTTTTATTTATTTATTTATTTATTTATTTATTTATTTATTTATTTATTTATTGGTTTTGGGGTCCCACCCGACGGCGCTCACTCAGGGTTCCCTCCTGGCTCTGCACCCAGAAATCGCTCCTGGCAGACTCGGGGGGAACCTGCTGGCTTGGTTTTTGTTTGTTGACTTATTTATTATTCATTCATTATAGGTTTTGGGGTCCCACCCGACGGTGGTCACTCAGGGGTCCCTCCTGGCTCTGCACTGAGAAATCGCTCCTGGCAGGCTCGGGGGACCCTGTGGTGCTGCCAGGATTCGAACCACTGTCCATCTTGGGGGTCGGCTCTAGGCAAGGCAAAACGCCCCGCAGTGCTCTGCCCTCTCTCGCTCTCTGGCCCAGGCTTAGTCGTTTTCTTTTCCTTCTTATTTGTAGTATTTGGGCCACTGGCATGAGAGAGACGAGAAAGAGATAGTGAAGGAGAGGGAGAGAGTGGAGAGAGAAAGAGTGAGAGAGAAAGACAGAGAGACAAAGAAACAGAAGGAGTGAGAGGGAGAGGGGGGAGAGGGAGGAGGGGAAGAAGAAAGGAGAGGGAGGGAGGAAGAGGGAGGAGAGAGAGGAAAGAAGAGAGAGGAGGTGGGAGAGGAGGGAGAGAGAGAGAGAAAAGAGTGACAGGGAGAGGGAGAGAGAGGGAGGAAGAGGGAGGAAAGAGAGGAAAGGAGAGAGGAGGAGGGAGAGAGAGAAAAGAGTGACAGGGAGAGGGAGAGAGAGGGAAGGAGAGAGGAGGAAGAGAGGGACAGGGAGGGAGAAAGAGGGAGAGAGAGAGAAAGGAATGACAGGGAGAGGAAGAGAGGGAGAAGGGGAGAGAGAGAGAGGGACGGAGGGAGAAAGAGAGAGGAAGAGAAGGATAGGGAGAGAGGGAGAGAAAGAGGGAGAGGAAGAGAGGGAAAGGAGAGAGAGAGAGAGAGGAAGGAGGCTTAGTTAAAACTCCTCCTCAGGCTGAGCTGTCACTGGGAGCAGAATGATCAGGATCGGCTTTCAGAGACAGAGATCATTAGTCAATCCTTTGGGCATTAAAAAAATAAATAAAAAGAAAAATATATGTTCCTATGGAAATGCCCAAACTTCAACTGAGCTGCCCCCAAGTGGTATTGAGAACTCGGTTTAGACCCATCACCCAGTTTCAGCCCTCGCCAATACTACTTGCTCCGCCTCCCTCCCTGGGTCAGTGTAGAAGTAGATCCCTGGAGTAGAATTTCATTGCTGTCTCACGTCTCTGTGGTGGCTGGGGTTTGACCGGTCGTGATACTTGTTTTCCGTTCTCTTTTTCCTTTTCCTGAAGGATCTGAGTGAAGCAGGCACACTGCATTACGCTTAGTTGTTTTTGCAGTTGCAAGAATTGCTCTCGTAGATTCCCCCAGTCTTTTAGATCCATTGGCTAGGCGTTGTCAGGTCTTGGCTGGAGTCCTTACGTTTTTTTTTTTTGAGCTATAACAATTATATTTATTATACTTTTTGTGTGTGGTTCCATTAGAATGTAGGTTGCGCTGTGAAATGTTTCCCACCGATTCATTTTATTTTGACAGCAGCTGCTGATGTGTTAATGCACTTAAAAGATGAAGAGGGAAAAGACTTTTGGAGTTTGCATTAAGGCTACTTAGGTCGGGAAAATGGAAACAGAGATTTGGGATATTAACTGTTCTCTCTACAAAGTTTTTGCACTTTTATTTTTTTAACTACAGTTGAGTGTCTAAAGAATTATGGAGTCCATGTAACTGCCCTGGGAGGTTACTTTTATTGAGCAGCAGATTAGTAAGGGGAGGGAAAAAAATGCACCCTGGAAATTTGCATGAGTTACAGTAGTATGTTATTTTTTTTCCTGTTGAACAGAGTTCTAGTATAATTTTTAGAATTACACAATAAACTATATAAATGTAGTTCTGGGGCTTGAGGGAAAGAACAACTGGTAGGGTGAGTAGGGGGTATGCATTGCACAGGACTGACTGGGACTTGATCCCCTAGCACTGACCGAAGTTAATTCCTGAGTGCAGAGCCAGGATTAACCCCTGAACACCACCAGGTATGGCTCAACCTCCCCCTAACAAATCCGCAAATATATTTTATACCTGTGTGTGTATATCGAAAGTAACTAAGAGTGTTCCCCCACCCCCCTTTTTTGCCACATCTGGCAATGCTTAGGTGTTATTGGTGCTCTGGAGGAGACTAAATGAGATGCTGGGGATTGAACTTGTGTTGGCCTTGTGCAAGGAAAATCCCTACCTGTTTTACTATTACTGCGGACTCACAAGTGCTGATGTTTTTTTCCTCCTTGCTTTTTTGTTGATCTCCTTGTTTTTGACTACACTACACCATACTCGATTATGGTTAAGCATTTCCAGGGATCTTACCCAGTTTGTGGCACCAGGACTCCCTTCGAAAGTGCCACAGGATCTCACTCCATGATGTGGAGATCTGCTGGGCAAGGCAGGCACTTTACCAGTGATTCACATTCTTGTACCCTGAATTTTTATTCTGTATGTGAAAAGGCCCCAAACACAGTATTTCCACCCAGAGAAAGCAAGGGCTGCTGTAGGAAAGAAACCAAGCAAAGCTGAAAGTGAAATTGGAGGGAGGGAGGAAGGGAAGGAAGGAGTGGGGAAGGGAAGAGGAGGTGAGAGAATGGGAGAAGGGGATGATAGCCAGGAGTGCAATTTTTATTAAGAACAGAAACCACCCCTGGGTAGAGGAGTAAGGTTGGAAGGCCTATCCGGAACCAGTCCTGCCCAAGTTTGATTGAGACATGTATAAAACGATAAGTAGGAAACTCTGTTTTGGGTGAAACCAAGTATAAACAAACTTAGAAGAAACTAGGGATGATCTTTGTTTTGGGTGAGACCAAGTTGTAAGTTGTAAACCAACACTGTAGTATCTGACTTGCTAAATGGGAATGGACTGAGGAAGAAATAGATAGCAGTGAGTGATTTCTGCTATTCATTCTGTGTACTTATACAGTGTATTCCATCTATATCTATATCTCTTATCTTTACAGCCTTAAGCCATTTCCGTGAATTGTCATCTAGAGACATCTAGAGACAGTTGAGTTGATTCAAAGGACAGTAAAATTAGAGTTTTTAGGCATGTTAAATTGGAGTTCAGGGTTTCTGCTGTAGGGGATTAATTCAGAAGTCCAGAAGTAAGGTCAGGCTCACCTGGGAGGGTACTAGAGAGTATCAAGTTTAGGAGTTTGGACTTGCACAGAATGATACATCTAAGCCATAGGAAGAGAATGGTGGCACTGTCAGATAAGATTTCACCAGTGAGCTGGTCTGGTGGATATAAAGAAAATTGATGTGGATAATTAGTGAATTTATTGTTATAAGTATAGAATGGAGAAGAAAATAGTCTGAGAAGTAAAAAACAGGTCAGTGTAGTTCTGAAGTGCCATAAATTTCAGCTTGCAAAGGTTTTCTTAGGCAGTCTTTTATTTTGGGGTGGGGGCACAACCAATGGGATATGATGCACTGCTATCAGAGGTACAATCTGTAGTGCCAGGGATTTGAACTAAGGTCATGGCCACATGCTATGGAAGCGCCCTAACATTATTCTGTGCTGTCTACAGCCCATTTTGAGTAGAATTCTTTTTTGTTTTTGTTTTTGTTTTTGGGCCACACCCAGCAGTGCTCAGGGGTTACTCCTGGCTATCTGCTCAGAAATAGCTCCTGGCAGGCACGGGGGATCATATGGGACTTCCGGATTCCAACCAACCACCTTAGGGTTCTGGGTGGCTGCTTGCAAGGCAAACACCGCTGTGCTATCTCTCTGGCCCCGAGTAGAATTCTTGATGAGTTTCATTGAGTTATTATTACTCTATCATTGCTCTTTGAAATGTTTACTACTAGAATATTCACTACTCTTACACATTATGGTCTATTAATAAAAATTATATAGTTTTGGGGAATCAGAGCGATGAGGATGGCTCTTGCCTTACATACAGCTGAAGATCCTGTTAAATCCCTAGCACACTCCCCAATTAAATAGTTTAGATTGACAATAATGAAATATCCTTTGACCCCACCATTTAAAAGGTATTTCTCCTTTAGATCACTTGAGGATAATCTGAAAATGATCCCCAGTCTTGGATCCTTCTGAGGTTTTCTTAGATGATAACTCTTGGTACGGTTAGCATCTGAAATAGTTCTTTCACTTTGAGATTCTTTTCCTTTGCACCTCTGATCAAGTCAATACACACCTGTTCCATATATTTTACTTTTAAGAACCTTTTCAAAGCAGAGAGAAGCTGCTTTGGGGACAGGGAGGGAAATGCTCTGTAAAGGTCCTGTAGCTGCCTAGGAACCTCAGCATAAAAATGACTTTTCATTTTGGACAAAACTTAAATGTGGGGCTGGTGAGGTGGCGCTAGAGGTAAGGTGTCTGCCTTGTAAGCACTAGCCAAGGAAGGACCGCGGTTTGATCCCCCGGCGTCCCATATGGTCCCCCAAGCCAGGGGCAGTTTCTGAGCACTTAGCCAGGAGTAACCCCTGAGCATCAAACAGGTGTCCCCCCCCCAAAAAAAAAAAAAAAAAAAAAAAAACAAAACTTAAATGTGAGGCCAAAGAGGTTTTATAATTCAGTGGTAAAATAGTTGCCTTCACATGTTAGATCCTGACTTTGAACTCTAAAAATTAAAAAGAATAACAAGGAAATGGATGGGAATGAATGTAGATTCTGTGCCAAGGCTCCTTATAAAGTTTTGCTAGTGCCTTAGAATTCAGGCATTTCAAGAAGACACAAGTGTGTCAGATGTACAGTACACTGTGGAACAATGGGAAAAAAGAATATGGACTTAGAATAATGCCTACCCATCCAGTTTCATGATGCAGGATTGTTCTTTTAAGATTTATAGGCCTGAGTCAGGGGTTCACAAACAATACTACACACATATGGGCAGAGAGATGTCTTACTTTATAGGAACACATCCAGTTGTTATGCTGGGGAAGTATACTTCAGTAACTTGCCCCTCAAACTGGCCTAGTAAACAGCCTTCTACAAAAGGAACTGACTCCACAAATACTACTTCTGGAAGTAGTATTTAATATTACTTCTAGAAGAAGAGTGTTGAGGAGACATGTGTCTGTCTTTATAGTCATGAGATGCTTACAGATCCCAAAGATCTCATTAGTGACCAGAGTAGTAAAGATAGGTTTGGAATCCACAGCTCTATTGCAGGGAAGTTTCTTGTGTGTGTGTGTGTGTGTGTGTGTGTGTGTGATGGAGGGGGGGTTGGGGTTGGACCATGTGAGGTTCAGGGGTTACTCCTGGCTCTGCGCTCAGAAGTCGCCTCTGGCAGGCATGGGGGACCATATGGGATGCCAAGATTCAAACCACCTTCTGTCCCGAATCGGCTGCGTGCAAGGCAAACACCCTACCGCTGTGCTGTCTCTCTGGCCCTGCATGAAAGCTTTTTTTTTTTTTTTGTTTTTTGCGTCACACCCGGCGGTGCTCAGGGGTTACTCCTGGCTGTCTGCTTAGAAATAGCTCCTGGCAGGCACGGGGGACCATGTGGGACACCGGGATTCGAACCAATCACCTTTGGTCCTGGATCGGCTGCTTGCAAGGCAAATGCCGCTGTGCTATCTCTCTGGGCCCTGCATGAAAGCTTTTAAAGCGAGCATCATCATTGGCTCCTCTGGCCCCAACAGAGGACCAAGATATTATCACACTCTGTTAGTCTGGAAGCTACCAAGTTTGAGGTAGGTCTAATAGATCATTTCTGCCAGTATAGATAGGTCCAGTAGGTCACCACTGTATATAGACAACAGTGTGCTTTCATCGAGTTTGCCACAAGGTAGAGAGAGCTCCTTCTTTTGAGTTGTCTGCCACTGGATAACAGGACTACTATGAAGTAGACAGGAAAAGATCTTGTGTATCACTTCACTTATTGGTTGTAGAGTTTGACTGCTTCACTCTCCCTCTCACTGGCGTTGGAGCACATCTGGAAGAAGCTGGGGTGGGAGGCATGCATTGATTGGAATCAAATCCAGGGTGCCAATTTGCAGGGCTTGCTTTCCAGTCCTTTGAGCTAACTTCCTGGCTCCACGCAACTTTTCTCTTGAACCTTCAAGCCAACTCTATTGATAGTTAAAATAACATGAAATAGAAAAGGCAGAAACTAAAAACAGAAAAGAATTAAATGGTATTAAGTACATACCTATCAATTGTTGAAATGATGGACTGAATTTTATAATCAAAAGACACAGAATGGAGTTTGGTGAGACAGCTCAATAGACTCAAATGTGTGCTTTGCATCCTGGATTAGATCTGGCTCCCACTGGTCCCCTGAGTACTTTGTCAGGAATAATCCTTGATACTGCAGGTGTATGCATGGCCCACATAAAAAAGACACAAGGTGGCTGGATGGATAAGAAAATAACAACCATCTACATTATTGATTACAAGAAAGTCCCTTCATTTATAAGAACACTCCAAGTGAAAGGAGGGAAAGTGATACCACATTGCAAATTAATTCAGACAAAATATTCTAGAAAGATTGAGAGAGAAACCATTATATAGCATCACAGTGTCAAACCAATCAGAGTTTATATTTGTAAATATTTTTGTACTCAACATTGGAGTATTTAAAGAGATTAAAGTAGATACCAACATATCTAAAGAGGTAAAAGACTATACTACACTAGTAAGAGAACTTAATACCCCACTTACATCAATGGATAGGTTATCAAGAAAAAAAACCCACACAACTTTGAGTCTTTTTTTTTTTTTTTGGTTTTTGGGCCACACCCTGTGATGCTCAGGGGTTACTCCTGGCTATGCGCTCAGAAGTTGCTCCTGGCTTCTTGGGGGACCATATGGGACGCCGGGGGATCGAACCGTGGTCCGTCCTAGGCTAGCGCAGGCACCTTACCTCCAGCGCCACCGCCCGGCCCCACAACTTTGAGTCTTAAATGACACATTAAACTAGATGGACTTAATAGATACAGAACATTCCATTCAAAAGCATCAGAACACACATTCCTGGCACATGTAGACCATTTTTTAGGACAGATTATATATTAGTATAAAACAGTGAGTCTTAATAATTTAAGGTTGGAGGATCCTGGGGATACTTTGGTTGTAGATCACCTCTCTTGAAGGCATGAGGACACGCTGTGAGTTTAGTTCTAAGCACAGCCCCACATGCCATGTGTAAACCTTGCTACATTGGTATTTGATATCCCTTCGACAATAATACTGTGTAAGATCTTGTGCATATGGCAACCAGAGCATGCAAGTATTCAACTAAGTGTATGTAGTTGGCACTGCTGCCAAGTGTGTGTGAATTGCAACCAAATCTGTAGTCTCCTTCAGTTTTTGCAATAGCAACACAACAACAAAGGAAAGGGGGGAAGATTGGAAATATTACACATTTTTCCCAAACATGATGAAGCTAGAAATCAATTATGAGAAAACTGGAAATTTTACCAATATGTGGAGACAGAATAATGTGCTCCTGCTCTTTCGTGGAGGATACCACATGACTGCAGTGTGCCTATTATCTTCTGCTCCTACTTATCTGCTATCTTTCTGAGGAACAAGTTATTGAGCAAGCCACACCGTAGCCCTGGTTTTTAAGAATATAGGAAAGATAGGCACAGCGGTTAGGACATTTGCTTTGCATGTGACCAACTCAGGACTGACTCGGGTTCAATCCCTGGCATCTTATATGTGCCCCGACCCCCCCCCACCCCCCGAGCCTGCCAGGAGTGATTTCTGAGCACAGAGCCAGGAGTAATCTTGAGTGTCCCCAAGTGTGGCACAAAAAACAAACAAACAAACAAAAAAAAATATATATATAGGAAAGATATCCCTGGAAACAGGTGGATCACTCTAGTTAGCTACAAGTCTTTATTATAATAAAGGATGAATGCTTATTTTTAGAACTTTTGGTAGAGTGCACACCATGTGATATTTAAGGGTTACTCCTTGCACTGACTGCAGGAATCACTCCTGGCAGTGTTCAAGTAATCATGTGCATATGGGGTGCTGGGGATTGAACCCCAGTTGGCTATGAGTATGACAAATGCTTTGAAGCCATCTTTCTTCCTTTTGGGATGCTTTATTTTGTTTGTTTGTTTTGGGACCACACCTGGCAGTGGTGCTCAGGTGTTACTTCTGGCTCTGTGTTTAGAAATTACTGGTGGCGGGTATGGGGGACCATATGGGATGCTGGGAATTGAACCTGGATTGGCCGAATGCAAGGCAAACACCCTACCTGCTGTGCTCTCGCTCTGGCCCAAAATAATTAGTTTTTTTTATTTATTTTATTTATTTTTTTTTTAATTTTTTTTGGTTTTTGGGTCACACCTGGCAGTGCTCAGGGGTTACTCCTGGCTCCAGGCTCAGAAATTGCTCCTGGCAGGAGGCTCGGGGGACGATATGGGATGCTGGGATTCGAACCAATGACCTTCTGCATGAAATCAAACGCTCTACCTCCATGCTCTCTCTCCGGCCCCAGTAATTAGTTTTTATAATTTATGTTAAAATAGTCTAGATTATGAGCCTATACCCTGATTGTAAAATTTCTAGAAGTAAAATTACAGTTGTACTGATCCTAGAAAATAAAATGTAACTTGTTTTGTAGCCATCATTTTTAAGCCATTTTTATTCTGCAGTATATCATACAGACAAAGTCTAACAGAAAAATGCATGAAAGAAATAAAAGCTCTGGGGCCAGAGAGAGAGTATGGAGGTAAGGTGTTTGCCTTTCATGTGGAAGGATGGTGGTTCAAATCCAAGCATCCCATATGGGCAGCCTCAGGCCTGCCAGAGGCGATTTTCTGAGCATGGAGCCAGGAGTAACCCCTGAACGCTGCCGGGTGTGACCCAAAAGCCATAAAAAAAAAAAAAAAAAGAAAGAAAAGCTAAATGAATTAATGAAACAAACATCAATATAGTGGGTATCTACCTTTATATTTCCTTGAAACTTTTACATACCTTATCATTATAACTTAAGTTGCTATTTTGCTTTTTTGCTTTTCTTTTTGGGGGAGGAAAGGAGCTACATCTGGTGGCTTACTCCTGGCTAAGTGTTCAAGAATCATTTTAAGTGGGGACATGAAGGGAGAACAAATGGGGTGCTGGATATTGAACCTGAGTTGACTGTGTTCAAGGTAAGCACCAGGACTCTAGCTCTTACGTGAGGCACATAGTTTATGCTGGTGAAACTTACCCATGGGCTTCCTGCTGTAGTGTTTATACACACATGGCTGCCATGTGTGTCATTTGCTGGCCTGAGGATTGCAGACCTGCAGGCTCAAACAGCACAGCTACCAGGATCACATTTAATGCATATAGGACATCAGGGATTGGAACCTATTGTCATTCACTTGAAAGGCAGGTCTCTAAGCTCCTATATTTAAAAAAAACTAGGCAAAGTTATAATAGCTTGATGTATATCTTTCTACAAAAGGAGAAAACGGATGAGGATTTTTATTTTTAATTCTATAATAAGGAAATAATATTTAACATATTACTCTTCAGTATGAAGTATTTGCCAATATTCATTATGTAAACTGTAATTGTCTTTTAACAAATGGCAAATTTCATAGACGCTATAAACAAGTTTTATTGATGATCATTTAGAGTAATTCCAGTGTTAGATGTATGAAAAGAACTGCAGAAAAATATATCCATATTTTACTATGAATTACTGCAAGAGAAATTCCTCAAGGTTGCATAATTTGGTTAAAAGCTGTTTTAAAAACATTATTGAGCATAATTTACATTAAGAATAGTATGTGTATTTTGATAAGTAGTCACTCAGTAAACACACCCAATTATCTGCTAAGTCACCAAACAGAATGTTGCCAGCACCTTCAGAAATTCCTCTTAGTCCTCCTATCAGTTACTTTCTGTCTCCAATGATGAAAACACCTAAAAAATAAAAACACCAAAAAAACAATCATCTTACCGTATGGTATAGCCGTAGACCCACCACAGGTCTAACTTTTTTTTTTTTTTTTTTGTTTTTTGGGTCACACCCAGCGGTGCTCAGGGGTTACTCCTGACTGTCTGCTCAGAAATAGCTCCTGGCAGGCACGGGGGACCATATGGGACACCGGGATTCCAACCAACCACCTTTGGTCCTGAATCGGCTGCTTGCAAGGCAAACGCCGCTGTGCTATCTCTCCGGGCCCAGGTCTAACTTTTGATCTGTGGCACTGTATCACCTCACCACTGACCAGGAGTGACGTCTGGGCATTGCAGGAAATGGCCCACAATCAAGAACTAAAGATGTTTCACAAAAGAAAATCAAAATGCCCCAAACATGTGAAGAATCCATTAAAATTCCTAAAATGAAAAAGTCTAATACTAGATATTGATTGTAGTACAACTGGAATTAACTTTTTTTTCCCTTGTGGGCATGTAATGAATCTAAGAACCTGCAATAAAGTTAGTTTCAATTATTATTTCTATTATTTTATGCCTTAGCAATTTTTCTCTGGAGTGTATACACATGTACTCAAATGAGTTGTTATACCTCATGAAATTGTGCTATGTGCAAAGTTATTTTAGCAGATTTATTTGTAATGGAAATAGTCCATGTTTTCCTGAATGGGTAAATAAATTGTGATATACAGTCATATCATGTATAAGATGCATACCATTGTGATAAATGCATTATCAGGGAATTGTAAATTTATTAGACTATAAAGATAAAAATTTAGATGGTATTTGGGATTTCTATCATATAAGTGGATCAAAATGCCTTTATGTAGCATTATTATATGTAGTGATACATTAAATCTGTACACATAAGAATTGTGAGTCACAAGTTATAATTTGTGAATTAGTTTCACAGATAATGTTGAGTGAAAGAAGTCAGACTCAAGAATACATAAGACAGGTAAAAGTAATGAATGCCTATCCAAGTTTTAGTAGTTAAATAGTATCAGGTAGGGCATTTGGGTTTCTAGAAGATTTTTATATTTTGATCTGGGTAGTTGTTACATAGTTAGGTATAGATAGGAACCTATGGGAATCCATCAAAGATAATAAAGTGGGGCCAGAGTTACAGTATTGTGAGTTAAGTGCTTTTGCTTTGCACTTGGCTATCCCAAATTCAATCCCCAAACTCTATATAGTCCTCTTAGCTAGCCAGAAGTAATTCCTGAGTGCAGAGCCAGGAGTAATTCTGAGCACTGCCTAGTGTGGCCCCCCCAAACAAAAAATATTACTAAGTACACTAAAGTACATTATTTTCTTCAGCTGAATTGTTTGTTTTGGTAGCGAGGGTGGAATCTAGAGCCTCAGATATGCAAAGGCATACCCAGGGGTCTCAAACTCAATTTACCTGGGGGCCGCAGGAGGCAAAGTCGGGGTGGTCCTTGAGTGCAAAGTCAGTAGTAAGCCTTGAACATTGGGGGGTGTGACCCAAACAACTAAAACAAAACAAAACAAAAAAAGATTCCTCTAGGGCAGGACCACAAAATGTTGTACGGATGGCCCGCCGCGGGCCGCGAGTTTGAGACCCCTGGATACACTATCACGAGCCATATTCTTAATTTTTGGTTTTTGGGCCACACCTGGCAGTGCTCAGGGGTTACTCCTGGCTGTCTGCTCAGAAATAGCTCCTGGCAGACACGGGGGACCATATGGGACACTGGAATTCGAACCAACCACCTTAGGTCCTGGATCAGCTGATTGCAAGGCAAATGCCGCTGTGCTATCTCTCCGGGCCCTGTCATTTGAATTTCTGTTCCATATTTTCAGTCTCTTTTAATGGCTTTTGGGGGATAGAACCTACTGGTCACTATGCCAGTATAGATAAAGGCTTATTTCAGTAAGGACAGCAACTCAGGAGCCAGTGATATAGAAAACTGGGAGCTGATAAAGATTACTAGGCTGGGCTTCAGTTTTAGATATTTTTCCTGGCGATGTAGCTTAAAAACCAACTACTTTACTAGTTTTTTTTTAAACCACAAATACAGTTTTACATTAGCCAAAGTAGTTTTTATTGCTTACAACTAAGACCCCTTACTCGGAGAGGGGACAAACTTAAAATATTGTGCAGATTAAGATAGCTCAAAGGGCTGAACAGAAGAATGCTTTGCATGCAAAAAGCCTGGGTTTGAAATCCAGCACTCTAGTCTTCTGAGCATTGCCAGAACAATTCATGAGTAGTAGTCATGAGTACTGTAGTCCATGAGTACTGCTGGGCATGGCCTACTAACAAAATACAAGTCATACTATATGTGCATTCAAAATGTAACACAAGGGCCCAGAGAGCACAGTGGCGTTTGCCTTGCTAGCAGCCGATCAAGGACCAAAGGTGGTTGGTTTGAATCCCAATGTCCCATATGGTCCTCCGTGCCTGCCAGGAGCTATTTCTGAGCAGACAGCCAGGAGTAACCCCTGAGCACCGCTGGGTGTTGCCCAAAAGAAACCAAAAAAAAAAAAAAAAAAAGTAACACAAGCATATTACTGGTTTTTTTTTTTTTTTTTTTTTTTTTTGGTACTGTAAGATGCACTCTCTGCCACCCCATCCCCCAAAGATGTGTTTTATGGAACAAATGCCACCTGGAACTGAAATCTGAGTGCAGGGGAGGAGAACATCTAAAAACTATGTGTGTTTTATGGTCAGGTGCATCTTATAGAGTGAAAAATCTGGTACTTTCTGTTACCCCTTTCTCCCTTTTGACTTTTGGACCAACCCACAGTGTTCAGGACTTATTCCTAGTTCTGTGCTCAGGGATCTCCCCTGGCACTATATGGGATGTTGGGGATAAAACCTGGGTCAGTTGTATACAAAGTGCCCTGCTCACTTTATTAGTGCTCCAGTCCAACTTTTCTTCTCTTAAATTAACCAAGGTTTAACAAGTTTGGGACTGGCTTAGCTTTGTTAGTCATGTTGCAGATCATTAAGGTCTTAATAATGACTTCATTTTACTATTTGTATCTTAAAATTTCAGTGTGCTTTAATGGACCATGTGCTGCTGTATATGCCTGAAGTACTTGAAATGCAAATTTGGAGAGATTTTGCCATCTAAATGCTTGACTGAATTAAGTGTCTAATTAGAATGGTATTTCTACAAGTTGGAGTAAGCATGCAATCGGTGAGTACTCAAATTTGTCTTTTCCTTTTTGTTGTTACAGTGCTGGGGTTCAGGAACTGTACATAGTGTTGCTTAGGGACCACAGATTGGCAGTGCCAATTGGGATTGAAGTCAGGACTTCTTAAGGGGATATAGTGTCCTGCCATTGAGCTACATCACCCATCCTCAAAATTAAATATTTTTGTTTCACAGAAATGGTGCTCAGGACTTATTCCTGGCTCTGTGCTCTGAAATCACTTCTGGTAGTGCTCAAGGGACTATATAAAGTGCTGGAGATCAATTGTGGGGCAGATATGGACAAGCACAGTACCTACTGAACGATCTTTCTAGCCTCTCAAAATTAATTTTCTTTTAAAATTTGGCCACATCTGATATTACTCTGTTTTTTTTATTTTAAGTCAATTTTCTGATTAAGTCATGATGAGAAACAGTTACAAAGGTGTTCATGATTTTCAATTGTATCATACAGTGCCTAATATTTGATCCTTTACCAGTATTGTCCTCTACCAATGTCCCCAGTTTCCCACCTATTTCCCACCTCAATATTGTTACTGAAGGGGTAACACTGAACCTCCTTTCAGTACCCAGTTTTTGGCCAGAACGATCATTTCTAACCTTCATTGTCATAATGGTCTCTCCTCGTGGACCAGCCCCCCCGGACTTCATCTCTATTGTCTTTGAGTATTATTATCATACTATTTTTTTTTTAAATATATATATCCCACATCTTAGTGGAATCATTCTATGTCTCTCCACGATCTGAGTTACTTCAACTAGCATAATACTCTCTATGTATAAGCAAATTTCATAGTTTCCTTTTTTCTAACAGTTTTATAGTATTAGTATTCCATTATATAGATATATCACAGTTTATCCACTCATCTGTTCTCAGGCATTTGGGTTGTTTCCAGATTCTGGCTTTGTGAATAGTGCTGCAATGATCATCAGAGTGCAGGTGCCTTCCTGCATTGTATTTTTGAGTCCCTAGGGTATATTTCCAGGCATGGGATATCTGGATCATACAGGAGCTCAATTTCTAGTCTTTTGAGGAATGTCCATATTTTCCGTAAAGGCTGGACCAGTTGACATTTCTACCAGCAGTGCAGAAGAGTCCCTTCCCACATCTCTACCAGCACTGTGTCTTATTCTTTTTGGTGTGTGACAGTGTTTGCTGTATGAGATATCCTGTTGTTTTAATTTGAATCTCCCTGATGATTAATGATGTGGAGCATTTTTTTTGTTTTGTTTTGTTTTTTGGTTTTTGGGTCACATCTGGCAGTGCTCAGGAGTTACTCCTGGCTCTATGCTCAGAAATTGCTCCTGACAGGCTCAGGGACACTATATGGGATGCTGGGATTCGAACCGTCCTTCTGCATGCAAGGCAAACACCTTACCTCCATACTATCTCTCCGAGCCTTGTGGAGCATTTTTTCATGTGCCTTTTGACCATCTGTATTTCTTCTTCTTTGAGGAATTTTATGTTCATCTCTTCTCCCCATTTTTTTTGTTTGTTTGTTTTTGGGTCACATCTGGCAGCGCTCAGGGGTTACTTCTAGCTCTGCTCAGAAATCGCTCCTGGCAGGCTTGGGAGACCATATTGGATGCCAGGGTTCGAACCACCATCCTTCTGTGTCTAAGGCAAATGCCCTACTACTGTGCTATCTCTCTGGCCCCATTCTCCCCATTTTTTGATGAGGTTATATTATTTTTATAATTTTTAATTTTTTTTGTTTTTTGGGTCACACCTGGCAGTACTCAGGGGTTACTCCTGGCTCTATGCTCAGAAATTGCTCTTGATAGGCATGGGGGACCATACAGGATGCCAGGATTCGAACCACCGTCCTTCTGCATGCAAGGCAAACACCCTACGTCCATGCTATCTCTCTGGCCCCTATATTATTATTTTTTTTAAGTTTACCAGTGCCTTATCCTTATATAGCTTAGATATTAACCCCTTATCAATTGGGTAGTGAGTGAAAGTTTCTCCTAATCTGTGGACAGTTTTTGTGCCCTGGTCATCATTTCCTTTTAGGTGCAGAAGCTTTTTAATTTAATGTAGTCCCATTTGTTTATCTTTGCTTTCATTTGCTTGGTCAGTGTTGTATCATCCTTGAAGATACATTTAGCTTCAATGTCATGGAGAGTTCTTTCTACATTTTTCTCTATGTACCTTATGGTATTATCAAGGTATATGTCAAGGCCATATAAAAGGCTAGAGTTTCAGGTATTTAGATATTTATTTTTCTAATAGAAAAATAAATCTTTTTGTGGCCAATATTTTTTTTTGTTGTTGTTGTTGGGGGCCACACCCGGTGGTGCTCAGGGGTTACTCCTGGCTATCTGCTCAGAAATAGCTCCTGGCAGGCATGGGGGACCATATGGGACGCCGGGATTTGAACCAACCACCTTAGGTCCTGGGTCGGCTGCTTGCAAGGCAAACACCACTGTGCTATCTCTCCGGCCCCTAGTGGCCAATATTTTGAATTCAATGTTCATGTTATTAATTTTGTTTGTTTCATTTTTGAACCCCATCAGTGATACTCAGAAGTTACTTTGGCTCTGCATTCAGGAGTTATTCCTGATGGTGCTTAGGGAACCATATATGTCAGGGATAGAACCCTGGCCATTTTGTATGCAAGGCAAGAGCCCTATCTACTGTACTGTCTCTCCAGACCTAATTTAATAGTATTTTTTTTGTTTGTTTTGTTTTTGGGCCACACCCGGCGGTGCTCAGGGGTTACTCCTTGCTGTCCGCTCAGAAATAGCTCCTGGCAGGCACAGGGGACCATATGGGACACCGGGATTCGAACCAACCACCTTTGGTCCTGGATCGGCTGCTTGCAAGACAAACGCCGCTGTGCTATCTCTCCGGGCCCTAGTTTAATAGTATTTAATTTGCTTATGACCATCTTAAGAGAATAACTAATTACAGTGAAAATTTTATGTGACTAGTAAGGTAAAGGATTAAGTACATAGAGACTTCATTGAATAAAACATTTGACTAGTTCTTGCCTACTCTGCGTTTTCTAGAACTTAAATAGTATTATAATGGTTTATCAACCTGCTTCCTAAAAAGTAAGTTATAAATTTGAAGGGAAAATTAGTGATTATTCTTTGACAAAGAAATTAGTTTTCTCGGGGCTGGAGAGATAGCACGACAACATTTGCCTTGCAAGCAACCGATCCAGGATCTAAGATGGTTGGTTTGAATTCCGGCATCCCATATAGTCCCCTGAGCCTACCAGGAGCTATTTCTGAGCAGATAGCCAGGAGTAAGCCTGAGCACTACCAGGTGTGGCCCAAAAACAAACAAACAAACAAACAAACAAAAAAACAAAAAAAAGAAAGTTTTCTCCCTTTTTATTTAGTACATAAATTTTATTCAGATCCATTATCAAGTTATTAGACAGTATCTGTGCCATGCATTATTGGTTGTTTATTCTTCATTTTCACATTCAGTATTTTGTTATCTGAAATGCTTCTGATTTGAAATTTAAGTTTTATTTATTAAAAAGTCAAGTTTGGGCCTGAGGGATAGCATGGAGGTAGGGCATTTGCCTTGCATGCAGAAGGTCGGTGGTTAAAATCCTGGCATCCCATATGGTCCCCCGAGCCTGCCAGGAACGATTTGTTTCTTTCTTTTTTTTGTTTAATTTTTTGTTTTTGGGTCACACCCGCCAGTGCTCAGGGGTTATTCCTGGCTCTACGCTCAGAAATCGCTCCTGGCAGGCTCTGGGGACCATATGGGACGCCAGAGGATTGAACCACGGTCCGTCCTAGTTTAATGAGTGCAAGGCAGACACCCTACTGCTTGTGCCAACATTCCAGCCCATGACTTTTCCGATACTATTTGTTCATTGCTTCCTCATGCCATTTATAATTTCTTCCTTTCCATAAAACAATAGAAAAAATAGAGAATCAAGAATTCTTAGAAGTTAACTTTTAAAATTGGTCTTTTTTTTTTTTTTTTTTTTTGGTTTTTGGGTCACACCTGTTTGATGCCCAGGGGTTACTCCTGGCTATGCTCTCAGAAATCGTTCCTGGCTTGGGGGGACCATATGGGACACCGGGGGATCGAACCACGGTCCATCCTATACTAGTGCTTGCAAGGCAGACACCTTACCTCTAGCGCCACCTTCCTGGCCCCTAAAATTGGTCTTTTAAGTGTCCACACATGGGGCCAGAGAGATAGCATAGTGGTAAGGCATTTGCCTTGCATGCAGCCAACTCAGGATGGACTTGGGTTCGATTCCTGGCATCCCATATGGTCCCTGAGCCTGCCAGGAGTGAATCTTGAGTGTAGAACCAGGAGTAAACCTTGAGCACAGCACATTCTTCTAGCCATTAACTTATATTAAATTTTACATTTCTTCTTTTTTATTTTTTTGGTTTTTGGGTCACACCCAGCAGCGCTCGGGTTACTCCTGGCTCCACGCTCAGAAATTGGTCCTGGCAGGCTCAGGGGACCATATGGGATGCCGGGATTCGAACCAATGATCCTCTGCATGAAAGGCAAATGCCTCACTTCCATGCTATCTCTCCGGCCCCTATATTTCTTGATTCTAGGTTCACCAATAGCAGAACAACATTGTAATGTTAGTCTAGTTACGAATATTTGAAAATGAAGAGGCTTAGTCAACTTAAAGTCAAGGCAGAATCTTAGTCCACCTTCTTTATAAATAGAAAGCACCTGGTGTTCTTCAGTCCTGGTACTTATCAGATGGGAAGATAATTGTTGAAAGTTAACTCTGTGAATTGTATTGTGAGGACTATAAGCTGGCAGGAATATTGGTTCTTTAGCAAATCCTTTCTAAAAATTTGCTGTTGAGGGTAAAGAAATGGCTCAGCAGCAGAATGTTTGCTGTACATTTGTGAAGCCCCTAGGTTGTGTCCTTGAGCATCACAAAAGTATATAAATACAGGGTCTGGAGTGATAGTCTAACGCAGAGGGTCTCAAACTCAATTTACCTGGGAGCCGCAGGAGACAAAGTCGGGGTGAGGCAGGGCTGCATAAGGGATTTCGCTTACCGAATAGTCGCAATAAAAAATCGCATTAGTAAGAAAAAAGATCGCAAAAAATCGCATTAAACGTTTGCATACCCCGAACGGAACTGCTCGGGGTATGCGAATGCTTAATGCGAGTTTTTTCTTACTAATGCGATTTTTTTTTTTGCGATTATTCGGTAAGCGAATAATCACGAATACTGCGATATTTGAAGGCCGGCCGCGGGCTACAAAATGTTGTACGGAGGGCTGCAAATGGCCCGCGGGCCGCGAGTTTGAGACCCCTGGTCTAGCGGGTAGATCACTTGTGGCATTTCACTTGGCATTGCATATTGTCTCCTAATCACCACCAGGACTGGTTCAAAAACTAAAAAAAATTTCTCTCCTTAGTTAGCTTTTTTTCGTTAGTTCCATACAAGATGCTTTCTGAGGGTAGGGATGGGAGTTTTACTTCCAGGGGTCCTCAAACTTTTTAAACAGGGGGCCAGTTCACTGTCCTTCAGTCTGTTGGAGGGCCAGATCATAGTAAAAACAAAAATTATGAAGAAATTTCTATGCACACTGCATATATCTTATTTAGAAGTGAAGAAACAAAATGGGAATAAATACAATATGTAGCCCGCGGGCCGTAGTTTGAGGACCATTGCTAGACTGTCACATTGTGATGCATCAGTACTATTCCTTCCTCTGTTGCTGCATCATAGAATTTTGACATGTGACTAAATAGAAGACTCTTTAATGGTGTAGTTACTATTCCCTTATGGATTTAATTTTAAAAGATCAAGATCTATTAAAATGTTTAAGGTAAAGAGTTTGCTCAGATAGTATGTTTTAGAATTGCCATGTTCTAATTTTTTATCTGTGCTCTCTGTTGACTTTGCAGAATTAAGATCTATCTCATTTTTCTCCATTTCAGAGGATTTCAGACATTCGACCTAATCCTGTGCCTTTATCATTCCCTTTTCAGAAAAGAGTAACTCTTTTTCTTTTCTGGAAATCTACTTTAATCAGACTAACAAAATGCTCAGTGTCAGCCTCCCAGTTGTACCTAACTCTACTACCTCCACTTTGAATTGTTCCTTTGCCTCCAGGGAATCAGTATTTCTCACTGGCAACCATTGATTTTTTTTTTTTCTTTTGAGGCCACACCTAGCAATTTTCAGGGGTTAAGAATTACTCTTGGGGCCGGAGAGATAGCATGGAGGTAAGGCGTTTGCCTTTCATGCAGGAGGTCATCGGTTCGAATCCCGGCGTCCCATTTGGTCCCCCGTGCCTGCCAGGAGCAGTTTCTGAGCCTGGAGCCAGGAATAACCCCTGAGCACTGCCGGGTGTGACCCAAAAACCACCAAAAAAAAAAAAAAAGAATTACTCTTGTGGTCTGGAGAGATAGCACAGTGGAGTTTGCCTTGCAAGCAGCCAATCCAGGACCAAAGGTGGTTGGTTCGAATCCCAGTGTCCCATATGGTCCCCCATGCCTGCCAGGAGCTATTTCTGAGCAGACAGCCAGGAGTAACTCCTGAGCACCGCTGGGTGTGGCCCAAAAACAAAAACAAAAACAAAAAAAAAGAATTACTCTTGCCAGTCTCAGGGAAACCATATTAGATGCTGTTGATTGAACCTCAGTAGACCACATGCAAGTCAAATGCCCTACCTGCTGCACTATCGCACTGGCCTCTGGCAGTCATTGAAACATTGCTTTAGTTAGCTGTTTTCCCTTAGTCCACATGTCTAATTATGTGATAATTCTCTTTTTTTCTTTTTAAAATAACTTTTAATAGCATTTTACCTCTTCTGTTCAGGCTTTCAAGTGTAGCACTCAAAACGATGGATAGTTTTTCTCTTTAAGGATTTAAGATCATATACTTGGGGAGAAGTTTCAAGGTACAATTTGTAAATTATGCTCTTTGCTTCTTGAGGGTTTGTCCTATGCATGTTATGATTTCATCTGAGAAATTTTCTCATTGCAGTCACCACCAGTCCATTAAGTTTTACCATTGTGTAATATAGGAAAAAGATGCCTTTCCTTAGGATGATCTCATAAAAAGCAGCCATATGACTGGCTCTTGGTTCTCACACAGCCTGGTGTTCTTGTGTAATAGAATGCACCCCTGGTATAAATTTAGATTCAGAACTTTTTTGGGGGGCAGTGCTCGATTGTTCTACTACACTCAGGAAATACTCCTTGCAATGCTTGGAGGGCCATATGGAATACCAGGAATTTTACTCAGGTCAGCAGCATACAAGACAAATAACCTACTCACTGTACTATTGTCCCCATCCCCAGATTCTGAACATTGTACAGATTTGGATTTGTTTTGAAAAGTCAAATAACCAGAATTTTTAGATTTCTTTCTTTCTTTCTTTTTGGGTCGTAGCTGGTTCTGCATCCAGAAATGACTCCTTGCAGGCTCAGAGTAAACATGAGATACTAGTGATTGAACCTGGGTCGACGCACAAAAGGCAAATGCCCAACTTGCTGTGCTGTTATTCCGTCCCAAAGAGTTTATTGCTTATTTATTTATTTGTCCTTTTTTTTTTTTTTTTTTTTGGGTCACACATGGCTGTGTGTGATTTATTTCTGGCTATGTACTCAGGGATTACTCTCGGCAATGCTTGGAATGCCAGAAATTGAACCTGGTTTGCTGTATGCAAGACCGGCACCCTACCTGTTGTACTATCACTCCTGGCTTTGTAGTTTGTTGGAAGGTTCCTTGCAAGTACTTGACAGGGACTCTGAACTAGGACCTACTCTTTTTTTTTTTTTTTTTTTTTTCATAATTTGATTTTTATTTTTTTGGGTTTTTGGGTCACACTCGGCGGTACTCAGGGGTCACTCGTGGCTCTAAGCTCAGAAATCCTCCTGGCAGGCTCAGGGGACCATATGGGATGCTGGGATTCGAACCACTGTCCTTCTGCTTATAAGGCAAACACCCTACCTCCATGCCATCTCTCCGGCCCCAGGACCTACTCTTTTTTTTTTTTTTTTTTTTTTGGTTTTTGGACCACACCCGGCGGTGCTCAGGGGTTACTCCTGGCTATCTGCTCAGAAATAGCTCCTGGCAGGCACGGGGACCATATGGGACGCAGGGATTCGAACCAACCACCTTTGGTCCTGGATCGGCTGCTTGCAAGGAAAACGCTGCTGTGCTATATCTCCGGGCCTTGGACCTACTCTTAATACATAGAAAGTATCTGTCTGACTCCAAAGCTATTTCATACTGTTTTTTTTTTATTTGAACTTATAAATTTGTAAATATGACTCCAAAAGTAAAGTAGTATTTCCTTTTTACACATGGAAATTGTTTTCTCATTCTAAAACAATTATCTTTTAATACTAGTTCTATATTTTCATTATGTTTTACATTAACCATTGCATTAACATTTATCTAATTTTGATTTGAGAACTATTGGCTTTTCCCATAACATTTAAAGTCATTCTGAGTTCATAATTTGTGTCCGCATGTCATGCAATTGCTTATTGTTTTATGTTAACAGATCTGTAAGTCTTGTAATAAACTTGTTTTTTTTTTTACTTTCTTTAGGTACTTTGGTCTGGGAAGCCATATGGTTCATCTCGAAGTATAGTAAGGAAAATTGGTACTAACTTATCTCTGATCCAGTGTCCAAGAGTTCACTTTCAGGTACTAAATATATTTCATATTTTTATGTCATTGTGTATAACAGAAATATGCACATTATAGGCAAGACAGTTTTTAAAATAAATTTGGAAATTTTCTCCATTGATGAAATTATTAATAAATTAAAATTAAAGGGAAAAAAGACATAGTAGAGTGTATCTCATGTTAGTTTTCCCATAAAGTGATTATTTCAGATCTTTAGACATTTATACAGAGGCTTGAGTGACCATACATCATGTAAGGTGCTTTTCTTGCATATTTGAAGATTTAGAAACACAAGCAATTGTGAATCTTAGAGGACCCCATCTTGGGCTTATAGTAGGCTTCTGGTGCCTTCATCATTATCCATCATCATTGTTTATACTTTTTTTAAACAACTGCTGAGTTCCCTAGTTTATTTTTAGGTGCCTCTGCCTGCCATGAAAGTTGCTCTATCTGACCTTGGTTTAAAACTGAGTATTAATTGTAGGAACCATTGGCAGTGTCAAGACAAAGAGGTAATTGTGCTTCTCTGAATGAAGTGGTTTATTCTCTGAATAAACCATGAATCAGGAATACTTTTGACTGCTGAAATATTAGTATTCTCCTCTAGCATCAAATCAGGAGCTACTCTTGTTTGGATATAAATTGCTTTTGACTCTTCCTAAGTTATACTGTTAGATTTGTTACATGATTTTTTTTTCTCATTTATTTTTGTAAATTGCTACAGCAATCATAACAAACCAAACTAGCTGGAGCAATAGTACAGTGGGGAAGAGCATTTGTCTTGCACATGTCTGACCCAGGTTCACTCTCCATCATTCCATATGGTCTCCCGAACACAATCAGGAATGATCTCTGAGCAGGAGTGATGGCACAGTGGTAGGGTGTTTACCTTGCATGCACCTGACCCAGGATGGACCGAAGTCAGGGTTAACTCCTTAGCACCATCTGAGGAGTTTTTTGCCCAAAAAGCAAAACAAACAAAAATAAAACAAAAACTACCAAGAATATTTGGTGCAACATTTATTAAGTTCAAGATTTCTTATTTATTCTTGCCAATCACTACAGCAATCATAATAAACCAAGACTGGACCAGAGCAATAATACTGCAGGGAGGGCATCCCTATGGTCCTCTGAACACCATCAGGAATGTTCTCTGAGCACAGAACCATGAGTAATCCCTCAGCACTGCCTGGTGTGGTTTAAAAAGCAAGCAAGCAAACAAAACAAGACCTTTCGGTGCAGCATTTAATGAGATTAGTCTAATAACTATTGTCATTAATATTAAATTAGATTACCTTATTAGGGCTAGAGATAGACAGTACAGCAGGCAGGGCACTTGCCTTGCATGTTGCTGAATTAATTGGGTTTGATTTCCAGCACCCTATAGAGTTCCCCCAAGCACCTCTAGGAGTGATACTTGTGTATCAAGCCAAGAATAAGCTCCTTGCATCACTGGGTGTGTTTCCAAAACAAAAAAATATGTGAAATACAGAAGAAAATTAACTCCAGGGGCTGGAGAGATAGCACAGAGGTAGTGCATTTACTTTGCACACAGCCAATCCAGGACGGATGGTGTTTCGAATCCCAGGATCCCATATGGTCCCCCGTGCCTGTCAGGAGCGATTTCTGAGCACAGAGCCAGGGTAATCCCTGAGTGCTGCTGGGTGTGACCCAAACACAAAAAGGAAAAGAACAGAAAAGAAAAGAAAATAAACTCCTGTGGTCTTAGTGATGACACAGTGGTAGGGTGTTTGCCTTGCATGCACCTGACCTAGGATGGACTGAAGTTCCATCCCCTGGCATCTCATATGATCCCCTCAGCTAGGAGCAATTTCTGAACGCATAGTCATGAGTAACCCCTGAGTGTCACCAGGTATGACCCAAAAATCAAAAAACAAACAAACAAACAAAAAAAACAAAAGCAAAAGAAAAAGAAAATTAACTCCTAATTCAGCAACTTAAAAGTGCCCATGCAAGGGCCAGAGCGATAGTACAGCAGGTAGTGACCGACTGGGACCGAACCAGATTTGATTTGATCCCCTGCCTCATATATGGTCCCACAAGCCTGCCAGGAGCGATTTCTGAGTTCGGAGCACTGGTTGTGGCCTAAACAACTCCTCTCCCCCGAAGAAAAACATGCCCATGCAAGATTTTGGATAGTATATTACACTTTTAAGTCACTCTTCTTAGTAGAGAGAAATAAATCCCTTCCTAATTTAAGTATATGATAGAAATGAGCCTTTGTTCAGGTTGATGAACAGAGTTGTTTGTTGCACTCGTAACCTTATTTGTTGACTGATACTGCATACAATCAGTTAATCTTGAGTCTTAATCCAAGAAATCACATCCTGCGGTGCTCAGGGATTACTCCTGGCTTTCCACTCAGAAATCACTCCTCACTGTACCCAAGGGACTATGGAATGGTGGTCTGAAACCTGGGTAGGCAAATGCCCTATCTGCTTTCTATTGCTCCAACCCCTATATGAACCTTTTAACAGTTTTACATTATGGTAATACTTTATACAATCTGTTCTGGTGTAACTCTTTAAATAGTATTGGGTTTTACTTAAATTATTTCAAATATTAAACTCAAAATTAGTAAAACAAAATGTTACTGATTATTTCTAAAATTTATTTCCGAATGAAAATTATTTCTCAAAGGAATTTATTTGTAAAGCAATGTGCAATGATTTTTACATTTAAAATGCCATTAAGTTTGAAAAAAGATTCTATTTCCTTTATTTTGTTTCTTCTTCTTTCTACTAACAATAGCTATAGTAGGACAGGACATTGCTGGAACCTTGAGTAAGTAGGTCTTTTAAAATTTCCTGTCATTCATCCATGCATGTCAGTAGTGGCACCTAAATTAAATTTCCAGTAATACCATATGTCCATCCTCTTGTCTATACTGATGTAACCTTAATTGATACTTAAAGAGAATTGTCTTTCCCATTCCATGCTTATGTTCATTTGTACACATTTAATCTACAACTGAAATGACCTATTAAAATATTAATAATGGGACCGGAGAGATAGCATGGAGGTAAGGCGTTTGCCTTGAATCCAGGAGATCGGTGGTTCCAATCCCGACATCCCATGTGGTCGCCCGAACCTGCCAGGAGCGATTTCTGAGCGAAGAGCCAGGAGGAACCCCTGAGCGCTGCCGGGTGTGACCCAAAAACAAAAACAAAAAAACAAAAAAATATATTAATAGTATTATTATTTTTCAGTTTAAGTTTTTGAATTAGTTTGTTGTATGGATCATTATTCTCAAGTAGATACACAGCTTAAATGTCAAAACTTTTATATGTCAATGCATATTAGATTTTTCAATAATAAATTAAAAAATTAAAAATTTTTAATAATTTTTATTGTGATCAAAGAGTGAATAACAAATCTTTCACAGTATTTAAGGTACATAGTGACAGTGAATCAGGGCCATTCCCACCACCAGGGTTATCCTCCCGTCACCCCTTTACCCAGCATGTGTCCCAAGATTTATGTTAATATGAAACATTATGTTTGTTAAATTGAGGAATATTGTTTGATCTTTAAGTATAGAATGGTATAAGATATTTTGAAAAACCTGCTAACAAGGTGCTTAATTTTTCTGTCTTTGGCTATTTAAAATTTTTTTTAATGGTACTTGGGATCAAATCCAGGGTCTAAAGTTAAGGAGTTCTACCTTTGAGCCAAATTCCCAAGTCTAAGTGTTTAGAAAAAGTCTCATTTGCCTTCCTTTTAAAAACAGAAATACCTGGGAAAGAAACAAATTTTATAGTTAGGTGAAACTAGCTTTTTATTGTGTTAGCTATTCCTAACTTCCTAAGAAAGTTTGTTTTCTAAAGTTACAATTGGGGGCCAGAGAGAGAGCACAGCGGTAGGGCGTTTGCCTTGCAAGTGGCCAACCCAGGACCAGCAGTACTCGAATCCTGGCATCCCTTTTGGTCCCCCAAGCCAGGAGCGATTTTTGAGCGCAGAGCCGGGAGTAACCTCTGAGCACCGCCGGGTGACCCCAAAACAAAAAAAAAAAAACAAAAAAATAACTAAAGTCATAATTGTTGGAACTAGCACTTTAGAAAGCACCTTTTAGGTTATACCTTTATGAACACCCTCACTCATAGTGTTGGGGTGACGATCATTTTTTATGTTAAGGGCCATTTGTATATTTCTGCCATCACTTGAGGGCCACATGATACAGGCCGATGGTCCCAGGAAGCCAACAAGAAGCACACATACAGTGCCAGACTGTATGATTTCATGGACTGGACACTACCCGTCCTGTTGTAGAGGATTCCATAGGGCTTATGGGACATTCCTGTTCAAAAATCTCTACATTTTCCTTTAGAATGTTCAAGGAATATTTATATGTCATTCTATTTTTTGGTAGTAGACAAGAACTAGGAACAAAGTATTCTGTAATCATTCTTTGACTTGATCACATGTAATACCCACTTCAGTTATGACTTTTAAGATACCCATATTTAAATATCTATTTAACTGATTTATTTGGCTACAGTTTTGGGAAAACCCAACGGAGAAGGGTAAAAATATTTTTTCCTTTCATTATATCACTTAAAACAATTGCTGAAGCTTATAGTGTATATGTGTGAAAAATATTTTCCCTTCATTATATCACTTAAAATAATTGCTAGAGAGAGAGAAGGGGAGAGAGAGGCAGAGAGAGAGAGAGAGAGAGAGAGGGTATATATATATATGAGGTTTAGGACATACCTGGCACTTTTCAGGGACTACTTAGTGCTCAGGAGTGATCCTTCACAGTGCTTGGGGGGTGGGGTGCAGGAAGGAGGATGTATGCTGGGGATCAAACCTTAGTTGGCTTATACCAACTAAGCAAGCACCTTACAAGTGAATATTTCTTCCTCTTTTGACCAGAATTATTTCATTACTTGCAAAATTTTGATAGTTTGAAAGCCCTTTTATCCTGATTTTATTATGTGATGTTTGTTTTTTGACCAGTATTCATATCTTAATTTTTTTTTTTTTTTTTTTTTTTTGGTTTCTGGTATTTGGGTCATACCTGGCAGCACTCAGGGGTTACTCCTGGCTCCATGCTCAGAAATCTCTCCTGGCAGGCTCTAGGGACCATATGGGATGTGGGATTCGAACCACCATCCTTCTGTATGCAAGCAAATGCACTACCTCCATGCTTTCTCTCTGGCCTCCATATCTTAAATTTTTGTTACTTTGTTTTCCCTTGTCTATACTTCACCTGAAAACTGTAATTTAAGGTATTTTAAAGCCTTGATGTTAAGTCATTACATTTAATTTTATGTTCATGAATTTTATCAATTCAATTTATGTTGTAGAATTTTAAATATTTGTGTAAACTGTAATTCATGTTTATTTTATCTTGAGGTTTTGGATCCACTCAGAAGTACTCAGAGGTACTTAGAAACTACTTCTGATTCTGTGCTCAGGGGATTTTGGTGGTGCCACAGGGACCATAGGCAGTGTCTGCTTGGGGCATTGTGTTGTATTGGGGTTTAAGTAGGGTTCCCTGCAACGCAGGGAATTTTAACATAAGTAGCATCGTTTTATTTAGGAAAGGAGAGAGATGAAATGAGTCCCATAAAAATTACATACCCTGGGGCTGGAGAGATAGAACAGCAGTAGAGCGTTTGCCTTGCACGCAGCCAATTTAGGACGGACTGTGGTTTAAATCCCAGCATCCCGTATGGTCCCCCATACCTGCCAGGAGTAACCCCTGAGTGCCACGAGTGTGACCCAAAAACAAAACAATAAAGAAAAGAAATTACATGCCTTAAGCTGAGATGAATGTAGGGTGACTTGAGAATAGGGTGTACCCCAGACTTACTCTTTGCTGTATTTAATTTGAAATAATTTCTTACACCTATGAGGATTTTGTTTTAAAAATTTGTTTATTTTTTGGTTTTACTTATGTTTTGTGAGCCCCACCTGGCAGTGCTCAGGGCTTACTCTTGGCTCTAAGCTTAGGCATCACTCCTGGAAGTACTCGTGTGTTATTGGAGACCAAACTAGGTTTGGCTGCATATAAGGCAGGTATGGTACCTTAGCCTCTAAAATATCTTTGTCCCCATCTTTGTGTTTAAGGTTACTAATAATTGTTTTGCTATTTATATTTCTGTTAATATCTTCCTGTTAATATAATGACTTTTACTTTTTTACTGTTTTTTTGTGGGGGGCAGGGGGTCATACCTGGCTGTGCTCAGAACTTACTCCTAGGGGCTGGAGAAATAGCGTGGAGGTAGGGCCTTTGCCTTGCATGTAGAAAGACAGTGGTTCAAATCCCGGCATCCCATATGGTCCCCCGAGCCTGCCAGGAGCGATTTCTGAGCATAGAGCCAGGAGTAACCCCTGAGTGCTGCTGGGTATGACAAAACCAATAAAAAGAACTTACTCCTAGCTTTGTGTGCTTTGTGTAGCTTTGTGTGCTAGAGGGCGAGGGGACTGACAGTATGCATGGTCAAGTGGTCAAACTTGGATTGACTATGTCCAGAAGTGCCCTGTCTATTATAGTGTCTCTCTGGCACCAGTTGATTGATTTTATTTAAATAT
Organism: Suncus etruscus; assembly: GCF_024139225.1. Taxonomy (NCBI): domain Eukaryota; kingdom Metazoa; phylum Chordata; class Mammalia; order Eulipotyphla; family Soricidae; genus Suncus; species Suncus etruscus. The sequence goes on along the minus strand of NC_064857.1, from coordinate 30,290,138 downwards.
CAAGAAATTGGGGCCGGGCGGTGGCGCTAAAGGTAAGGTGCCTGCCTTGCCTGCGCTAACCTTGGACGGACCGCGGTTCGATCCCCCGGTGTCCCATATGGTCCCCCAAGCCAGGAGCAACTTCTGAGCACATAGCCAGGAGTAACCCCTGAGCGTTACTGGGTGTGGCCCAAAAAACCAAAAAAAAAAAAAAAAAAAAATAAATATCAAGAAATTTACAGACTTAATATATTTTTCAACACCAACAGATTTTTTTAAAACTTCTAAATCTAGCCCAAATTTATTGTTGATCTGTTTTCCTCCCATTTCTTTTTTCCCTTTAAACTTCTTTAAACCATCCCTAGTGCTTTAAACCATCCCTAGTGCTTCTTGGATAGAGGAACTTGTGGTGCTAAAGATACAGCTCAAGGCCTCACACATGTGAATCATGTGCCCTACCATTGGGTCTCATCCCTTTTTACCATACCTTTAAAGTATATCTGTTTGGGAAAATAAAATTATTTATAATACTTAATTCTAATTATTTTTTGCCACACCCAGCAGTGTTGGGTTTCATTCCCAGAGGTGCACAGAAGACCATGTTGTGCCAGAGATCGAACCAGGGTCAATCATATGCCAGGCATTAACAACATTATACTATTTTTCTTCCCCCCTTTTAATAAGAATACTATTAATACTTTTAATAAGAATACTATTTTCCTTTCCTCCCTTGTAATAATGTATTTTCTGTTTTCTTTCAATCTTTTGATTTTTAAATAAAATGAAATTAAAGTTAGATTATAATTCAGAGTACTACACATATGAGGTGGCAGTATGATACCACTTAAAATCCTTTTCTCAGCAGACTTCAGGAAATATTAGACATTTCCTCTTTTAACAACAGACCTGATGATTTTCTTTTAGATAGAGAAACAATTTGGCCCCAGTAAAGTGCTTACCTTATTTCTAATTTGTAGCTTACCAGCCCTGCAACAGAATGGAGCCCCAGCCACTCGGGAGAGGAGACAGTGGCATCATTTGCTGATGTTGGATGGGTAGCCAAAGAAGAAGGAGAATGTTCAATGAGACAGAGGTTAGTAATTCTGAGGTTACTTTTTTTTTTTTAATATTAAAAGAGATACATTTTTAAATTTCCTTTTTTTTGGCCACACCCGGCGGTGCTCAGGGGTTACTCCTGGCTATCTGCTCAGAAATAGCTCCTGGCAAGCACTGGGGAGCATATGGAACACCAGGATTTGAACCAACCACATTAGGTCCTGGGTCAGCTGCTTGCAAGGCAAACACGCTGTGCTATCTCTCCGGACCCAAATTTCGTTTTTATAGCCTAATTTGGGGCCTGATGAGGGGTATAAGACACTTGTCTTGCACACAGATAACCTTGGTTTGATCTCTAGCATGCATATGGTTCCCTGAGCACACAGTAGTTAACCCTTAAACACCTTTGGGTATAGGCCCCCAAACCAAAACAAGCAGAAATAACAACCTATTTGACCTTTTATAGCTAGCTGGTTATTATTCTTGAGCAGTCTTTTCTGTGATTTTTCTCATGGGACTTATACCCAGTTGTGCCGGGCTTGGCAGGAACCAGGACCCTGGCAGCACTGAGGGTGACTAATGCTACCGAGGTGTTTGGGGTTCAGCAAGGCAATGAACATTCTGTGTGCCAGGGATCAAACCTTAGATCTTCACATGCTAGGAATGTGCCTTTTTTTTTAACCACTAGAACCATTTCCTTGACCTTTTATTGCTTATTTTTAAGACTTGAATTAGTTGAGGCAAGTAACTGTTCCCATATCCTTTAGAACTACAGAATTTCCTCCCCTTCAGAAGTTTTAAATTCTAGAGACAAGGAAGAGTTGTTGTAGTTATGTTTAGATTAGCACAGAAATTATTCACTACAATTTTATACTGTGAGGTGTCAATGTGTGGGTCATAGTAGGAATTTATGTAATCATTGGAGAATACCTATCTAAAAAATTAAGAGTCCAGGTAAGTTGTGATTCAAAGAAACTGTAAGCATTAGAGGGTTGTTCCCACTGAACTGAAAGAACTGGAATGCATGATTGACTCTGCACGTGTCAATTACTTACCATACTCTTCATTCTTATTGGTCATCAAGGATACAGAGATAAACTAAGAAATGATCTTATCTTTGCAGGAATATTTGATTTATAGAAGTTTCCTTTCATTTTGTTTCTGGACCATAATTATAAAGTCACTCATTTTGCTATCACAAGTAATTGCAAATTAAATAAAATGAATTAAGTCAATATTATTAAAGTTGGTTTCTAGGTAAGAGCTATCACATTTTTTCTCCAAATATCTGTGTTAAATAATGATCAAGGTAACAGTTTGCTAGGCCAGGGGTATATTTAGCACAGTGGTGAAACATGAACCTTGTGTGTATGAGGCACCTAGGTTTTGATCTCAGTCATCACATAAAAAGCAATAAGCTGGTCAGCGATAGTACAGTGGAATCGGAGTTTGCCTTGCATGTGGGCCCAGATTCAATTCCTGGCATCCCATATGGTTTTCCGTGTTCATCAGGAGTGATTCCTGAGCACAGAGTAAGTAGTAACTTATGAGCACCTCAGGATTTGGCTCCCAAACCAAAACCAAACAAATAAAAAGGTAACAAAACCAAAAGTCTATTTTGCAAGCATTTAACAGGGTACTAAAAAAATTAGATAGAAGAAACACATCATTTCATTGCCTGATACCAAAAGTGATGAGTCCAAGAATTCAAACTAGAAAATAATATAGGTCAGGGGTTAAGTATTTGTTTTGCTTGTGGATCACCCTAGTTAGATCCCTAGCACTGCTGAGATCGACCTCAGAATACCATCAGGTATGACCAAAAAAATCTCCCCCAAAATAGATTTAAAAATACAAGTTAGAATAAAGAACAGTCACTACAGTAACAAAAATACATAATTATAGAAAAACCATAATAGAACTTAATGTCAGTGAATCTTTTAACAGTCAGTATTGTTTAACTCTATGTGCCAAAAAATGATAAATAAGCTTCTCTTCTGTTAAAACTCATCATTCTTCTCATAAGGTATTTAGTTTTCCCCTCACTTCAAAAAGGACTATAGTAGGTTGTATGGAGCTGATAGAGGTTCCAGTCAGCTGGATCCCAGCCAGACCCTCAGCTGCCCTTAGCTCTGGCTTCTGTACAAGGTCAGCTTCTGACCTCTGTGATGCCGAATTCAGGCATCACAGGGCACTCACAGGCTTTCATGAGGAGGCCGGAAGAGGCTCACTCCGCTTGGCTCACGATGAAAGGATTTTCTCTTGGAGTCATCTCCCTTTAAACAGTCTTCCTGTATGGCTCACCACCATACTGCTCAGCCAGTACTCAGTCATCTGACCAGTGAGTCTGAGGGAGGCTGGGATGGTGACTTGTTGATAGGGATGATTTTAACATGAACTTCACATTAAACAATCAGTGTATGTACCTAAAACTGCATCTCAATAAAGTTGGATGAAGAGTCCCATGGCCAGGGAAAACCTAATATTAAAAAATGAAGAAATAAATAAGTATATGACTAGACAGTTGAAAAGAAAACTTGCAACTCTAAAAAGTTTCCATTTGCAGTGACAAAGCATGCATTTTAAAAAACAAATGTATGGGCCTGGAACAATAGTGCAGTGGGTAGGGCTCTTGCCTTGCATGTGGCCAACTCAGGTTCAGTCCCCTGCACATAGCACTGTCAGCAATAAATCTTAAATGCAAAGCCAGGAGTAACTCCTGAGCATTGCTTTATGTAGCCCCAAAACAAAACAAACAAAAAAAACCCCAACAACAAATAAAAAAATGGAACTTTTACTTATACCTAACTAAAAATGCTTCCAATAACTTAGTTGTTGGCATGGATTTGATTATAATGTCATTTTTCTCTCTTTAGTTTCACATTGTTAAAATGTTTCATAAATTGATATATCTTTCATACATGGAAAACAGAGATATCAAAAGATAAGCCTACTTGGGAAAGCTCATGGCTTACTGAAAAAATTTTTTTTTTCAAATGTTAGTTACTTCTATTTTTTTTTTTTTTTTTTTTTGCCATACTCAGCAGTGCTTAGGACTTATTCCTGACTTTGAGCCCCAGGATCACTCCTGGTAGGGCTTGGAGGACCATATGGTTTTGGTGATTGAACCTGGGCAAGTGTTTTACCTGCTTACTAATTTTTGATCTTCTAACCATCAGTCCTCAAACTTTTTAAATGGGGTCTGTTCACTGTTCCTCAGACCGTTGGAGGCTGGACTGTAGTAAAAACAAAAATTATGAACAAATTCCTATGCACACTGCATATATCTTATGTTGAAGTGACGAAACAAAATGGGAACAAATACAGGCTATAGTTTGAGGCTATAGTAGGCTCAATAGTATAGTAGGCTATAGCAGTAAATGGTCTAACATGATTTTGTGAAAGGAGTATGCATGATGTTTCTTAAAAGAGTCTGTATCATATCTATATACACACTTTCTATGTATATGTCATTAAGGTCTAGGGTGTGGCTAATGAAACATGACTTAAAAGCACATGCCTTGGGGTCGGAGCAATAGCACAGCAGCAGGGTGTTTGCCTTGTACACAGCTGTCCCAGGACTGACCCGGGTTTGATCCCTGGCATCCCATGTGGTCCCCCAAACCTGCCAGGAGTGATTTCTGAGTAGAGGCAAGAGTAACCCCTGCACTGTAGCCCAACCCCCCCCCCCCAAAGAGTACATGCCTTGCATAATTAAGATTGTTTAAAAAAAAGGATAAAGAATAATGGCAGTAAAACTCCTTGGTCTGCAAAGTGGTGCCCTGGAGTTAACACCCACCCAACTATTCCAAAAGGCATGGAAAGGACACGTATGTCTTTTCAACATTTTATGTGTGTTTTTTTGATGGCTATAACTTTTGCTGAATATTCTCTTATACAGTGACGATCCCCCCCCCTTTTTTTTTTTTTTTGTTTTTGGGCCACACCCGTTAACGCTCAGGGGTTACTCCTGGCTATGCGCTCAGAAGTCGCTCCTGGCTTGGGGGACCATATGGGACGCCGGGGGATCGAACCATGGTCCGTCCAAGGCTAGCGCAGGTAAGGCAGGCACCTTACCTCCAGCGCCACCGCCCGGCCCCTCCCCCCCTTTTTTATCTTCTCTTTGTGAACTGTTCAATATGGAATTTGGTGTGAAAGAATCCCTCAGTTTAATGCTTATGCTTGAACCAAGTCATGGGTATTGTTGGACGTGTTCTTACGCCCCCATATACTCTGATAACGCCACGTGGCTTTATTTCTTGTTTGCATAGGCACACTAAAACGGGAAAATACTATACATATACAAATAAGTTCTTACCTAATAGAGATGGGAACACACAAATCTTGTAGTGCAATGGGACCTTACACCCTGAACATTGACATAAAGACCTGGCACAGGCCTCAGAAGAATGGGCATTCTCCATTCACCCCTGATCTAGAGAATACATCTACAAAACATCCAAGGTTGTCTGTAACATCACTTGGAGGCAATCCTCTACCAGGGAAGACCTTACCGCTACTCTGACATTGACCTACTCAAAAGAGCCTTCCCTTAACACTGAGAAGACTTAACAACAACAATGACCTGCTTACTGGACAGGGCTTTCTGTATTGCCCCTTAATTGTGAGGTGAAACTAGAGGATACTCCACACCAGCCTGACTTCAATGTAGGATGTGCAGATTTCAGGATCTTTAATACAGAAACCTGATGCCAACAATAGGATGTGTGAAAAATAAAACTGTATTGGCACTACAGACAATGACTTGGATTGAATAAACTAGTTTGCCTGGAGCCTAGAGTTGGTCTTATGCCAGGAAACTTCAGGGATAGGGTCTCCTTGTATTTAGACCAAGGCTTTTCCTTTCTATGTCCCCCATATTTTGGTGGGCCTATGCAAACAATATTTGCCACTCTAACACTGTTTTTACTGTGCCCTTTTGACTAATCCTTAAAAAAAAACCTTAAACTTTTGATGTTAACTTAAACTAATATGTATGCTCATGAAAATAAAAAACTACTATGCCTTCAATGTTTAAGGAGTCACACAAATCTCATGGCTTTAGGTTGCTTTGTGTACTGCTAAGAAATGTTATAATGTACTACAATCTGGGGACTTGTGGACAAAGTAATTGTACATGGGTTCTGCCTTATTTTTCTTAATGTTCTTTGACTGTAAGTTCAATATTTAGGCGTCAGCAAGGGGATTTCTTCTGAGAACTCTGTTTATGGGCAAATGTCCTTTCACTGTAACTTTACCTTGTCCTCTTTGCATCATTTTTCTCATAATTAAAAATAAAAAATTAAAAAAAAAGAAAAAAAACCTCTCTGGTCTGATACATTTCTGTACCAACTTGATTAGTGCTTTGTGGTTTTTAAACTGGGTGTGTGAGCAGTGGTGATAAGGTTTGAACCAGGCACTTACTGACTTGATATTAGGGATGACATGCTAGGCAAGTGCCTTAACCCTCTACTCTCTGGCTTACTGTTACTTTTAAGTTTATAGGAAGGGTATTTTGTAGGGCCAACCTGAAAAGTAGTTCCCAAGTGTGTGGATTATGTTTTGTCTAATTGACAATGATGATGTGTCCCAATCCCTTACAAAGCCTCTACACTCAACTTTGTCTTCCTTGTAGGACAGAGGTCAGGTCAAGGCAATCCTCCCTTCAGGATGAACTTCATTTCTTTGAGAAGCCCCCGAGCAGGCATATTTCCTTACCAAACCTGTCTTCAGAGGAGCCTCAAGCCAAGACTTCAACTCTGGCGAGTGAGGAAGCTTTGCAGAAGATCAATGCCCTTGAAAATGAACTTGCTGCTCTCAGAGCTCAGATTGCCAAAATTGTGACCCTGCAAGAACATCAGCATCTCGCAGCAGGTTTGCAAAGTCTACATTTGTTTTTAACCAGCAAACTGGAAATTAGGACAATGCACTAATTTTAAAATGTATTCATAACAGCAGGAATGTTATTAAAAGCCAATAGTCTGCACTCTCAGCACAGCCACTTCAGGACAGACAGCTTTAAGCAGCTTTGTTCACATTGTGATCCTCCTGCTCTCAGAGTATGACTGGATGACTGGGGAGCACCTTTAAGAAAACCCTGAGAGGGCCCGGAGAGATAGCACAGCGGTGTTTGCCTTGCAAGCAGCCGATCCAGGACCAAAGGTGGTTGGTTCGAATCCCGGTGTCCCATATGGTCCCCCGTGCCTGCCAGGAGCTATTTCTGAGCAGACAGCCAGGAGTAACCCCTGAGCACCACCGGGTGTGGTCCAAAAACCAAAAAAAAAAAAAAAAAAAACCCTGAGATCCTCCCACTTGAGGATTCTCATGTGAATGCTTTTCTTTCTGTTAGTGTCTGATTGCGTCCCCCATTATTTCTGACTGGAGGTCATTTCAGAATAGTCAGAGGGGTGCAGTGCTGCTTATTCACAGCATGTCCTGAAGCTGGTCATTAGCTGTGGCTCTTTATTGGCTCAAGAGGTCAAATTCTGATGTTCACTTTAACTCTGCTATACAATGAAAACAATATACTACATGATAAGAGTTGTTGTGCGAGTAAATAGGGAAATTATATAAAATGTCTAATACACAATAACCACTTGATAACCATTTTCTTTTCCTATTGCCTGGAGTAGAAATGAGTTCAGGAAAAAAAATAAGAAACGAGTTCAGGTCCTCTGATTCCTGGCTGAATCCTGTTGCTTTGCTTAGGGTGGCATTGTGCCTTTGGAAGAGGACCATTAACCTTGAAATCCTAGCCTAGCTTATTGGCAAGTAATAGTTGTTTTTCCTGATGCGTATTGGAGTCCTGGGTTGACTATTATTCAGCCCTCTCTAAATAGAGGAGAAGGGCAGTTACTTTGGGGTTGAATTGCTCTGCTTTTTCTGAATATTGATGCAGCCGACATGAAAACATGAACCTCATCTTGCCTAGTTACAGTAAATGTGGCAGAGGGTGAATGCATCCAGCACCACATGCTTGTTATTAAATATTTGGAATGCAAGAAGAATGCACCAGGGAAGGCAGTTACTTGCCTTTCAAGCAGCTGGCCTGGGTTTAATGCCCAGTACCCCGTATGGTCTGAGACTACAAGGCCCTCTATTTCCTCCCACCCCCCACCACCAGGAGTGATCACTAAGTACAGAGCCAGGAGTAAGCCTTGAGCACTGGCCCCTAAACAAAAACCAAACAGAACTCTGCCCTTATATAGGTTTTGCATTTCTCTTGCTTTACCTCCCTCTTCTGGCAGACAATGAGAACTTAAAATGGACTGCACATTTATCAAAGTTTTTCCCAATAGTTATAACGCTAACTTGTCAAACTGTTACAGATATTTATGCACTATAGGCTACTATATATTTGACTTAGAAATGCTTCAAACTGTCACTGAGACTTGAACATTTGATATCACAAATTAAGTTAAATGGAACTTTCTCATCTGGAGAGTTTGGGATTAAATGATAGAGTGGCTGAAATTCAGGCATTTAGATTCTAATTAAGTAACTGAGACTTAACTTACATAACTTAGGTTTCATTTTAAGGATTTTATTTTCAGATATACAAAGTCCTTAACGTTGTATTTGGGAAATATTTTCTTTGGCTGTCACCTTCAGAATTACGTTCTTTTCTTATTTCTGTTGGTGATTTAGATTCTGCTGCATCTGTTACTGCCCCACCAGCCCCACCCCCGCCACCCCCTCCACCCCCTCCGCCACTTCCACCGCCTCCTCCCTCCGGACTCCACCAAAGTAAATCTGCTATTGACCTGATTAAAGAGAGAAAAGAGAAGAAAGCCAGTGCCGAAAAGATTTTGGTTAAGGACTCTCCAAAGAAACATGACATGCCAAATATGCTAGAGATCCTCAAAGATATGAACAGCGTGAAGCTTCGGTCAGTAAAAAGGTAAAAATAAATGTCATCTTTTTTTTTTTTAAATGTCATCACTTTTATATAAACTGCCATGTTCTGCGCCATAAGAACTTAGTTTTGTAACCTGATTACCACGAATAGTTACAATGCACAGCTGAATGAAGAGATGAAACATTTCCAGATGTGTGTTGTGTGTTGTGTTGTGTGTTTGTGTGTGTGTGTGTGTGTGTGTGTGTGTGTGTGTGTAAGAAAGAGAGAAAAGTGAGAGAGAGAGAATGAATGAGAATGGTTCTTGGAACTTATTTAGAAAAATGTGAGGGGAGAGGAAGAGAGTAATGCATATTCAAGAGGAAACAGGCTCCTCCAGAATAAAAATCCATAAGAAACATTGAGATAGGTGAGCGAGATACATGTTCAAGGGAGAACACTGACTTGAAGAGCCTCTATGTTTTTTTCTCATCCCCTGCTCTTGCCATTGCCACTGCATTCAGGCACTTCTCTTGTAGTAGTTTTTTATTTTTATTTTATTTTTTTTTGGTTTTTGGGTCATAACTGCAGCTCTCAGGGTTTACTCCTGGCAGGCTTGGGCAACCCTATGGGATACTGGGATTCGAACCACCGTCATTCTGCATGCAAGGCAAATGTCTTACCCCATGCTATCTCTGGCCTCCCTTCTCTTGTAGTTTTTATTGATATTCTCCATTCATTCAACAAAACCTGTGTCCAATGTACCTGCCTTGGCTGCTGTTAGGCTGGTGAAGAGTGGAGTCTTAATAAGTGTCCTGGCAGAAAGCATTATCAGGCTCTTGAAGTGAACTGAGTGGCTATTCACTGGGCACTTTGGTGCTTTTTTATTGAGTCCAGCTTGATTTTAGGATTTTCTAGAGTTAAATGCGGATGGATTTCGCACCATCCATACTCACCAGTGTGACTTTTAAGTACTGAAGACATATAAAAGCACCATCCCTGTAAGGGCCTGCTGGCATACTTAACTTGCAATTGGTTTCTGTTCACTTCTCTCAGGTCAGAACAAGAGATGAAGCCCAAACCTGTAGATGCTACTGATCCTGCTACTCTCATAGCAGAGGCTCTAAAAAAGAAGTTTGCTTATCGGTATCGAAGCGATAGTCACAGTGAAGTTGAAAAAGGAGTTACAAAGTCTGAATCAGAGGCCACTTCAGAAACAGTATTGGTGAGTATATGGTCAAACTTATTTCCTAGTGTAAACTGGAGTTTTACCCCATTGATGAGCAAAGACTTAAACAACTAAACGTGCAGCTATATCCTCTGCAGTAGAATCACAGGAAGTGGCATAGGATTAAGGCCCTATCTACAAGTTGTCCTAGGGGCTGGAGAGAGCACAGTGGAAGCCACTTGCTTTTGCTTGTGGCTGACCCAAGTTCAGTTCCATTTGGGTCCCTTAAATCATCAGGAATCATTTCCTGTGCACAGAGCCAATAGCTCCTGAGTACTACTTGGTGTAGCAAAAATCAAAAATGCTAAAATGAAAAAAAGTTTTTTTTTTTTTTTTTTTTGGTTTTTGGGCCACACCCAGTAACGCTCAGGGGTTACTCCTGGCTATGCGCTCAGAAGTTGCTCCTGGGGGCCGGTGAGGTGGCGCTAGAGGTAAGGTGTCTGCCTTGCAAGCGCTAGCCAAGGAAGGACTGAGGTTCGATCCCCCGGCGTCCCATATGGTCCCCCCAAACCAGGGGCGATTTCTGAGTGCTTAGCCAGGAGTAACCCCTGAGCATCAAACGGGTGGGGTCCAAAAAACCAAAAAAAAAAAAAAAAAGAAGAAGAAGAAAAAAAAGAAGTTGCTCCTGGCTTGGGGGACCATATGGGACACCGGGGGATCGAACCGCCGTCCGTCCAAGGCTAGCACAGGCAAGGCAGGCGCACCTTATCTTTAGCGCCACCACCCGGCCCCGAAAAAAAGTTTTGAGGTAGTAGAAGTTTGTTTGGAGATTTGAAACTTAGAAATGAGTACAAAATTAACTCATGGTTACTACTTAGCATCCAGCATTAAATATATTGATTTTTCCTTAGGGCACCTGTGAAAGTATTTTGAAGAGTGAAAGTTGACTTATGTGTCACATAAGGGAAACATAAGGGACACATAAGAGAGTGAGCATATTAGCATATTTCAGAGAAGTTCTTAATTAAGATTCATTTCTTTTCTGGGGGGGGTCACATTTATTTGACGCTCATGGGTCACTCTCCTGGCTATGCACTCAAAAATCACCCCTGGCTTTGGGGGACCATATGGGACCCCGGGGATCAAACCGTGGTCTGTCCTAGGCTAGCGCTTGCAAGGCAGATAGATGTCTTATCCCTAGCGCCACCTCTCCAGCCCCATATTCATTTCTTTTTATTCAACTTAATGTCATATGGATATATGCTTACCTTGTCTAAAGAAATTTTGACACCTTTTGACAGTGAGAAAATTTGGAGAATTTGTGGGAATTTCTGATTTAGAAAATCCTTTTTTCTGTCCTTTTTGTTCCTTTAATTTTCAAGTTTTTGTATTGCCCTGTTAGTGATGTATTTCCATTTTAAAAGCATCATGGCCTGAGAGGATAGTATAAAATTTGTGCTTAATTCATAAGCAATATCAAACTAAAGGGTCTTGCTAAAGTTGATTATAGCATTAGGAACTAATTTGGCTACTTCTTTTATTCTTTAGATTTTTTTTTTTTCTGTTTATTACTGCTATTATTTTTCCATTCCTAAAGGTTAATTTGTTGAATTGCATGCAAAGAGCAGTTGTTGGTATGAGTTCCCTCAGGGTTCTCAAATCTGTACCCCACCTTCGGAATTAGTGAACTCTGTCTCATTCAGTTGTTGATTTTCCCACCTAACTACTTGAATGTACCCAGCACATAGATCTGTAACAGGGAGGGACAGATCATTACTATCACATGTGCCAGTAACTTTTGTTTTGTTTGCTTCTTTTCTAGTTTGGGCCACACATGTTGAAGTCTACAGGAAAAATGAAGGCCTTAATTGAAAATGCATCAAATTCCTAACAGACAACAATGAGCTGAGAAGGACGCTGTTCAGCTGATGACTTGTTAGGTCTGAGTAGAAATCAACACTATTAGTAATACCTGACTTTAGTATTCAGTGGTCTCTTTAAATCTAATGAGAGGATTAAGCAAGAACAAAAACTATCTTTGTTCTTGTTTTTATGAGAAGGTCAGTTCTGAAGTTTCGTAAAGTGTATTCTGATATACAGCATGTTTTTTAATGCCATAGCTGGAGTGTTTAGCTTTCCAGTCTTAAAAACAATTATATAGGGTTCAGAACAAAGAAAGGAAGGACATTTATAGGTATGATTTTTAATTCTGAACACTAATTTATCTGTACAGATGTCTTTTATTCATATACTTGGATATAAAACCATCTGAAAATTTTAGAGGTGACGGCAATAAGAATACTTTGGTCATTTATTTTCAGTGATAATTTTGTCAATGATACTTTGGTATAACACAAGTTGTTGGAGTGAAGTCTTTGAGACTGGACTCTTTCTTGCCTTAAACGGAACATTTATCTGAGATTCTCTCTCACATTTTCTTGGAAATGTGAATAGGAACCAAAAAATGTTCACTGCTGAAGTTCAGTGTTACTTTAAAGGGAAGTCAAAACTATGAAAGCCTCTTCCACCCTAGTGCCATCCATTACTGAGCAAGAAATTGTATTTTTCAAATATGAATCAAATTGAATGAAAATATCTTAAAGTAAAAGCCAGAAGGTACCATCTTTTGGTTTCTTTTGCATAAATAGCATCATTCTGGGAATGTAATGGACTTAAATTTCACTATTGGTCAAATGTCAGCTTTTACATAGTGGATAGAGTTTCCCCCTAAGTTATCATAGGTCAGAATGCTGTTCTTTTGAATTACACGATGCAACATAAGCCTACGGTGTTATTAGAAAGTGAAGAACTGCCCTTTTATCTAGGGCTTTCGAGGAATTGGCTGGAAGTGATCATTTTAGGATACTTGTAAATCTTTATGATTTTTCTGTATTTCTGTTATTTTCAGAGGTAGTTAATGCCTGAATTCCCTACCATTAGCAGATATTTGGATTTATTATTTAAATCTAACTTAATAAGTTGTGCTACAGATACAGGAAGAGTAGATAGTCACTTTTAAGTTATTGAAAATATGTGCAATGTTCTAGATAGTTGCAAATATTAGTTGAAGTAATTTATGTGATTTGGTTTTCCAGTTTAAATTCCTCCCGTGGCTTAATTTTACACATGTTCTAAATATTTTATATGGTTTAAAACTGTCTTTTTAAAAATTTAGAAAATTCACCTGTTAACATATTTTGGTATTCTGAGCAACTGAGATCTGTATCAGTATTGGATCTTGGCCAGTGCGCCAATAAGGAAGTAACTGTTTTGAAATAAAGCAAACTTATTTTCCTTGGACCAAGATGCCTATTTTGTTGGTTTTCAATAATGGGTAAGATTCTTTTGTAGTGTCATATAGATATAGAATGATTTGCTGTATGCTTTTTCTTTAAGATAAATCATATCACTTCTCATTCACCTTTTCTCTTAAAGGAATTTCATCATTAAAACCGAAGAGCAGTTATTTGGTATGATTTTCCTCAGGATTTTCACGCCTATCTTCCTCTGGAATTGGTGGCATTTTTCCATCTGCTTCCCTACCTATCTCATTCAGCTTCTGCTTTTCCACCCAATAAAATACCTTAAACAAAAGATTTAAACACTACAATTTTATAGCTGAGGTTCAGAACAGTGTAACATTTTCTCTATATGATTCTGACTAGTTTAGGGACTCCTGCATTAGAATAGTGGATTTGGGAGTTAAAAATGATCCTGCTCAAAGAAAAAAAAAAAAAGAAATAAAAATGATCCTGGTCAAGTCACATCCTTTCTGATAATATTTTCATTTTTGGAGGAGTGGGGCTTTGGGGCTATATCCAGCAATAGTCAGGGTTTATTCCTGGCTCCGCACTCAGGAATCCCTTCTAGCATGGCTTGGGGACCATCTGGAATGCTGGGAGTTGAACCACACAGACTGTCTCTCCAGCCTCACATCTTTTCTGTTCCTAATGTAGGAGTAATGCTCAACTCAAAAAAATGATGATTGGGGCCGGGCGGTGGCGCTGGAGGTAAGGTGCCTGCCTTGCCTGCGCTAGCCTAGGACGGACCGCGGTTCGATCCCCCGGCGTCCCATATGGTCCCCCAAGAAGCCAGGAGCAACTTCTGAGCGCATAGCCAGGAGTAACCCCTGAGCGTCACAGGGTGTGGCCCAAAAACCAAAAAAAAAAAAAAATGATGAAGGGATTAAATAACAATTTTAGTTACTCGGGTCTTGGTTACTCCTGGCTCTGTATTCAGAAATTACTTCTGGAGTTGGAGCAATAACACAGTAGGTAGGGCATATGCTTTGCACACAGTCGACCCAGGTTCAATCCCTGGCATCCGAAATGGTCCCCCAAGAGTGCCAGGAGTGATTTCTGAGTGCAGAGCCAGGAACAACCCCTGAGCAATTGCCAGGTGTGGCCTCAAAACAAAAACAAAACAAAAAAAGGGGGGAAGGAATTATTCCTGGCGCTTAGGGGACCATATGGAATGCCAGGGATCTAACCTGGTTTGGCCTCATTCAAGGCAAATGACCTACCTGCTGTGTTATTGCTCCACATAATGCCAAGTTTGATTTGCAACTTCATATGAGCCCACAAATATCTCCGGGTGCAGCCCTAGAAGCTCTTAACAGCACCAGGATAGCCCCAGATATGTTTTTGGGTCACACCCGGCAGCGCACAGGGCCTACTCCTGCTACGCTCAGAAATCGCCCCTCCTCCCTGCAGGCTTGGGGGACCATATGGGATGCCAGGATTCGAACCACCGTCCTTCTGCATACAAGACAAACACCTTACCTCCATGCTATCTCTCCGGCCCCCAAAGCCCAGATATTTCTAACATTGCAGGACAGAGCAGTCAGTATCCTGCACTTGGAGCCTTGAACTGACTCACTGGTCGAGTTTCTTGAGAATTACCAGTGATTTTTGAGCTTCTCCCAAAGGTGTCAGTGTAAGTGGTAAACAAGACAACCTGAGGATACAATAACAGAATCCTCATGATACTTTGTCTATGTTTTCTGTGGGTTGGACTATTAAATAGAAATTTAAAGTTTACAGAGTTAATAAAAGGAATCTAGCTCTCCGGTAGCCCAGCAGAACAACTTGATATTTGGACAGGTTTTTTTTATGTGTGTGGTTTTTGGGTCACACCCGGCAGTGCTCAGGGGTTACTCCTGGCTCTGTGCTCAGAAATTGCTCCTGGCAGGTATGGGGGACCATATGGGACGCCGGGATTCGAACCGATGACCTTCTGCATGAAAGGCAAATGCCTTACCTCCATGCTATCTCTCCGGCCCCAATTTTTGGACAGTTTTAATCTCTGTCTTCAGTCACTGGCATCTTCTCTCTTTATCCTAGAGACTGAACAGTTTGAGCTTTCCCATGAAACCGATTCTTTTTTTTTTTTGCTTTTGGGTCACACCCGGCATCGCTTAGGGGTCACTCCTGGCTCTCCGCTCAGAAATTGCTCCTGGCAGGCTCAGGGGACCATGTGGGATGCTAGGATTCAAAACACCATCCTTCTGCATGCAAGGCAAACTCCCTAACCTCCATGCTATCTCTTCAGCCCTGAAACCTATTCTTTTTCAAAAATTTTAATTTGGGGCCGGCGAGGTGGCGCTAGAGGCAGGGTGTCTGCCTTGCAAACACTAGCCAAGGAAGGACCACGGTTCGATCCCCCAGCGTCCCATATGGTCCCCCTAAGCCAGAGGCAATTTCTGAGTGCTTAGGAGTAACCTGAGCATCAAACGGGTGTGGCCCCCAAAAAAAAACAAAAAAAATTTTTTTAGATTTATTTAGGGGCTGAAGAGATAGCATGTAGGTAGACCATTTGCCTTGCTTGCAGAAGGTCGGTGGTTCAAATCCGTCCATCCCATATGGTCCCCTGAGCTTGCCAGGAGCGATTTCTGAGCATAGAGCCAGGAGTAACCCCTGAGCGCTGACGGTGTGACCCAAAAACAAACAAACAAAAAATTAAAGAGCATGAAATACATTTGTTCCTAGGTAAGTAAGAGCAAGATTATTAAAAAAAGAATAATAATAATAATAATATAATAAAGGAAGGAAAAAAAGTATAGCAACAAGCAAATTTGTGAAAATTATTGTATTTCCAATGAAGTTCAATCATTGTCAGGTTTAGTAAGCTCTTGCTGTTAGCTGACATTCTCTTGTTTGTGAACATTAAGTGACTTCAGCTACATATTTTCTAAGTTGGTGTGTTTCTGTGAGGGGTGACACTATTGAACAAAAATGAAGTCACAGGGCTGCAAGTGTTGTGGTCGCACAGAAATTCAAAGCACTATTATCGATACTGTAGCTTTTCTGTGGGGTGTGTTTTTGGCTGCCAGATCTGAAAGTATGGAAAGCCTTATAGGTATGTGGGGTGGGGAGGGTGCCTACATTCACTCAAAAAAAAAAAAAAAAAAGTCCTGGTGATAGAAGTCCAAATACCAAAGATTGCCAGTTTTTAGATTCATGGCTGGTGTACTCATGTATTTTTATAGTTTGTAAATTTTTTTTTTTTTTTTTTGGTATTTGGGTTATACCCAGCAGTGCTCAGGGGTTACTCCTGGCTCTGTGCTCAAAAATTAATTGCTCCTGGCAGGCTTGGGGGACCATATGGGATACTGGGAATCAAACCTGGATCCGTCCCAGGTCGGCCACGTGCAAGGCAAACGGCCACTGCTGTGCTCTCTCTCCGGCCCCTGTAGCCATTTCTTAACATTTGGTTTTTTGCTTATAACTTTTCCTTTAGGACTAGAAAGCTAGTAGTGCAGGGCTTAAGGCCTTGCATGTGCAGACTTGTATCCAGTTCCTGGCACCATATGGGAGCATGGCCAGGTTTGGTTCCCAGTACTGCAGCCCACGGTGTCCCTGGCACTGTATCCTTGGACCCTCTTGGCATTGCTTGAGAAGCCCCCAACACAAAAAAGTTAAGAGTGCACTTGAACACCAGGGCCAGAGAGATTACAGCGGTAGGGTGTTTGCCTTGCACGCAGCCAATGCAGGAGGGACAGTGGTTTTTTTTTTTTTTTTTTTGGTTTTTGGGCCACACCCGGCAGTGCTCAGGGGTTACTCCTGGCTGTCTGCTCAGAAATAGCTCCTGGCAGGCACGGGGGACCATATGGGACACCGGGATTTGAACCAACCACCTTTGGTCCTGGATCGGCTGTTTGCAAGGCAAATGCCGCTGTGCTATCTCTCCGGGCCCGGGACAGTGGTTTTGAATTCCGGCAACCCATATGGTACCCTGTGTCTGCCAGGAGCAATTTCTGAGCACAGAGCCTGGAGTGACCCTTGAGCACCACTGGTGTGACCCCCCACCCCCCAAAAAAAGTGCACTTGGATACATGCTTCCTGCCGTCACTCAGTTGTGGTGCTTGCATACAAGTTTTGTCTGTAGGGTTCGTCAAGGATTATAAATTTGGTTGTGTTGCTTCCATTCTTCCCTCTATCGCAGCAATGACCTGGGAGGTTGGACACATCTGGCTGTGATACTTGTGCAGTTATTTGTGCTTGGACAAACTGTGCAGCTGGCAAACTGCTTATGGTACTGAGGTTCGAAGAAATCAGAATTGCCCATGAGGTACTTATCACATGTGGCAACACTTGTGATCAGATGCTTGAAAGGCAGGTGCTTTAAATCACAGTGGAATTGTGCTAGTTTTCAGGTTTGAACATGATTAGGGACTACCTGGTTTCTTCCAGAATTGTATTTGTTGGGCCAGAGTGGTGGTGCTATAGGTAAGCGCCTTGCAAGGTAGTGCCTTGCAAACACTAGCCTAGAACGGACTGCAGTTCGATCCCCCCAGAATCCCATATATTTCCCCAAGCCAGGAGTGATTTCTGAGCGCATAGCTGGGAGTAACCCCTGAGCGCCAACAGGTGTGGCCCAAAAACAACAGAATTTTATTTGTTGTACTCACTAGGTGTCAACACTTAATTGTGATTGCATACACCTGGTTGTAGGTGTTACAGGTCCCAAATTCCCAGGCTCCTGTGAATGCTCAACAAACATGGAAGCTAATTCTTGTTTCTTTATTCTTGTAAAGTTTGTATGCAGACATTCTTTATTGGTAATAATTTTATCACTTGAAAACAGCATAATATTAAGGATCCCCAAATCTTAGTTTTCCCTCTGATTTGTCTTTAGATGACATGAGCCTATTTGGGGCTTCATAAACCCTTTTAAAGATTTTCTAGTCCCCAGAGATTATAAAGCCTCCTTTCCATTAGGTTACATTAGAATATGATTTTAGATTTTCACAGGAAAGTGTTAAACTGCTATTGCTATTTTAGGGTAGTTCCTTTATCATTTTCTTTTTTTTTGGTTTTTTTTTTTTGGGCCACACCCGTTTGATGCTCAGGGGTTACTTCTGACTATGTGCTCAGAAATCGCCCCTGGCTTGGGGGGACCATATGGGACACCGGGGGATCGAACCGCGGTCCTTCCTTGGCTAGCGCTTGCAAGGCAGACACCTTACCTCTAGCGCCACCTTCCCGGCCCCTCCTTTATCATTTTCAAATCTGAAAACTAGCACAGTTCCACTAAAGACTTTCAATAACCAAAGCAATTCTGAAAAAGAAAAAGTAATGTTTTCCAACAATATTACAAAGTTACAGTAAGCCAAACACTATGGTACTGGGCTTGTACTTTAGTAATCATCTGAGGCTACAAGTTTGATCCTCTGGACTGTCTCACATTGCTCAGGCATTGCTATGACAAAAAAAAAAAGTAATCTTTGGCAAGCACAAGCATGCAAGCACTGCAAGGAAGTGTGTGTGACCCTCAGCAAGTGTCACAGAAGACTGCACATCCTAAGCACTGCATTGCAATAGAGAAGAGGAGATGAAAATAGTGTGGTATTGGAATAAAAACAGGCATAACTGGAACAGGGTAAACAGGGAGTGAGCTACACATATGTAAAAAAATAATTTACATCATAGAGAACCAAGAATATGCAATGAGGGAAGTATAATCTCTAAAGTAATACTGGAAAAACTTGACCAATATCTTATATCACATAGAATAATTCATTTAAAAATAGTTTGAGGCTTGAAGTGAGATCTGACAGTAGAAGAAAATAGCCAGGGGCCTGAGTGATAGCACAGCCGTAGGGTGTTTGCCTTGCACAAAGTCAACCCCAAACAGTTCGATCCCCTAGCATTCCATATGGTCCCCAGAGCCTGCCAGGAGTGATTTCTGAGTGGAGTAACCCGTGAGCGACGCCAGGTGTGACCCACCACACCACCCCCTCAAAAAAGAGAAATAGCTGATAAGATTTTTCACATCATCACCAAATGTCTGTGGATTAAACCCCAGGAGCAACAGACTATTTTTTTTTTTTTTTTTTTTTTTTTTTTTTTTTTGGTTTTTGGGCCACACCCGGTGACGCTCAGGGGTTACTCCTGGCTATGCGCTCAGAAGTCGCTCCTGGCTTGGGGGACCATATGGGGCGCCGGGGGATCGAACCGCGGTCCGTCTCCTAGGCTAGCGCAGGTAAGGCAGGCACCTTACCTCGAGCGCCACCGCCCGGCCCCGCAACAGACTATTTTAAAAACAAAATTAAAAGTAGCATTTTTGGGCAAAGATATTTGCAAATCATAGATCAACAAAAACCAAACATTTTGATTTTTAAAATGGGCAGAGGATTTTTTTTTTATACTCTTCAATTTTTAGTATTCCAAAGCTCTCCCAGAATCTATAGACATTTTCTTTGCTTGTTTTGAGCACCCTGTGTTGCTCAGGGGTTACTCCTGGCTTTGCACTCAGAAGTCGCTTCTGGCAGGCATGGGGGACCATATAGGATGCCAGGGATCAAATCTGGGTCTGTCCTGGGTTGTCTGCATGCAAGGCAAATGTCCTACTGCTGTGTTATCGCTCTGGCCCTATAGACATCATTTTGTAAAAATTCCTTTAATACAAGCATGATACAACGAAGTAGATTTTGTTTTGGTCAATGTCCTTTCCTATTTTTCTTTCCCCTTTTCCTAAGGGCCCTCAAGTACTACTCAAAGTATTGCTGTATTAATTTTGATATATATAAAAGTACATGCAGACATGCATATCATATGCATATGTAAAGCTAGAGTGATAGCATAGTAATTCCTGGCATCCTTATGTTTCACAAAGCACTTCAGGAGTGATTCCTCAGAGCAGAGTCAAGAATAATCTGAGCACCACTGGCGTGGTTAGAAAGAAAAAGATTCGGGCTTGAGTGATAACACAAGGTAGGGCGTTTGACTTGCACGCAGACGAACCAGGACAGATGGTGGTTCGAATTCCGGCATCCCATATGGTTCCCCATGCCTGCCAGGAGTGAATTCTGAGCACAAAGTCAGGAGTAACCCTGCCGGGTGTGACCCAAAAACTAAAAAGAGATTGACAAAACTCCAAAACATACACCTGCATATAAACCTTCAGACACATGCTTTTATGAGTACACCTGCAAAGAAGTATACTGAAAAGAGTTGCTTGTGTCTTGTCTTTATTGTACTCACTTTCATCCTTTGGTCCTCACTCACTTCCTGGAAAGCTTGGCAAAAAAAGCTTTTTGAACAACTCATTTTTCCCAACTGTTTTCCAAATGGTCCATAAAAATGAGCAGGGGATCTGAATAGACACTTCTCCAAGAAGACAACACAGATGTGCACTGATTTAGTCATTTAAGAAGGACACACTACAGAGAAGCACAAAGAACTGTCATTATTCCCACCTTGAGGACAGTGATTTTCAAAGAAAGGCCAATGGAGTGTGAAAATGAGATGATCGTTGGAGTAGCAAACAACTTAAGAGACTGGATAAGAGCAGAAGTACGCAATCGAGCACAGGATGACTCAACTAAGACAAGGAGATATTGACTCATCTATGGCATGTGCCAAATCAGCTGATCTGGTGAAGCAACTGCTGGCAGAGACTAGTAAAGTCAGGAAAGAAGGACCCCTGGCCCCAAGCATTACATATCAGCAGGTGTCTCATATCCCTGAGAGATGAATGCACAAGGCAACTCTTAATGCCTTGCTTAGAATCCATGCTCACCAAGTAACCAGATTGATTAGAATCTGGTTGCCCAAAACTTTCCTACAGGGAGAGAATGATTGAGTTCTATCTCACTGGAAATTAAAAAATGTTGAAATGTTATTATGCTTGCCTTGAGATGCTTTTGTTCTTGTTCTGAGATTCTCCCATCCCAGCATTTTTGAAGAGGTTTATTTTTTTGAGTCACAGTGATGCAGCTCAGAAGGTTATTTTTTTTTCTTTTTGGTTTTTGGGTCACACCCGGCAGTGCTCAGGTGTTACTCCTGGCTCCATGCTCAGAAATTGCTCCTGGCAGGCACGGGGGAGCATATGGGATGCCGGGATTTGAACCAATGACCTTCTGCATGAAAGGCAAACGCCTTACCTCCATGCTATCTCTCTGGCCCTGACAGTATTAAAAAATATTTAAGTCCCATGAATTCCAAACATAGAATAGCAAAGCCAGTAGGGCATTTGTTTTACATGCGGTGGACCAGTTCGATCCCTGGCATCCTATGTGGTTCTCCAACCTACTAGGAATACTTTCTGAGAATAGAGCTAAGAGTAACCAGGGTATGGCCCCAAACCACCACCACCCAAAAAATTAAGTATTACTGCTGATACTGTGGCTTTGGAGAGGGGGGATGTTTTCAGCTGGAGGGCTTTCTGAAGTATGAGGTATGTGTGTGTGGTGCTAGATTGGTGTCTCTGCTGAGAGCTGTAGATGAGTGGTGAAGCAGGACCATTCATTGGCAGTGATGGTGAGTAGAAGGTGCAGTAGGCAGGGCTTTGGCAGGATGGGCACTTAGTCTGCCTCTCCTCAGATTTCTAGCCTTCAGCTGTGTGGCCAGTGTAATTTTTTACAGCTTGGTTTACATTTCTTTCACAAATATATCAAGTCTCTGGAGTTGGCCAAATGCTGTGGGCTGTTGTGTTTGTGGGTGTGGTTCCCTACCTTCAGATTTCTGTACCCAAGATGGTCCTCACTAGCCACATGTGTATTGGGTGGGTACAGTTGAAATTAGTGCACACTGTGATGTCTGTAAGTATAAGCAATACCACCAAAAACTTAAGAGTCAAAGAATAAAACAACTTAATAATTATTTTTACAATGAACACTCTGACACTGGATATGACACTGGAGTCATATCTCAATAGGACACAACTTTCCTATGCAAGTGGTATTTCAGGACTGTAATAACTGAACTTGGGAAGACACAGGAGAGGTCCAAGGATACCTTTTTTTTTTTTTTTTTTTTTTTTTTTGGTTTTTGGGTCACACCTGGCAGTGCTCAGGGGTTATTCCTGGCTCCAGGCTCAGAAATTGCTCCTGGCAGGCACAGGGGACCATATGGGGCGCCGGGATTCGAACCGATGACCTCCTGCATGAAAGGCAAACGCCTTACCTCCATGCTATCTCTCCGGCCCCCTAAGGATACCTTTTGTACATGAATCAATCAAGCAGAATTAAGCAACCATTATCATCTTACTTAAAAAGGTCACCAGTGACCAGTATTTTTTCCTTGGTTTTTGAACCACACAAGGTGATACTCAAGGGTTACTCCTGGCTCTGTGCTCAGGAATTACTACTGTTGGAATTTGGGGTACCATGTGGAATGCTGGGGATCAAATGTCCTACCCAATATACTACCACTTTGGCCTCATGACCAATATTTTCTTTTTTTTCTTTTTCTTTTTTTTTTTGGTTTTTGGACCACACCCAGTAACGCTCAGGGGTTACTCCTGGCTATGTGCTCAGAAGTTGCTCCTGGCTTGGGGGACCATATGGGACACCGGGGGATCGAACCGCGGTCCTTCCAAGGCTAGCACAGGCAAGGCAGGCACCTTACCTTTAGCGCCACCGCCCAGCCCCATGACCAATATTTTCAAGATGTGATGTCTAATACTGATCCCCCTATGGAGACAAAAAGCAGAGTCCAGAAGTCCGAGCTCAATGTGGACCTAGAGATTAGCAGTCAGGACTGAACAAGCCCTAGACCTCCATTTGCTCATCTGGCGGCACCAGAGAACTGTAGATTTTGCCAAAGAATTCTGCATGCTTAACAGCTCTACCTGAATAACATCTGATGAACGAATGAGCTAAGAAGTTTAATTTTTGATTTCAATTAAGTAAGTTAGCATTATGATGTCCACATGATTAAGGAGCAGGGTAAATGCCAAAGATAAAAATGTGAAAAGATGGATTTTTATTCATCAAAAGTTAACAGCAACAGGCACATTAAAATGAGTATGGCAAAGCCTGACAAATGGCTTTACACTCAAGCTTTCTCCCAAGAAATGGCTGTTGCAACAAACTGTAAACATAATTAATAAACAGTCTTTTACAGCAACAAGAGAAATACAATTGAACTAAAAAGAAAGCACCGGTTTCTCTCAAAACTAGATTACAGTTGTGCTTACTATACATAAAACAAATTATAAAAGTGGAATGTTTGAAGTTTAAAATCTTTAGATTTTTTTTTCCTAAAAAAATCTGTTCACATCAAAAAGCCCATCAAAGGGTAACATTTCAGCAAAGGGAGGGACAAGAAAACAATGCACTTTTTTTTTTTCAAATCAAAACAAGAAGTTTGGTCACTTAGCTTTGTGCATAGTTTAAGGCAACTGGAGCGATCTGTTACAGCTTACCTACCTTCCCCTCCCCAGAGTGGCTGTTCGTGACATCACATTCGAAAACAATAAATAAAACTTTACATTTCAGATCCTTTCCTAGGAGGATAAATAGAAGAACACATGCACGGCCACCCATGCGCCAGCATGCATGCAAACACACATTCACACATCCACACAACATACCTCGCACTCACTGCCGCAAAGGGGCCGCCCTAGGCCCCTTGCTGTCTGTGAAGGACACCCTTCCCCATCCCGCTTTGTTTCAGATTGGCAAATACCCTGAGCTGATTATGGTGTGTTAAAACATTCCACCTTTTCTTGCATGTGCAGGTCAAGTGTACGGTAGTGAAAACAACATGCAATGTCTTCACGGCAGAATCATAATACAGCTAGGACACTGATGATATTCTTCCCCCTCCCGCCTGGAAATGAACAGTTTTTAAAAATTGCATTGCCAAAAACACTGGAGTGAAAGCTCGGCGGGACTCTGTGATGATCACTGTTCAGGTTCCAGTGCACAAGAAGAAAACTATAGCAAAGGGGAGGCTTTGGTGGCATCCAAAGAAGAGGAAAGACAAACTCCGGGAAAGAGCTGCAGTTGAAAAGTGAGATCTTTACATTTCTCAGTGGTTCCTTCACAATCATGCTCCAAGGCTAATTGAGAATCAAGATTTCAGAGTTGATTTGTAAACATTGGGTCTTGCCGGAGGCAGCAGAGGCTGGGCACTTCACATTTCGGTTTTCTCAGAGAGAACTTAGTGGAAGGTACAGAGAGACGTGGCTGCATCAGACTGGTTAAATCCCAAGAGATTTCTGCTGAGTTCAAGTTTCATGGTTTGAAGAGTAAATGCTTTGAGGAATACGTGGCACATAAGAAGTCTTTGCTCACTCCTTTCCATTCTCTTCTGCTGGGGCTTGCACATTCAAGGTTTCACACAAAAGCCAAGCACGTATTGCTTGTGTGTCCGGGTCTTGACGTTTTTCAAGTGAGTTCCAACACTCTGACAGTGTATCTTGGAAAGAAGCAATGTTGGCTTCATTCACCTGAAAACCTCGGCAGCCCAGACTGAAGTTCTGTCACTTTAAGACCCCATTTCACATTTCTAGAAACCGACTAACTCAGGGTTATGATGATCTATTTTCCTGAGGTAATAACTGTGAATTCAATGCAAAAGCAGCATCAGTGTCCTCCCGGCCTCGCTGTTCTCTCTGGAGTCCCTTCCAACTGGCTTTGTTCAGCCCCACATGCCCGAGCATTGTTTGGGACAGCCTGGTGTTGGAAAATCGAGCCCACTCTGTGAACAAAGGCTCCACTAGGTAAGTCATAAAACCTCGAGGAATAAGAGGGAAAAAGTATTAGCACCTGCTCTGAACATTTCAGACAGTCAGTATTTATCCTCTCTAGGCCTATAGTATTTTATTACTGCCCGAATCATTTTACTCCTCAGAATAGTCTCTAAAGTGTGTGTGTGTGTGTGTGTGTGTGTGTGTGTGTGTGTGTGTGTGTGTGTGAGAGAGAGAGAGAGAGAGAGAGAGAGAGAGATAGTTCATCTCTCTCTCCCTCTCTCCCTCCCCCCATGCAAAATTTTCTCTCAAAAGAATCTAAGTAACTAGAAGGTACTTTAGGCCAGCCTGCAAAGCTGTTGTAAAGAAAGCCTTACTGTAGAATGAGACTCACAGCCAGTAGAATAGACTTGACATGAACCCTTAATGTTTGGGCAGTTACTTAATGACAAAGGAACTCAGTGCAAGAAGTGACACAAGGAGAGTCACTAAACAAGCGGTAGTATGAGGACAGGTTAACCACATTAAAAAGATGAAATTAGACCTCTCGCTATCAAACGTGCTTCTATAAAATACAGTGACGGAAACACAGGCAGGTCTCCGGAAGATAATGACTTCAATAAGATGACTTCATCGATAAAGATGAAAAAAGCAGAAATAAATAAATGTAACTGCATCAAACTAAGAGACTTCTGTACTGCAAGAGTGAGGCCTAAAAAGAGCCTATTGAGAAAGTGTTTGTGTATCACACATCAAAGGGCCAGTGTCCAAGATGTATAAATTATTCTCAAAGCTCATCGATATCAAAATGACTCCATCAAAAAATGGGGAGATGAGCAGACAGTTCCTCAAAGATGACAAAAATGGCCAGTGGCTTATGAAAAAATGTACATCATCACCAATTATCAAGTAAAACCCAAGTCAAAATAATGAGTTATCAACTCATTAGTAAGAAGGACAAAGTCCAAAAAACAGTAAGTACTCCAGGAAATTCAGCAGAAAGGGAACTGTTAGATACTGCTGATTGGACTATTCTTGGTTCAGCTTCTTTGGAGAATAGTTTGGAAAACTAAAAAATTGAGACTGAGCTTTCAAATGACCCTGCAATTCCACTCCTAAGTATATACTCCCCAAGCAGAAGAACATTTCTATGAAAGAGAATACACACATGTATGTAATGAAGTACTATTTACATTAGTCAAGATCTGATAACAGCCCAAATATCCAACAACAATGGATAAAGAAATCGAATACTCTGAGATGAAATGAAATACAGCTATGTGCTATTGGAATAATGAAATCTTGTAGTTTGCTACAACATGATCATGGATATGCTGAGTGAGTGAATGAGTCAGAAAGATAAAGACAAACACTAAATGGTCTTGCTCATATGTTGAGGATAAAGAAGCCAAAGTGGGATCGATGGAAATAACCACAAAAATAGAACTGTGTGGGGCCCGTGGTGAACCTGGGAGGGACCCATTTTAATCCACCAAATCCCATATGGTCCTCGAGCCTGCCAGAAGTAACCCCTGAGTGCAGCTGGGTATGGACTAAAAAAATAAAACAAAACAAAAAACAAACAAAAGGAATAGAATTGTGATGGATGTGATGGGAGAGTTCTGGGAAAGGAATAGGAAGGGAGGGTTCTGAGATAAGGGTGGATGAATCCTGGTACTGTGGTATTAGAGTGTAACAATACTAAGGTATGAGATAATATTGGTGACATTGTAAAAGTTAATAAAAAATTACAACCTTATTGGTGGTATTTATTATAAAAATAAAAATGACAGTATCAAAAGTAAGTGACAAGTATTTTCCACTAAGGCCAATAATGTATTCTTACTATTCTAAAACAGAAAGTTACTATTACTAATTCTATAAAATTATTTTTGATGCCCTATAATGAAATTAGAAAATTAAAATTAAAGAAAGAGAAAGTTAAGGGTAAAATTCCTTAAATTAGTAAAAATAGAAAGGAGCATAATGTTATTATTTTGTCCCCCCTTTTTGATTTTTAGGCCACACCCTGCAGCACTCAAGGCTTACTCCCGATGCTGTGCTCATAAATTATTCCTGTAGGCTTAGGAGACCAGATGGGATGCCAGGGACCGAACCTGGGTCAACCATGTGCAAGGCAAGGCAAATGTTCTACACATTGTGCTATCACTCTAGACCCCATGTTAATATTTTGTGTTTTAAATGTTTATCTTTCCTATGTCCTACAGATTTATCATTGATATCTTTTTCTAATTATGAATTTATCATTGTGTATATCTCTTCAAATTAAAATAAACAACATTTCCCTAATAACTTGCTTTTAATTTTATATATATTTACCTATCTGGATGTTGGCAATAGATTCATTGTGACGATCACAAAGTGGACTCACACCCAAATGATATTTTTTTTCAATATCTCCTGGAAATTAAAAATGAGAATTACTCATGTGGAACATTCCTACTTGGTTAAATGAACAAAGCTCTCTCCAAACTATATATTACTTAGTAAAAAAACAACAACAAACTTTACAGGTACAGTTACAGCTGCCCAGCTAATAATTTATTTTATTTATTTGCATTGGGGGGTGGGGGAGCAATACCTACCAGTGCTCACAGACCACTACTGGTGGTGTCTGGAGGAACATATGTGATACTGGGATTTAGACAAGGCCAGATGCATGCAAGTTAACACCTTACCTGTGAACTATCTCTCTAGCCCAGGGGTCTCAAACTCTCAGCCCGCGGGCCATTTGCAGCCCTCTGTACAACATTTTGTGGCCCTGCCCTAGAGGAATCTTTTTTTGTTTTGCTTTGTTTTAGTTGTTTGGGTCACACCCCCACTGTTCAAGGCTTACTACTGACTTTGCACTCAAGGATCACCCCGACTTTACCTCCTGTGGCCCCCAGGTAAATTGAGTTTGAGACCCCTGCTCTAGCCCCTGATAACCTATTTTATTTATTTTGAGAGCCACACCCAATGGTGCTCAGGGCTTATTCCTGGCTCTGTGCTCAGGGATCACTCCTGGTGGGGATCAGGGGACCATACTGGGTATAGGGGTTTGCAGCATACAAAGCAAAAACCCTACCAGCTATATTAGTTTTCTGACCCTCTAACAAACCATTTTAAATGAAGGAGGAAAATTTTTATTTGTTTGATTTTTGTTTTGGCCACACCCAGCAATGCTCATGAGTTACTCCTGTCACTGCACTTAAGAATTACTGCTGGCAGGCTGAGAGGATAGACTTGAGATATGGGATGCTGAGGATCAAACCTGGATTGGCTATGTACAAGGCAAATGCCTTACCTACTAACCTATAGCTCCATACATAAGGAATTTTTTTGTGTTTTGGCCACACCGAGCAGCACTCAGAATTTACTCCTGACTCGGTGCTAAGAAATCACTCCTGGCAGGCTCAGGTGGTGGTGGTGGTGGTGGTGGTGGTGTGCATATGAGATGCCAGACATCGAGCCCAGGTAGGCCGTATGCAAGGCAAACACCATACCTGCTGTGCTATAGCTCTGGCCCCTGGAGGAAATTTTTTTTAATAGGTGTATCTAGTCTATATTTCTGTCAGCATTTTACTTATTAACTTATTTTAAAAACATTTTTTGGGGGGCCCGGAGAAATAGCACAGCGGCGTTTGCCTTGCAAGCAGCTGATCCAGGACCTAAGGTGGTTGGTTCGAATCCCGGTATCCCATATGGTCCCCCATGCCTGCCAGCAGACAGCCAGGAGTAACCCCTGAGCACTGCTGGGTGTGGCCCAAAAACCAAAAAAAAAATTTGGGGGGGGGGGGACACATACTTAATGGTGCTCAGGTTTTATTTTTGGCTTTATCTCAGGGATTACTCCTGAAAGGCCTCTGGTATACCAGGGATCAAACCTGGATAGGCCCCATGTAAGACTCCAGTCCTCTGTCAGCATTTTAATTTAAAGCATTATTTCTGGGGCTGGAGAGATAGCATAGCAGTAAGTGTTTGCCTTGCACGTGGTTGACCTGGATTGGACCTAGGTTCGATTCCCAGCACCCTATCTGGCCTCCCAAGCCTGCCAGGAGCGACTTCTGAGCACAGAGCCAGGAGTAACCCCTGAGCACTGCTGAGTGTGGCCCAAAAACAAAAACAAATTTAAAACATTATTTCTGAAAGAAGATTCATGAAAGGAAGATCCTTAAATCCTACCTTAAAATCCCTTGGAAGCAAAAATATACAAATGATAAAAGACAGTATACAAAAATACTGAGAGGGGCTGGAGCAATAGCACAGGGTGTTTGTCTTGCATGCGGCTGACCTGGAATGGACCGGGGTTCATCCCTGGTATCTCATATGGTTCTCCAAGTCTACCAGGGGCAATATCTGAGCGCAGAGCCAGGAGTAACCCCTGAGTGTGGCAGGGTGTGGCCCCAAAACACACAAAAAATTGAGAGAACTAGTCAGCTATACTAAAAATAAAACTAGATTGTTTTCTTATCCTGTACAGTACACAAACAAACCCACTAGGCTTTGTGCTCAGGGCTTATTCCTGGTGGTGCCATGGGGTGGCGGTGAGGAGAAGAGTCATAAGACGTATTGTCATCCAACCTGGGTTGGCCATATGCAAGGCAAAACCCTACCTGCTGTACTATCTCTGGATCCCCATTAAATACTTAAAGGTATTACATACTAAAACAGACTATATATATGATATATAAAATACATATAAAAAGTTGTAAGTTTCTTGACATCAACCTGTTATTCTTTTATATATGACACCAGAAGCAGAGATAACAACAAATGTGGAGCCACAATAGATTAAAAACCTTCAGCATTGAAAAGTAAGAAAAGAAAAAGAAAAAAATAGAAAAACCTGAGAAATAGTATAGGGGTTAAGCTGTCCTCAGTTTGATCCCAGAACCATATGTGGTCTCAAAATACTATAGGGGGTCACTTCTTCTGAGCACAGAACCAGGAGAAAGCCATATGTCCTCCAAAACAAAGGAAAACAAAAATAGAAAAAACAAATCTAGCAAATGAGAGAAAATATCTGCATATCTGCCAACCATATAACTTGATAAAGGATTAATATTCAAAATATACAAAAAGGACCTCAGACAACTCAATATCCCCCCCAAAAGAAAAATGGCAGATATGAACAATACATTTTTTTTTAAAAAAAATATGGCCAACAAAAGGTGCTTATCATCACTATTTGGAGAAATGTAAATCTGAACCACACACCATACTTGTAGAATGGTTATTAATGTGATCTATATACAACATTTATTTAATTATAAAAAGAATCTTGCCATCACGGACAACAAAAATGGACTGTAAGAGAATTATACCAAGTAAAAGAGATCTGTCAGGAAAAGAGGAGAGATGTTGGGGCTAATACAGCAGGAAAGGAACTTGCCTTGCATGCAGCACACCTGGGTCTGATCCCAGCAACCCAGATGTCCTCCAAGCTTGCCAGGACTGACTCCTAGCAGTAGAGCCAGGAGGAACCCCTGAGGATTGCTGGGTGTGGGCCTCCAAAAAAAAAAAAAAAACAAAAAAAAACCCCCCCAAAAAAACAAAGACAGATGCTCTGATATATGTAAACAATAAAAACAAAATTGAGCTTATAAATACAGATGAGCTGCAGGCCAACAGTAAATGCCAATAGCACAGGATGAAGAGTGAATAAAAAATGATTGAAGGTGGCTAAAATGTACAAACTTCCACTTATGTATCAGGATGTAATGTTTGGCATGGTTAATAGCTATTTTTATGATATCATAATTTAAATATTGCTGAGTAAATCTTAAAAGTTTTCCTCATAGAAATAAAAACCCTAACTCTTGGAGCTGAATAGTATATAGGCTTTTGCCATGCATGCAGCTGACCCATGTTTGTTACAAACACCATCCCTGAGCACTGCCAGGAATCACTCCTGAGAAAAGAGCCAAGAATAGGCTTTGAGCATTGACCAATGAGACCCAAATCACCAATCCCCCTAAAAGTTTGCAACTTTTTGTGATTATTTATGTTAACTAGACGTACTGTGGTAACAACTTTCTAATGTACAAATAAATCTCTGCTACAAATTGGAAACTAATGCTATATATATAGTATATCTCTATAAAATGTCATACTCTACCACAACAAAAATAGATCAAGCTCAGGGTAATTCTTATCCTCTTCTGTCTACTCATAAATGTATGAATATAGCTGATCATTTCAAAAAAGAATAACTAATCTTAAAAACAGATGATCAATTTGTATATTGCGGTTATAGGCAGATCTGTAAAATGTCACCCAAAGATCAAACATTACTTAAAAGCATCTAACTTTGCTTCCCCTCATCCTGTCACTTACCTTGATGGAAGAATTCCTCTGTTACTTTTTCACTCCACTGCTTGCTTAATTCCCAGGTCCGACATGGGTTACAAATATCTGCACATTTCAAAGCCATCTAATGAGGAAAATATTGAAATTGTATTGAGGAAAAAAGTAAAATCTCAATTGCACTAAATTTTTAAATATTCATAGTAGTGTCAACAAAAAAAAACATTGCTTAAAAAAGGAAAAACAGGGGCCGAAGTGGTGGCACAGAGTGGTAAGGTGTCTTCCTTGCCTAGCGTAGGACGGACAGCAGTTCAATCCCCCAGTGTCCCATGGTCCCCCAAGCCAGGAGTGATTTCTGAGCACATAGCCAGAAGTAATCCCTGAGTATCACAGGGTGTGGCTCAAAAAAAAAAAAACAAAAACGAAAGACAAAAGAAAGAAAAAGCAGTAACAGAAATTCACCGCTTCTTATATTCTTTTCTTTTTTTTTCCTTATATTTATTTTATAATGCTACTAGTTGACCAAAAACATCTACAGAAATACTAACGAAGTTTTACCACTCCTCCTAGAATAAATGTGCTTGAGAATATCAAAACATCAGGTACACAACATGGGGCAGTCTAACACAAAACCACCGTTCTTTTCTTTCTTTTCTTTTCTTTTTTTTTGGCTTTTGGGCCACACCCGGCGTTGCTCAGGGGTTACTCCTGGCTGTCTGCTCAGAAATAGCTCCTGGCAGGCACGGGGGACCATATGGGACACCGGGATTCGAACCAACCACCTTTGGTCCTGGATCAGCTGCTTGGCAAGGCAAACGCTGCTGTGCTATCTCTCCGGGCCCTCACAGTTCTTTTCTTTCTCATCCTTTTCTTCACCTTCTCCTTCTCTCTCTTCCTCTCCACTCTACCCCACCTCTCTCATTCTAACTAAAACCACTGTTCTTTTTCTTTCTTTCATCCTCTAATCCAGTGGTCCTCAAACTATGGCCCATGGGCCACATATTGTATTTGTTCCCGTTTTGTTTCTTCACTTACAAAATAAGATATATGACGTGTGCATAGGAATTTGTTCATAGTTTTTCTTCTCTCTCTCTCTCTCTCTCTCTCTCTCTCTCTCTCTCTCTCTCTCTCTCTCTCTCTCTCTCTCTCTCTCTCCCTCCCTCCCCCCCCCTCTCTCCACACACTTCTTTCAATTCTTTCATTCCCACCCCCATCTTTGTATTTGGGTCACACCTATTGGTCTTAGGGCTTATGAGATCACTCCTGGCAGTGCTCAGATGACCAAATAGATTGCTAGATATTGAACCTGGCCATGTACAAAGCAAGCCCCTACCTATTACTGTAGTATCTATCACTCTGGCCTCAGTTCTGTATTTTGTTTTTAGCAGTAAGGCCTTGTGAAAAACAAAACACTGCAGCCTGAGCGATAGCACAGTGAGTAGGGCATTGGCCTTGCAAGCAAGCAGCCATCCTGGGTTCATTCCCAGCACTCCATACGTTCCCCCAAGTCTGTCAGGAGTGATTTCTGAATGCAGAGCCAGGAGTAATCCAGGAGCATTGTATTTGGCCCAGAAACCAAAACAGGCAATAACAACAACAACAACAACAACAAAAATGCTGGGGTTGGAGTTATAGTACAGGTGTGCCTTCCACACAGTCAACCTGGGTTTGAATCGCACATTCCATTTCTTGAGCCCACCAGGAGTGACCTTGAAAGAAGAAGAGCCAGGAGTAAGCCCTGAATACTGCCAGTTTGGCCTCCCAAACAAAAACAAACAAAAACAGGTGCTTGATAATTGGCATTCTAATCACATAAATATGACTTCCTGTCAGAAAACTGGAGTCTGAAAAACAAAACTGAAGGTGCTTCCTAGACTTACCAGTGATTGACTCTATAAAATGTTTTACTGAAGAAAAGGAAATGGCATGTCTTTTCCTTTAACTCCTTTTAAAATTACATGAGAATATTTTTTTTAGACGTTTTTTGTTTTTGGGCCACACCTTGTGATACTCAGGAGTTACTCTTGACTATGCACTCAGAAATCAATCCTGGCTCAGGGGACCATATGGGATGCTGGGGGATGGAACCTCGGTCCATTGTAGGTTAGCATGTGCAAGGCAAACAGCCTACCACTTGTGCCACCGCTCCATCCCCTACATAAGAATATTTTAAGTTTATATGAATAGTCCTAAGATTCCCACTAGATATAGACCTTATTTTACCTGTAAAACCAAATGCCGGTGTCTGGCATCGTCCAGGTGTAAATCACCTCTATCTAAATGGGTTCGAAACAATGCTAGATACTCATTTTGGCGACTGATATCTGTGGCTAATATCAAAGCACCGATCTGAGTCTCCATTTGTTTCCTGGAATGAGAAAATACAAGATCTTCAATAAATTGCTACTTCTTTATTTTTTTTTTAATTTTGACTAAAAAAAACAAATGTATGGAAAAGTCTAATAATAGATTACAGTGAACTATTTTTGATATACTGAATCATTCACATTTGAAGCATTAATTCAAATATTTTAGATTATCTGCATATTGTGTTATTTTATTTTTTTCTCTTAAACTAAAGGTTCAGGAAGTTTTTTAGTCTTAAGATATTCAGATTGCCAAGAAATAAAGTAACTTGTTAACCAGGCATCAAATATAAATTTTCAAGAACACATAAAAGAAAAACCAACTATAAGGCTGGAGAGATAGCATGGAGGCAGCACATTTGCCTTGCATGCAGAAGGACTTTGGTTCAAATCCCAGCATCCCATATGGTCCCCCAAGCCTGCCAGGAGTGATTTCTCAGCGTAGGGTCAGGAGTAACTGCTGAGCGCTGCTGGGTGTGACCCAAAAACCAAAACCAAAAATCAAAAATACCAAAAAAAAAAAAAAAAAAAAAAAAAAAGACTATATGGGGCCGGAGAGATAGCATGGAGGTAAGGCGTTTGCCTTGCATGCAGAAGGACGGTAGTTCAAATCCCGGCATCCTATATGGTCCCCTGTGCCTGCCAGGAGCGATTTCTGATCTTAAAGCCAGGAGTAACCCCTGAGCGCTGCCAGTTGTGACCCAAAAACAAAACAAAACAAAACAAAAAGACTATAAACAAATAGGGTTTGCTAGAGACCATCAATGTGCAAACATTTTTCAAAAGAGTGCTTTATCTTGACAATCAAGGTAGAATTATTTGCTTAAACATAAAAATTCAGGGGCCAAAGTGATAGCACAGCAGTAAGGCATTTGCCTTGCACGCGACCAACACAGGACGGATGGATGGTGGTTTGAATCCCAGCATTCTAGAGCCTGCCAGGAGCAACTTCTGAATGCAGAACCAGAAGTAGCATCACTGGGTGTGACCCAAAAACAAAAAACAAACACAATTTTTTTTCATTAGGGCTATGGAGACAGCTCAAGAATTCGTATGAGAGTCCGAGTTGGATCCCTACCACCACACTGCCCTCTGCTCTCCTGCACACCTGTGGATAACCATGATTGCCCACAAACATAGAGCATCAGACCCTCAGTGCTGAGCATCCCAGGGAATGGCGGGCGATAAGCTCCTCAAGCATCACTGGCTATGGCTAATAGCAAGTAACAGGCATGTAGGGGCTAGAGAGATGACAGTAGGGTGAGAGGTTAAGATGCTTGCTTTGCACTTGACCAACTGGGGTTCAACCCTCAGCAAGTCATAAGGACACCTGAGCCCCACCAGGAGGTAAATTTAGGTTTCTTTATTTAGTGCCCAAGAGCTAAAAAGAGAAAGGGATGCCCAAATGGCAAGACTAACCCATTCAACAAAAGAATCTGCAGATTTTCTTTTTCAGTGTCAAGGTTGAACCCAGGATATCACATGCAGGGCATGTATCCTACAACTAAGCAACATCCCTGGTCATTCTAGAGACTCCTGATAAAATTCTCTCCCACACTTAACAAAACTTATATTCAGTGTACACATTTTCAGTGTACAAATCAAGAATTAACTATCTATATAAATATCCAATTGGGGGAAAGGAAAAAATGCTAATATTAATAACAATGATCATTTTTTAATTGTCAAGTCAAAAATATGGACCAAACTTAAAAAAAAAACTTTTCTTTCGATGGGGCAGAGCAAAGAGTATCTGTTATAGTGACCAGTAAAGAGTACTACCAACAGATTAAAAAGCTCACACAACTGAGTATGAACTAAAACCCTAAAGAAAAAAAGAAAGTTATTATGTAATAGCATTTTTAATTTTCAATTTCCATTTTTATCGAAGTTAGCAAGGTTAATCACCAGATACAAAACATCAAAAACGGTAATGATGGGGCCAAAGTGGTGATGCAGTGGGAGGGCGTTTGCCTTGCATGTGGCTGACCTAGGACAGACCATGGTTCGATACCCTGACATCTCATATGGTCCCCAAGCCAGGAGCAATTTCTGAGTGCATAGCCAGGAGTAACCCCTGGGTGTCACCGGGTGTGGCCCAAAAACAAAACAAAAAAAGGGGGGGGTAATGAGGGGCCAGAGTGATAGCACAGCAGTAGGGCATTTGCCTTGT
This sequence comes from Suncus etruscus, assembly GCF_024139225.1. Taxonomy (NCBI): domain Eukaryota; kingdom Metazoa; phylum Chordata; class Mammalia; order Eulipotyphla; family Soricidae; genus Suncus; species Suncus etruscus. The sequence goes on along the minus strand of NC_064857.1, from coordinate 30,254,334 downwards.
GAGTAGTCAACCCAAGACGAGCCTGGATTCAATTCCCAGCATCCCATATAGTCCCCAAGCCTGACAGGAGTGATATCTGAACGCAGAGCCAGGAGTAATCCCTGAGCGCTGTCAGATGTGACCCTCCCAAAAAACAAAAAATGAATGAATCAAAAAAAAAAAAAAGAATGAGAGGCCAGAGATAGTACAGCAGGTGGGGGTTTGCCTTGCATGGGGACGACGAAGCCAGTTTGATCCTTGGCAACCTATATGTTTTGAGGGTGTATTTTCAGGACTGAGTCAGAATTAACCTCTGAGCATTGCCAACACCCCTGCCTCCTCCACCCGAAGGAATAAATGAAAAAAACATTTCAACTGACTTCATTTTGTTTTGTTTTGGGGTCACTCCTGGCTCTGCACTCAGAAATCGCTCCTGGCAGGCTCGGGGACAATGTAGGATGCCTGGGATCAAACCCAGCAAATGCCCTACTGCTGTGCTATTGCTCCGGCCCTCAATTGACTTTAATCAAGAGAAAGATAAATTATAAATACAAACTTTTAAACAATATTATATTTGTACAACAATAAGTAATTTTACTTACCATAAGAATTGTCATAACTCCAAATTATATCCATAAATGAGATTTTAAAAAAACTAAAAGTCCAACTTTTTCCTTATACTCATTATATAAAAACACAAAAGGCTTCTAAATTTTTTTAATTATGACAAGAAAAAGGAGTAACAGTATTTTAAATTTTAATATCCTAGTACATTTTTATGTATCATCATTTGTCTTGCATTAAATTATTCACATCTACTTACACAGCTTTCTTTTCTAAATTATTTTGTATTAGAGCACTGATTTACAAAGTGTTCACATTACAGTTGTTTCAGGCATTCAATGTTCCAAACTCAAATCCCACAACCTTTGTGACCTTCCCTCTACCCAACCTGTCCCTTTAGCAGGTACAAATTTATGTTACATGCTTGTTACAACGAAAAGGAAACTGAAATGATCAGAAAATAGATCAATAAAAGCCAGTTATGATAGTTGTTATATCCCACATGGTGTTATTAAAGTCAGGGTCTCAGAATTTACTACTGAAATGGTTGGGGCTAACTGAGCCTTCTGTATTACTGTTTTCCCTCACTGAGTTTGGTGGGTTTCTATGAAACCTCCTCTGAAGCTGTGGAGCCGTGGAGTTTAGAGCTGTGGGCCTTGGGAACTGGGCCACATACATGTTTTAGGAGGTTGGACATGGTAGGTGATGGGCCTAAGCAGAGGGAACAGAACCTGCCCACTCCCAATATATGGGATGATTTGGTGGCTTTTTGAGGATTAGTTCTTAGAGTAAGTGAGACATTAAGAAAAACTGTGGATCAGGACACAGACTTCTTTAAACTACCAGGTTCATTGTTTCTTCTCTCTCCACAGGAATTTTTTTGTTTGTTTGTTTTTGGGCCACGCCCGATGACTCTCATGGACTACTCCTGGCTTATGCACTCAGAAATCACTCCTGGCTTGGGGGACCATAGGGGACTCCGGGGATTCAAATTGTGGTCCGTCCTAGGTTAGTGCATGCAAGGCACTTGTGCCACCACTCCGGCTACTTCCACAGACTTTTTTAAACCAGGTTCATTTACATCAATGTGTTCTCTCTCTCTCTCTCTCTCTCTCTCTCTCTCTCTCTCTCTCTCTCTCTCTCTCTCTCTCTCTCTCTCTCTCCTCTCTCTCTCCTCTCTCTCTCCCCCCCCCTACCTTTCCTTTCTCCAGACTTTTTTAAAACATCAGGTTAATTAATTTATTTTATTTTATTATTATTATTTTGGTGTTTGGGTCACATCCAGCAGCACTCAGGGGTTACTCCTGGATCCACGCTCAGAAATTGCTCCTGACAGGCTCGGAGGACCATAGAAGATGCCAGAATTCAAACTACCATCCTTCTGCTTGCAAGGCAAACACCCTACCGCTGTGCTATCTCTCATCAGGTTAATTTATATCAATGTTCCTTTTCTCTCTCTCCCTCTCCCCAGTATTTCCTCTTCTTCTCCTCCCTCCCTGCACCCCTCAATCCTGGTGGTGCTCAGGGCATTTACTCCTGGCTCTTTGCTCAGGGATCACTCTTAGCAAGTGGCTCAGAAGACTACATGTAGTATTGGAAATTGAATCTGAACTGACTGCAATGTAGAAATACCTTACTACTGCACCATCCCTCTGGCCCTTTCAGTGTTTCTCATGCTTGCAATGGCCTGCTGAGTAGAAAGTTATCTTTTTTGTTTGCTTGGGCTATACCTGGTGATACTCAAGGCTTACTCCTGGCTCTGCATTTAAAATTTAAATTTAATTAATTTTAAAGTTGATCTTATCTAACAAAATTAGTATTTTCTTTTCTTTCCATTCATCATTTTTCTTTTTCTTTTTTATTATTTATTTATTTATTTATTTTTGGTTTTTGGGTCATACCCGGCGTTGCTCAGGGGTTACTCCTGGCTGTCTGCTCAGAAATAGCTCCTGGCAGGCACGGGGGACCATATGGGACACCAGGATTCGAACCAACCACCTTAGGTCCTGGATTGACTGCTTGCAAGGCAAACACCGCTGTGCTATCTCTCCGGGCCCCCATTCATCATTTTTATCCTGTGATTCCAGGATGATGTTACTGAGGATATAAATTTTTCTGATTTTCAGGGGCCGGAGCAATAGCATAGCGGTAGGGCATTTGCCTTGCATGCAGCCAACCCTGGACAAACCCATGTGGTCTCCTGAGCCTGCCAGGAGCGACTTCTGAGCTCAGAGCCAGGAGTAACCCCTGAGCACTGCTGGGTATGGCCCAATAACCAAAAATTTTTTTAATTTTCAGATTTTGGAATTTCCAAAAACATATTTAAAAAATCTATTAATAAAAAAAAGTACATCTGCTATCTCCCTGACAAAGGAGGGAACCAGGGTACATTGATGGAGGGAAAGGGGACACTGATGGTGGGACTGAGGGTGGAACTTGCCTGACATTTCTATTATGAAGAGCTTTGTAAACCATGGTGTCTTAAAAATCTATTACTAGAGTAATATTTTCAGGGATCATTTTTTTAGTTCGTTACTAGAGAAGTTTCCTTTCAGTCCAATTTACCTTTATGTGTGAAAAATAAAGTTTCATCTGAACATAAATTGAAAATGTGTACAACTACTTACACAGATCAACAGTAATTACAAGCCATTCTGTATTTGGGGTGAAGTATATTATTCTTGTTTGGGGAGGGGAGGGTCATACCTAGCAGTGCTCAGGGCTTACTCCTGGTTGAGAATCATATGCAATGCTGAGATACAAATCAAGATTGGTCACATGGAAGGCAAATGCCTGAATTCCTTATCTCTCCAGATTCTTGGAGTCAATTTTATAATACTGAAATCTATGAAACAATCTTTTAAAAAATTCACTTAATTAAAAGTACTGCATGTTTAAATTTTTAATATTTTGATATAAAGTTGTTTTATGTTTCTAGAATACCTGGATATAGTAATATAATTTTATTTTTGGGATTTATTGGGAACACATACCCAGCTTTTCTTGGGAAACCAAATATGGTGCTAGAAATTGAACTTGTGTTGGCTGTGTGGAAGTTAAGTGCCCTACCTGTTGTGTTATCTCTCTAGCCCTGTAACAATATTTAAAACTTTCTACAATTGTAGAATGGTCTATGTAGAAATTTCCATACTTGGGGTTGGAAAGGTAGTACAGAAGGTAAGGTTTGTCTTGCATGTGGTTGATCTGGGTTGGATCCCTGACATTCTTTAAGGTTACCCAAGTACTGCCAGAAGTATTTCCTGAGTGCAGAACCAGGAGTGAGGCCTGAGCATCTTTGCGTGTGGCCCAAAAACCAACCAAACAAACCAAAAACAGACAAAAGCAGCAAATAACCCCCAAACCAATAACCACATAAACCCCCCAAAACTCTGAAAGTCTGTCTTAAAGAACTTACCTGCTTTCTATTGGCAAGTGTGAGAATAAACCAGATTCTCTCAATAATCCCACTGCTGATCTCCAGTGGTGATTTTCTAGTACTGAGGTATTCTGCCAAAATAAAAGAGGGAGGAGCATTTCTAAGTTATTCAGTGTTAGTTTCTTTCCGCACAAATAATTTCTAAAGTATTAATAATATGATTTCCATATAGAACTTATTAGTATTCCTACTTGTACTTCTTTAAAACAAGAAACCGTTTTCTAACTACTATCTGATTACATTCTGATAAGATTGCACTAACCTTGTATAAAGTTGCCAGGTAATGGTTAGTTTTAATGAGGAAAGGTTGATTGACACCTGGATGATCCAGATCATGGGTGGCAGCTGCAATTAAGCTCAGCAAGACATCCCAAGGAGTCACAGAATTGGCAAGCTGAAGAGTGACAAAAGAATACTTTATAGGGTTGGAGCAATAGCACAGCTGTAGGGCACGCTGCAGACCAGAGATGGACCCTGGTTCGAATCCTGGCATCCCATATAGTCTCCCTGCCTCATCCCCTCCGTGCCTGGCAGGTACAGGGGATCATATGAGATGCTGGAGATCAAATCCAGATAGACCAAATGCATGGCAAAGACCTTGCCCACTAAACTATCACTCTGGTCCTTCACCCTACTTTCTATCCTAAAATCTAGCCAACACTAACATTTTAGTAGAGAAGAGTTTAAACTCATACAGTTCACCACTAGACATCTCTTTCAATGTCATGCATATACATTAATCCCACATATGGAAAATGAAACCCTTTATCTACAAGATCAACATCTTATACTTGCTCATTTTTCTAAATTCCTTCTCTCATGGAAGACTTGCCTCTTCTACTTAGTAGTCCAAATTAATCCTCACGAAGTGCTCTCCCTATTCCATTTCTCCAATATACTTAGACATATTTCCAAGTCACTCATATTCCCAAGAGATCTCCTATACCATCCACTTCTCTACACTTCCTTAAATCCCTATGTCCTCATGGAGCTCATACAGAGCCCAATGAAATATCTAACATAATGTATGAGGTTTCAGATAATTAGGTCTTTGCTTGTACTCCTACAACCTCTGTCTACAATCACTCCACTTTTCCAGCTGGGGCACATCTGGCAACCTGATCCATTCTTGTGAAGAAAGTTGCTAATTTTGAGTGAAATCATTAACATAAGGAAAATATTTTACGATAAATGTCAATATCTTACCTTGGGTTCTTTTAAGTAACAATGCATGGCCTGAGTAACGTCTGCAGCATGGACTGCATTGTGGTAAGGGTTCTGACTATGATAATCTTCTTGAATCATAACTACAGCAAAAAAAAAGAGACACTGAATGTAATTAAAGACTAGATGAATAAATGAGTATAAAAATTGGACAACTATGAGTTCTCTGCTTATACTTCCACATGGCTATTATATGACTGCTCAGACTTAAAGATAAGAAATATCTCCTAGCTTACATGCAAAATTGTACAGATTCCTGACTACCCCTCAAACCAGGGTTTTGGGCCTTCGAAGCTTTCCTGCCAAGAGGTACAGCTCATCCCTGACTGCCTTGCTTTGCCATCAGCAAGCAAGCAAGCAGCAGCAGTGATGGTGAGTCAGGGCTTATAACTAAGTTCATGCATCAGGGCATCCCAGCTCACTCTTAAGAACTATATACCACTCTTGGAATAAACTCAGAACATTTATCTCTTTCTTCTCTTGTTATTAATATGCTATGGTCTCAAAATCAGCTGCCTCCTTTGAGTTAAAAAAAAAAAAAAAAAGACTGGGCAGAGACGGGACAGACATTCCACAGAAACCCCACTACGGTCACACTGGTGTTGACCTGTTCCCAAATGCTGATGCTCAAACATGCCAGCCAGACCAGAAGCAGCACTCAACAACGGCAGCTCAGGAGCTAAACAACTGTTTGCTGTTTTAAGTCACTCATTTGGGGAGTGGTTGGTGCAGTTATAGTTAATTGACATAAATGATACAATATTTAAATATACGAGTTCTTATATAAAATATTACCGTTAGTGAATTAGAAGCACTTACCTAAAAATCTACGAAGTTTCATCATATCTAAACGGAAGTATTCGATTAATCCATGAAGACTAAATAAGTGAAAGGTTAAACTTACTAGACTATTTCCTAAAAAGAAAGAAGAAATATCATTGTGAAATATGAGCTAATATTGCATATATTTCCAAATATGGAATTTGAATATACATTAAAAGGGGCTAAATTCTTTAAAACTATGTCAAATCTGTATATTCTCGGACCAGGGATGTGGCTCAGTAGTGAATTATATGGTTTGCATGTCTATGAAGTAGGTTTGAATCTAGACAGCATTTTTCCCCATGTTAAGAAAAACAATAATGTTTCTTTCATTTGCTATAAACAGTGAACTGGAACACAAACAATTTTAAGAGAGAGTAAATCTTTTCTTTTTTCTTTTTTTTTTTTTTTGGTTTTTGGGTCACACCTGGCTGGCAGTGCTCAGGGGTTACTCCTGGCTCTACACTCAGAAATCGCTCCTGGCAGGCTCGGGGGGGCCATATGGGATGCCAGGATTCAAACCACCGTCCTTCTGCATGCAAGGCAAATGCCCTTTCACCATGCTCTCTCTCTGGCCCTTGAATCATAACTACAAAAAAGAATCATCTGGCCCTTGAATCATAACTTTAAAAAAGAGTATAAGTCTTTTTTAAAGACACAAAATTCATTAAAATCTATTCTTAAATCGTAACTGCAGCAACAACAACAACAACAACAACAACAACAACAAAAAAAGGAAGACAATTTGAATATTGTCCCATATGGAGAAGTTAGTTCAGCTTTATAACCTTTTGAAACAAGGTTGCCTTTTCTCTCTCTCTCTTTTTTTTTTTTTTTGTTACACCTAGCAATGCTCAGGGTTACTCCTGGCTCTACTCTCAGAAATCACTTATGGTAGGCTAGGGGGCCTATATGGGATGCCAGGGATTGAACCCAGGTTTGCTACCCTACCAGCTCTGGTCCCTGAAACAAGGTTGTTCTTAACTTTCTACTCATTTCACCTTTATCACTTTACTTTAAAGGATCAAGGCTAGCTTAGAGCAAACTTCTTTAGCTTAAATTTTCTTTCTTTTTTTTTTATTTTTCTTTCTTTTTTTTGGGGGGGGGGCACACCTGTTTGATGCTCAGGGGTTATTCCTGGCTAAGTGCTCAGAAATCGCCCCTGGCTTGGGGGGGCCATATGGGACTGAACCCATATGGGATTGAACCACAGTCCTTCCTTGGCTAGCGCTTGCAAGGCAGACATTTTACCTCTAGCGCCACCTCTCCGGCCCCAGCTTAAATTTTCTTAGGTGAAATTTGTTTATCCTAAATATTCATGGTTAGGGGGCGGGAGTGATAGCACAGCCTTGCACGCTGCTGACCCAGGATAGACTGAGTCCGATTCCCAGCATTCTATATGATCCCCTGAGCCTGTCAGGCATGACTTCGAGTAATTCCTGAGTGATGCCAGTGTGACCAAACCAACCCCCAAAGCCAAAAACCCCAAAACAAAAAAAACAAACAAACTAAATATTCATGATTAGCAAGAGGGATCCGTGATCTCTTTAAGATCAAAACTCATAACTCAACCACTTGCCTCTCCTTATACTGGAGTAGAAAATCAGGTAATTGCTTGAGACAGGATGCAATCACAAAATAATCCATTAGATAGTTAACAATATTCCCTTCTCTGAATCAACATTTATTTACCTCCTCCCTCATACTGTTCCAAAAAGTATCAGCATCAGATGTGTTCTAGTTTCCCTCAAATTTGAGTAACCATGAATCCTTGATTCTTTGGATCCTTCTGCTGTGAACACTTTCAATTCCCCTAGATAGTTTGGTCTTCTGAAAAAAGCTGCCTTTATTGAACTCATTTTCATTTCTCTCGCCTCTGTCACTTATAACTAGAACCAAACAGAGACATTGGATTCTGAAAGCTACCATCTTCATGTCTAATATTTCCTTCTAAAGGACAACTCTCCATTTTTAAATCTTCTTGTAGGTTTTTCAGTTTTGTACATTTCCTCTATAAGACACATTAACAGTTAAAAATACTTTATTTGTGTTTTGGGGCCACACCCAGCATTGTTTGGGACTTGCTCCTGGTTCTGTGCTCAGGGATCACTCACTCTTGGCAGGGTCAGACCTAGGTTGGCTGCATGCAAGGCAAGTACCTTACCCACTGTACTTCTCTGGCCCCAGACTTTTGGTGACCACAGGCATTCATAAAACACAAATATGATTCTAGAGTTCTCCAAAGAAATCTATGATTATTAAAAATGTTCAAGATACTTAACTAATCCCATAAGAAATTTAATTATAATATTCATGAATAATAATAAAGGGCTATTGGGTTAAAGGGATTATCCAAAATTACCTAAGTAGCCGTCAAGATAAATGGATCCCTGAAGAAATAATAAATTAGAACAACAAGAGCAACTAGCAATGTTATAATGGAATCAAAAGATTCTTTTTGGAGATAGGCATACCTGGAGGATTTAAGGCTTACTTACTCCTGGCTCTGAGTGCAGGGACCATCACTCCCTGGTAGGGTTTGGGGGAGGATGGAGATATGGGAATCTGAGATCAAATCCAAGTTGGTAGTATGCAGAAAAACGTGCCCTATCTGCTGTACTACTTATTTGGCATACAAGATTACTTTTAAAAACTACCTGGCAGGGACCAAGGAAACAGCTCTAGAAGAAGAGAACATGACTAGCATGGTGAGATCCTTCAATTCCCAGCACCAAATTCCCTGCCCTTTCCAGCACTGCTGGCTATATCTCTCTCCCAGCCCTGTGTAACAATGGGAAGGAAAAAGGTAAATCATCTTCTAAACCTAATGAACCAAAATTTTAGGTGCTAGAATAAGTTTCAGGAAACGAATCTAGTGGTAAAATACCCTCTTACGAGATTCAACTAACTGTAATAAGGAAGGCATTATATTCCCCACTAAGAACTTCTAAGAACCTGACAAGAATATAATGAAGATGCGGGGATAGTTCAGTAGTAGTGAGAGAGCTTAGTGGCAGAGAGCCAGAGAACCTATTTTGCAAGTCTAATCCTAGTGCCGACTCACAGGCCCAGTGTGAACACAGCAGTTCTGCTGCTTCTGTGTTTCCCCTAACATCCCACAAGATGCACGCTACAGCACAACCAGAGAGTATGTGAGCATCACCATCCAAGTGTACAAAACCCAGTTACTGCACAAACAGCATTAACAAAAGGAAAATGTAGCAGATCTATCATAGTGTAACTCTCCAAACTGCAGATCTATCATAGTGTAACTCTCCAAACTGAGGTGTAAAACTGTGTGCAATTTTTTCACTACTTTCAGAAGACAATAACTATTTTATAATAATTTGGTTTTACTTTACTTCCTCAAGCACTCCCCTTTGTTGCTGCAGTGACCGGGAATTGCCTAGGCCTGACCCTGAGAATTGTATGGACCACACGTTAGGTGCCTGTGCAGCACTCGGCCTTAGAACTGACAGAGAAAGGTGCACAGGCCTTTCAGTTATGGGGCCCACATACATGCTTGCAGGGCTTGCATGTGCAGGTGAGGCATACAAGGTATGGCCGTGGGGCTCATAGGGCTTGCTGTGGTGCCTGTACATGTGGTCGCCAGATGCGGCAATCTGGCTATATGGTACTTAAACAGGTCTTCAGTTGTGGGACTTACAAGGGTCATACCCCTTTGCTGGCCCATTTGTACCTGGCAGAGCTGTAGCAGACATCGCTTGTGCAGGAAGCAGATAGCAGCACTATGAGGATACTTGAGGTGCAGGTGTTTTGGTAATAGTGGGCTTCTGAGCTAGCAATGCAGGTGCTGTGAAGCCCCTGCATTATTCCTCTGGGCTCTGAATTGCCCATTACACATCAGTGAGTAAGAATACAGCTGAGGGGCCAGAGTGATACTGCACAGTGGTAGGGCATCTGCCTTGCATGCTGCCCACATGGGTTCTATTACATGAACCTGTGAGGACTGATTTCTGAGTGTAGAGGCAGGAGTAACCTCTGAATACTGCTTGGGTGTGACCCAAAAACCAAAAAGTAAAAAAATAATAAAAGAATACAGGTGAATCAAACAATTCAAGACAAGTGATAATTGAGTAACAAGAAACAAAAACGGGCCCGGAGAGATAGCACAGCGGTGTTTGCCTTGCAAGCAGCCAATCCAGGACCAAAGGTGGTTGGTTCGAATCCCGGTGTCCCATATGGTCCCCCGTGCCTGCCAGGAGCTATTTCTGAGCAGACAGCCAGGAGTAACCCCTGAGCACCACCGGGTGTGACCCAAAAACCAAAACCAAACCAAACCAAAACAAAACAAAACAAAAAAAACCCAAGAAACAAAAACAAAGGCTGGAGAAATAGCATGGAGGTAAGATGTTTGCCTTGCATGCAGAAGGACGATGGTTCAAATTCCGGCATCCCATATGGTTCCCTCAGCCTTCCAGGAGTGATTTCTGTGCATAGAAACAGGAGTAACCTCTGAGCGCTGTCAGGTGTGACCCAAAAACCAAAACCAAACCAAACCAAAACAAAACACAAGGACTTTTTGAGGAAAATGGAAATACTTTACTTGGAGAAGAAAACTAGTTATAGAAAAACTACTCTGGGCCGGAGAGATAGCACAGCAGTGTTTGCCTTGCAAGCAGCCGATCCAGGACGTAAGGTGGTTGGTTTGAATCCGGTGTCCCATATGGTCCCCCGTGCCTGCCAGGAGCTATTTCTGAGCAGACAGCCAGGAGTAACCCCTGAGCACCGCCGGGTGTGGCCCAAAAAACAAACAAACAAACAAACAAAAGCAAACACTACTCTCAGACAAATATACCAAAGGGTAAGATATAAAATGTGCTTCTTGATGGGAGCTGTAGAATGAGGCCATAGTCCTCACACATGGGGGGGTGGGGGGGCTGGCAGAGGGGACAGTATTGGAGCCATACCTAGGATATTCTGGAGCTATTTCTGGCTTTGTGCTCAACAATAAACCGACTGAGATTTCAGCTTCATGGCTGCATGTGAGGCAAACACCATCCCCCAGTCCTGTCTTTTCAAAGCATGTATTTTATGTACTTCAAAGCACACAGCTTGCCTCAGTTACAAGCCATTATTCTCCTCCCAGTTCACCCAATTCTTATGCTTTAAATATATCCCATCAGATAATAGCTACCTTCCTCCTTACAGCAGACAATGTAAGGAACATTGATCTGTGCAGAAATTACTTGAGTTTGCCTCTGACTCTTTCCTGTCCTCCCCCTAATATCATTTGGAAAATGAGCACAGCAGAAAGTACAAGAGCAGTAAGAAAGAATACACCTAACTGTATATAATGTTCATATGAATTGGACAGAATTTACTCAGGTGATGTATGCAAGTTTGAAAGAAAAGATAGTTCTAATTGGGCCCGGAGAGATAGCACAGCGGCGTTTGCCTTGCAAGCCAGGACCAAAGGTGGTTGGTTCGAATCCCGGTGTCCCATATGGTCCCCCGTGCCTGCCAGGAGCTATTTCTGAGCAGACAGCCAGAAGTAACCCCTGAGCACCGCCGGGAGTGACCCAAAAACCAAAATAAAATAAAATAAAATAAAATAAAATAAAATAAAAAAAATAAAAAAAAAGATAGTACTAATTACATGAAGCAAAGTAAAGGACACCTCTTCTACCCATTTGGTTCCCAACAATCTCTATTCAAATGTCTCAAATCCCTTTAAGTTTCAGATTGCTATAGACTGTAGATGACTGAAGAGACACCAACTACAGTAGCTAACCATGGGATACTTTTTACTGATCCCTAATACCTGAATCCATGTCTTCTTCACAACTCCATTTCAAAGGTTGTGATCAAAGGGAAAGCTAAGAGTTATATTAAGTAATATAGACCAACAGCTTTACTTCTGCCTGTCATTCCACATTCATCATTAAATCCCTACCTAAAAGGAGACATCCTTAAGAAACATGAAAATAAAGATCAGTCTCCTATTTCCCATGACTGACAAGTGTCCCAGAAGACTAATCACAGGCAGTTGCTGTTAAGAGTTTAGACGAAGGTGTTGCAGGGAAAAGGAATACTGTTTTTTGCCTAGGATTAGTGTAAGATTTCTTTTACTCAGCAGTGTATTGGCAAGGTATTTCACTATGTCTGGACACAAACCTTAGAAGAAATGTAGTGACACACTAAAAACCTTGATCCATATAGATCCTCAAGATGAATAAAGTTCTATTTGTTCATTTTACCTATTTGAATGGTTTTCTTATATGAAAGCTTTATTTTAAAATAAGAACAGTGCCAGAGTGGTAGCACAGTGGTAGGACATTTGCCTTGCATGTGGCAGACCCAGAATGGACACGGGTTTGATCCCTGGCATCCCATATGGTCCTCTGAGCCAGGAGCAATTTCTGAGCACAGAGCCAGAAGTAACCCTTGAGCACTGCCAAGTGAGGCAGAGAAAGAAGAAGGAACGAAGAAGAAAGGAGAGGGAGGAGGAGGAGGAGGAGGAGAGGGAGGAGGAAGAACAGAAGGAGGAGGAGCAGGAGGACAACAAAGCAATTTCAAGTAGAGTGTATTTATTTAATAAGTCTGAAGAGTCAGAATTTAGTTTTTTCTAGTGCACTTTCCACTATCCAAGTACAGTCAAAAGGGGCAAAATCTAGTTGATCACATGTACCGTCAAGATTATACCCAAGATAATTTATATAAAAATGTGTCCACTGGGGCTGAAGACATAACAGTGGATAGGGCATTTGCCTTGAACGTAGCTGATATGGATACAACCCCCAGCATCCCATACAGTCATCCAAGCTTAGCCAGAAGTTATTCCTTAGCACAAAGAGAGGAGTAAGCCCTGAGCACTGCTGGATATGGCCCCCAACACACAGACAAATGTGTCCAGGAGCTGTGGATGTAGATTCGGTGAATCACTTACCTTCAATATGTGAGACCTTAGGTTTGATCCCTGGCACCACAAGGCTCATAGTATAGTTGGGAGTAGCCCCCTACCACTGTTGGTTGTGGTCCAAAAACAACAACCAAAAATGTTCATACAACAATAAAAAAGGATAAAGACTATAAAGAAGTGGAACTTAGTGCTATTTGCAGAAAATGATACAATTTTATTTAGAATGCCCCCAAAATCATTAAAAATTACTAGAGACAAAATGTGAGCACTACAAATGGCATGTCACAGAATCAACAGATTTGTAGTGTTATATGAAAATAAATAAAAAATCAATGCCATTTATAATTACTTAAGAACAAATTTAAAGGAGGTGAAACTACTCTGTAACAAAAACTACAATGCTGGGCAGGAGAGATGCAACAAATTAAGGTGCTTTGCATGAAGCTAACCCTGATTTGAACCTAGTACCACATATGGTCCCTGGAGTACTACCAGGAGTAACCCTTGAGCTCAGCATAAGCAGTAAGCCCTGAGTACCACCAGGTGTAGCCCCAACTCAAAAACAACCACAAAATAACTACATCTATTTAAAAAAAAAATAGAGCAATATAGTCAGAAATATTCCAAAACAAAAGAAGAAAAGGCATGGGGCCGGAGAGATAGCATGGAGGTAAGGCGTTTGCCTTTCATGCAGGAGGTCATCGGTTCGAATCCCGGCGTCCCATATGGTTCCCCGTGCCTGCCAGGAGCAATTTCTGAGCCTGGAGCCAGGAGTAACCCCTGAGCACTGCCGGGTGTGACCCAAAAACCACAAAAAAAAAAAAGAGGAAAGGCAACAATGTTAGAATTATATAGTGGGCCGGAGAGATAGCATGGAGGTAAGGCGTTTGCCTTTCATGCAGGAGGTCATCGGTTCGAATCCCGGCGCCCCATATGGTCCCCTGTGCCTGCCAGGAGCAATTTCTGAGCCTGGAGCCAGGAATAACCCCTGAGCACTGCCGGGTGTGACCCAAAAACCAAAAAAAAAAAGAAAAAAAAAGAATTATATAGCAATTTTTCCGTATCATCTGTACTCTGTAGATTCTGAAAAGCTTTCCTAAGAACCATATAGTTCTTTTCCATATCATTAGAAAGAGTGCCAGAAAGAATCACTGTTGTTGATTATAATATACTGAATCTCAAGTGTGCAGAGAAAGAAAAGCTAGAGAGATAAATAACGTTAGATGAAAGAGTATCTCTCAAAGGATTGTTCATCTACTACACACTGGTAGTTTTGACTGGAACTGAATGAGATGTCACTGTAAATAGCCACATAATTTTTAAAACATCCCCAAATAAAAAAAAATCAATTGCATACCTTTGGGTATTATTACTAGCAATATTAAGGAATGTTTAATGACTAATTGTTAAGTCATAACTGAAAATCAAAATTCTAATAATAATTAGACATAATATTAGTCACTGAAGAGACAAAGTGATGTCACTGCCAGCAGAGGGCTCATGACCTAAGTAAATGAAAGCTATAATCCACAAGTACCATCAAAATAATGGCATAAAAATATACCAAGAACACATTAACTTGGAGTGAGTAAAATTCTCCACTTACCATTTGTTAGTCTATCAAATAGAAAGATATCAAAATTCCAGTTTCCGACTTTTTCCAGCATACACTGAAAAGAAAATCAAACATTCCTACTGTAATTTAATTTCAACAATATTCTTTCAGATATCCAAAGGATGTTAATAAAATGGATCGTGATTTACTTTATAAAGCATCATTTACCTTTTATCATTTTTCAAAAAGTCCAAAATAATAAACTCTTAAAAACAATTAATTTTCAATTAATAACTATATAGTTATTTCAAGTTTTTCTTAGAAGCCTATGAAATTTTTTTTTTTTGGGCCACACCCGGCAGTGCTCAGGGGTTACTCCTGGCTGTCTGCTCAGAAATAGCTCCTGGCAGGCACGGGGGACCATATGGGACACCGGGATTCGAACCAGCCACCTTTGGTCCTGGATTGGCTGCTTGCAAGGCAAACTCCACTGTGCTATCTCTCCGGGCCCAGCCTATGAAATTTAAGAATTCTCTTTTTGGTTGTTTTTTGTTTTTGGGCCACACCTGGCAGCAACTCACCGGTTACTCCTGGCTCTGTGCTCATAAATATCTCCTGGCAGGCTAGGGGGAACCATAGGGGAGGCCAGAGATTGAACCTGGATCAGTCCCAGGTCGGCCATGTGCAAGGCAAATGGCATATTGCTGTGCTACCATCCGGCCCTTAAACTTAAGAATTCTAACAAATTTGTTTTTCCTCTAGGCCACATTTGGTGGCGCTCAGGGATTATTCCTGGTTCTGCACTAGGAAATCGCTCGCTGCAGGCTCAGGGGACCATATGGGATGCTGGAAATCAAACCCAGGTCTGGTCCTGGGTTGATGGCGAGCAAGGCAAATGCCCTATCACTGTGTTATCTCTCCAGACCCTAACATAAATTAATGTCACTTAAATACAGTTCATACTGTAAAGTTTACATTTCCAAAATACAGCAAAAGTATGGGTCAAGCATACCCCATGAAACCTGGGCTCAATCTGGGCAACACACAGAAACAAGTTATGAGCCAGAGAGATATTATAGTGGGAAGGGGCTTGCCTTGCCTGGGTCCACCTAGGTTCAACTCCTGGCACCATCCAAGCTCAGGGTGGCCTCAGAAACAAAACAAAAAATTATAAGCATCAAACAAGAATTGCGACAAATGCTATTTTTACTCACTTTTACTATTCACACCAATACCAAACAAGGTTTGCTTTCAATACTATTACTGATGAGGAAATTGGCAAAAAGTAAGAGCCTGGCTCAAAAAATTATAGAGGGGGCTAGTACAGCAACTAAGGCGCTTGCCTTACATGTGACCAACCTTAGTTTGATCCCTTGCATCCCCTAAGGTCCCCAAACCTGCCAGGAGTGATTCCTGAATGCAGAACCAGGAATAAGCCTCAAGCACTCCTGAGTGTGACTCAAAAACAAACATAAAACAAAAAAAAGTTATAGAGCTGAGGTCTTGTAAGATTTGATTCTAGGGGCCGGGCGGTGGTGCTAAAGGTAAGGTGCCTGCCTTGCCTGCGCTAGCCTTGGACGGACCGCGGTTCGATCCCCCGGTGTCCCATATGGTCCCCCAAGCCAGGAGCAACTTCTGAGCACGTAGCCAGGAGTAACCCCTGAGCGTTACTGGGTGTGGCCCAAAAACCAAAAAAAAAAAAAAAAAAAAAAAAAAAAGATTTGATTCTAAAACCTAAGCACTTGACATCTAATCCATATAACCTACTTATACTATTTAAAACTTAATTCTCATTTCATTGTAAATTATGCATCCATTTAAAAACCTACTTCCAACTTGTGGTTATTTTTTAATTCAAAAAATAATTTTTACCCCATTTTATTGCTTTTCTTTTCTTCAAACAAATCACATAACTTGAACCATCTTGCTCCGCCTCTCAAATTGAGGGGGAAATAATGGAGGGTACTAAGATCAAACAGTTATATGATCACTAAGTAGTAATAAAAATGATCAAACTTAAACACCAAATCCAAAGCCAACGACAAAAGAATCAATACCCAATCTACAATAACTAGACACAGAGGGGACCACTTATACTAGCAATACTAGCAGCCTGGGGGGTGAAGGAGGGGGATATGGGATGCTAGCTGGGAACGGAGGTGGAGGGAGGACAACTGGTGATGGGAATCCCCTGATTCAATGTTAATATGTACCTAAAATATTACTGAAAGGTATGTAATCCACTTTGGTCAAAATAAAAATTATTATTATAAAAAGAAAAAAGAAAAAATAATTCTTGGGCCGGAGAGCTAGCATGGAGGTAGGGTGTTGGCCTCGCATGCAGAAGGATGGTGGTTCAAATCCCGGCATCTCATATGGTCCCCCGAACTGTGCCATTGCTGCAGCCCATATAAGATATTTTTGTTATTGTTTTTGGGTCAGACCCGGCAGCGCTCAGGGATTACTCCTGGCTCTGGGCTCAGAAATTGCCCCTGCAGGCTCGGGGGACCATATGGGATGCTGGGATTTGAACCATCATCCTTTGCATACAAGGCAAATGCCCTACCGCTGTGCTATCTCTTCAGCCTCATAACAAAATAATTCTTATAAAATAATGTACTACAATAACTTTAGGCATATGCATTTTACTTCAGCAACTAAATCCCTTAATACAGATTGTTTTAGCACCATATATTTATAACCTGAAAATTCTGTATACTTCAAAGAAAAGATTATTTCATCATATCTAAAAGTCCACTGCTGTATATGTTATAACTGTCATGAACAACACTAAGATCATTACAAATGAATTATGCTAATATTAATACTTATGCGGGGCTGGAGAGGTGGCGCCTAGTAAGGTGTCTGCCTTGCAAGCGCTACCACAGGACGGACTGCAGTTCGATCCCCGGTGTCCCAAATGGTCCCCCCAAGCCAGGAGCGATTTCTGAGCGCATAATCAGGAGTAACCCCTGAGCGTCAAATGGGTGTGGCACAAAAACCAAAAAAAGGGACCGGAGAGATAGCAAAGTGGCGTTTGCCTTGCAAGCTGCCGATCCAGGACCAAAGGTGGTTGGTTCGAATCCCGGTGTCCCATATGGTCCCCCGTGCCTGCCAGGAACTATTTTTGAGCAGACAGCCAGGAGTAACCCCCTGAGCAACGCTGGGTGTGGCCCAAAAACCAAAAAAAAAAAAAAAATCAAAAAAACAAAACCAAACCAAAAAAAACCGTTATGCACAGATCAATAGTTTTATTCTAAGAAAAGACTTGTGGACTTTCTTTAAATTTAAAGAAAACAGGTGCTGGGGTAAAAACAAAAAGAAAGAAAGCACAAGCAACTTTCCAGTGATTTATTTAATCAAACAGGAAAGAAAATTTTGTTAACTAATCAAGATGCTATGGCCTAATCTACACATACCTACAAATCCTGGCATGGGTAGCATTAAACAAAAGAATACTAGAAGAGTCAAGATTATCACAAATCCTTACATAGTCACAAAACAAGCTTATATAAACTTCACTTATCATTAAGTCATTTCTTAATTTTCTTTTTCAGTAATTATTAAGGTTCATATGCAATGTGGGATCTGATATCACAATATGAAAGGTAGTTGAGAATCTAGACTTTTCTTTCTACTCCATGATGTTTATAATGGTATAAAACACTTTTTTTGTTTTTGTTTTTGTGCCACACCTGGTGGTTCTTAGGGGTTACTCCTGGCTCTGAGCTCAGAAATCGCTCCTGGCAGGCTTTGGGGACCATGTAGGTTGCCAGGAATTGAACCTGGATGGGGGAATCGAACCCGAGTCAGTCTCATGCAAGGCAAATGCCCTCCCTACCAGCTGTGCTATCGCTCTGGTCCCACATTAAGATATTTCTTAATTGTATCAGGAAAACAATGATAGCATTTCACTGGGATTAATTTTTTGTTGTTGTTGTTTTGGGCCACATAACCAGTAACGCTCTGGGGTTACTTCTGGCTATGAGCTCAGAAATCACTCTTGGCTCAGGGGACCATATGGGACATCAGGGGATCAAAACACAGTCCATCCTGGGTCAGCCGCATACAAGGCAAATGCTGTACTGCTGTGCTATCACTCCAGCCCCAATTTAGCTTATTTTTAAATTCATAGGTTATAAGCAACTTTACTTTAGATGAACAAAATAAAGACAGCCTTGTAAAAAATATAAATTATCTTTAAATTCCAGAGTACACCCCCAGAGAGATAACTAGTGAATTATCCCAAGTGTTTTTCTAGATATGTCATCTTAAGGTATTTATTTTTATAATTACTTTATTTAAAAACTTCAGTTACAAGGTCATTCATAATACAGTTGTTGTTTTTTTTCCACAGATAAATTGTTTGTGATTGAGTCATACAATGTACAACACCCTTCACCAATGCACAATTAAGTTATTTATTTTAAAATTATAGTTTTTTTAGATAAAAAATTAACTGAAAATGTATGTTGCTTTTATTGTTCTTTTGTTCTACTATATCTTAGCCCAAAATCGGAGAAAAAAAAAATACTGTGATTAGAATATCAAGTCAGCAAAACTTTTTTTTTTTTTGGTTTTTGGGCCACACCTGGTAATGCTCAGGGGTTACTCCTGGCTTGGGGGACCATAGGGGATGCCAGAGGATCGAACCGCGGTCCATTCTAGGCTAGCACTGGCAAGGCAGACACCTTACCTCTAGTGCCACCACGCCGGCCCCGTATTGCAGCAAAACTTTTAAGG
Source organism: Suncus etruscus (assembly GCF_024139225.1). Classification (NCBI taxonomy): domain Eukaryota; kingdom Metazoa; phylum Chordata; class Mammalia; order Eulipotyphla; family Soricidae; genus Suncus; species Suncus etruscus. Next base: position 30,235,128 of record NC_064857.1, on the reverse strand, counting down.
TCATCTATAACATTCATTTCAGTGTTCAGATTATGTGATTTTATAGCTGACATGCTCTATTCAGCACTTATATTTGATGATATAATAAAATATTTTTATTATTTTAGTCACTTCACAAATATCTTCATTCTAATATCTCAATGCAAAACAAGCACGTACTCTAAAAGAAAAATTTCAAAAAATTTGAACAAACTATACACACCTTGGCTTGTCCATTATATTCGTCATCTAAAATGTTTAGAGAACTTGAAACGGCAGTTCCACGGAAAAACCGTGAAGTTCTAAGATAGCGCTGGAAACTTAGCAACCTTCTTATATTCCGTGCAGACACAGAAACTTCAATTTCAGATTGAGCTGAAATAAAAGAAGAGGCGACATAGCAAATTAAAATTGTGGATAAACAACTTTCTATTCTATAGTGAATCATTTTACCACTTTTCTAAAAGAGGAATTCTTATTGTTAGTTAAATAACAAGCATAAGGGAGCATATGGCAATTTTGGCAGCATTTAGAAAGCTAATGAACATAGATGGAAATTAGTATTAGGCATTTTCACTTTCAAAAATTATCACCTTTTGTTCTGTTGCTGCAAGATACCATTATAAACACCACTGAGTAAAAAATTCTAGATTCCCAACTACCTTTCATATTGAGATAACAGATCCCACATTGCACAGGAGCCTTTAACATTTACTCAACTAAAATACCTCTAATCCAAATGAGGTAGCATTCTTGGGGCCAAAGCAATAATACAGCAGGTAAGGTGCTTACCTTGCCCTCAGCTGACTCAAGTTTGATCCCCAGTACCCTACAGTCCCCCAGTCCTGCCAAGAGCAGCATACAGTCCCCAAGATTCCTCTCTGAGCACAGCTGGGTGTGGCCCAAAAAACAAAACAAAACAAAAACAAATGAGGTAGTACTCTAAGTATTTCCTTAGGTAAATTTTATTTAAAGAAAAAGAAAATGGATTGGAGAATAAAGTCGGTTATATTAGTAAGAGTTCTAAAGGATAGGATAACAATTCTGTAAATGATAAACTTAAGATTCCATGGTTCCGTATTGGTAGACTAATATCTCCTCATTCATCAAGTCTAAGAGAGCCCACTGCTGCTCCTCAGTGTTAGAATATGCCCAATTTTCTTTGCGCATCAGATGAAATAACAGACTTCGGTTGAAAGCAATCCAGTAGGGAATGTACATTAGGCTTAAATTCTAGAGTCAAACTGAAATCAGTGTTTACAATATAAAACACAAGAAAAGGAGGACTTGATCAATAATGATCAGCCCTGATTTTAATTTCATCAACTAAGAATCAACTGGTGGAAAGCTAGGTAGTCAAACATTCTCATCTTCTGACCCCACTTTTCAAATTTTTATTCTATTTATATATATATATATATATATATATATATTTGGGGGAGATGGTGGTGGAGTTAAGCTATATACAGTGTACACAGGGCTTATTCTTGGTTCTATTCTCAGGGACCAGATGGGCTGGCAGCAATCAAACCTGGGTTTGTCACATGCAAGAAAAACACGTTACCTTACTATAGTATCTCTCTGGTTCCATCATTTTTATTTTATTTTATTTTATTTTATTTTATTTTTTTTTTTTTGGGTCACACTTGGCGGCGCTCAGAAGTCACTCCTTATGGAATGCTGGGATTCGAACTAGGGTCCGTCCAGTGTTGACTGCATGCAAGGCAGATGCCTTACCACTGTGCTACCACTCTGGCCCCCTGGTTCCATCATTTTTAAATTCTAACTTACTTTGCCTAACTAGATGGACATAAACCCCTAAGCACTGAAAGGAATATAAAGTGTGTTACTTTTCAGTTTTTGCTTTAAAGTCACACATTCATGCTCTGGGGCTACTCCATCCTCCACTAATGTATCAAGAGTAAATTGGTTTTTTTTTTCAGGGGACGAGAAGCCCATCACTTTCTTAGGGTAAAAGCACCCCAAAGGATCTTTTTCTCATTTCAACCCTTATCTCTAAGTACTGGTTTTTGGAGGGGCGAGTATCAGAACTTGGGCTCTACCACAAGATTATACATATATATCCATACTAATGGTTCCTTAGAGCATGTCTGAGACTGTGGGAAAGACTGCTACACAAGGTCCCTACAATGAATGTGTCTCGCTTATGGCACACACATTCCTTTTAAATGAAATGAAAACTTCAAGAACTTGGTTTCCCACGTTAAGTTTCTGTATCAACAAGACAAGACTCATCCAGTCAGTGACTAAGATAGCTGGTACTATTTGGAGCCAGGTGTTATGCAGATGCTTCCACCCAGCTTTACTTCTGGGCTTTTTTTTTTTGAATGACATCCAACAAGCCATAGCTTCTGACTTTCCCTGTTGTTTCTGTGGTCAAAGGGTTTTACACACACACACACACACACACACACACACACACACACACACACACCCATGAGGAGTGCTCACAGGGCATCTTCCACACACACACACACACACACACACACACACACACACACACACACACACACACCCATGAGAAGTGCTCACTGGGCATCTTCTACTTAGCTGTGGTGCTTGTGCATGTTCTGGTCTAGGGCTTGCCAAGGGCTATCCAACTTTCTGTTTGTGGTGCTTGTCAGGGAAGACTTTGGCTAGGATGCACCTGGGTGAAATGTGGCTGCAAACTGCTTGTGTCATTAAGGATCAAAGACAGTAGAGCTGCCCACATCATGCCAAATAAATACAGAAACCCAGTAACAAAATTCAGGGCTTCACAGCCACAAAGCTGAGACTTAGTCCCTGAACCATCACTCGGCTCCACATCACAACTTCGGGGGCTCATTTCCCTTAAAAAAAAAAAAAATGAATCATCTATTTTGGAAAAGAAAAAAACTAGCCACGTTTGTTCTCTTATCTCTTCACTGATTGTTGAATCAGTGAATCAGCTTTAAAGAGAAAGGATTGCTTTTTAATTAACTGTTAATATTAATTGCTTATTTTTTTAAGTAAGTGGTGTTTTCCTGGTATTTTCAGCAACATTTTTCTAATGGGTGGTTTTCTTTTGAGATTTTATGTATAAAATATAATGTAATAAACTAGAAAAAAACACCATGAAAAGAAAAAAAAAGTCAGTTACCTGTATAAAACCATACGGTCAGCAAATGTCAAAATTAAAACTACAAGCTCTACAACAGAGGAAACCAATTACACTAGCAGTTCAGGGGGCAAAGGAGGGAGATATAGGATGCATACTGGAAAGAGGGGTGAAGGGAGGACAACACTGGTGGTGGAAATACCCCTGATTCAATGCCACTATGTACCTTAAATTTTACTGTGAAAGAGTCAAATTCACATTGGTCACAATAAAAATTATTTAAAAGAAAATTTCAGAAAGTGATAAAATGACTACAACTGTGAAATTAAAAAGGTCAGCTTTTCCCAAGATAAAAAAAGAAAAACAAAACTGAAATTAGGCTTAAAAACTTCCAGTTTAGGGGCTGGAGAAATAGCACAGCAGTAGGGCGTTTTTGCCTTGCACATGATGGATCCAGTATGAACCTGAGTTCAGTTGCTGGCTCCCAAAAGATCTCCCGAGCCTGCCAGGAGCAATTTCTGAGTGCAGAGTCAGGAGTATTCCCTGAGCACTGCCGGGCGTGGCCCAAAAACCCAAAAAAAATTTTTTTTACCAGTTGGTGTGGTGTTAAGTTTGGTGGGAGAATAATGTCATAAAGCAGGAAGTTTAGAGGTTGGTTGACCAAGATAGAATTTCCCAACAAGAAGACCAGATAGGGTAGAGAAAGTGGTAGAATGTAGTGGTAGAATGCAGATCATTCTACTTGGGGAGACCAGGGGAAATGAAATCCTAGAACACAGATGTAGCACAGTTTCTACATTGGGGAAATCATCTCATTAATTACAGTAATGATCTTATATACTGGCTGATATAATAAATGAAGCTACTAATAATCACTTATATCATTAGCTATATGGTATCTGTGACACCATGAAAATTTTTGTAATATTTTAAACTTGTCACTCTCTACTTATTCTGTATGTCTTATTTTTTGTTCTTTTGCTTCTCAGACTGCTTAATTTCAATGTTTTTATCTTCAAGGTTACCAATCCTTTCTCCTGCCTGCTTAAATATACTGCTGAATGAATCTAGGTGATTTTTCATTTCAATCATTATTCTTGCAAAGTAGTTCTCTTTTGGGAGGGCACACTATGTGGTGCTCAGGGATGAATCCTCACTCCGCATTCAGGGACCACTCCTGGCAGGCTTAGGAGACCATATGAATTGCTCGGGACCCATCCCAGGTTAGGTGGGAAACATGCCACACACTGTACTATCACTGATCCCATTGTTTCTATTTTTCACATGTATGGGCCATACTTTCCTGTATTTATGACATTTTTAAAAAAAACTTTCCAAACTAATTTTTCCTTTGTGTGTCTGTCTTTTGTTTATTCTGTCTTGTCTATGAGCATTGACGTTCCTGTTTCATCATCTCTCTAGCTGCTTATGCCCCAGCACAATTTTCCTTAAATACTCTGTGCCTAAAATGAGGGTGAAGTAGGACAATGGAAAAAGGTACTAACTACTATGTCTATTTAAAAGTCTTTAAATAGGGTTGAATAGATGATACAAGTGGCAGAGGACATAATATTGCACATGTGAGGCTCTTGGCTTGATCCTTATAAATAACACGGCTCTAGGACTAACAACCAGCATGTGTGGTTCCGTAGAAAACGAGTCTCTTGATAAATGCCACCTGGTTAATCATCTGGAACTGAAAACAAAACAAACATCTGTGCCATCTGTGCAGGGCTCTGCTACACAGCAGCTCCCCAACTTCTGCAGCACAAGGTCTCCACTGCCCAGCCCCTACTGAATTCAGCAAGACAACCTTTGCCCAAGCCAGTGAGGAATGGGAACTGACCACTGTCAATTAGCAGCAGCCTCTTTCTTCATCGTGTACTGCCTCTAGTTGCAAGTGTCCAATCAAGATCCAGAGTTCTGAAATGCAGGCCAGAGAAAGTGCAGTGGGTAGAGCACTTGCTTTACGTATGGCTGACACAGGCTCAATCCTTGGTACCACATCTGTCCCCATCCTGCTAAGGAGTGGGGACTCTGAACATTGCCAGATGTGGCCCAAAACCCAAAGCAGAGTTCTGAAATTTTTGTTGCTGGTTATTACCCCTGCCCCCTTACCCAACCAAATAGTTCTTCAGTGAAAAGCTCTTGTTACTTTGTCACTTAAGAACAACAGCTGTGGCTATAACAATAGTATAGCAAGTAGGATGTTTGCCTCTGTACACAGAGACCTGGTTCAAGCCTTGACATCCCATATGGTCTCCTAAACACGGCCAGGATTCATGAGTGATTCCTGAGTGCAGAGCCAGGAGTAACCCCTAAACATCACTGGTGTGACCCTCCCTGCCCCACAAAATAGAAAAAGCAACAACTAACCCTTTCCTTTAAGAAGTGTGTTTGGGGGCTGGAGTGATAGCACATCAATAGGGTGTTTGCCTTGTATGTGGTATGCCATATGGTCCCTGGAGCCTGCCAGGAGCGATTTCTGAGCACAGAACCAGGAGTAATCTGAGTGCTGCTAGGTATGGTCCAACCCCACCCCCCAAAACAAACAAACAAAAATGTGTGTTTGCTCATTACAGCACTATTGGAAACAACCCAAGTACCTGAGAACAGATGAGTGGCTAAAGAAATTGTGGTACATTTACATAATGGAATACTATGCAGCTATTAGGGAAAAATAAGTCATAAAATTGCTTATACATGGATGGATATATCTAGTATTACACTGAGTGAAGTGAGTCAAAGGGAGAGGAATATACATAGAATAATCTTGCTCATTTGTGGAATATAAGAAAAAAGTCTGGTAATAATATCCAGAGACAATAGAGAACAGGGCCAAGAGGACCATCCATGGTAGGAAGCTTAGTGGAATAATGCGGTTAGGGCTGAGAAGAAACCACTATGACAATTATAGTTGAAACTGATCACTCTGGACAACAACTGGGTGTTGGATGAAGATAATGTGATATATACAGTACCCCTCCATTAACAACAGAGCAAATGACAGTGACTAAAAAGAAAAAATAGAGAAAGAGAGAGGGTGGGGAGGGAGACAGAAAGGGGGGGAGAGAGAAGGGAGAGAGAGAGAGAGAGAGAGAGAGAGAGAGAGAGAGAGAGAGAGAGAGGGGGGGGGGGGGAATTAAACGACTGTCCAGAGGCAGGCAGAGGGGAGGGTGAGAGGGAAACTGGGGCATTAGTGGTGAAAAATGTTCATGGATGAAGGGTGGTGTACAATGATACAAAGATAAATTTTATAATGCAAAACAACAAACAAACAAAACTGTGTTTGGTGAAGCTGGAGTGATAGCACAGCAAGTAGGGAATTTGCCTTGCATGTAGCAAACCCATGTTTGATCCCTGGCATCCCATATGGCCCCCTGAGCACAGCAATTCTGGAGCCTAAAGCCAGGAGTAACCCATGAGGGATGGCCAGGTGTGGCCCAAAAAACAAACCAAATCAAAACAAAAACAAAATAGAAAAGCAGGGTCTCAACAGACAAGACAGTTTTCACCCTGCCAACCTCTTGGACACTTTTTTGATTAACCAAGTTTTATTCCAAGATATGAAATTATGACAATTTGTTCTGCAATAAATGTTCCTCCCTTCTCTTCTCCCTGTTGTTGCTGTGTGTTGTCCTGGTGATCACACACTTGACCATGGCTCTCTATACTGGAGTGTGATGCTAGACCAGAGCTGCAAATCTGGTTGTGGTGCTGATCGGGGGTTGTGTGCACTTTAGTTGTGCTGCTATGCACATGTGGTTGAAGTGTAGCAAGGATCAAACACTTTGTTGTGAGAGAGGGAATCGCGATGGTAGAGTCAATTGGACCACTGCACTGGGGTGGGCTCAAACTCATAGCCTAAAGTAATACTTACAAGGTAGGTGTTCTACCACTATTTCATAACCAGAGGTCCCTGTAACACACACACATCTTTGTACCTACATTTTTGCACACATCCTACTTCCTATTTATAATAAATCCTCAGAAGTAGAGAAGCCCACAGGAGCATATTTTAGTGGCTTCTAAAACTTTTATCAAATCAGAGTATGCTTTCTTAAAGTAACTTAGGGTTTTCAGAAAGGTCTTAGAATACCCTCCAAAGTATTGCCTAAGGAGAAGTAATAGGTAACTGTAAATCCAGATCAAAGCATGATGAGAATTTTATTTTTAATATTTTTATTTTTTAGCATGGTGAGAATTTTAAGATGGGAATTTTCATTTATTTGTTCAAGTTTATTCCCCCTTTACTCTTCTTTCCTCAAACACATACTAATCCCCTATTGTGATTAGAACTAAAATCTTTATATTAAGGAGATAGAAGTCACTAGGAAGATATTAACTTTAGTCCCATCTTTAAAGATTATATATAAGCAGATATATGGGGTCTGAAACAGAAAAGCATAGCAATGATAACTAGTACTTTTATTCAATCACTAAAATTTTATCCTTTGATCGTATTGCATAAAGTTTGACCAGCATTCTTAGGAGCTCATCTTCTAAAATGAGACACACCATTATTTATGTCACAGCATAGAGAGCTTAGAGAGCTGATGGACTTGGTGAATGAAGTACACTACAACCTACAAGCTGTTGACTGACTGATGAACCCTGATGGCCCTCTTCTGAAATATCACAAAACCATCCAGTCCAATAAAGACTCCTCAAATTAAAGGTGTCCTCTTTATGATCATCATAATTTGCAGTTATCTGTTCTTCATTTTACTGAGTCAAACACATACGAATGCTGGACAAGCAGGCTACCTCAAAAGCTTATGTTTAGGGGACGGAGAAATAGCACAGCAGTAAGATGTTTGCCTGCTTAGACGCAGAATGGTGGTTCAAACCCCGGCATCCTATACGGTCCCCTGAGCCAGCCAGGAGCGATTTCTGGCATCCTATATGGTCCCCTGAGCCAGCCAGGAGAGATTTCTGAGTGTAGAGCCAGGAGTAACCCCTGAGCGCTGCCAGGTGTGAGCCCCTCGCCCCCAAAAAATCTTATGTTTATCTTTTGCTTTTCCCTCAAGTTAGAAGACAGGAAAATAAACAGGGAAATCAAAGCATTTAATTGGGAGCACAGACAATTCATCAGAAGTGCTACTCCCTACTCTCCCACAAACTGCTGCTCAAATGGCACAACAAAAGATATCGCTGATACTTAGTTTTCAGGTAAAAAGTTTATTTTTAAAAAAATTCTTTAGCCATGGGGGCCGGGAAGGTGGCGCTAGAGGTAAGGTGTCTGCCTTGCAAGCGCTAGCATAGGATGGACCACAGTTCGATCCCCCGGCGTCCCATATGGTCCCCCCAAGCCAGGAGCAATTTCTGAGCGCATAGCCAGGAATAACCCCTGAGCATCAAACAGGTATGGCCCCCCCCAAAAAAAAACAAGAAAAAAAAAATTCTTTAGCCATGACTATTATTTGCTTTAAAAGACCACAAGGGGGAGCCCTGTAGTTACTACATAAGGCAGCATAATAACTGCATAAACTAATTGAAGATATTTTATATTCTAATTTTCCTTTTCTGTTATCCTGAAAAAGAGCCAAAAACCTTGGCTGAAAGCCAATAGTTAACAGAGAATAATTATATTCATCTATGAGACATTCATCCATGAAACACATTTTCTTAAGAGTTTTTATGCAGAACATGCCTGGATAAAAGTTTTAGGAAATGGCCTTTTTGTTTTTCTTCCTTCCCATTGTTATTGTTGTTTTGTTGTGATGAACCAGGGTTGCCACGTCTGGGGTGGGGTCAGGGGTCCCAGACAGCAGAACTGCTGAGACCTCTTTCAGAGTATGTGAGAGACAATGTGAAACAAACTCACGGCACTAAGCTTGCAAAGTCAATACTCTGGTCACGGACCCACTGCCCCAGGCACCGACCAGCCTTTAGCAGGGCAGGAGTACAGCACAGTGGTCCTTCAATTTTAACTCACAGTTACACTCTGAGTCTGAGTCCCAGCTCTGCCAGTTTTACTAGTTTTGAAACCCTAGGAAAGTTATTTAAGGACTCTAATACAGTCTCTCATTTAATAAAATAGGTCTTACAGGATTGCTGTAAAAATTAAATGAGGGTCAGAGTGATAGTACAGTGGATAGGGTGCTTGTCTTGAAAACTGCTGACCCCTGCCAAGTATGTCCCTCCCCCAAATTAAGCTGAAACAAATTAGATAATGCATGTCTTTTGAGTCAAAAATAAATGGCATTAATGGCTATTTTATCTCAATTAAATATTTTTAAGCACAACTTACATTATTTTAACAAAACTAGGCTTATTCTCCATGACAACAAAGCTTTTTCCTGAATATCACTACATACTTTGTTCTATATAAACTTAAATAAAGATTAAATGAGAAATATGCAGAGTATCATTGTTCCGACTGAAAATGTAGACAAAGCTTTATTACATAATTAAGTCGGCTAGTCATAATCTAAGTTAGATCTCTGTTCATGTGAGAATAAAAGGTATAACTAATAATAGTTCCCTTAAGCAATCCATTTTTTGTGGGGGAAGGTTTCCTTTGGGCCACATCTGGCTAGGCTTATCTGGCTAGGCTTAGGAGGTCATATGGGGTTCTGAGGCTCAAACTTGGGTCAGTCTCTTGCAAAGTGAGCACCTTACCTGCTTAATATCCTTCCAGCTCAATCCTTAAGCAATTCCTATCATCTTTCACTTGCAAAATTCAATGTTCCTTTTGTACTTGTAAAGTAGGAGATATAAAACACTATTGAAATATTATGTTAAAAAAAAACAAAAAGCCAAAATAAACGGGATTACTTCAAATTAAAAAGCTTCTGCACAGGGGCCGGCGAGGTGGCATTAGAGGTAAGGTGTCTGCCTTGCAAGTGCTAGCCAAGGAAAGACCTCGGTTTGATCCCCCGGCGTCCCATATGGTCCCCCAAAGCCAGGGGCAATTTCTGAGCGTTTAGCCAGGCGTAACCCCTGAGCATCAAACGGGTGTGGCCCGAAAAACAAAAACAAAAAAAGAAAGTAAAAGGGGGCAAGGGATGATTCGTGGCTTAAGTGCTTCTCCTGCAAATATGAGGCCAAGTTTTCGTTTAATCCCTGGTGCCACCAACTCGCATAAGCATGAGCTCAGGAAGTCTGCTATTGGAGATCTCTGGCACCTCTGTGGAGTGTGGTCTTAGCATGTATTTGTGTGTGTGTAAGCACCACAATCAGCTGTGCAAGCCAATACTGCAACAGCAGCAACAGCTAGAAAAAGGAAAACTAAAAAATAATCCTCTGAATGGAGAAAATGTATACCATATATCCAACAAAGGGCTAATAAAAAAAGGGGTTTGTGTGTATGTGTTTTAATGTTCAAAAAAAAAATCTCACAAACTCAGTAACAATAACTAATTCCATTTTAAAAATAGGAAGAGCGGGATACTTTACCAGAGGTATGCAGGTGAATAACAAATATACATAATGCTTATTATTACCTATCATCAGAGAAATCCAGCTCAAAATGAAAAGACAATGAGATAACACATGTACTTGTGAGAATGGCCTATAACAACAAGAAAGGCTTAAAACAATAACTTATGGTGAAAATCTGGAGAAAAAGATATAGAAAGCTATCTACAATTTTTTTTAAAGATATCAATCATATCTTGTGGTTTCACTCCTGAGTAAAATTTTATCCAAAGAACACACACAAAAATTAATCCAAAAAGATACAAATATACCACTGCTCATTTAGTACCTGTTACAATAGTTAAGATCTGGAAACAACACAGAAGTGCCCAATATTAGACAATTGGGTGAAGATGTGATATATTTGCATGAGAGTACTATTTAGCTATCATGAAATGCTGCCTTGTGAAACAAGGTGGAGGGAAGCAAAATAGAGGGAGAAAGAAAAATGTCCATGATCCCACTCATCTGGTATTTGCAGGAACAAATAAAAAACAAAACAAAACATAAACAAAGTAAAAAGAGAGACAGTGTGCAGTGGAAATAACTCCTTAGACTCTAATTAATGACAGAACTGGATCATGAAGACTTGGTAGCAAGTGAGTTGAAAGGATCCAGAAAACTGACACTGTGGTGAAGGGTGTGGTGACACTGCACCCTAAACATACACTCTCACAGGCTTGTAAAAAAGTAGCATTTAAAAAAAATTATTTTTATTCTTCTTACTACAGATTTACATAGAAATTTGTGTGTATTACACACACAAATTTGGATATAGACATTATAGTCATTATGTATCACAGACATTCCTTAATGATAAATACACTATAAATTACACACACATATATTCTGAAACCCATACACAATATCCAGAGTGAACCCTAGGGGCCCGAGTGGTGACACAGGCAGTAGGGCATCTGCCATGCACACACTATCTAGAATGGACTGCAGTTCGATCCCCACCCCACCCCGGGCGTCCCATATGGTCCCCCAAGCCAGGGGCGATTTCTGAGCGCATACCTAGGAGTAACCCCTGAGTGTCACCGGGTGTGGCCCCAAAAAACAAAACAAAATAAAAAAGAGTTAACCATAATATAAAGATGTAAAATCTAAATTTTGAATGATTTAATGTGTTATTAATAATGTAGGTAACTGTACCACTCTAATGTATGATATTAATAGTGGGGAAAGTTAGGCATGTGTGGACAGGAAATCTCTATACTTGAACCTTGAAACTGCTTTCAAAAGCAAAATCTTAAAAAAGAAAAAAAGAATAAGGGATCAGAGCGATAGCACAGCATTAGGGAAGTTACCTTGAATGCTGCTGATCCAGGACAAACCTGGGTTTGATCCCTGGCATCCCACATGGCCCCCCAAGTCTGCCAGGAGTGATTTCTGAGCACAGAGCCAGGAGTAACCCAAGCACCACCGGGTTTGGGCCAAAACCAAAAAATAAAAAAGAATAAGCAGGAATAAGGGATTTGAAAAGGACAGTGGGATAATGGTGGAGGTTTCCTGAAAAAGTAGTAGAGGAATTATTGGAGTAGCTCTGCCACTGTTAGACAACTTCAATAGTATCAAACTATTAATATTTCAATAAAAGTTAATTAAAAAACAAGAAGCCCCCTACACTACTTAATCAATACTTATTTTACATCTTATCTGACTTAGCATAGTCTGACATACTTAGAACACATAAAAGTTGATTTTATTTTCATATACCATGTGAACACTTAAGAACAGTGGCCAACATAGAATATCCAATTGTAGGGCCAGAGGAATAGCACTGTGGTAGGGCCATATGAGTACCACGGATAGACCTCAGGTCAGGTGAATGCAAGGCAAATGCCCTGTTTACTTAAACTATTATCGTCATCTTTCAGTTATTCTTTCTTTTTTCTTCTGCATCTTGTTTTCTGGAGAAAATGAATCCTGTTTCTGACAGCTCTCTCATAATTGTCTTTCACTCACTACATTTAGTAGTTTCTATGTCATTTTGGGTTTTCACAGTTATACTAACACTACATTGAAATGTGGTTTTCTTATAACATGATCTTCTGGTCATAGATTCAGAATGCTTCTTTAAACTACACTTTATTGGTTTTTTAACTATCTCACAGTGGTCCTTGTACTTTTTAAACAGGGCCAGTTCACTATCCCTCAGACAGTTGGAGGGCCGGACTATAGTAAAAACAAAAACTATGAACAAATTCCAACTCACACTGCATATATATTATTTTGAAGTGAAGAAACAAAATGGGAACAAATACAATATGTGGCCCGTTGGCAGTAGTTTGAGGACCACTACTCTAGAGATTTCTCGTTAACTCTTAGGATTCTTAAAGGTAGCTTCTGCTATTGTCTATTTCTCCTTTTGGAACTCGAGTGACCTTACCTCACATTTCCTGCCAGATTCAAGATAGGAGATAAATCCTTTTAAACTTCACTCCCTTTGTCAGATGAGATCTACGTCCTCTGTTTAGGCAAATTGTGAGACAATGAAAAGGTGATGCTATGCTAATGCCTACACACACAGAACACCAGAGACAGAATGTTCCTACATGTTCTCTATTGGAATGACTGCTCACGAGGGACCAACGGCCCTGTGAGAAGGAAACTTAATCTCTGGGACTGCCATTCATGGGTGACAGAAAGAGAGCACCAGAAATTCTAGCCTTTCTGCTTGGCATCAGATATGATCAAGAAGTCATCTTGAATGTTCCCATTCCAAGAAATGAAATGCAGAGAACTAAGAATCCAAACACATGGAGAGGTTGTTTGAAGTGATTCAGGTGAAGATAAAAAAAAAATACTGTGGAGGAGAAGATGGAACATGATATACCAGGATGGAATTCCTAATCTCATAATCCTAAGGAGAAAAAATATTATTATTATTATGTAGATAAGTTTGAGGGTCACTCTGTTACTACTGGGGAAAAAGTTTACTATGAGAGGGAAGTCCTAACTGTCCCTCTCCATTCATGTTGAGCATACCTCACTCTCATCTATCTTTATTGAGACATTTCTCAGCACTGTGCTTCCAGCTAGCAACCTTGAGGGAAGACTGCTTTCTCTGGGCTAAAGAGTAGCTCAGGAGCCAAAGTGATAGTATTAACAGGTAGGGCGTTTGCCTTGCATGTGGCCAACCCAGGTTCAATACCCAGGACCCCATATGTTTCCTCAAGACTTCCAGGAGTAATTTCCTGAGTCTGAAGCCTGAAATAAGTCTTTAGCACTACCAGATGTCCCCCCCCCCCCCGGCAAACCAATGAAAAAAAAAAAAGTCTGGGGCCGGGCGGTGGCGCTAAAGGTAAGGTGCCTGCCTTGCCTGCGCTAGCCTTGGACGGACCGCCGTTCGATCCCCCGGTGTCCCATATGGTCCCCCAAGCCAGGAGCGACTTCTGAGCACATAGCCAGGAGTAACCCCTGAGCGTTACCGGGTGTGGCCCAAAAACCAAAAAAAAAAAAAAAAAAAGTCTAATTGACTCTTGTCAACATCCATGAAACTAAATCTCAGGGCCGAGAGATAGCACAGCAGTAGGGCATTTGCCTTGCATGCAGCCGATCCAGGATGAACAGTGGTTCAAATCCTGGCATCCCATATGGTCCCCCTTGCCTACCAGGAGTGATTTCTGAGTGCAGAGCCAGAAGTAACTCCTGAGAATCGTTGGGTGTGATCCAAAAACAAAACAAAACAAACAAACAAACAAAAAAAACAGACCTTAAATCTCAACCCTTTACTCTTCTCCTTATGGGAGCGAGTGTTGTTTTGGACCATACTGTGGTGCTCAGGTCTTACTTCTAAAGCTCAACAGTCAGGGATCACTCTGGACAGATTTGAGGGACCATATAAGGTGCCAGGTATGGAACCTAGATTGGCTGCATGTAAGGCGAGCACCCTACCTGCTATTTTATTGCTTCAGACCTTCAACCTACTACAGTTTCTAAAAGTTATAGACTATCTTTTCATATTTTTATCTTTTGGCTCTTTATGTTCCATTCTAAATAATTACTTCTGACCTGAGGTCCAATACACAAATTCTCTCTTCATTTTGGTCTTATTTACTATATGACATTTTTCTATCTTAAGATTTCTATCTGGCCCTTTTCCTTTTTTATATATAGGGGCCTCTCTGGACAATGCTTGATCTAATGCTGTGTACTTGGCAGTTTAATTCCCAGGAACTGTGATCTGTTGCTGCTGACTTTTAGCAGTGCTCAGGAGTCACCAGGCTACACAGGGTGTCAGCACTGGGAGGCAATGTGGTACAAAGGACCAAACTCAGGATTGTGCATATGCTGAGCATGTGCTTTAACATATTACACTATTTCACATTTTGGTTATTTTCAAACTACTCAGTCCCTACTAAAAGTCCTTTTCTGTTTGTTTTGTTTGTTTGCTGTTTGTTTCTTTGTATCATATCTGATAATACTAAAGGCTACTCACAACTCCTTGCTAAAATGAGTTAGCAACAAAAGAGTGTTAAGAACCTGCCTTAGGGTGTCAGGGAATGAATCCAGTGTGTCAGCATGCAAAGCACAAGCATGTGTGCCATTACTTTGAACCATCTCCCAGCCCTTTCCTGAAGCTCAGCTTTTATTTTTCCCCACAAACAAAATAATTGTCTTATCTATTTGGGGGAGTTTGAGGACCATACCCGGTGGTGCTGAGGCTATTCCTGGCTGTTCTCAGGAGTAATCCCAAGTCGTATTCAGGAATCATAAGTGATGCCAGGGATGGTACTTAGGCCAGAGACATGCAAGATAAAAGTTGTATCCCCTGTAATCTCTCTGGATTTTATTTATTTATTTTGGTATTTGGGTCACACCCGGCAGTGCTCAGGGGTTACTCCTGGCTCTATGCTCAGAAATTGCTCGTGGCAGGCTCAGGGGACCATATGGAATGCCGGGATTTGAACCACTGACCTTTTGCGTGCAAGGCAAATGCCTTACCTCCAGGCTATCTCTCCGGCCCCCTACAAATGGTAATTTTAAAACCCATGTGCTATATAATTCCATTTTTGGTATTTCTCATAGACATTTCTATGGTCTGCTGTTGCTCTTCAATTTTGGTCACATTCCCTTATTCCTTGATTTTTAATAAAATATGCATTCAAATTTTACTTAGTGCTTGACACTGTACATAAAAATTTATAAAACTGGGGCTAATATAACCTTCCTCCAGTGATGTTAACTTTCTTCTTCTTTTTTTTTTTTTTTCTGTCTTGTTTTTGGTCTATATGCAGTGATGCTCTGGAGTAACTCCTGGCTCTACACTCAGGAATCACTCCCTGGCAGTGCAAGGGAGAACATATGAGATGTTGGGGATTGAATTTGGATCAACCACTTACAAGGCAAACACCCTACCCACTGTACTATTGCTCTGGTCCCCAACATTTACTCTTAGAGGCACCAGTGTCAGAGATCACCTAATCTAAATGTCAATGGTTTACATCAAAGCTGGAATTTATTTCAATGGTATAGCAATTTATTTATTTATTTATTTATTTATTTATTTTTTTTTTTTGGTTTTTTGGGCCACACCCATTTGATGCTCAGCGGTTACTCCTGGCTAAGCGTTCAGAAATGGCCCCTGGCTTGGGGGGACCATATGGAATGCCAGGGGATCGAACTGCGGTCCTTCCTTGGCTAGCGCTTGCAAGGCAGACACCTTACCTCTAGCACCACCTCATCGGCTCCAGCAATTTATTTTTGAAAAGCAAAGACAAGGACCAACACGCCAACATTGTCAGACATAAAAACCCAGTTTTTTCTTTTTCTTTTTTTTTCCTTTTTTTTGGGCCACACTCAGCAATCATCAGGGATTACTCCTGGCTCTGGATTCAGAAACTACTCCTGGTGGTCTTCGGCAGATCATATGGAATGCCAGATATTGAGCCCAGGTTGACTGTGTGCTAGGCAAATACATTATCTACTACATTATCTCTCCCCAGGTTTTGTTATTTAAAAGTTGTGACCATCAAAATTGTCTTAGTTTCTCATCCTCCTTTCACAGAATCAACAGGTGCTTTTAAGGGGAAGTGGTCTGAATGTCAGGATTCTCTCTTTGCCTTAATAGCATTCTAAAATGTTTATATACACATCTTTCATACTTTATCCTATTTTCCCTAAGTTTTTTTTTTAATGAAACTGTTAACCAAAATAAATTACTTAACATTACTAAAAGTGGACCTTCTTCAAAAACAAACTGTATTTAAGGATTGCCTATGTTTTGTTTGTTGCTGACTTTTCTCATCATGGACCAGACTTGTCAGAATGAAGGGGCTTTCAAAATAATCTCCACATTTGCATTTGTGAACATTAGATGTATTTTCATACCAGCAAAACAAAAATAGCACCCTTTTTACACATCTTTTCATTGAAGCACTGTGATTTACAGAGTTTTATGCCTTATAATATACCAATCCAATATCTTTCCATCACATATAAACTTTCTTTTTTTTCCTTTTTTTGTCTTACATATAAACTTTCTAAACTATGAAGTACCTTTATTAAATGTCACTTTCTCTGAAGCAATGAAAATAAAATCACTTGGAATAAGACAAATTCTAAGGATGCAGGGGTAAATCAGCAGGAAATTTATCTCCCGTACAAGTGTGTGATTTCTTTCCTGGTGCCACCTGAAAACACCATGTGCACCACACATTGGTCCTACAAAAGATTGTATGGCCCATGTTCTACTATACTCAGATGTGTTAGCAATGTGCCCAGGAATGCGACCTAGTGTGTGTGTACAAGGACCACAGCTAAAGTGTGCTTCCCATTGGCAACCTCAGCTGAGTGTGTAAACAAGACTGTGTGTAAGTTCTGTTCACAGTAACAAGGAAAGGATGCAAAGGTAAGCAATACAACATATTTTCTAAGTAATTCTAGGGGTCAGAGTGATCAAACAGTGGCTAGGCCACTTGCCAGAAGTAAACCCTGAGTACAGAGCTATGTGCGGAGACTCAAAACAAACAAACAAATCAAAAATAGCACCAAATATTTTCAAAGAAAAAAAGTTGTCAAAGAAATTTTATATTAAATCAGAAAGGAGAAAAAAAACAATCACAATTTGTATTTTAATACTTTCCATTCTCATTTTGCTTTAAACATTCACTAACATTTACAAATAAAGCATCATTTATCAGGATACAATGTTTTTAACATTCCAAATATTAGCTTTTTATTCTTTATCCTTGCAAACTTCTAATTTTTATGAAGACTTAAGAGTTTACTGGGCCCGGAGAGATAGCACAGCAGCGTTTGCCTTGCAAGCAGCCAATCCAAGACCAATGGTTTGAATCCTGGTGTCCCATATGGTCCCCTGTGCCTGCCAGGAGCTATTTCTGAGCAGCCAGCCAGGAGTAACCCCTGAGCACCGCTGGGTGTGGCCCAAAAACAAAAACAAAAACAAAAACAAAAAAAAAAGAGTTTACTAAATATCTGAAAGAAATGATTCATCTGCCAGCACTTACCATGAAAAATACGAAAATCAATATATGGATGAGATCCTCTTCTCTCTGATTCAAATCCTGCTCGACTCCTTACACGTACATCTCCTGGGTAGAACAGAAAATAGAATCTCAACTTATAAGATGCCATTTGGAAAGATGATCCCATATACATGAAAGGCTCATAAGTCACATTGCTATGATTGCCAAACAAGGATATATAAGAAATAGATAATTAAGAGTTGATTTAAGACCATGCTCATAGGGTATGGCTTCCTGAGCAGGCAGCTGCTCATTGTAGCTATGAGATAATCTGCCCAGATAAAGTTCCCCTGAGACCTCCCAGGAAGTGAGGAGGACCTGACAGCTACTTAGGAAAGATGCATAGGAGACTACAAAAAGAACAATGGTAAAGCTGCACTAACCCATACCAGGCACTGTGAGTGCAGATTATAAACCTAAAGAATCAACTAGTAGTAACAACTGCTAACAGACTATTAATAGCAACACAATGGTAGTAGGAGACTTCAACACTGCTGTCACTACTTAACAGATAAACTTGACTAAAAACTCAGTAAGGAACTAGTACTTGCTCTGAAGGAAGAAATGGAAGGGAAGGGTATATTGTGAAACATATGTCTTCATATCTAAAAGCTAAATACACTCTGTGTCTCATGGTAATTTAATTTTTTTGTTTTGTTTTGTTTTTGGCTCACACCCAGCAGCGCTCAGGGGTTCTTCCTGGCTCTATGCTCAGAAATCGCTCCTGGCAGGCTAGGGGGACCATATGGGATGCAGGGATTCGAACCAATGACCTTCTGCACGAAAGGCAAACACCTTAACTCCATGCTATCTCTTTGGCCCCGGTAATTTAATTTTTAAAAAGGCGATTTAATTTTGCTTTCTGGTAGAAATGGGATTTCTGGGGTAATAACTTTGGTGCTCAGATAAGTGCTCAGGAGACCACTGCAGTGTTCTGAATATAACAAGGGGCTCTATAAAGCATACCATGTATTGCATTCCCACCCTTAGCGCTATCTCCTTGACCTAAATGAGCTGATTTATTTGAAGAGATTTATAAAATTTCAGATCTGTGGGCTGGAGATAGTACAGAAGATAAATCATTTATTGCCTTGCATGTGCCTGACCCAGGTTTAATCCCAGACGACTTATTTTGTGCCCTGAGCCTACCAAGAGTGATCCCTTACTATTGAGGGTATGGCTTACAAACAAAACCAAAAATATCAATACTGATTTCTAAGGCTATATGAGTTTTATATTTTTGTTTTGGGGCTATACCTGGCCATGCTCAGGGGTTAGTGGCCCTTCACTGAGGAATTACTCCTGGCAGTGCTCAGGAGACCATATCAGATACTAGGGATAGAACCTTGGTCGTTTGTATGCAAGTAAAATACTTTATCCACTGTACTCTGGCCTGGTTACATGAGTTTTAAAATTTTTATCTACATAGTAGCTTTATTATAAAATTACTACCTAATTTACTGTTAGCCTTCTGGAAGATGTCTATGTGCTAACCTTATCTAGTACCTTATTGCTGACTTAATACAGGAAACTAAGGGAGGAATTCTGAGCATAAGGGGGTTCACAGAAGATTCCCCTAAGAAATAATAAGTAAACTTGACTATCAAAGCCTCATGGCATGAATTAAAGTTCAAGAGATAAAGGAGGGTGTGGGTGAAGACATAAATCTAACAAAGAGAGGAATAGAAAAAACATGACACAAATACTCAACCTGAGTAACATGTTAAAAATTTAAGAATGCTGGGGCCGGAGAGATAGCATGGAGGTAAGGTATTTGCCTTGCATGCAGAAGAGTGGTGGTTCGAATTCTGGCATTCCATATGGTCCCCCAAGCCTGCCAGGAGCGATTTCTGAGAGTAGAGCCAGGAGTGACCCCTGAGCGCTGCTGGGTATGACCCCCCCCCCAAAAAAAAAACAAATTAAGAATGTAAAAAAATTTGGGGTCAGAAAGATAGTACAAAGGTAGGGCGTTTGCCTTAGACACAAAAGGTCAGTGGTTCGAATCCCAGCATCCCATATGGTCCCCAGAGCCCGCCAGGAGCAATTTCTAAGTGTAGAGCTAGAAGTAACGCCTGAGCACTGCCGGGTGTGACCCAGAAACCAAAAAAAAAAAAAGAATGTTAAAAAATTTAAGGACTAGATAAAGACAAGTGATTTAACCATAATCCACTGAGAGTTAAATATACCTCCAAAGACAGAACTAAAGGATCAAGTAATTCAAAGTCAGATAACTGTCTTTTTTTTTTTTTTGGTTTTTGGGCCACACCTGGCGGTGCTCAGGGGCTACTCCTGGCTGTCTGCTCAGAAATAGCTCCTGGCAGGCACGGGGGACCATATGGGACACCGGGATTCGAACCAACCACCTTTGGTCCTGGATCGCTGCTTGCAAGGCAAACGCCGCTGTGCTATCTCTCCGGGCCCCTCATAACTGTCTTTATTAGCAAAACTAGAAATCTTCAGCAAAACTAGAAATCTATGATTTTCATAAATGAAGAAAACCTAGGATACAATTTTACATTGTGTTCTAATGACATTCCAGTTACTACCTGTGCTCTCTGCTGAAGGAGGTGTTCTTTACATGACAGAAATCAACCATAATCATGGTGTTTAAATATATTAATTAAAAAAACCCAGCAACAACCCCCCTCCCAAACAGCTGTGATCTAACACCTCCCTCCTTTATTCATTCCACTTTTGGGTTTTTTTTTTGGGGGGGGTCACACCCGTTGACATTCAGGGGTTATTCCTGGCTATATGCTCAGAAATCGCTCCTGGCTTGGGGGACCATATAGGACGCCGGGGGATTGAACCACTGTCTGTCCTAGGCTAGCGCTTGCAAAGCAGATGCCTTATCTTTAGCATCACCTCTCTGGCCCCTATTCATTCCACTTTTAGTATTAATTCATAATTCTAAATCTCAGCGTAATGAATTATTTATGTAGCAGTGAATAAAAATGTCTAATGAAAAATACCTCATTCTCAAATAATAAAAAATAAATTACTACTCACCTAGCATACGAATGTACAATGCAGTTTGATCAGAACTGTCATAGGAAATAGCTCCACGCCTCTGGGAAAAAAAAACATGATTTATGACAATAAGTACATGTATTATAAATTCAACTCAATAAAAAAAGAGAAAACTAGATGGTATCTGCACTTAAAATCTCTAGTTGTAAAGAAAACAACTCCGATGTAGCTACATATTACTACAAGAGAGTAGTATGCAGTAGTCAGACATTTAGCCTATTGGAATAAGTCAAACAAATCCAGTTGGGGAATGGTCTCTGCACAGAAGAAAAATAAATAGGCTAAGTACTTAGTGATCAATGAGCAAGCAAACAAAAAAATAATCACAGATGGGAAGAAAGGCATTAGCAAGAAATAAAGGGTGGGGCTGGAGCAATTGAATATCGGGAGGTGTGTTTGCCTTGCATGCAGTCAACCTGAGTTCAATCCCCAGCAACCCATATGGTCCCCTGAGCCTGCCAGGAGTAATTTCTGAGTGCCACCCGGTATAGTCAAAAATAAAAACAAACAAACAAGTAAATAAATGGAACAAAATGGTCACAGAGGCTACAAAAAGCTTTTTTTTTTTTTAATCTGGTGCCATTCAGAGATTTAAATATATATATTTTGTACTTAGAACAGATACAGAAGGTTGGAGGTGGTTCCCTACCTAATGTGAGGCTTACAAGCAGAACTGGTGTTCTGGTGTTCTATTCCTAGTGCTGCCTTATGTACCCTAGGTACCATTCTGGTAGCTTTGAAATTTATGCTTAGTAGCTTTGCAATCCCTGCAAACCATTTCTGATTGCACTCAGCCAGGAGTACGAAGCTCCAACACCAGAAAAAGGGTGTGGGCCCGGAGAGATAGCACAGCGGCATTTGCCTTGCAAGCAGCCAATCCAGGACCAAAGGTGGTTGGTTCGAATCCTGGTGTCCCATATGGTCCCCCGTGCCTGCCAGGAGCTATTTCTGAGCAGACAGCCAGAAGTAACCCCTGAGCACCGCCGGGTGTGGCCCAAAAACCAAAAACCAAAAAAAAAAAAAAAAAAGGGTGTAAGCCCCAGAACTCAGAACTAAGAAAGACTTGCGACAATGTGGCCAGGAGCCTGACTCCTGGTGAACATGTATGGAAGGCAATACAACTAGACAAATGCGAACAACAGTTCATGAATGAATGCAAGTGTTGAAAATAAAATTCTGATTTCCAATACTGGTTGTCTCCAGGGAATCTGGGGGGACAGAGGAGTGGCAATAGTGTAGTAGTAGTAAGTAGTTGTATTATCTTTTGCAGTCTTACTGTAATGTGTATTTATTATATAGTTATAAAATAAAAGTAAAATAATAATCTATGAAAGAAATCTGCAATGAAAACAAGACGTCAACTATCCAGAGACTATATGTCTTCTGATAAACTCTACTCTGGAGCAGTCACTGTAGTCACCAGGTATTAAAAGACACCACTCCCACCTTCTCTTCAAAGCCCCCACCAGGAGATATTTCATTTATTAGATTATAGAGCTCTTCTTCATACTGCCATCTTAGAAGAAATTCTAGAAACTCTGGAATGTATGTAGAAATAAATATATCTGTGAGCCAAGTATTAATGAGATTTAAGATATTACTGGGGCCGGAGTGGTGGTGCAAGTGGTAAGACATCTGCCTTGCCCATGGTTCGATCCCCCAGCATCCCATAAGATGCCCCAAGCCAGGAGCGATTTCTGAGCCAATAGCCAGGAGTGAACCCTGACTGTCATCAGGTGTGGCCCAAAAACCAAAAAAGAAAAAAAAAGATATTACAGTTTGTTATGGTCTATACCTACTACCTGCCAGTTGTCCATTAACAACTCGTAAAATAATGGTCAAATACATAGTCACCTGCTATTTCTTTTTGTTGTTGTTGTTTTGTTTTGTTTTGGGGCCATACCCGTTTGATGCTCAGGGGTTACTCCTGGCTAAGTGCTCAGAAATCGCTCCTGGCTTGGGGGGACTATATGGGATGCCGGGGGATCAAACCCAGATCAGTCTTAGACTAGTGTGGGCAAGACAGATGCCTTAGCCCTTGCGCCACCGCTCTGGCCCCTATTCTTCTCATTATTAAGTAAATGGATGCTATTAGTGAGTACTAATGGCGACTATACTGAATTGAATTCAGTGCCTCACATATACAAGGCAAGCCCTCTACCAGCTCCATAATTTAAGAAAATTGAGTACACAAATACCACAAATGCTGTACAGTAAAACCATAGACATGATTTTTATAAAATAGACCCAAATGAGATGAAACATTTCTAAAGAACAAAATTTTAAATCCATCACTAAGTCCTTAGTTTTATACATCGTCTCCTTATAACAACACAATTCAGACAAGATTCAAATAAGATTCATTATTCTCGCTTAGAAATTCTGGTAGAATGATCTATAGTAATTTATTGTGGAAAACTACAGACAGTATAAAATAGCATTAAAATATTTGTTCACGCTAGAATCATACTATTAACATGTTTCTCACGCTAGAATCATGCTATTAACATGTTTATATGAGCTTTATTACAACCTGTGTTTTTAAACCTATCATTTTTAAATAGTAAAATACTATTAGAATTTTATTTTTGATAGAAATAGTAGAATAAAAGAATTCAAGAGCTTGACTGTGTTACACTGTCAGTCATAAAACACTGAATTACATTTCCCCCTTATAAGTGAATGGAAACAACTGAGAAGCTGTGACTCGTGACTCTTCTAATTTTGCCATCCTGGGAACAGCTTGTAAAGCAAACTAGTATAGGTCAAAATATGGGTGAGGCTGAGCTAATCAGAAACTGACAGTCACAGCATAAACAAGTTCAAGTGTAAGGCTCCAAAGGATCTGTTGCCACACTAACAGTTCTAAGTGCCCTGCTAAGATATCCACTCATCTAGAATCAGGGTGAATTACTCTTTCCCGTAAGATCTGACTTACTAGGTAAAGGAGATGTGCCCTGTAATATGAAACATCTTTAAAGATGTTTTAAACAAAGAGCAAAGATACTTTAAGAGCCACTGTTTTTTTTTTTTATCATTTATCTTGTTCAAGATTTCCTCTGAAATAATCTATTCTATAAGAACAAGTTTGTTTTCCTTTTATGGTCAAAGTAATGGTATACTTTTGACTTAACACTTGATTTCCTCTTCTGTGCCAAAAATTGTTCTAGGTTCTTTCATACAAGACAGGTTTATTGAGTCTATTTTATAGATTAGGGAGTTGATGATCAAAGTTAAACACAGTAATACTAAAATTTTTGGTAATGCCCGGAGAGATAGCACAGCGGCGTTTGCCTTGCAAGCAGCCAATCCAGGACCAAAGGTGGTTGGTTCGAATCCCGGTGTCCAATATGGTCCCCCGTGCCTGCCAGGAGCTGTTTCTGAGCAGACAGCCAGGAGTAGCCCCTGAGCACCGCCGGGTGTGGCCCAAAAACCAAAAACCAAAAAAAAAAAAATTTTTTTGGTAATGAATGAAAAAAATTATTTGGTAAAATAAAAATGATAGCAACATGTTATTCAAATATTGCATTGGCCTAATGAACAGTATTCTTCCTATTTATATTTCCCACACAAATCATATACTTTTTTGGATCAGTTTAATTCTTGATTTTGGGGCCACACCCACTTGTGCTCAAAGATACTCCTGTGGTGCTCTGGGGACCACGTGGTATCAGATCAACTTCTAGTCTCCTCCATGCAATGCATGCACTCAGTCCTTTTGGTCTAAAAACAATTTAAATGTTTTGGTGGCCACTATAAAAGGGAAAGGTCCTTGAAAACACTGACAATTCAACTAAAACATCTCAATATTAAGTTGATCTTAATGGAATAGTTTGGCAAGCAATTCTCTAAAAAGAAAAATTAAGATATGTCAGTGGAATAATTCCTAACTTATAAAAAATTTGACTGCAGTTTTTCTCAAGACATTCTTTAAGCAGATTCACTAAGAAAACAGAGCTGCTTCAAATCAGAGATAATTGTGCTAAAAAAAAGTTATGCTTAAATGTCAAACAGTCCTTATTAGGGTCTAAAATCTTGCTTAAAAAAAGAAAATCAACTTAGTGAAAGTGTGTGTTGCTTACCCAATGATAATGGCCTTTCTTATAAAATTTAAGTTAATATTCTTCAAATTCTTAGTAGAAAGATACAGAGTAGGAGAAAAATGTAATCATTTTTACATAATAAAAATACAAAACAATCTTTATTTTATTTTATTTTATTTATTTTTATATTTTTGGTTTTTTGGGCCACACCCGTTTGATGCTCAGGTGTTACTCCTGGCTAAACGCTCAGAAATCGCCCCTGGCTTGGGGTGACCATATGGGACGCCGAGGGATTGAATCACGGTCCTTCCTTGGCTAGCACTTGCAGGGAAGACACCTTACCTCTAGCACCACCTCTCCGGCCCCTACTAAACAACCTTAACATAACTTTAAATATTTCCTACTTTAGACCCTCATCGAGAGAGCAAATAATTAACATTCTAGCAAGCCTGAAGTTTATAATTCAAGTTTAATCTGTTCAATAATCTTAATTTAATATATTATTAGAAAGTCAAACATTTTAGCAGTATCTAGACTTTGAGAAAACACAATAGAGAATGATATTTAATTGTAATTATTTATAAATCTTGGTTATTAAACTTGAAAGACATAAGCTTTCAGTTTTTATTTCCAATAATTCCAGAATATTTAAAATAAATATTCTCCATATCTAAGTTGTTTAATAAAAATTATATACAGTAGTTTCAAGCCTTTTTGTTGTCTAATAAAACTCTTTCAATCACACAGAAATAAAACCTGACAAAGCAAAAGGAGAAGAAACTCAACTGGCTATTTCATTCCTACCAAATATGTATCACAATCCTAAAAATAATGATGGCCTACCTTGGAGGTGATCCACTTGATAAGAACTAAAGCCAGGCACCAGATCAATGTTATTCCCATTGGATCAGTCAAAAGCCCACTACATAATCTCTGTCTTCTTTCAGAGAGCACACAAGTCTTGAGAGGAGTGTGATAATAAGCAGCTGTCAGAGGCAGGCGAGGGGACACTGACAGCCTTGAACCTCAGGCAGCTGCCCTCAACCCAATATCACCTGACTGTCCCGAGAAAGAGCTGCCAACAGGCCTTCTCATCCAGCGCATGCATAATGTCATAACCCTGGGCCTGGGGTAGGACAGTGCAAGTAAGTAATCTTGTTAGAGAAAGGGCAAAACCTTGGTGAGTGTTCACCTTACATTCTCAGCAAATGAAGCTGACTAGTCAACATATTATCGAAGCTTTAAAACAACTTGAAAAAAAAAGTTTAGCAATACTAAAAGTTTCTTCAGCTTTTACAGACAGATCATTTACACAGATCTTGGTATTTGAAAATATTAATGCATTTTATTATCTTTTAATTTTTTAAATCAACATTTATTTAACCTTTTATTTCCTGTAGAGCTAGAATTCTTTTTGAATGTTGTTTTATCTGTGCTATTTAACAATCCACTCATTTGAACCTACAGAGGCCAGCCCAACTAGCACTTTGAAGTAATTAAAAGCTCATTATTAGTCCCTGCCCTGCTGAAGCCATGCCAGCTGCACCCACCACCCACAATCACTGTTTCATAAATGGCCTAGCTTCACCACTTAACCACTGATCTCTGCAGAGTTGCTGAGACTCCAGGTGTGCCGATATTTGGACTGACACTACCAGAAAATTTTTGGAGTGTGGACACCCTCCATTACATTTTAAGGAGCCCTGGTAGCTGGAACCAAGCTCCACAAAAACCAAAGTATCAGCCATAGAGCTTGGAATACTGGACCACAAGACTGCATGTGCAGCCATGTGACAACTATATATTTTTTCCAATAATGTCATCCAAGTAGGAACAAACCATTTTAGATGTCAATGTCAATTCAAAGCCACTTAAGGTTCAGAAACAAAACAAATGGCTGAAAAAACAACCAGCAACAAATTACTTAGTAGGCCTCTGGCAACAACTTTAATAAACTCATAATGAAACACATTAATTTTCACAATTATTTCTATGGTTAAATGTAAAAAATAATTTTATTATCACTTACGTGCAAACTAGCAATAGAAAATATATTATTTTGTGCTTGCCCAAGGGGAAGGCTTGTGAATGGGTGGGAATATGAGAATAATATGAAGGGAATTTTACATTGGTGGTAGGATTGGTCTTGGAACAAGTGTATTATAAGCAACTATGCAATACATAGCTTTTATAAAGTAATTTACGTATATAAAATAATACATTAGTTTCTATATTTCAAAAAGCTATTTCATGCTTTACTTATACAAACTTAGATGACAATTGGGGCCAGCATAGCTCTGGGACCCAGGAACCACACATGGCTGTGCTCAGTGGAGTAAACTTGAGGCTTTGTGCATTTTACAATTTTTTTGTTTTTGTTTTTGTGCCACACACAGCAGTGCTCAGGGGTTACTCCTGGCTCTTCACTCAAGAATCACTCCTGGTGGGCCCGGAGAGTTAGCACAGTGGTGTTTGCCTTGCAAGCAGCCGATCCAGGACCAAAGGTGGTTGGTTCGAATCCCGGTGTCCCATATGGTCCCCCGTGCCTGCCAGGAGCTATTTCTGAGCAGACAGCCAGGAGTAACCCCTGAGCACCGTCGGGTGTGGCCCAAAAAAAAACAAAAACAAAACAAAAACAAAAAAAAAGAATCACTCCTGGTGGGCTAGGGGATGATATGGATGCCAGGATTGAACTCGATGGGCAACAGGCAAGGCAACTGCCTTACCCACTCACTGTACTAGTGCTCTAGACTCATGTTCTACATTGGGGTGGGGGGGCATACCCAGCGGTACTCAGGGGTTACTCCAGGCTCTATGCTCAGAAATCGCCCCTGGCAGGCACAGGGGACCATATTGGATACTGGCATTCGAACCACTGTCCGTCCAGTGTTGGTCGCATGCAAGGTAAAACCTTACCACTGTGCTATTGCTTCAGCCCCATCTATATTATTTTTAATATTTTCTCATTCTTCTCAACTGTGAGATCCCTCATATACATTTATTTATCTTCATGATCCTTTACAGAAACCAGAATCCAAGTATTCAGAAACATGTATTCAACCATCACTATGTACCAGGCCCTGTGCTAGATTTCAGGGACATATTCTGAGTGAAACCAGACATGGTCCTGCCCTTCTGAAGCTTACGGCCCCATCAGTCAACAGGACTGTGCAACATGAAGCCAAGATTGGAACTACCATCTTGCATGAATCTAACCTAGTTAAGAGGCTTTTTCCCAGAGAACCTGAGAGTCTCAAAACTGAAGTGAAGCTGCAATACCATCAAGAGGACTGAAAGGACATTCTTGCCAACAAAACCATGTGGTAGAGAAGGGAATAGGAACAGGAAGGAATGCACTGGGAAGAGGATGAGCCAGAGTGGAAGGTTCATGAAGATCTATTTTCAACCTAAAACCTACTTCTACCCTGCTTAAGAACTTTAACAGATCATGTCAAGTAGAGCAAGATGGGCTAAGTAGATGGATAGACAGTTAGGAGACCACTTCCAGGAGAGAGGTGTCAATGGCTGCACTATGTGGTGGGGATCAGAGCAGTGGACTGGCTGGAAGATTACTAAGGACAGAACAGTGTCACAGACTGCAGCTCATAAGCAAGAAAGTCACCTGCATATAAAAAGCACAGAGGTGATTCTTTATTTCTTTAAAGTAGTACTTTAACAAGTAAAGTAAAAATTAATTTTTATTACCCAATGTATAAAACATAAAGTTCATGTTCATTTTAAATCTGTGAAAATACAGATCAAATGGACAGGTTGAAATTCAATTTGCCAAAATTGAAGATGTTTACAGCTTGTGAATTTCTCACTATACCTAATATGTTTCTCTCTCTCTCTCTCTCTCTCTCTCTCTCTCTCTCTCTCTCTCTCTCTCTCTCTCTCTCTCTCCTATACTAACATTTTAAATGTGAATCCTTGCACACAATAAGATAACTTTATTCTTTTATCAAGAACCTAAGTATGAGATGACTCTCTCCATTTCTTTAAGATTCTAGTAACCAAACTCACATGATGCCCAGCAATGAATGGGTCAGGGTAGCAGTGTGTTTAAGCCAAACTCTACAAAGAAATAACAGCTACATTAAGGGGGCAGTACTGGCGGCTAAAAAAAGTTGCATACTCCTAAATATATAGCTCACTACTTCCACACACACGGCTCAGGAATACTTCATATCCCCTCCATCCCTCCACTCACATGCCTATAGCCAAGTTTTGAGAGCAAATACAATGTTGCCATTTTGGGGTATAGTACTTAAGTATTTTTATGAAAGTCATTTGCATAATGAAAAGCTCCAAAATCTACACTTCTCATGAAGTCTGCTTATACAGGGATAAATATGGAGAGTTTTATGTTGAGTGAAATGAGTCAGAGGGAGAGCGATAGATGTAGAAAGATCACGTTCATTTGAGATAGGAAAAAAGTATGATAACAACACTCTAACACAATAGAGACGAAGGCCAGGAGGACTAGTCTATCTATGGTAGGAAGCGTGACAAAAAATTAGTGGAGAGAAGGGACCACTATGACAATGATAGTTGAAAATTATCATTGAACAAGAACTAGTGCTGAAAGGAGGTAAAATGATTTCAGTAACAATATTGCACACCACATTGTCCAAAAGGATAAATGGAAAGAGAGAGAGAAATAAAAATGTTTGTCATGGAAGTGGGGGTGCATTCAGGTGGGAATGATGGAACTAGAAATACTGGTAGCAGGAAATGTGCACTGGCAAAGGAAGAGACAGGTGTTTGTATCTAAATTATTATTTATTTATATAAATTTATTATTGATAATTATCATTATTGCTAGTGATTATTCATATTATTCAAATCTTTTAATTCATTTCCCTCCCCAGAGACAGTGATCAAATCTAGGACCTTATACGTGATGATACACTCTTCTTTTGAGATATATTTATTACTAACTTAAATTGAAAATTTAGTATCACCCTTAATTTTTCTTTTTTTTTTTTTTTTTGTGGTTTTTGGGTCACACCCGGCAATGCTCAGGGGTTTTTCCTGGCTCCGTGCTCAGAAATTGCTCCTGGCATGCACGGGGGACCATATGGGACGCCGGGATTCGAACCGATGACCTTCTGCATGAAAGGTAAATGCCTTACCTCCATGCTATCTCTCCGGCCCCCCACCCTTAATTTTTTTCAATGAGAATAAAAGCTATTATCAAATTAGACTACATATACGTTTATGGTACTACTCAAAGATTTTTAAAAATATACTAAAAATCCTTCCAGAATCAAATAATATATATACATATATATGGGTGTATATATATATACATACATATATATATAAACATGCATTTAGATTTAATTAGGGAGAGAAGCAATTGCAAACCTGGATTTTATTCCTGGCATACCAGATGGTCCTCCAAGCACCTCTTGGCATAATTCTTAAATACAGAGTCAGAAGTAACCCCTGAGCACTGTTGAGTGTGGCCCCCAAATCAAATATAAATTTAATTGGGGAGGATATATAGCTCAAGGGGTACAGTGTTTGCCTTGCCTGTAAGAGATCATGGGGCTCATCTTGGTGTGCAAAAATATTAATAACGACAATGACTCTTTCACACTTTTTTTTTTTTTTTTTTTTTTTTTTTGTGGTTTTTGGGTCACACCCGGCAGTGCTCAGGGGTTATTCCTGGCTCCAGGCTCAGAAATTGCTCCTGGCAGGCACGGGAGGACCATATATGGGACGCCGGGATTCGAACCGATGACCTCCTGCATGAGAGGCAAATGCCTTACCTCCATGCTATCTCTCCGGCCCCCTCTTTCACACTTTTAACAAATGTGTTCTTTTATATTAGTTTCTCCCACCTATTTCAAAGTCTTAGGAAAACATGGCAGGAAAAAACAGCAAAAGAAATCACTAGACTGGGGCCAGAGCAGTGGCACAACGGTAAGGCATCTGTCTTGCACATGCTAACCTAGGATGAACAGCAGTTTGATTCCCCAGTGTCCCATATGGTCCCCCAAGCCAGGAGTGATTTCTGAATGCATAGCCAGGAGTAACCCCTGAGTATCATGGGGTGTTACCCCCCCAAAACAAAAACCAACCAACCAAACAAAATAAATCACTAGACTATGCTAGAAAAAAATTAATATACAGTATATAACTAAACATTTGAAAGTGCAATTTAATACTAAAAGAAGGAAGCACAAAACATTTTACCTTTGAGGCGGTCATAAGACCAGTATCTGACAATTAAGAGTTCTAACAAGACAATTTTGATGAGTGTTACCAATTGAAAGACAAGTTGAGACTTGTATCATCCTATCTTAGAAAAGTAATTCAAGTGCAAAGTTTTATCCCTGGGGCTCTGCTACTCACAGAACACCTGTCAATCTTGGCAATAACCTTCACTCTCCATATAGACTCAGCAAGTCCCTCTCTTGGCCAAATTAGGCCAACTCATCTGCATTGACATCAGTGCCCATTATTTTGGAAT
The DNA here is from genome assembly GCF_024139225.1 of Suncus etruscus. Taxonomy (NCBI): domain Eukaryota; kingdom Metazoa; phylum Chordata; class Mammalia; order Eulipotyphla; family Soricidae; genus Suncus; species Suncus etruscus. The sequence continues at coordinate 30,203,577 of NC_064857.1, read as the reverse complement.
CTCAGGGACGGAAATAGCCTGTTCCTTACTTATACAAACTTTGTGTCAAAAGTAAAGTAGAGCCAAATTTGTAATAGAAAAATGTGAATGCTATATTAAATACCTACCAGTCATGCTTCTAGCATTGTTAATTTCAGTCAAACTTAATAAAACAGCATATGATTTTTTTATATTAGGGGTTATTATTCTTCAAAAGCCTAAGTTTCAAGAAATACTAAACTGACCAAAAAATTAAGCTTTGATAATCAACATTATTTCAAACCTGTACTAATTTGGAGGGCTTTTTTGTTTGTTTGCTTTGGTTTTGGGACCACATCTGGCGGCACTCATGGCAGTTACTCCTGGCACTGTGCTGCCCCTGGCAGGCTCAGGGGACCAATACAGGATGTTGGAAATCGAACCTTAATTGTCCTCAATAGGCCACATGCAAGGCAAATGCCCTACCACTGTGCTATCACTCTGGCCCCCTAATTTGGAGGTTTTACCAGTCAATTAACAATTCTGGGGTAGAGGAAAGAGAATTTTACATCATACTGATTTAAAGTCTGAATGAAGTGTTTGTTGATATTGTATACTAGTTGAAGGCATAACAGTAATTCAACCATGGAAGAAATAGTAAAAAATACCATATGTTCTAAATATTGATGTTTTCTGGTCCAGAAAACTATGCCTCATGATATTAGAAGAATTTGTAGGCATCACAACTAAAAAATATGTTTGAGCACATAAGTCAGGAGCACAACCTAGTGAGTACCATAACTAAGCATTTGTGCAACTCCCAACCCCCTAAAATATCAACAGAGGGAAAGCAAAGAATTTAAGACCATAAATATATTTGCCTTATAGGACTGAGATAGGCTCCCTGGTAGTGCTAAGGACTCACGTGGCAGGTGATGGGAGAGAAAGAGTGGTAGAGAAAGGGAGATGGGGAGAGAGTGCTGCTTGTCAAAGGACTATTCAGAGTGTTTCTTTAAACTATGGGTAAATGAAAATGTTCCCTTTTCTATAAGGAAATAAAACCAGTGGTATAAGATCCCACAACTTCAGAGTTTGAAGCCATATAATCTATAAACTGAAAGTGCTACTCTACTTTTTTAATAGACCAGGTACTATCATAGGCTGGAACACCTTGATCGGTTGCTGTAGAAATCTCTGGTGGCATCTATGAGAATGAAACAATGTAAGCCTCCTACTAGAGCTGGTAAACTCCATGCCCTCAGAACACATATCCAGAGACAAAGTACTTGAAGTGAAACTAGTGAAGAAATTTGAGAGGTTGCTAACAGAAATCTGCATTTAACAAATCTTGTTTCAATAACAAAACTCTGCACATGATCTTTAAAAAATATTTTTTATTAAATCACTGAGAGTTAGAAAGCTGTTGATAGCTGAGTTTCAGTCATACAATGTTCCAACACTTATCCATATCTTCACAAATGTTCACTTCCTGTCATCACAGTAAGATAATAATACCAAAGACAATAGAAACGAAGGGGAGTGGATGTGGGAAGTGCAGTTAAAACAGAGAAACGACCATTATCACAATATTTGCAAATGATTGCTCTGGACAAGAAATGGAAACTAAAAAGTAAAGTGATATACATGATATCCTTTCAGTAACAGTATTCAAAAAGGGAGAGAGAGAAAGTGAGAATGAGAGAGATACATAGAGGCAGGCCAGAGGTGGGATGGGGGGACTCAGGCAAACTGGGGAAATGTGCACATGATCCTGTCTTGTATTTTCTTTATTGGAGTGAAAACCAGATAACTTAGTATAAAATCTACATGTGAAATATAAGGTATAAACCACTAGACTTAATCTGAAAAAAAAAATAACCTACATTTTTATATAAACTACTTGCAGAACAGGGCATATGGATTTTTCTTAGCCTCAAAAAAAAAAAATCAAATCATTTAAGCTCTAATAATAAAGAAGGCACTGAAAGTCAGAAGTATTCCAGTCAGAGATGATCCATTATTTTTATTTTAGGGCTTCTTATATGACTGAATTCAGTCCTGAATACCAACCACAACATAAGGCGTATACACATGTAGATATAGCATATTAGATGCTAATTTTTATATAAAAATTAAGAGGGATAGATGTTCTAACAGGTGTTCTGTTAATACTATATAACAAATTGCAGCGTTTGCCTTGCAAGCAGCCCATCCAGGACCAAAGGTGGTTGCTTCGAATCCCGGTGTCCCATATGGTCCCCCGTGCCTGCCAGGAGCTATTTCTGAGCAGACAGCCAGGAGTAACCCCTAAGCACAGCCGGGTGTGACCCAAAAACCAAAATAAATAAATAAATAAAAATAAAAAAAATAAAATACTATATAACAAATTAACCTAAGGATTTTAGCTTTATTATATCCTATTACAGAAGATAGAAACAGGACCAGTGGGCAGAAATTTGTGTAAAACAGAACTTAAGCCTCTATCTTAGAAATCCAGATAGATCAGGAATCCTCAGCAATATGGGATTGGAGGGAAGTGTGGCCTGTGTGTAAGGAGGCTGACCTCCAGTCAGCAGAGTGGTTTCTCAGCTCTCATTAAGCATCAAGGCTAGCATCACCACCCATATCCAGCCCACACTGTTCCAGATGCTCCCAACACTAACCATATTAGGGCCTAAGATGAAGTTCCTGGCCTGCTGGCGCACAGGTTACTGTAGCTGAGAAAGCTCTTAATCCAGGACATCTCTGAGGTGGTTCCTGCAACTCTGCTACTGGGATACCATGGGTCAATCTTTCTCCTAAATTCTCAGGGTGCTACATCCTCCTCCACTCTCATCTAAGCCATCCGCATTTTTTTCTTTTATTTTAGCCATCTACCTATAATGCAAATCAAATGTGGGTTCTGGAAGCCAAGAAGAAGATCTAAGCCCCTCAGAGGCTCAACCACACCCTCATTCTTACTCAGTGACATGTTTGACCAGAAGGTGACACAAGGGATACATTTCTTGAGTGCTGTGTGCAAATCATGATGCTGTCATAAAGACAGAAGGAAATGCTAACTGTCATCAAGGAGGACAGACCAACTGCCCTGGGACTTGAAAAGTCTAAGTGTAGGGAGGTGGTCTTTGGCAATGAAGTGAAGAAAGCAGGTCTAACCAACCACTTCTCTGTGCACGCAAACAAGTTTTACCTTCTGTGGAATGCGAAGGGTGCCACAGACTGGCCTCTTAGAACTTACGCTGGACATTTCTTTTAATGCAGAGCAATGAGAACAGCAGAACTGAATCAAAGGTCTGAAAAATACTGAATATATGATTTAAATATATGCTGGGAGAAAATACTTATGGAAAGACCAGGCAGCTCATCATCAAAAAAAATTTTTTTATATGAGAGCCACTAACTATAAATTAATATAATTTTTAAGTACTCAAAATGTGAAAATGGGAGTTGTTATCATTTATTATAGCCAAATAAGTTACATTTGTACTTCATTCTAAAATTCAATAATTGTTATGGTGCTACAGCCAGACATTATAAGCAAGGAATGAAATTAAGAGATAACATATATTCCTGGTATTTGAAGTAAAACAACAAAATCATTGCCATATAAATAGAAAGTGAAAATTATAATTATAGAATATCTAATATTAAAAATTAATTACCCAGTATAGAGTTGGAATTAATATCACCTATAACCTTAACACTATTTTTGTAATCAAATAACATATATATATATGTTATTTTTGTGTTTTTTTAAACATCATCAAAAATTTAATGAAGAAAAACAAGTTGTAGTAGCACAGTATTCTAATGTGATTCTCCACACTATGAATCACTTTGGGGTCTCATGGTTTCCAATGAACCTAGCATAGGTAAAGTCCTAAAGGTTTTTACCACAAACAGTTGAACTTGCCCCACTTTCCCCTACCCTGTGTGATAGATTAAGAAATGAGACTGATCAAGTCCATGTCTCAAAGTCACCCTTAGATGTCCTATAATCTTAAGCAGTAAATCCAGTGTCACAACTAGCAGCATTCCTGTGCCTAAGTGATGTCTGAGGGGCAGTCCAATTTTTGTTATTGTTTTGGGGCCACACCTGGCAGTCCTGTCTCTATGCTCAGAGATCACTCCTGGTGGTGCTCAGGGGTACAGGGGATTGAACCTGGGCCAGCTGCATGCAAGCCAAACATCCTACCCACTATACTATTGATCCATCTCTGAATCTTTAAGAAAGACAACAAGGTTCTACATAATGGACAGCTGAATTGCATATTTGATTTTTCTTTGTTCTCTTTGGTTATTTTTCAAATGTTCTTTCTCTGAAGAGTTTACTAATTTAAGAGCAATAATTCATGACACTAGACCTATGTTCATTGCTTTTATTAGATTTAAGAATACAAATTTTGCTATTCTGCAAAACAAACTGGGAAGGCTTCTATCTTATTGGATAATTTGGAACAGGATGATTTGGCTCTGCAATAGAAATGTCCTTAGAGACGCTAAAGAGCCTACAGAGCTGGAAAGATAGTACAGCGGGTAAGGCGCATGTCCTGCGTCCAGCTGACAAGGGTTCGATCTATGGCAGCCCATATGGTTCCCTGAGTATCACCAAGAATAATGCCTGAGTGCAGAGCCAGGAGTAATTCCTTAGCATCATGCATGGGGTGTTATCCAAAAACAAACAAAAAGACTAGCAGTACAATACAGGGGTCCCAGAAAGAGAGAAGAAAAATTAAAAGATGGTTAATCTGGGGCCAGAGAGAGAATACTGTCAGAGGGTGTTTTCCTTGCTCAAGGCTGACCAGGATCAATTCTGGCATTCCTGCCAGGAGTGATTCCTGAGCTCAGAGGCAGAAGAAAGCCCAGAACACTACTGGGTATGGCCCAAAAACACAAATAAAAAAAGATGGTTAATCCTAATATTCTTGGATCCCATTCAGTCTGGTTCTAGAAAATTAAGCATTTATGCTTTTGGCTGGAGAGATGATATAGCAGGTAATACAGGTAATACAGATATACAAGCACTTGCCTTGTTCAGGGTACTAGCCTTGTACAGGTCAGCCCTGGTTCAATCTCTGGCATCACAAATGGTCTCCCAAGCACTGCCAGAAATGATCCCTGAGTACAAGGCTGCCAGGAATGATCCCTGAACACAGAGCCAGGATTAAGTCCTGAGTACTACCAGGTATTGTACCCCCCCAAAATCAATTTAAAGTAGATACATTATAACTGATAAATGAGAAATTAAGCTTTAATAAGTGAGAAAAAAGCTAACTTAATATTACCTTTAATCCCTCACCCTAACTAGTTCAACTCCCAGCATCACATGATCATAAGCATCAGGGCTTCCAAGCATTCAGTTAGGAATAGTCCCAGGTATGACCCACCAAACTAAAAATTAAATATTTGTTTAATTTTAATGAGGCTTCCTAAAAGTGCTGGAACAACCAGCACTGAATGCTGTGGTACTAGGGAGGTGATGTGATGTGGCGGATTGAAATCAGGGCCCTGTGTATATCCTAGGTATGTATTCCGGCCCCCAGAACTATCATCTCAACCCACAGTCTGACTTTTGTTTTGTTTTTGGGCCACACCCAATGGGCTCAGGAGTTACTTTTGACAGTCTCAGGAGACCATATGGGATACTGGGGCTGGAACCTGGGTGAGCCACGTAGAAGGCAAATGCCCTACCCACTATGCTAGATCAGTCCCCTCCTCCCAATCTTACTTTTTAAAGAATGTTGTATAATTTCTAAGAATTTTTTACAATTATAACCATATAATGTGAAAGGGAGTGCTGCTTCAAACGTGCCTCTGTCAAGGGGATCATAGGGCAGGCTAGAATAATCGATCTCCAATTCCCCCCAACTCTAAAATTCTACAATACTGTAATAGATTCAATTTAATGATTCAAAATGTCTTTCTAAGATTACAAATCTTAGGCTCTTCAATGAAAGATTCATTTACCACCACAGCTGACAGATTTGGTTAGAATGACTCCCTCAAAATTACTAGAGTAGCAAAATGGTTATTTACTTTATTTACTTATTTATTTAATAAATCTTAGTATTTATTTACTTCTCCCTTCCCTTTTAGTGGTTGTTATGATGACTGGGATTACAGACTTTTACTAGGGAGAGTTCACAAAGGACCACATTTGAAGGCCCTAGGTTCAAACTGCATGGTTCTGAGTTTGGGGGAAAAAAAAAACAAAGTCCAATCACTGCTTGATGTGTTACCCCCCCCCACACACACACACACAATGAGAAACATAAAAAGAAAAGGAACTCAGGTGACTAGTTCAGCAGCATTAAATGCATGATTTTCTGGCATATTGTTCCCAAGCACAATCCTGGATGCTCTTCTACCTCTGATTCCTGGTGCTACTCTGGTTGCAAACACGAGAACCTAAATTCCGTCTCAATCTTGAATTGAGACAAGATTTATTTTTTTGAGTGGTAGAAGAGAGAAGCAATAGACAACAATCTACCCACACATCACGTTTTTTGCCTTTGTTAAGAGAAAAAAAAGTCAACAGTTAATATTGAAAGCAAAAGCATGTACTCAAGGTGTGGATACAGGCTCTCTATGCACTGACTGGGTTTGGAGATAAGGATTTTAAGAGGAGGTATTAAAGTAGAAAATACTCATAAAAAGTCTGGGCTAGTCTGGGTGGTGTTGTGGTGGGTACCCAAATTAGAGGCTTGCTCATGCGTCACATGTATAATTAGCATCTCATTATATAGCTACAGAATGTGAGTTAATCTGTATTTGGGCCTTAATGAAGTTGGAAAAGGTAAAATCAGAGTCAGGAGTCTCCCTGACCACATGCTTGTAAGTGGTCAGTTCTGAGTGTTTTCATCTTCTCTTAGTCTGTTTCTATCTGTCTACACTTCCTCTTCTACCTAACTCACAAAGAGATGTTACCCAGTTCATCATGTTTAATCATTAGACAAATTAAAATTAAAACTGTAACAGGACACCATTATACACCCATGGGAAGACTGAAATTTAAGATTGAGAATACCTAGTATTGGTAAAGGTGTGAAGCAGTTAGAACACTCATGAAAAAAAGAAAATCATAATAGTGAGCTTGAAAAAGCACAAGTAAATGGAGAAACATACTGTGGCTTAACAGTACAATGCAACTGAACACCGGAATAAAATTAATGCTATAGAAAGATTTGGATAAAGCTCAATATATGCTTTATTAAGCTGAAGGAAATATGAAAAAGTGAGTGGCTTCTTTAGGATGCCATTTATGTTAGGATTTAAGATTTTAGAACCAATGAAACAATCCATGTTATCTGAGCTAGGGTCATAGGCTCTAATTGCAAAGGGGATAAGGGAAGCTTTTTGGTTGAATTAACTAAAATATTTTGATTAGGGAGTTTAGAATAAGGGTTTTGTGATATGTTAGAACTTAATCTGTTCAAATTTGAGTTTAAAATACCTCACTAAGTTTGCTTTAAAATATGTGGGCCAAAATCTCTCTCACTCTATCCACAAATTAAGTTTCATGCAGTTAGTGTGTAAAGTGAAGTTGAGAATGGAGAAGGGGCTGAGGCCGGGCAAGTAAAAAAGATTCAGTGAGTTTATATTGAAGAACCAGAACAGGAGACAAAAGGCAAGGAATGTCAGAGAAAACTTTCGACTAGGAAAGTGATATATAAGCTATATTTTGGAAAAAATATATACTTTGGTTATTACTTTGGGGAATGAATTAACACAATGTTTGGTGGAGATTTGTAAAGCACCTGTTGCCTTAATCCACAATGGGATGATGGAGATTAGGGCACTGATCTTGGAAACAGGGACAGGAGATGGAAGTCAAGAGACAATTTTTCTTTGCTGTGTTGATCATCAGTTAATTTCTTTTGAGCAAACTTCATTGCAAACTGAGTTATTTTTGTCTTTCTAATTTTGTTTTAATGTTTCACAGGAGAGTTAGGTAGCCAAGAACAATTAGAAGCCTTAGATCTTAAAGGAAAGATGTGCTGGGGAAAGATATTTAGGTTACACCTCTATTAATTAAGGACATATGGGGAGTAAATTATCAAAGGAAAGAAGATGACCCGAACCATAATTTTTAGGTTCACAAGCAGAAGAGGAACTGAGAGAACAAAAGACCCAGAACTCTAATGTTAGGCCAGAGCAGTGGTGGCTAGAGGTAAGGCATCTGCCTTACAAGCACTAGCCTAGGATGGACCACACATATGATGCCCCCAAGCAAGGAGGAATTTCTGAGCGCATAGCCAGGAGTAACCCCTGAGCATCAACGGATGTGGCCCCAAAACAAACAAATAAAAAACAAACCAAAAAAACCCTCTAATGTTAAAATGATTTAAAACTAAATAGCATACCCCAGTTTACTGGTCTCTTCTCATATTAATGCATGCAAGTAACATTCCTTTCCTCCTCAAGTCTCATTAATATTAAAGCCAGTAACAAACATCCTTGAACGCAAATCAAAAAGCAAGCTACATTGGGGCTAGAGCGCTGGCGCAAGCGGTACGGTGTCTGCCTTGTGAGCGCTAGCCTAGGTTCTATCCCCGACACCCCATATGGCCCCCCAAGCCAGGGGCGATTTCTGAGCGCATAGCCAGGAGTAACCCCTGAGCGTCAAACGGGTGTGGCCCAAAAAACAAAAAACGAACAAAAAAAGAAACTGGTCTTTAATTAATTATATTCCAAAAGTATTTTTTTTTTTCTGGATCATACACGGCAGCAAATCTCAAACTATATGTATGCCCTTTTAGGATTTAAAGTTTCTTCCAAAGTGGACTAGAGAAAGAACTTTTAGTTTAATTGTTTAATTCCTCCTCCCAATCTAAATACTTTTAAGTTCCTTTAGATAGATAGAGGTTCTGAGATGTATTTGGCCAATTAACCTCTTTTCAGAAAAAAAAAAAAAAAAGATGTCGTCCCCTTCCCCAATCACCTCAGAGGTCTCCTCTGCACCAGCACCCCCATCTACCCCACCACACTTTTCCACTTTGGAAACATTGCTTTAGATGATGAAAGCATTACTAATATTTTCCATCAAGTTTTGTTAAGGACACTAAATAGAAAAAATTTTTTTGTCCAGTATAAATTTAGCTAGTCAAGACAAAACCTATGTTCCTACTACTGCTGTTCCTTGGCCAGGGAATGTGGTCAGCAGTAGGGACCTGCTTTATATGTTTTAGGCACCAGGTAAAATTTCTAGTACCATCCACATCAGAAAAGAAATTTATCCTATTAATATTATTATTTACTAGGAGGCAAAACTTGAAGTCAATATGATTACATAGTAGAATCAATTTGAAGAACTGACCCTACCACTCAAAACAAATTAAAGTACTGAAAAATATGGAAAATACTGAAATGAGTTCATGAACTGGTTAAAAAAAACTTGGGCAAAAACTAAGTAAAGACAGGAATGCACAAAGCTAAGCAAAATACTGAAGCTGGCTTTCTTTAACTTCAAGATCAAAGTAAAATGAGGCTTTGGGTTTTTCTGACTTCATGGGTATATGGAACAAAAAAAAAGACCAAAGTCCAGAGTCTGACCAAAGTAGAGTACCTCCCAGTAACAGGCTGCAATAAGCAATAACAATTAGTTTAAGCACATTAAAAAAAATAATGAGTCAAATCATGTGCAATTTGACAACAATCATCTAGGAGAACATGATATATAACAATTTACACCGGATAGCAGAAAGACATTTTCTTTCAAATTTGCTGCCATCTTGATGAGCTTAATTGTAAGAGCAATTAAGACTAATTAATACTACCTGAAGGCAGATTAACTGGAGCAATGTATAAAAGGCAGTCTAGAAAGGTCAAGGAAAAAAGAAAAATTTTCTCTTAAATTAGCATTTTGTTTACATTTAATGAAAGAATTATGAAACTTCTGTACTTGGTATATATAACACTTTGCTTAAAATCGAAAAATTTTAAGGACAAAAATAACTCAATTTGCAATGAAGTACAAGTTAGTTCTTGCTCAAAAGAAATTAACTGATGATCAACACTGCAAAGAAATTATAAATTTTTGACCAAACACTGATAAAAATCTCACTGAAAAAAATATATTTTCTTCGAAGAAACCTAAAGTAGAACAGATGCTCTTTGGGGCCAACAAACAAGGGGGAAAGAGCAGCCATTGTCCAGTAGGCCCCAAGACTGTGATGTGATGCCAAACTCTGGGGAGTAGAGTGCTGAAGGTAACACAATACCATGAATATACAAATACTACTAAATTGCATGTTTCTTTTTAAAGACTAAAATGGTAAACTTCATGTTAGGAGTTATGTTATAACAATAAACAACACAGACAAGGTATCTTCATTTAATACACCTTAAAGTTCAAAGTTTTCCTGAATCTGAAATTCACAAATATCTATTTTCCCCCAATCCGACCCCTCACAAACATCTTCTATCTGGGGTGCTGTTTCCAGGTTCTCCTGAGCTCAAAGATTAGAATGTAAGGCACAGGAGAGTGAGAGAGCTGGGATAGTTTTACTCTAAGTGAAAAGCAAGAAACACACAGCATCTGCTCAGAGGGGCCAAGGAGGTTGCCATTAGAAATTTTACTTGCTGGGCTTTGTTTCTTAAGTGAGATTAAGGGCTTGTCCAGCAGCTGTCAAAAGGACACCTGAAATGGGAGTGTGTGTGAAAATGGGGAATGGCCCCCTTCTGGGTCAGTATTTTCTGAGATGTACAGCATTCAGCTAGGACAGCCAGTTAGTTTGTCTTGCAGGTTGCCTACATGGGTTTGTCTCCAAGCACTTCTTAAAGCTCCCCCAAGTACTTTAGGGACTGATCCCTGAGTTCAAAGTCCTGAGCACCATTAGGTGTTGGGTTTGGTTAAACCACCAAACCACAATCAATCTCAATCACAACCACCACCACCACCACCACCACCACCACCACCACCTCACCAAACCCAAAACACATATGCACCAAGATTACAAAGGAGGCATGCAAAGAGCACAAAATATTAACTCTCTCACCAAACTGTATACACATATCTCTACAGCATATTGCCTATTACTGCTAAGAAAAAAAAATGGTATTTATATGTAGTGTCACTGCTGTACTTGTACCCTAACTTCCTCAATCTGGAAAGAATTCCCTCCCATTTGGAAATATAGTGCCCATTTACCACAAAAGCACCAAGGGGAGACCATGTAAGGAGCCTACAGTTAATCCGTGTCAGTATACTTCAGGGGTGGAGAAACCCTGTATCTCGTAGGCCAAGGGAATTACCTCTATAATATCTCCAATAGTTAATGTGTCTATGCAGGGGGAAAAGGAAAAAAAAAAGCACAAAATAATCATTTTTCCACATATTTATTTATCGATTGATCGATTTTTTTGATGTCTTTATTTTGGTGTAGATATTGAAGTTGATGTCTCCAATTTTATTTTATTTTATCTTATCTTTTTCTTTCTTTTTGCACTCCGGCATGATTTGATTTCAGAACCGAGACTACTGTGTGGTGCTTGTCTTTATTGCTGTTGTGCTCACTGGATATTTAATTTGATATTTCTTTCTGTATTATTGTGGTGTTTCAATTACCTTTTTCATGTCCTCTCTCAAACTGAGGTTGAAAGCCTCTAGAAGGACTCCGCCCATTTTCAGCATATTTGACTTATTTATTTATTTATTTATTTTTCTTATTTTGTACCCCATTCTATTGCTTTTCTTTCCTTCAAACAAAACCACATAACTCAATTTATCTAGCTCTGCCTCTTAGAGGGGAAAACAAGGGAGGGTTCCAAGACCAAACAGATATATGATCACTAATAGTAAGCAAGACAAAGAGGGGACCACCTACTCTAGCAGCCTGGGGGGTGATGGTGGAGTATATGGGTTGCAGAAAGAGAACTGGGATGGGGGGAGGACAAATTTGGTGATGGGTATTCCCCTGATTCAATGTTAATATGTACCTAAAATACTACTGTGAAAGATATGTAAGCCATTATGATCAAAATAAAAATAAAAAAAAGAGCTTTTTATCTCTTCCCCTAGACAATTTTCCTGTTCTATATAAAATTCCAGGATGAGATTTTACCTTGTGTTGATGCTTGACTTCTTCTACCTCAATTGCTCTTATCCGTCAAGAAATCATTAGGCATAGAATGGGAAGGCTGATGTAGACATTGTTTTCCCTCTCAGAGTCAAATGACGCAAGACTTGGTAAAGGTGCTACAGTCCAGGGGTCAAATCTGACCTAGTACCTAATTTTATGAATAAAGTTTTATTAGAACACACAAAAAAAGGAAATATAGTGCCCATTTAAAGACTACTATTATTTTTGTTTGTTTGTTTTTTGGGTCACACCCAGCTCCTGGCTCTATGCTCAGAAATCACCCCTGGCAGGCACAGGGGACCATATGGGTTGCCGGGATTTGACCACAGACCTTCTGAATGAAAGGCAAATGCCTTACCTCCATGCTATTTCTCCAGCCCCTAAAGACTACTATCATTTAAAGAGAAAAATAAAATTGAGTTTTTTTTTTGATAATCAGATGGTTTTTTTCAAGATCTAGAGGGAAAACTAAAACCCAGGCAGTTTACAACTGCTAATTTTCATTTAAAGGCAAAAAACCAACCAACCAAACAAACAAACAAACAAATAAAAAAAACCACCCAAAATCTAGAATTCAAACTGGTGTCAGAGCAATTTTTCTGATATTTTGCTTGTTTGTTTTTGGGCCACACACAACTGTGTGGCTTTATTTTCAGCTTTCCTTTCAGGAATCAATGTTGGAAGGTTTTGGAGATCATATGGGATTCTGGGGATCAAACCCAACAGGTCCACCATGTATAAGGCAAGCACCCTAGCTGCTGTATTATTGCTCCGGCCCAGCGTTCATAATTTAAGGTGATGTTTTACATTAAGTGACTTTTTGAATTGTGACTCCAGTCAACCAAAAAATTCCTAAAATGTTATGCAGAAAACTATTTTCAAAATTATTTAAGCATTTAATGTAAATATCATTTGCATTTCCCTGATGATAAAGATGTTAGAACTTCTTTTCTTTTCTTTCTTTTTTTTTTTTTCTTCCGGTTTTTGGGCCACACCCGGTAACGCTCAGGGGTTACTCCGGGCTCTGCGCTCAGAAGTCGCTCCTGACTTGGGGGACCATATGGGATGCTGGGGATCGAACCACGGTCTGTCCTAGGCTACGCTGGCAAGGCAGGCACCTAACCTCTAGCGCCACCGTGCCGCCCCCCCCCAACATATTTTTATGTGCTTGTTAATCATCTGTATTTTTTGGAATCCTAACTATTCAGATACTTGGCTCATTTTAAAAACCAGGTAATCTGTTATTAAGCTAATAGGGTCCTGTATATTCCAGATACAGGTCCTTTATAAGATCTGTATACTGCATCTTTTCTTCCCATTTTTTTGCACTATCTTTTCACTGGCTCAATAGTGTCCTTGAAACAAAGGATTTTGATAAACTCTAAATTTCTTCTCTTTTGCTGCTCATGCTTGCAGGGTCTTATCTAAAACACTTTCCTAAAAATCTAAGAACATAATTACCTTATGGTTTTTCTGAGTTAGTGTGAATGAAGATGTTTTGATTTTACTTTGGAGGTACTTAAGTGGATAGAAATGATTGATTTTTCTATCTGCTCACATATAGCTTTCATGAATGCAATTATGAGTCCTTGAATTTAAGTACACAGCTATCATGTCATCTATGAATTAAGACCTTCACTTCTTTCCAAATCTGGATATTTTTTCTTGCCTACATGACCTATATTAACTAAAATAATACAATGCTGTCTATAGAAAGCATGAGGATGGAGAGTTATTTCAATGAACTGAGAGCATTCCTTTTTTGCAGGAGAGCCAGCCATGTTCAATACCTGTCCCATGTGGTCATCCCCCAAGCTCCACCAGAGGCAACCTCTGAGCAAAAAGTAGCCCCAAAGCACTTCTGGGTGTGGTTCAAACAGATGAGTAGATATCTGTTTTGTTCTAAGTCTAATGAGAAATCACCTAATCTTTCACTATCAAGCTTAATGTAGCTAGTTTTTTGGTTTCTTTTTTACTGAGACTCACTACTATGCTTGGTAGTTCCATTCTAAGTATTCTTTTTTCATGAAATGGCACTGCATTTGGTTTTAATTTCTTTTTACTTACTGAAATGATATGGATTTCATTTATAATTCTACTGACATGAAATACTAATATTTGAATGTTAAAGTAATGCTCATTTGAGAGAAATTCTCTTAAATACAATGTATGTACTTGGTTTTGTTTGTTTTACTGTTTAATTGCCCTTTATTTATTTTTTGGTTTTTGGGCCACATTCAGCAACACTCAGGGGTTATTTCTGGCTCTGCACTCAGGAAATTACTCCTGTCAGTGTTCACAGGACTATATGGAATGCCAGGTATTCTTTTTTTTTTTTTTTGGTTTTTGGGTCACACCTGGCAGTGCTCAGGGGTTCTCCTGGCTCTATGCTCAGAAATTGCTCCTGGCAGGCTTGGGGGACCATATGGGATGCTGGGATTTGAACCACTGACCTTCTGCATGAAAGGCAAATGCCTTACCTCCATGCTATCTCTCCGGCCTAAAATGTCTTTTTTTTTTTTTTTTTGCAGGTATTCTTATATAACTAAAAATTTGGGTTTTTTGTTAGTTCAAACCAACTGTAATAACTTTCGATAAATCTTTGCTTACCTATCCCTTTACATGTAATAACAGTAAATTTAATTTATTTATGGGTTTTAGGCCACACTCAAAGGTATTCAGGGGTTATTCCTGGCTCTGCACTCAAAAATTACTCTGGCAGGCTTGGGGGACCATATGGGATGCCAGGGATCGAACCTGGGTCAGCTGCATGCAAGGCAAACACCCAACTTGCTATGCTATCACTCGGCACCTAATAGTAAATTTTAATCTAAAAGAGCATATGGCATAAAGCAACTAGGAATAAAAATATCATTGAAAGATCAGGGAGAGCCCATGTGGCTGAAGTGCATGATTTGCATGAAGGAGTCCTGTGTTCAGTCCACTGCACTGCAAGTTCCCCTGAGCACTGCTGGTAGTGGTTCCATAGCACTTTGGTGAAACAGTCTGGAGCAAGGCCATTCCCCCAAATTAACTGGCATGTTTCAGATTCCACATTGCCACTAACCTTTATTACTACTTCTTGAGTTTTGGCATCCTAACAAAGAAAAATGTTCACAATTATATCCCTGTCTTTTCCAACTGAGAATGACCATATTCAAAATTTGTTGAATTTACTTTTTGGTGAATTTGTTGAATGCACCCCAACTCAAATTTTATTTTATACTGGGACCTTGGTAACACTCATGGCAATACATAATGTGTGTGTGTGTGTGTGTGTGTGTGTTGTGTGTCTTGACATGGTAGTGCTAGAGCCCCCTAAGACCCTATGAGGTCTCATATAAGGCAGTGCGTGGCAAGACATAAAGTACCAGGGATCAAATTCAGGACCTAACATGCAAGGCATGTACTGTCATTTAAAAGCTATCTTCCCCAGGGACCGGAGAGATAGCACGGAGGTAAGGCATTTGCCTTTCATGCAGAAGGATGGTGGTTTGAATCCCGGCATCCCATATGGTCCCCCCGTGCCTGCTAGGGGCGATTTCTGAGCATAGAGCCAGGAGTAACCCCTGAGTGCTGCCGGGTGTGACCCAAAAACCAAAATAAATAAATAAATAAGTAAATAAATAAATAAATAAAATAAAGCTATCTCCCCATTCCCTACCAGAATTTTAGCATGCTTCTCATATTAACATTTAATTGGAATTACTGTTTTAATAAACAGTATGCTGTTTTAGTCTTTAATACAATAAATATCAACACACAAAAGTTTTTAAAACATTTTATAGTGTAAGTGTAAGTAGTCTTGAAATTAAAATGATACTCAGCACATCAAAAATCAAACAAATAGAAAAACTGTATGCACAACTAGAATCAACAAACTAGAACATAGGGAGGAGTGAGGTGAACATGAAACACTACAGATGTTAAATTTATTTTTAGGGTTGGGAGATAGCTTAGGAGTTTGGAGCATACTACATGCAGGAGGCCCCAGGCTCTATTGATAGTACTACTTGGACCCCAGCAATGTCAGGTACTGAGCCAAGAACAGTTTCCAGAAATACTCAGTATGATCCCAAAGCCAATACAAAAAATTATTTTCAGAGTTCAATGTTTTAAAGAAAGACATGAGAAAATATATAAAGTATATATATAAGTATATGTATCATATAGAAGTATATAAAGACATGAGAAAAAGCTTTTATATTACTTATGTATTCATATTTCCAGTATACTTATATCTTTCTATAAGTTACCCCTTAGTGTCATTTCCTGAAACCCAAGAACTTCCTATTAGCATATTTCATAAGATCAGGGGTATGCTTGCTACAAGTTCTCTGCTTGATTAGGAATGTAATTATTTCATCTTAATTTCTGAAGATAGCTTTACTAACTACTAAATAATTAATCAACAATGTTTTTCTTTCAGCACTTTCTTCCTTAAAACGCCACTGCCTCCAAATTTCAGTTTTTCTGGTTTTCTGGGGGCTGGAGCAGCAGCACAGTGGTAGGACGTTTAACTTGCATGTAGCCTACCCAGGTTCAATCCCCGGCACCCCTTATGGTCCCCCAAGCCTGCCAAGAGTGATTTCCAAGTGCAGTCAGAGTAACCCGAGGGCCAGAGAGATAGCATGGAGGTAGGGCATGTGTCCTGCATGCAGAAGGATGATGATTCAAATCCTGGCATCCCATATGGTCCCCCGACTCTGCCAGGAGTGATTTCTGAGCATAGAGCCAGGAGTGACCCAAAAAACAAAAAACAAAACAAAACGAAACAAACAAAAAGAAGTAACCCGAGTGCTGCCAGTTGTAACCCAAAAAAAACAAACAAACAAACAAAAAAAAACCACACACACACACAAATTTATTTTTCTGTATTTTTGTTCTCTTCTTTTGGACTTAGATTTACATGTGTGTTGAATGCTTAACATTTTCATACATTTCTGAGTTTGTTTGCATTTATTCAACCTTTCTCTTCTTTTATTCAGAGTAAATATTAACTATCACTAAGTCTTTAAATTAATTAATTTTTCATTACTGGCTACCCAAATCATATCTATCACTAAGCCTTTAAATTAATTAATTCTTGATTACTGGCATCCCAATGCTGCTATTATTCTTTTACTGGAATTTTTCATGAATTCTTCCATTTCCATTTTACTTTTTAAAACTTTTCATTGGGGGTCAGAGAGATAGCACAGAAGTTATGCTGCCTTATACTGAGGCTGAAATCATTTCAATCCCTGGTACCACTATAGGTTCTGTAGGTACCACCAGAAGTGATCCCTAAGTGTAGAGTCAGAAGTCCTGGGCAACACAGGGTGTGGGCCATAAATCAAAGCCAAATTTTTGTTTGTTTTTGAACCATACCCAACTGTGCTCAAGGTTCATCCTGGCTCTGCTGTACTCAAAAATCACTGCTGGCAGGCTCAGGACTATATGGGATGCTAGGGATCAAACATGAATTGGCAGAGTGCAAGCCCTACTGGCTATACTATCTATCTCTCCAGTCCCCTGCAAAAATACTTTTTATTTGGATGTGCAATCACTCACACATCGTATTTGGTAAATGGGTATGAAGCAGGGTGGCCACGAAGAATAAACGAAGCCAGTCAGGAAAGAATCATGGTGTTGGGTTGGCTTCTCGTCTTGTCTCGCTCCGCACAAAGCTACTCTTTTTAGGAGCTGGAGAGATAGCATGGAGGTAGGGCATTTGCCTTGCATGCAGAAGGACACTGGTTCAAATCCCAGCATGGTCCCTGGAGCCTGCCAGGAGTGATTTCTGAGCACAGAGCCAGGAGTAACCCCTGAGTGCTGCCTGATGTGACCCAAACAAACAAGCAAACAAACAAAAGCTACTCTTTTTAGTCTACTAGTACAAATTCAACTGAGAAGGGTAGGGTCAAGTGAGATCCAGGTAGACTTTTACAAGTCAAAGGACTTGGTGAAAAGAGGGGCTGGAGAGATAGCAAAGAGGTAAGGCATTTGCCTTACATGCAGAAGGACAGTGGTTTGAATCCCGGCATCCCATATGGCCCCCAGAGCCTGCCAGGAGTGCTGAGCTCTATGCTCAGAAACCCCTGAGTGCTGCTGGGTGTGACCCAAAAACCGGAAAGAAAAAAAAAAAAAGAACTTGGTGAAAAGAAAGAGGAAGTTGGAGAATGCCTTGTTTTGGGTAAAAGCGGGATGTGACCTAACATTTGGGAGTATTTTTTTTTTTTTTAATGGGGGAGACTCTACAACTGGCAGTAATTAGTGCTTAGTCCTGGTTCTGGCTCCAGGGATCAATCCTAGTGGACTTGGAGGTCATAGTGGGTACTGAAATTTAACCCAGTTTGGTAGCATGCAAAGCAAATACCTTACCCACTAAACTATGGCTCCAGTCCCTTGGAAATAATTTTAGACTTAATTATGAAAAATTGAAGGAGTATCATTCTGCTATGTTTCACTTAGCTTCTCTAAATATTGTACATAATCATGATATATTTGTCACAACTTAGAAATCCAACACTATTAAAATGATAGACTTTTGACGTTTTTTCAGATTTCATAAGTTTATCCACTAATATACTTTTCTTTCCCAGGATCCAATTTAATATACATTGCATTTAGTCACTAGAACTCAATTGCTCAACTTCTCCCTTGTTTTTTCGATGACCACAGTTCTAGTGCTCTTTAAGAATGACCCCAAGTGGGGGGGGGGCGGCGCGGTGGCGCTAGAGGTAAGGTGTCTGCCTTGCCAGTGCTAGCCTAGGACGAACTGCGGTTTAATCCCCCGGCGTCCCTATGGTCCCCTAAGCCAGGAGCGACTTCTGAGCGCATAGCCAGGAGTAACCCCTGAGTGTCACCAGATGTGACCAAACCCCCCCCAAAAAAAAGAATGACCCCAAGTTTCACTTTATTTTCTAATGATGAGACACAAGTTACAGGTCTTGGAAAAGAATATGCTACAAATGCAAAGTATCCTTTGATCAAATATAAAAAGTTATAATGCAAGTCAACAATGTAAAAGAAAAGGCTGAAACTACTCTAGTTGATATAAATGTGCTATCAATCAAAACCTGCTCAGCTATTAAAAACAAAATGTGAAGTCAAGAGTTGGAAGACAACATGGGTAGAACCTAAGGTGATTAGCTAAGCAAAAGTCAGGAAGTGAATGCAATTACTAGATGGTTTTACTCATGTGAAATATAAATAACTAAATAAAACAAAAAAAAAAGAAAGAAAGAAAAATAGCGCAGGTGGTAGGGCATTTGCCTTACATGCACTAACCCAGGATGGACTGTGGTTTGATCCCCTGTGTATCCCATATAGTCCCCCAAGCTAGGGGAGATTTCTGAGCATAGAGCCAGGAGTAACCCCTGAACGTCATTGGGTATGGCCCAAAAAAAGCAAAAAAAAACACCAACAAAAATAACTCTTAGGCTCTGAAAAATAAGGTGATTACCACAGTGAAGGAGGAAAGAGAAGATTAGGTATCATGACTGTAATGAAACTTTGACAGTAGATTCAGTACAGGAGTTTAAAAATAATTCTTAAATCATCACAGAAAAGCAAGGCTCTTGCTGTGCATGTGAATCTGGGTTTGATCCTTGACACTGCATATGGTTCCCCACACCCACCCAACACTGCCTTCCCCCACACACCAGGAGTGTCAACTCCTAAATACAGAATCAGGAGTAAAGCCAGGTGTGGCCACCAAAACAAAAATAAATAGATCCTACAGTATTGTAAACCATAGTGAGCCAACAAAAGAAATAAAAGTCATATATATTCACTATTTAAAATTAAATTTTATTGAAACCATTGTGATTTACAAAGGTCCTTCATAGTGGGGGCTTCAGACATACAATGAATCAGGGCCAATCCCACCACCAGTGCCACCAGTGTCGACTTCCCTCCACCAATGTTCCCAGATGCCTCCCATACCTCTACCCAGGCCCTCAGCCTGTCAATATAATAAGGCAGCTCCAATTTGAGTTTAGTGAGAACCCTCCATACTGTTTTCCATAGGGATTGGACTAGACAGCATTCTCACCAGCAATGGATGACAATTCCTTTCTCACCACATTCCTGGCAAAGATTGTTCCCAGTATTTTTGATATGTGCCATCCTCACTGTATAAGATAATATTTCACTGTTCTCTGATTTGGATTTCTCTAATAAGTGATGATGAGCATTTTGTTCATGTGCCTGTTGGTCATCTGTTGGTCTTCCTCAGAGAAAACCTTCTCTTGTCTGATTGATATTGCTAGGACTTCTAATACTATATTGAGTTTTCTAATACTACCGTATTTGCTGGCGTATAAAACGACTGGACATATAAGACAACCCCCTAATTTTGAGTTAAAACATAGGTTTAGGCCTATATTCGCTGTATCAGACAGAACATTCCTGTGCTGCATGTGTTCCTGTGCTCATGTACCACAGTGAGCCAATCACAACAAGCAAAGGTTCAAAGGTTATACTGTAATAGACTTCCTCTGACTCTGGCCCATCTGAGCAGGCTTTTTACAGTGTAGATTCGGGTCCAGAACATTGTCTAATTTGCATGCATCAAAAGCCTGCTTGGATTGGCTGAGTTAGAGGCGGTCCAAGCAGCCTTGCAGTGATTGGTGCAGGATCGAGTTGGAAAATTCATTTTGTGGCAATATTCAGACAATTTTCGTTTAGCGGCATGTTGAAACATTTTTTGGGATATACTCGGCATATAAGACGATCCCCGATTTTCGGTTGACTTTTTTTTGTTTCAAAAGTCGTCTTATACGCTGGAAAATATGGTATGTTGAATGTAGACAGTGGACATCCTTGCCTAGTGCCTGACTGACCATAGGTGGAAATGTTTTCAGTTTTTCGCCACTAAGAATAATGCTGGCTGTGAGCTGTTACTATCTTCTGGAAAGAAGATATCTTCCACACCTTTTTTTTGCTGAGGGTTTTCATCATGAATGGGGATTAGTTTTACCCAAAATAAAAATCATCCCATGTTCCTTTGTATCTGTTGGTTTACAACTTGATTTTACCTCCAAACAGAGATTGTCTTACATGTAAACCTGGGCAGTACTAGCTCAGGATAGCTTGAGCTTGAGCTATCTGTCCTGGAAGTGATCTCTGTACTCAATAAAAACAACTGTTCTGGTAGGCAGCTCATGCTTGAGATGAGGTACAAGATTGCCACACTACCTGTGCTTCACCCTCAAGCTGGTTTGAATTATTTTATGTATGACCCTATTTCAGACTCATTCACCCGGGGTTGAAAATAGGGCACTTGGGGTGATTTTAAAATTTATCAAATGAATCACTGCACTGATTGATATGATTATGTGTTTTTCTCTTTTTTTTGGTTTTTCGGACCACACCCATTTGATGCTCAGGAGTTACTCCTGGTTAAGTGCTCAGAAATTGCACCTGGCTTGGAGGGACCATATGGGATGCCGGGGGATCAAACCGTGGTCCTTCCTTGGCTCGTGCTTGCCAAGTCAGACACCTTACCTCTAGCGCCACCTCGCCGGCCCCGATTATGTGTTTTTTTTTTATCCTTCCTTTTACTGATTATATTCTTCGAGAAATCTGTCCATTTCTTCTAGGTTCCCTAGCTTAATGGAGTACCATTGTTTATAATAAGCTCTCATGATGTCTTAGATCTTTCTTAGGGTTCAGTTCTAATCTCTCCCCTTTCAGTTCTGATCTGATTTATTTGAGTATTTTCCCTTTGTTTCCCTTGTGAGTCTTGCCAATGGATTGTCTATCCTGTTTATTCTTTCATAAAACTAGCTTCTGTTCTGTTTTCACCAATTCTTTGTTTCTATATTGTTGATTTTTGCTGTTTTTTTTTTGTTTTCTTTTGTTTTGTTTTTTGTTTTTTTTTGGGTCACACCCAGCAGTGCTCAGGGGTTACTCCTGGCTCTATACTCAGAAATCGCTCCTGTCAGGCACGGGGGACCATATGGGACGCCGGGATTTGAACCACGGACCTTCTGCATGAAAGGCAAACGCCTTACCTCCATACTATCTCTCCGGCCCCTTACTCTGGTTTTTATGATTTATTTTATTCTATTTGTGTTTGGGTTCCTTTGCCGTTGATCTTCCAGATATTTAAAGTGTGCATTTGGTTGTTGATTTTATCTTGTTCTTCTTTCCTAAGATAGGCCTGTATTGCTATGAGTTTCTCCCTAATTATTGCTCTTGCTGTGTTCATTAATTTTGGTAATTTGTTTCTTCATTATCATTCATCTCAAGGAATCTCTTTATTTCTTCCTTATTTCCTCTTTGATCCAGCTGTTGTTGAGCAGCATGATGCTTAGTCTCCAGGTGTTAGATTTCCTCCACATGTTCTTTTTACAGTCAATCTTGATCTCTGTGGCACTGTGGTCTTATAGGATGGTTGGTATAATTCTGATATTTGTGACTTTATGTAAGACTTGTATCCTAAAGTATGGTCTATTCTAGAGAAGGTTCCATTGAAATGTCCTTGCATGGACACACTATTTGGGAAGAGGAGGGTTGATGAGAGAGAGGGTTCCTCTCTCTGCAGACAGACTGGAGATGGGGCTAGAGACAGCAGAGAGATCAGGAGCAACGGTGGGATGTGGAAGCAGCTTGAAGAAAACTTCGGAGGTAGCACTTGCAGCATTTGATGGGAGGAACTGAAGGGTCTCTCCCTCTGCAGACAAACCTGAGATGAAGTGAGAGACAGCATGGAGGTAGGAGTGGCTGTGGGATGTGGAAGTCTATATTCATTTTAAGCCTGGCCTTTTAGGGATTGTCTCTGCATCATTAAATAGTTAATTTCTGATTAGACAGAGGTTATACTGAAAACACTTCTGACAGAAAGGGTAAAATTTCTGTCAATGGGGACCGGAGAGATAGAATGGAAATAAGGTGTTTGCCTTGCAAGCAGGTCATTGGTTCGAATCCCGGCATCCCATATGGTCCCCTGTGCCTGCCAGGAGCAATTTCTGAGCGTGGAGCCAGAAGTAACCCCTGAGCACTGTCAGGTGTGACCCAAAAACCACAAAAAAAAAAAAAAATTCTGTCAATGGGGGGTAGAGGGCAGTAATAAGGGAACTCATTGAGAATATTTTCATGCTGCCTCAATTTATCTTTAAGTTTTTTAAGTTACTTCTGTACATGTATGCAATTTCAATATTAGTCAAAACCATGTCAATTGAATACTTTGGGTTGTTTAGAAGTTTCCTTTGCTTACATGGAGTTTCATCCCCTGCACCATCTGCCCCAAAGGGTGCTGCAGTCTCAGTCCTATGATCTCCTCCTTGCTGGCAAACCTTTGTGACAACCAAATTGAGATAAGAGTGGGGGTGGAATGTGAGTACTCTCCAACTAGAATATTACCGATTTTCATTTTTACTTCAAGTACAAAAGCAAAAACATTTCTTATTTTTAGACAACAAACATTTGCTCAATCTCCAGAGTATGAAATGATTGCATTACAAATGCAATGTAAAAATAAAAATTATATTAAAATTATTATTTATATTATTATATTTATATTATTTATATTCTTAATCCCAAATATTCATTCTAAGGAAATACTGGTAATTCCAAACATGGAGTAAATTATATGTACTGCTTCTTCTTACAGTATTATTTTCTTTTACAGCTTGCTATAGCCATGTTACCAAGTTCTTGCCAATGCAAGATGAGTAAAAGGAATTATATAGCTGACTTCCACAATGGTAAACTTCCCTAAATTGCTTTCTCTCAGGATGAAGTATGAATTGATAGCAATTCACAGGCAACAAATACAAGTGGATACCAATATTCTTCACAGAATAGAACAATTCCCAGTTACTACATGGCAACAAAATAAAATTTTATTTCTAACAATAACATTATAAATCTACTATTTTAAAGGGTATTATATTTGAAGCTATAAAATTAAATGTCTCAAATTCATTATTTTTTCCTCCCCCAAAATAGTACAACCCTCTTTTTATTTTTACTTTATTTAGGGGTCAGAGTAGCACACAGTTGAGCTCACAGCTTACTCCTGGCTCTGTGGTCAGGAACCACTCAATACAGCCTGAAAGACCATATGAGATGCAAGGGATTGCCTGTCTACTGTACTATTTCTCCAATCCCCTTATTGAAACTATTTTTAAAAATACATATAAATATGGCAGATAAAAATATATGATAACTAATAAAATTCCCATTCAAAAAATTATATCAATGCTTAAAATATTAATGTTTAAATAGTAATGCTTAGAGTAATATTGATGCTTAAACAATTTTAATGATCACTCTGAGGCTGAAATTGTTGAATTAAACCATGGAGACTGCAATTATTAAAACTGAGTGAAAAAAAATACTTGGAACCAACGTAAGAAACCCTAACTTTTCACGTTGGCCTAAGTATGAATCTTATGGCCAAAAGTCAAAATCCAAAATACCTACCTGATCAGTAATCCAATCATGCTCAATTCTAAATAAATAATTATCTATTCATGTTTCTCAAAGGCACAATCTAGCAAATTTATCTTAATCAAAGAAGACAGACATATAAATAACTTATGTAACTAAATCAAAAAATCTACATTTTGCTTCAACTTTTTCAACTTGAAAAATAATTAAGACTCTCAGATATATATTAGAACCTAACCCAATAAAAAGCTTTATATCTTTTCTTACCCAGCAGTTTCTCTTAACCAAGAATGTGAAACAGGACAAGAGCTAGATCCAACCATGAAAAGCACTGCTCTTAAGGTAAAACTTCCCACCTCACCCCCTACAAAAGAAACCCAAAAGGTCTAGAAAAGTTGCTAAAAACTTTGTTTTCCTTACATATTTAAAATAAACAATCTCTTGAAAAAATACAGTGAATTTAGAGAGCCTTGCTATTTCCAAGCCTAATAATTAAATTTAAGATCTGAACAAGAGAAATGTACAGAACCCCATAATACACCACTAGAAAATTTCCAATTATAGAAGAAAAAAAAGAGGAGGCCTCAACTCCCCTAGAACAAGATGTATCTTTTGAGATATTATTTCTAGAACTGCACGATCCAATGAATCACTTCTAACTATAGCATACTTGAAATGGCACTAGCCAAAATTGAAATGTATGCTCCAAAAAAAGAGAATATTAATCTTTTAAATATTGATTATATTTAAATTATTTCAATTAGAGAGGGTTAAATAAAATATATCAAAATTATTTCTATTTGTTTCATTTTATAGTTTAAATAATGGCAAAAGGAAAATATTTTAATTTCATATGTAAATGCTCCATGATTTTTCTATTGGATGAATCACTAATGATGTAACTGAACAAACTGGTCAGGCTGCTAATAAACAAACTTTCAAAACTATAACCCTCTAGTTCCATACTTAAGTAGAAAACAAAGACAGTTTCAGTCCCAGAGTCCTGAAGATAAGAAATACCTTTAATTACCTGGTTACTCAACAAGGGTCTGGCCTCTGGGAAACCAGAAGCTATTCAGAGACCTTTTATCCAGACCTTCAAGGATGGAAACCCATCTTTCATTCTAACAAAATTCATTTACTAGCTTGATAAAGGAGGATCTGAATACAAATTCCACTTCAAGAGGACCTCCAGAAATTTCTTAGGTTAACAAACAGTGGACATGTTGAAAACACACAGATTTTCTTCTTTTTTTAAATTCAAATTGTTTATTTAAAGAAAATGGATCACATTGTTGACATACCTGATCATAATACATTTGTTTTGGGATGACAGAAAGCAAAGTTATTAATAGGAAGATGGGGCCCAAGAGGTAGTGCTAGAGGTAAGGCGTCTGCCCTGCAAGCA
The DNA here is from genome assembly GCF_024139225.1 of Suncus etruscus. Taxonomy (NCBI): domain Eukaryota; kingdom Metazoa; phylum Chordata; class Mammalia; order Eulipotyphla; family Soricidae; genus Suncus; species Suncus etruscus. The sequence goes on along the minus strand of NC_064857.1, from coordinate 30,177,747 downwards.
CTAGCCTAGGACTGATAGCGGTTAGATCCTCGGAATCCCCTAGGGTCCCCCAAGCCAGGGGCGATTTCTGAGTGCATAGCCAGGAGTAACCCTGAGTGTCAAACGGGCGTGGCCCGAAAAAACAAACAAAAAAAAAAAAAAAAGAAAAAAACCAGAGAACTAAAAACAAAACAAAACAAAACAACTGGAAGAAGGGGAGGGAATTCATTAGCAGTTATATTTGTGAAACTTCTTGTATCAGTTATAAAGTCATTACTGCAATAGCCAAAGATTTAGTATGCTCCCATTTTTTTCCTCCAAAGATAGATTTTCTTATAACAGAAGCATAAGAGATAAGGCAGCACTCTGGAAAGTGGCAACTAGGAAGGAATGTGAAAAGCTGAATTGTTAGCAGTACTGGGTCATGGTTAGAACTTCACTGGGGTTTTTGACTTCTTTTTGTTTTTGTTTTTGGGTCACACGAGGCAGTGCTGAGGGGTCACTCCTGGCTCTGTGCTCAGAAATTGCCTTGGCAGGCTTGGAGGATGATATAGGATGCCAATTGAACCAATGTCCGTCCTATTTTGGCTGATTGCAAGACAAATGCCCTACCACTGTGCTATATCTCTGGCACCAAGGTTTTTGACACTTTATAAAAAAATTTACTGGATATATACTTTATGTTAAGTGCTGGGCTGAACACAAAGCTTGCATGATCTATTCTTACAGAATTCACCAATTCAAATACACATAAGGGTGGTCAGATCAATGTACAAGATCAACTCTTTTAAGAGCTAATTCTAAAAAAAAAAAAAAAAAAAGAGCTAATTCTGTTCTGTAATTTTTTTTTCAGGCTACACCCATTTGATGCTCAGGGGTTACTCCTGGCTAAGGGCTCAGAAATTGTCCCTGGCTTGGAGGACCATATGGGACACTGGGGGATTGAACCACGGTCCTCCCTTGGCTAGCTCTTGCTAGGCAGACACCTTACCTCTAGCACCACCTTGCCGGCCCCCTGTTCTGTAATCTTAAGGACTGAAATCAAACTTGGTCTAAAAAAAAAAAAAAAAAAGGTCAAGGAAATCAGCAGCCAGCCAGTGAAAAGGCATGAAGAAAGGAAATTATGAATACTTAGAAAATCAACTATTATATATGCAAGATAAACTGGCTCCAAGAACCCTTTGAAATGTACATGGGACTGCAATGGCTTGTGTGTATGTAAAATAAAAATGTGTAGTCATCAGCAAATGCTTTGAGATAGTGGTCCCCAAACTTTCAATATATTAATTTACATCTCATACACCTGTACTTTTACATATTCTCTGAAGCATAAATAAAACCAAGATCTAAAGCAGTAAGATTAAGAAAATTCTAAAAAGAAAAAAGAACTTATTTTTTTTGGTTTTTGGGCACCTAGCAATGATCCTGAGGAATGGCTCTTGGTGATGCTCACATGACATGAGCCAGGAACTGAGCCTGGAGTAGCAGCATCCAATGCAAGCACTCAAATCCCTGTACTATCTCTGTAGGTGCCTCCCCCACAAAATCTAAAGTTTTTATAATGAATAGTATGATTACCAAGTCTTTATATGTTCCTCATTTGCCATGGGCATGACCTTAAAGAATATTTCCCACAACTTTGTCATCTCCTAAACCATGCTAACCTCCCATTTACTGAGAATAGTTTATTAAACCTGTTTTATTGTTCATTGCTTAGAACAACAGTTACATATAAATGCAACAGACATACTAATCTCTTTCATGCAGTCTTTTCTTGCAAGTCCCACTTAAAAAATCCTGCTCTAAATTCTCCATACAAAACTTTAAATGACACTACCAATGGGAAAGAGGTGAAAAACTTAAACTAGATCATAAAAATTCATCTCAAATGGAAATGAGCTGAGGTTAATTTCAAAAATCTTTCTATAAAGTTATTCTCTGAAAACAAAGTTGAAATATATTTATTGTGGAACAAAGGGGAAGAAAATCTTAATTCTATGCATTAATAATAATGTTTTGTTTTGATCTTCAAATTTTTCTCTTTGAGAACAAAGAATAGCTAAAAGATGTCCTATTAGAGCCAGTAAAATATTTAAATGTTTATATTGTACATTTTTTAAAATATGTATGTCTGTATGGACACCATCTTAAACAGCTGGAGCACCTTTAAGTCCCAGATTTTATCCCCAACACTCTCTGGTCCCACTCAAAGCACTATCAAGTACAGATCAAAACGAAATCTCTACACTCAATTCAAATATTTTTTCAAAAGTATAAAAACGGGCCTGAATCCATGTTTCTTACTATAAAATTTGAGAATCAATTGGAATAAAACAAGGGGTAGCAGTATATAAAACTTTGCCTGACTTCTCGTACGTTATCTCCCAGTCTCCAGATATACCTTCAACTTATTAAAATGGAACAGAATGTCATCAAATTAGTAAATTAAAGTAAAAAAAATTACATGTGAAGAAATGAAAAATATTTAAAAATATATTTACAAAGATCAATAACAAAATCCAATGACCCATTCAAAAAACAGGAGTGGAAATGAATAAGAACCTCTGTTAGGAAGACCAACTGCCACATAAAATAAAGTCCATTGGGGAGTCTCTAGCAGCATGGGGTTCGGTAGGCCTCTGCCATGCCGGAGGCTTTCTTAACCAGGCCTAGGGGGGTGCGGGACTTGGGTGACCCCAACACCCCTCTACCGCCTTGCTCCAGATCTCCAGGGCTTCCCCGGGCCACATGCCTGGGCAAGCCAGTGAGGTGGGTCCCTTGGCGGAACGTGAAGGTACCCTAGGCTTTCCCCCATTACCCACTAGGCTCCTTAGAGAGGGTTTGGGTGGGGCTCTGAACTTACGGCCTCCCAGCTTCTTGAGGGATCTCTTTCCTTCCTGGAAGCTGGGAGTTTCTAGCAGCATGGGGTTGGTAATCTCTTACCAGTCTTTATTTTCAAAAACGAACGGGGGCACAAGATATATTAATAATACTCACTATCATTGAATTATGTTTTTATGTATGCAGAATGTCCATTTTGTACTCTGCCCTTTCGCACACCCCTACAAAAGATCATTTTTCTCTTTAACTCTCTTACCCCCTTATCATCATTACTCCACATTTACCCTTTTTAACTTAAGTACTGTAGAGTCCTAAGTCACAGACCAAAGTGGTGCCCTGGAGTTAACACCCACCCAACTAATCCAAAAGGCATAAAAAGGACAAGTATGTCTTTTCAACATTTTATGTGTGTTTTCTTTGACGACTATAACTTTTGCTGAATATTTTCTTACACAGTGTCGATCCCCCCCCCTTTTATTTTAAACTTTTCTTCTCTTTGTGAACTGTTCAATAGGGAATTTGGTGAAAGAGTCCCTCAGTTTAATGCTTATGTTTGAACTAAGTCATGGGTATTGTTGGACGTATGCTTATGCCCCCATATACTCTGATAACAACATGTGGCTTTATTTCTTGTTTGCATAGGCACACTAAAACGGGAAAATACTATACATACAAATAATTTCTAATCTAATAGAGAATGGAACACACAAATCTTGTAGTGCAATGGGACCTTACACCCTGAACATTGACATAAAGACCTGGCACAGGCCTCAGAAGAATGAGCATTCTCCACTCACCCCTGATCTAGGGAAGACATCTACGAAACATCCAAGGTTGTCTATAACATCACCTGGAGGCAATCCTCTACCACGAAGACCCTACTGCTGCTCTGACATCGACCTACTCAAAATAGACTTCCCTTAACACTGAGAAGACTTAACAACAAGAATGACCTGCTTACTGGACAGGGCTTTCTGTATTGCCCCTTAATTGTGAAGTGAAACTAGAAGATACTCCACACCAGCCTGACTTCAATGTAAGATGTGCAGATTCCAGGATCTTTAATACAGAAACCTGATGCCAACAATAGAGACTGCGTGAAAAATAAAACTGTATTGGCACTATAGACAATGACTTGGACTGAATAAACTAGGTTGTCTGTAACCTAGAGTTGGTCTTATGCCAGGAAACTTCAGGGGTAGGGTCTCCTTGTATTTAGACCAAGGCTTTCCCTTTCCATGTCCCCCATATTTTGGTGGGCCTATGCAAACAATATTTGCCACTCTAACACCATTTTTACTGTGCTCTTTTGACTAACCCTTAAAAAAAACAAAACTCTTAAACTTTTGATGTTAAACTAATATGCATGTTCATGAAAATATAAAAAATACTATGCCTTCAATGTTTAAGGAGTCACATAAATCTCATGGCTTTAGATTGCTTTGTGTACTGCTAAGAAATGTTATAATGTACTACAATCTGGGGACTTGTAGACAAAGTAATTGTACATGGGTTCTGCCTTATTTTTCTTAATGTTCTTTGACTGTAAGATCAATATTTAGGTGTCAGCAAGGGGATTTCTTCTGAGAACTCTGTTTATGGGAGATTGTCATTTCACTGTAACTTTACCTTGTCCTCTTTGCATCATTGTTCTCATAATTAAAAATTAAAAATTAAAAAAAATAAAGTCCATCATTTATTTGGGAAATCCAAATCCAGAAGACAATGAGAGATACTATCTCATATTAGTGAAAATGGCACATAATCAAAAACTGAGAACAATCTGTGTTGGAGGGGGTGCGGTGAAAAAGGAACTCTCATCCACTGTTGATGGGAATGTTGTTCTGTTTTATGGAAAAACAGTATGTAAATATCTCAGTAAACTAAGAATTGAGCTGACACACAACCCAGCAATTCCACTTCTGAATATTTACCCCAGGACACAAAAACATTCATTCAAAAGGACATGTGTATACCACTGGTCATTTCAGCACTTAGTACAATAGCTAATATATGGAATCAATCTAAATATTCTAGATATCCTATGACAGATAAGTGGATAAAGCTGTGGTGTATATTTAGATTATGGAATACTAGGAAGCTATAAGAACAATGAAATCACAAAATTCACTCCAACATGGATGGGACTGGGAAATATCACATTAGTGAAGCCAAAAGAAGGTCAAATACACTAACATATGGTATACAGAATAACTGGATGAGAGAAGCAATGTTTAAAGAGGGATTATCTAGATCATCATTGGTCCAAGAATATTGGGAGGAGGTCAGAAGAAAATAGAGGGTGGGGTGAGAGGCAGAAGAGATTGGTGTACTAAATGAGTAGGGGAAGGAACCCGGGAACCCTGATTAAGGGAAGATGGTGGTGGGATTAGTGTTGGAACATAGTGTATCTAAAATTCATGGAGCTAGAGCGAGTAGGGTGGTTCCTTACAAACAGTTGACCCATATTCAACCCACCCCTTCCAGAAGTGATCCCTGAGACAAGAGACAAGAGTAACTCCTAAGTACCTCTAAGTGTGGCTCAAAAACCAACAATAATTAAGTTTAATAAAATGTAATTAAAAAGAATTCAAACTTTGCAAATCATGGTACTTTAATAAAAAATTTTTTTAAATACTGAAAACAAGGCAACAGATCGAAAAATCAGGTAAGATAACCTATAAACATAAATTTCAAGTTTAATATCAACATTGGAACATCAAAATCGAAACTAAAAATATTGGCAAAGTATGCAAAAGCAGGGCCAGAGAGATAATAGAAGGGTTAAGGCACTTGCCTTTAACACGATGGATCCCAATTTGATCCCTAGCACCCCATATGGTTCTCAACACTGTTAAAAATGATAGCCAAATGCAGAGTCAGGAGTAAGCTCTGACTCAGGGGTTGGGCAGCCTGGTATGCCTGGAGCCCAGAGTCAATCTTATGCCAGAAAACTTCAGGGGTGAGTCCTCCTTATAATTAGGCCAAGGCTTTTTTTTTCCATTTTCCCCATATTTTGCTGGGCCATGCAAACAATGGCAATTGCCACTCTCACACTGTTACTACTGTATTTTTTTTTAACACTTATCCTTTAAGAAAGAAACAAAAACAGCTTACTAAACTTAAAAAAAGTTATAACTGTAGTAAAATGCCTGTCTTGAATTCAGGTAGGGGATGGGAAGGAAGGAGGGGGCATTGGTGGTGGGAATGTTTCACTGGTGAAGGGGGGGTGTTCTGTTTATGACTGAAACCCAACTACAATCATGTTTGTAATCATGGAGCTTAAATAAAGAATCTATATTAAAAAAAATAAAAAATAAAAAGGCGTAAGCCTGAGAGATCAACACAAAAGGAAGGAGCACAGATATGCTTCTCATAAAAATAAAAATGGGTTATCAACTTTATGCAAAACAATTTGGTAATAAGCTTTAATCTCAGTATTACATTAGAAAGTATTTTCAGAATTCTTAAAGAAATGCGTAGGAAATCACAACACAGTAATTTTATTTTAGTACAGAAAAATACTAGATGAAAATGTCTTAAAGTAGTTATTTCTGGGTAGTGATAGTATTTATTTTCTTTCTATTTTTTGTATTTTATACAAAATTATACAGCATACATTAACTTTAGCACAAAAATATCTTATCATTTTTTTAGAATTCATTTTAACAAATACCACCCAACTCTTCTTCTTATAGAAACAAATAATAAGTGTTTGCTATTTCTATCCCAAGTGGACAGATTTTCTATCCTAATTCTGGAATCTTACCTCCCACTCACCAAAAACATCAGCCCCCACAACCAGCACAGCACAGAACTCCCATCATAGAGATCTAAATACAAATTCTAAATTCTAAAAAAACTATGTACAATCATGTAGCTCTGAGTAACTTTTATAACTTTAGTGCAACCTTAATAAAGTTTACTGAAATTTGGAGATTCAGATAGCTTCAATTATCACCAAGAACAGTTTACAAAGGGTATAAAGGCAATGATACAATTTTTAGGGGGCGTTGAAAGGCCTAAAAAAATGGACTCAATTTTGGGATTCAAACTAAAGAGTTTATGATGACACTTAATTGGACATAAGCATTAAGCTCAGAGTAGTCCTTAGTCTTCTGAACTAAATACTTTCCTGCGTCATACTTTAGGGACACAACTGGGAAAATGCCTGCTTCCTAGTCATATTCTGTGATGATGGCAGAGAGGATTGGGTAGAAGCAAAAGCCAGGCAGAGATGAACAAATTGAGTTAATGAGTGTGCCATATACAAAATAACCTAATGAAATAGATAGGGTGAGAATAGTTTTTAAATAAGGTGATCAAGGAAGGGCCGACTGCAAAGAGTGGGTGCAACTTGAAAGCCATGAAGCCAGGAAAAGGTCTTGAGTGGGAGGGATGAACAAGAGCAAAGTAAAAGGTAGGAGTATGACTGGCATATTCAGAAAAAGAATTGTGACATCTGTGAAAGATGAGAGCACTGAAAACTGAGTAGAGATAAGATGATATGGGACCACATCATAAAAAGGAATTTGGATATTTTGATTTTCATTGTGTTAAGAACTCACTGATATTTTCAAGTAGAGAAGTTTGGTTGCATTTTAAAGATTACTTTAATCTATGGAGAGGGAATTCTAGCAACAGGGGATCAAATATTCCTTTAACTATTAAGATTGGTAACCTAATGGTGATGGAAGTAGCAGAATTCCCAGAGAGATTGATTTCAGCTTCTATCTCAAACAAGGCAAAAGTCTCTTTATAAAGATCTTCCTAGTTCTCTGAGTTTCACTGTGCCATCTCTGAATCTCACAATCAACCCAAATAAGATCAGACGTATTATGTGCTGAGAATATGTATATTAATTTATAGCTTCTTTCCTACTGGACAAGAAGTCTTACTTCTTGCACAGATACTAAGTAGAGCTCCTAGTACATAAGACAACAGTTTTAATCAAAATATGTTTGCTGAAAGAAGGAATAGATTTTAAACAATCAAATCCTTTCCAATACTTTTGTTGGGTGGTTCTGACAGAAAAAAAAAAATCAGAGTGGCATGAAACTACCTATACCTAACTCTCAGTTCTAAAGCCTTGAAGTCCAAAATACTAGATTCTATAGGCCATACTCTTTCTGAAGGCACCAGGGGAGACCCCTTTCTTATCTCAGAAATTCCTCACTTGTCCCAGCAGTCCTTGGTGTCCTTGACTTGTAGGTGCCTCATTCCAATTTTCACTCCACCTACTCAGGACCTTCTTTCCTTCCTTGTCCCCTCTCCTTCTAATAGGTATCTGTCATCAGACACAGAGCCTGGTCCAGTTCCAAATACCTTCATATTAATTACATCTGCAAAGACTCTTCATCCAAATAAACATATATTCTGAGATTCCAAGAGGGGTGGGCAATGTTCTATCCTCTAAAAATTAGATATCACAATGAACTACCTTCTCAGTCCAAAAATGCTCAAATAAAGATTGAGTGGCCGAAATTAGTAACATTCAACAGAAGAAATTTCTGTACTGCCTGTGAGCTTTTTGACTTCTTTGGTTTCAATTTACTCATCTGGATGTTGAGAACTGATTTCTGTTGTCTCCTCTAACACTAATAAGTTCCATAAGTCAAATTTTATTGAGGCACTTCACATTTTATATACTAGATTATGCTATCCATAATAAAAGCTCCAGATATAATGCTGAGGAGACCAGAGTGAGAGTTATTCATTTAAATAATCACCCTAAACCACCATATGTACTTTCCAGACATATAAACGAACAAAATTTATGGCTCATCAATTCAGAACACTGGATTTTATTCCATTTCACCAATGAAGGAATCAGATTAAATGTGAAGGTATAGAACATGACAGGATCTTCTCAAAGTTCAGAGAACTGGTTTAATATCTTGAAATAAAACTGGAATAATATTGCTTATTCCATAGTTTCTGTAAAGATTAAAAACACATAACATGGGGCTAGAAAAATAATATAATAAAGGTGCTTGCCTTGCATGCAGCCAACCTGGGTGACATCCTGTAATCCGATATGGGCCCCCAAGGAACCCAATATGGTTGCCAAGCACTGCCATGAGTGATTCCTGAGTACAGAGCCAGGAGTAATCCCCGAGTATCATCAGGTATGGCCCAAAAGCCAATATATATGAACTTTTATTTTTTTTATCTTTTTATTTTTTAATAATTTCTTTAAGCACCAACCATGGTTACAAAAGTGTTCATAGTTGGATTTCAGTCATCAAATGTACACCACCCTTCACTAAAAAAACTAAAACTTCCTAGAAAGTAAAAGATAAATGGAAAGTAGTTATAATTATTATTGGAGACTGCTGCAGTATTATATGGTTCTGTCAGTATGATCTACTCAAGAAAGAGAAAGAACAGGCTTTGGTAAAATTACCTATCTGATTACCAAATGCTTTGTTTACCAAAAGTATGCCTAACTATGCCCCTTTCTTCTTTTTACTGTAACCATCTTCAGAACAATGAACCATCCCTACCAGCAGGTGGAAGCATGGAGTAATTATCAAAACCAAAACATACATTTTTTGAGAAGGCATATTTATCAAAAAATATTTATAATTCTGAAATTTCTACACAAATTATAAATATGAGACACTTCTCATGATAATCAATGGCACAGGTCCCTGTAGAAAGAGTCAACAAACTTAGACGGTTCATCTACAAATGTAATTTCTGTTCCTTTCCTCATAAGAAGTATATGAACACTTATTGCTAAATGCAAATATTCAAAAGTTTATTTAATCATCTCTATTTCCTAGGTGTTCTTAGTTGAACTAATTGATTTTTAATGTTCTTAGATAAAAATTTTAAAACAAGCTCTGTCCTCTTTCCCTTTCTTCAGCTTTCTGTCCCCTAAATTATCCTTGTATTTGGTCTCCCCAAATAATTCAATTATCTAAAAGTGCTGATTCTTTTCTGAAAGAAAGAAAAAAGTAAAGAAGAAATAATGAACTGATATAGACACTAAAGTAGGAGTACAAATCTTAACCACCTCAAAGAGAACAAATGGAATCTCTTCATCTTTATACCCCAAGTGAGCTCCCTAATCGTTCTAATTCCTGTAAAAAGCTTAATAATTTACCTCTTGCAAAACATTTGTGCTTTAAAAAGATCTTAAGGACCAGGAAGATAGCTCAAAGATCTGGAGTACACGATCTGCTTGCATTCTAGGTTCAACCCCGACCAGCCCAAGAGGAATATGGCCCCTAAACAAAAACAAAAACAATTATCTTTAGAATTGGGTTTAGGTCAGGAGTCCTCAAACTCTTTAAACAGGGGGCCAGTTCACTGTCCCTCAAGCTGTTGGAAGGCTGGACTATAGTGTTTTAAAAAATATGAGCAAATTCCTTTAGGCTGGAACGATAGCACAGAGGTAGGGCTCTTGCCTTGCACGCAGCTGACTCAAGATGGGCCCGGGTTTGATCCTAGGCATCTCATATGGTCCCCCAATCCTGCCAGGATTTCAGAGCACAAAGTCAGGAGTAACCCTTGAGCATCGCCGGATGTGGCCCCAAAACAAACAAAAATATGGGGAAATTCCTATGCATACTGCCTGTATCTTATTTTGAAGTAAAACAAAACAAAATAGAAATACAATATGCAAAATAAAGTAAAGATAAAGCAAAGAAAGTAAAGATAAAGCAATAAGGGGCCAGAGAGATAGCATGGAGGCAGAGCATTTGCCTTGCATGCAGAAGGTCATTGGTCTGAATCCCGGCATCCCAGATGGTTCCCCGAGCCTGCCAGGAGCGACTTCTGAGCATAGAGCCAGGAGTAACCCCTGAGCACTGCCGGGTGTGACCCCCCCCAAAAGATAAAGCAACAAGCTTCCCAGTATTTCAATGGGAACTATGGGCCTGTTTTGACGGTCCTAATTTAAGGACCCCGGCCCAAGACTGAGAGGAGTAGAGACAGAGAGAAGGGGAATCTGAGGGTGAGGTGCACATCCCACACGTGCACAATGGGAGCCTGGACAGGCAGCAGCAGCAAAACCACCCAGAGTGCTGAATATTTGTCCTCAGCAGGCCACCTGTGGCCCGTGGGCTGTAGTTTAGGCACCCCTGGATTAGGTCTGAAACCTCTCAAATCACAATGTAAAGACTAACCCCGAACATATTGACTTTTAGACTAAAAACATGAACATCCCACACCTTAATCAGGACTACATTGCAGGCCATATGAATATTGGTGTTGGGACATTGTCTGATTGCAACTTAACTATTAACAACTTACTTTTTTACTCTGTATCTCACAGTAATTCAACTGAAAAAAATTTTAAGTATACTGCAAATATATTGTTATGTTTAAGCAACAGTTGAAGTATAATATACATATCAGTTCAGAAGTATAGATCCAAATTATGAGGAATCAAATTTAAATTATAGTATGACATATCTGAAAATAGGAAAAGAAAGCCAAGGTCCCAAGAACAGAACCACTCTCCTGGGAGCACCCCACCAAAAGTTCATACTATGCCCTGTGAAGGGAGAACTTCAGTGTGTAGATCTGTGAAAAAGTAACTACAATGCTGGGGCTGGAGCAATAGCACAGCAGGGTAAAGAGTTTGCCTTGCATGCAGCTGACCCAGGATGGATCTGGGTTTGATCCTCGGTGTCCCATATGGTTCCCCAAGCCAGGAGCAATTTCTGAGCATAGAGCCAGGAGTAACCCCTAAGCGTCACCAGGTGTGGCCCAAAAACCAATTTAAAAAAAAGTAACTACACTGCTAATAGTAATTTGGAACAATGCACATTTATAAACTGCTGTAATATGTATATATTAATGGCCTTACGAAGGAGCAAAGGCAATGTAGAAAATTTACAAAAGAGAAAATACATATGCACCATACATAAACATTTCAGAAACGGTACACTTTTTACTGCAAGCCAGAACAAACTTGAGGTGTCGCAGTGCAACTATTAATGCAGTTAAGCATTTATTTACATTTATAAAATATTAAATCATAAATTATCTTGCAATAGTAATAAAAAATATCACACTAATTTCACACTAATGATGCTAAAACTCTCCTCAGTCTCTTGCTCCCTCCCTGACTTGGTCATTGATATTTCATAGCTCAAACATTAGGTTGACTTTTAAGACCTTTTATTAACCAATGAACAAGTTCTATACTTCTGACAATATAGTTCTCCATCACTGTGTGTGTACTAGCTAGCTGTATATACTTCTGCATCTACCATAAAGTTATGCAGAACTATAAAGCAACCTAATAACTTCATTCTAAGAACCTTATCAAACATGGATAGAGGTATTAATTTTCACATACAAAAAATATTTTGCATACATCAACAAACACCAGAAAGTAACACAAATGTCCAGCATTTGGAGGATGTGTCACTAACAGATCATGGCCTTATTACTAGCATCAATAAGTAAATTTACCCAACTGCTCTGCCAATACAACTGGTATTAATCATATGTGGCTATTTAAATAAAGCTAAGTTCAAAATTTAGTTCCTTTGACACATTTCAAGACGTTATCTAACTAGAAAAGACTAGTAACTATTATATTGGATACTGTAAAAAACATTTCCATCATCACAAAAACTTCTCATTAATACTCCTGATTTACGTAAGTATGGGGAGTATCTTCCTGTTTGCATGTGCATCCCACCCCACATTTAACTAGTAACACCTTTCAGGTCTTCACCTCAATTAATACATGAGGCTTTCCAAATTCATCTAGAAAATTTTGTCTTACTATAGTCTCATACCTGATTATTCTAATACAAAAATCACATCACATATAATCATAGTATTTACCCCATCACAATCTTGTAGGCTTCTTGAAAGAATGACTTTTATCCAAAAACTTGGAACATACAGGGCCTCGAAAATGTGTCATATACTAAGAATACTGTTAAAGACAAGAGAAAATGCTATGATTACACTTGTGAATGATATATATGTACAAGCAAAGTAATGCAAAAATGAAAAACTTGGCTAGGTTGGCAGGCTACCATTGATTTCTTTTTCCTTTGCACCTAATTATGTTTTCTTAACACCTACAACAGGAGTTTCATTCACAGGTGTTCAATAAATATTTGTGGAACAATTTCTGTATTTAAAAAATGACACTAAAAGTGAACTCTAAGGGAATATAGACTGGGTGAGAATGACGTGTCAAAGAAGGTTCAGCAATTTTAATAAATCTACTAGCCAGGCAGTGGATGTTGGCAAAGGGGAAAGTAGAGACCAGATGAGTTGGGGGGAATATATGGGAAATCTCTGTGTTTTCCATTCAACTCTGCTGCAAACTAAAAAATTCTTAAAAAAAAAAAAATCTATTTGAAAAACAAATTAAAAAACTCAAATTAAAAATAAATTTTGTGGGCCCGAAGAGATAGCACAGCGGCATTTACCTTGCAAGCAGCCATTCCAGGACCTAAGGTGGTTGGTTCGAATCCCGGTGTCCCATATAGTCCCCCATGCCTGCCAGGAGCTGTTTCTGAGCAGACAGCCAGGAGTAACTCCTGAGCACTGCCGGGTGTGGCCCAAAAACAAAAAAAAAAAAAATTTTTTTTTGTTTATTACATCAGTGAAAGCCTATTTAAGATGTTAGATCACAATATTTTGTCAATACATTACAGATTAATTAAATCTATACATTTTATTAAATTAAAAAAAAAGAGCAGCTGAAGATAGTATAGGGGTTGAGGTGCCTGCCTTCCACATGCTGAACCTAGGTTTGATACCCAGTATAGAAAATCTAATTGAAATCATTCCAGAAGCAGTATTTTGGCATATCATAAAAACGTTCTTGCTCCCACACTTACTGTGCTATGTAAGGCACTGGTGACACAATACTGAAACACAATGACTTTTACTATGTCAAGATTCCTTTTCAAATAAGAACTTCATTCAAAATGGCAAATATTTGGGGCCAGAGAGATAGTGCAGACATTAAGGCATTTGTGTTGCATACAGCATGCACAGGTTAGATCCCCAGTACTGCTAGGTCTTCAAAGCACAGTTGGGAGCAACTTCATAGAACAAAGCTGGAGGGTAGGAGCCCCTGAGCACTGCTGGGTGTGGCTCAGACCTCTTCTCCCATTACAAAAATATTAAGAAAAGATTGTATACAGAGAGAGTTCAACACTTTGCATGCTTTGCAGGCAGGGGGCCTGAGTTTGACCCCCAATATCACTGACCCCTGAGCACAGTCTCTGAGCACTAATGGGTATGAACCCCAAATATTAAAAAATAACAAATATGTAAAAATTCAACTTATAACAATGCATATCCTGAAATGAAATGGCAAAAAGTAAGCTGCTGTATTATTCTTGCTTTTCAAATAATTAAGAGTTCTTTTTTTTAAACCGTTTATAAGAGAAATACATGACCTGGTTTAAAATAAGAAGTTAATGCTTCATTTACTTGGCATCCTGTGAGAACTGGTGTTCCACATAAATGAGTTTTCCAGAAAATTCGCACTTGTCTGTTTAAGCAAGAACACTTAAAACTATACACAAGCTTTTTAGGAAAGAAGGCACAAGACTACAAATTTTCAACTTTTGAAAATAGATTCTATTAATTTAAACATTTTTAACATTTTAACTTAAACACTATTGTGTGGCACAAAACTGGAGTCCCTAAACCAAATGTCCCCAGGGTTCCTTTTTCAAGTTGCTGGCTTTGGAGTTTTTTCTGTGACCTATGGCTTTTAGTATGCTGGCTGTCAACCTTCACTGCTACCAGGATAAACCTGAGTTTTAGCAGACTCCCATCCCCCTTCAAATTTGCTGTGACTTGGGAAACAAGTTGTGTCAGAATTTTGCCTACAATATACTGGCTTAAAGATCACCAAATCTGTTTTGGTTGCTAAGAGTTTTTCTTTCTACTTATTTCCTTTCATAGCCCACAGTTTAGGACTTAAAAACTAAGTTTTGGACTTATGAATTACTAATGTATCTTACAGAAAATTCTTACACTGTGCTCATATTTAAAAGTCTCAAGTCAAGAATAATCTCATTACCTATTCACTCATTCAACAAACACTTATAAAGCATTTTCTATGAGCGGAACTCCAGTATTATAGTAAAAATAAAGAGAATAGGTGGCTAGTTTGGGACACACTTAAAAGTAAGATACCTAATAACTGTACTTACTGGCTCAAGATACATATTTTAAATAGTCTCTTCAGTAAAACTGCAAAACCACCTAACATTTTAGTAATTTGTGACTTCGGATTAGAAATTAAATGAGGGGGCCGGAGAGATAGCATGGAGGTAAGGCGTTTGCCTCTCATGCAGGAGGTCATCGGTTCGAATCCCGGCGTCCCATATATGGTCCTCCCGTGCCTGCCAGGAGCAATTTCTGAGCCTGGAGCCAGGAATAACCCCTGAGCACTGCCGGGTGTGACCCAAAAACCACAAAAAAAAAAAAAAAAAAAAAAAAAAAAAAAAAAAGAAATTAAATGAGGGCCCGGAGAGATAGCACAGTGGTGTTTGCCTTGCAAGCAGCTGATCCAGGACCAAAGATGGTTGGTTCGAATCCCGGTGTCCCATATGGTCCCCCGTGCCTGCCAGGAGCTATTTCTGAGCAGACAGCCAGGAGTAACCCCTGAGCACCGCCGGATGTGACCCAAAAACCAAAAAAAAAAAAAAAAATTAAATGAAAGTGAAGTTTACAGGTAAAGAAAAATTTTAGTTAATGAATATTTATAAAGTTCTTAATAATAGATTTGCTTTTACTATTACAAAATTCCATCTAGCCCTAAAGAAATCACTATAAGGATATGCTTCAATATTAAATGATACTCAAAGTCTTCATAATAACACATCTTTATTAGAATAGTGGCAAGTTTACCACAGCTTCAATACTCTGATCAATGTTGATCAAAAGAAAGTATTGATTCAAGAAAAACTTCGTGCACATCTTCAGATGTCCCTCTATTTCACATGGGCATAAAATTTAAAAAAAACTTTAAACATGGTGTTACTTGACAATATCTACCATTATCTTGTTTAAAATTCCAATACCCATTAAACCTAAAGTTAAAAAAAGAATCAAGAGTAGGACTTAAAATTGGTCTCTGTAGATTAATTAAGACACCAGGTAAAACGGCTGGCATGAGCCTTAACTGTTTTAATTCCCTAGGTATCTCCCAGCTCATTCATTTTTTCCTTGGGGAGGTACAAGTGACTTTATTCATATTTTATCATTTTACAAATGAATAGTAATTGACCTAATTATTTAGACTGATCTAAGAAAGCAAAATAATATTTAGAAGTTAAAATAGTAACTACCATTGAAAGCTTTTATTTGCTACAATTAAAAAGCCATCGACTCGTAGCTCTTTAGTGCAGTTTTGGAACCTGAAAATGTTTAAGCAGAACTGTAAAGGTCGATGCAAAAGTTTCCAAATTAGTGACAATGTGGCACTTAAAATGTTACTTAATATTACAACAACTTTTTACAAGTCTGTTCTAACCTCATTACAACTCTTTTGTCCCGGAAAAGAAGTGATTTTAGATCAACCAGATCTAAAAAGATAAAAACAGCAAATGTAGAACCCAGCTCTTCCTACCAAAAAGAAAACTTAGCAACTCAATGACAAACATTTACCGGCTAATAAGAAGCAAAATCTCTACCAAAGTTTATCTGCACTATCTGGAAAACAAAACCAAACAAAGGAAAAGGTCTTGGCTCAAGGACTTTACAACATAATTAAGAGAAAAGGTACTCTCAGAAAAGATAATAACTTTAGCCAATAGGAAAAAAGATATGTATTTGAATTTTGAAAAATGATCAGCACGCTTGGTTTTCCCTCAGAATGTTACATTCTGAAGCCGACATGCAATCCAACTCGGATGTCAACATAATTCTTTTTGCCTATTTAAATCTGTCCATCCATTCACATCAGAACTACAGGGTAAGGCCCAAAGCATCATCACCCTTCAGCAAAAAACCAGGATCTTGGTCCTTGCGTTCGCCCATTCCAAATGAAACCTTTCCAGGCGGTGTGCTCATCAGTTTTTTTTTTTTTTTCCTCCTATGAGTTCTTTATCAAATTCAACCCCAAACAAACCAAAGTGATCCTGGGCTATGGCCTGGGTGGAAAAGGAACCTGCAGGCAAGCCTTTCTGAGAGTCGGGCTGCAGGGCTAGGATCTGGGGTGCATCCCAGCAGGAGCAGCGGCCAGCACGCCCGGGGCATCTCGGCCTATTGTTCGAAAGGCGCCTCGGTACCGCCCAGAACGGGCAGGAGAGGTCTTTACAGTGTGTGGGTGCCGAGTGGGGTGTTGGGGGCCAGCAGGGCGCAGGTGTGTGCTGGGGTGCTGGTGCGGGAAGACAGGTGTGCCCGAGGCCACAAGTAACAGAGGCCCAAGTTGCAGGCGAGCCTAGGAGTTGGAAGAAGACACACAACACAGCCTGGCGCTCCAACCGCTGAGCATCGGCAGGGGCGGCCCTCGGGAGGATCGGATCTGCGGGTGCCCCAAGACCCCAAGAGGGGGAATCAGAGAGCGGGGGTTCGGGGAGTTGAAGAACGAACCCATTGGTGCATTGCCCCGCAGAGAGATTTCAAAGACCAGCCCAGAGAGGGGACCCCCCCCCCCTGAACAATGAACGAGCGCGGCTGGATCTGGGGGTGTTTCGCAGGGCTGCGAGGGCAGCGATGGGAGGCGGCCCCTGCCCCACACCCCACCCACGGCTGCACCCCGAGCGGGCTTTACCTGCGAGAGCTGCCGGGGGTTGGGGCAGCCGAAGAGCGCCGAGCTGGAGCTGAAGCTGATGGCCCCGCGGCGACTCAGGACGTGCTGGGGGACCGGCCTGTCCAGGGGCAGCACCGGCAGCTGGCAGCACACTTCCATCGAAGACGGCCCCGGCCCCGGCCCCGCGCGCACAGGGGGCCGAGACGCGCGAAGGGAGCCGAGAGGCGGGGTGCGGTGGGGTGGGGGCGCGGGCCCGACCACCCCGAGGAGAGCAGGAAGCCTTCGGTTCGCTGCCTTCACGCCGGCCGCCTGAGGGACTGACCCAGTGACAGACAGACTGACAGACTTGACTCCACACTCCACTGTCAGACTGACTGGCTGGCTCCACACTCCACAGACAGACAGATAGACAGACAGACTCCACACTCCAGAGGCAGCCTGACTGACTCTACACTGCAGTCAGACAGACAGACTGACTGACTGATTAGACTCCACAGCCTGACTGTCTGACTGATCCACTGACTCCACACTTCCCAGTCAGACTGACTGAGTCCACAACCTGACTGATTGACTCCACACTGCAGTCAGACAGCCTGCCTGCCTGCCCCACTGACAGACTGACTGACAGACTGACTCCACAGTCCACAGACAGACTGACTGACTGACTACCTGCCTGCCTGACTTCACAACCTGACTCCACACTGCAGTCAGACAGACTGACTGACTGCCTGCCCCACTGACAGACTGACTGACAGACTGACTCCACAGTCCACAGGCAGACAGACTGACTACCTGCCTGACTTCACAGCCTGACTGACTCCACACTCGAGTCAGACAGACTGACTGATTGACTGAAGGCTCCACAGCCTGCCTGCCTGACTCCTCACTCCACAGTCGGACTGACTGACTGACTGACTCCACACTCCAAAGACAGACAGACAGATGGACTGCCTGCCTGCCTGATTGACTCCTCGCTCCACACTCAGACAGACTGCCTGACTCCACAGACAGATTGACTGACTCCAGTCCAGACGCAGATTGACTGCCTGCCTGCCTGCCTGCCTGCCTGCCCCTCCACACCGCAGCTGCAGCTCCCGGGGCCGCGGCTGCAGGCGGGAAAAGAAAGACGCAGAGGCGGCCTCCTCGACCAGACACTTCCAAGCAGCAGCAGCAGCAGCTAACAGCGAGGCAGCCCCCTTCAACGCCCTCCACCTCCGCCGGTGGATGCAGCGATCCCCGGAGCCAGCAGAGCGAGGGCGGCCTGGAAGCCTAAAAGTTAGCGCCTCCCAGGCGAGAGCAGCCGCGTGAGGTAAAAAAAAAAAAGACGAGGCTGAGGGAAGCGCCGGGCTGGAGCGCAGCGAGCAGCGAGCGAGCAGCCGCTGCAGCAGCCGCCGCCGCCGCCGCCGCCGCCGCCGCCGCCGTGCGGCCCCTCCCCGCCTCTCCCCTGCTTCCCTCCTCCCGCCCCGCCCCGTCCCGCCCCGCCCCTCCCCTCCCCTCCGCGAGACTGGCTGCTTCTCTCAGCGACCCGCGCGCGTCCGGCGTGCCTCACACACCGAGGCTGCTGCGCCTGCGCCGACCGCGCGCGGTGCCGTCGCGTGACGTCATTGCGCCGCGCCGCCTCATGCCCTCACCCACCGCGCGCTCTCCGCTTCCCGAGCCGCGGAGCATGCGCAGGAGGAGACCACCAGCTCCGAGTCGACTCCTCTAGCCTAGCCTCTCCGCGCCCCCGGGCCTTCCCGACTTCCGGCCCCCTCCAACGCCAAGGCTTCGGGCCCTGGCAAAGCGTCCGCTTCCGGTCGCGGGGTCCTCGCCCGTCTTTTTGCTGACAGGAATTCCCATTCTTCTTCGGGGCTCCGCTCGCTCGCTCACTCGCCGCCACCGCCGCGGCTGTGACGTCAGCGGGCCGCGCGGGTGTCGTCATCACCGTGACGTCACTGGCAAGGTCCCCCTCCTCAGGGGGCGGGGATTGGGCCCTTCCAAGGCTGGTGTAGCTCTAAACACTCTTCGGGGTCCACAGAGGATAATTTTGGGGCTTGGGGGAGTGAAGAGGCTATGGAGATAATTTGGGGGTGTGGCAAGGAGATGCTGTAAGTGGAGAAAAATAAATTACGGATTTAAGAAGGAGAGAAAAAACAAAGGACTGCATGCAAACCTTTCTCATCTAAAGCTTCTTTTTGTTTCTTGGCTTTTCATTGTTAGGAGGAAGAAAAGAAAAGCGCTTTGGACCTGTTTTGTACAAAATAAAAACTGGGTTTTTAATGGGCTGGTTGATTTGCTTAGTTTTATTTTTCCCTCTCTACCCTTAAATCAGTGTTTTTCAGCCTTTTTGTGCAAAGGCACACTTTTTTTCATGCAAAAGAAATCACAAGGTACACCACCCTTAGAAAATGTTAAAAAAAATTAACTCTATGTCCCTGATTCAATGTCACTATGTACCTAAAATATTACTGTGAAAGATTTGTAATCCACTTTGGTCAAAATAAAAAAATATATATATTAAAAATTTAACTGTGCCTATATTGACTATATATATAAAGTAATTCTCTTGACTAGGAATCAAATCAACACCAAGAAATTATTTGATGAGTTTATTATGAAATAATCTAATGATTGGTGTATTTGTGAGCCGAAGCCGCATGTTACAGATGAAATTGGCATATTTCCCAAGGCACACCAGACAATATCTCACAGTGGGCACAGTGGTTGAAAAATGCTGCCCTGAACTGTCAAAGCATTTTTAACTGCAACCCATTTTTTCAAATGCAGTCCAGGCTCTGGGATTACAACATGAACAAGCTAGTTCCTGTTAGCCAAACTTGGTTTGGCTCTGGTCTGGGCAGCCATCCTTCTTCTATCTTTTGACTCAGATTAGTAGCCACTGACAGCAGTTAGCCATGGACAGTGAATTACTCTATGACCTTTGGTGGTGAGATAAGATGTGAAATGCACAGGAACTAGGACTCTTCCCATGGCATCTGTTTCTTTTATAACAGTTTTTAGTTAAATAGATCTTAAAATTTTCCGCCTCCAGGCTGGAGAAATAATAAGAGGCATGGTTTAACTCCCAGTTTGATCCCCAAAACCTCAGAAATGATTCCTAGACACATCCCATGTGACCAAAATCTGCAATGTAGGGCTGGGAGATAGTTCAAAGGATGACCAAACCTGGCCTGCACAGGGCCTTGCATTTGATACTCGGAACCATCTGACCTCTAACATTGCTGGGGAGACAGACGCTCCCCCCACCCAACCAACAATTTTTCTTTCCTCCATTCTGCCAGATTGCTTTCTACAATTTAAAAGAAGGAAAACCTTTGTGGTTCCATGGTTTTTGTCTTCACTATATGGTAAACTCCCTTGTAGTGCAGTAACCTATCCAGACCAGTATTTGAAACTGCTGTAAACTTGAACATCAATTTCTGACCAAAAAAAAAAAACCAACCCATAACGTGATAATATCTTATTAAAGCTGGATTCAAGGAAATTTTCAACTTGCCCAAGATTATACATGGGTAAGTGATAGGCCTAATAATTCCATTCTGCATAAATCTAGCCACACCATAGGTGGTATTGGTGTGATTTCAAGCACTTCGTAAAATAACTGCCTCGGATTTAAGACCACCTAAGAAACTTAATTTTATTAAATATTAAATCTCGGCACTAAGTAGCAAGCTACCTTATCTTTAGAGAAGAACATTCACTATGCACCTGCTATGATCCATGGCATATGTACAATGTTTAACAACCTTACACAGTATATAAGTAAAACTTTGGTCTCTGTTCTACTTTGAGAAGCAGACTCATGTCTGTTATTCCACCAGTCTGGTCTGTGGTTTCAGAATCATGCTTTCAAATACACCATGTGATATCTCAAGTCCAGAATTTTACCTGCTTTCCATGTTCTCTATATTGGGGAGTATGTTAGGACTACCTAGATTATAGCAACCAAGAGGTGGAGGAAGAATAATATTTTAAAGGATTGGCTCACTTGATTGTAGAGCTGGTAAGCCAAAAATCTGTAGAGCAGTCTGAAAATTCTGATAAAGATGATGTTACAGTCTTACTTCTGAAGTTGGCAGGGCAGGCCAGCTGACTAAAATATGGGACAAGGTTTATATGTTGCTGTCTTAAGGTAGGATTAGTTCTTTCTCAGGAAACATACTTTCTCCAAAGGCTTTCTTCTGATTGGATGAGGTTTATGCATTTTATTGGAGGTAGTCAGCTTTACTTAGGCTAAATACATGTTAATCATCCCACAGATACCTTGACACTTAACTTCTAGACTAGTGGCCAAACTAACGAACATGAAAGCCTACCATGTTAACCCAATATTAATCATCAGAGGAAACAAACTTTAAGCTTAATGGGAAAGTTTAAATGGAAATTCTCATATATAGAAACAATGTAACTTCCTAAGAACAAGCAAGCAAACAAAATCTTGCTAGGTTCTTTGAGAGGAGAATTTATGTTTGTTTGATTTGGGATCATTTATACCTATGTTCATGAATTATTCCTGTTTCTGTACTAAGGGGTCATTCCTGGCAGGATTGGGGAACTATATGGAGTGGCAGGGATGGAACCTGAATCAGCTGCAGGCAAGGCAAAATAGTTCATACTATTTCTCCAGCTTCGAGTGGAAACTTTGATATGGGAAATTTATAAATAGGCAATTTATAAATTCAAATAGTCATGAATAATTTTTAAATGCCCACTTAGGATCAAAAGATAACATCTACTAAAATATAAATTCATTTGAAACAACCTAGTAAGCATTTTAAAGCTATTTCTAAGTTATATAAAAGAAAATATAAGTTATCAGCAAAATTATGGGGGGAATACCTCTATACTAGGATTGGTTGAAAGTAGTAACATTGCTATAGTGATGCCAAGTCAAGAATTTTTATAGAAATTATATAGTTTTCACTTGATTGAGAGAAGTTGAGAAGATTTCGGAGGGACAGTTGTTGGATGTTGGTAAAGTTACTAAATAAAGACCACGATAGGCAACTAGTTTAAAGATATTTGCATCTCAGTATCTAGTACCAGACTTAGTGTCACATGCAGTAGGGCAGGCAGGTCAGAAGAAAAGTTGGATTAAAATTGGAAGAAAACTTTGACAAATAGAAGCTGAAGCCTCATCCCCCACCCTTTCTCCCTAGGTAACTTGACCTTACCTGCAAGACCCCGCCCATTCCTGGGAGGAGGCTTGGAAAAGGTAGATAAGGTATGGACCAGAGGGTATTAGGGCTTTTGGCTCTCTGGCTCTGGGTTCTCTCGCTTCTGGTCTTGGGCCAGCATGGAGGTGAAAGGGAAGATGGCTGAAAGGAGTTAAGATGCAGGGCTAGCGAAGAATGGCTGTGCTTGAAAGGTTATGATAGAGACCACACATGTGGTGGATAGGGTATGAATAAAGTTGATGCTTCCTGATGCCTGTCTGGTGGTGGATGGTGAAGAATGGAGAGATTCTTCTCTGCCATCCCAGGCCACGTGGCTCCGCAACCCCCATACAGCCTGGCGGGTCCCAGGTTTAGGTGATCAGCAGAATCAGACTCATCCAGAGACAGGCATCAAGAAGCATCAACTTTATTCATGCCCTATTCACCACATGTGTGTGGCCTCTCTCATAACCTTTCAAGCACAGCCATTCTTCACTAGCCCAGCATCTTAACTCCTTTCAGCCATCTTCCCTTTCACCTCCATGCTGGTCAAAGACCAAAAGCACAGAGACCCAAAAAAAGCCTGAATCCCCTGGGTCAAAGGCTTTATCTACCTTTTCCAAGACCCCTCCCAGGAATGGGCGGAGTCTTGCAGGTAAGGTCAAGTTACCTAGGGAGAAAGGGTGGGGGATGAGGCTTCAGAAGCTTCTTCTGTTTAATTCTGAGTGGAAAGACAGGTGGTGTTTTGGTAGGAACACAGTAAGCAGGCAAAGAAATTCATGTCTAGTAAAGAGGAAAGCCTGGAACCCATGGAATTCTTTCATTGCATTTAACCCAGTGATACATGCCAGAATCCTTAAGCAGGGATGCTACAGTATGTTTTCAGGAAGTAAAGAGGACGAGGAAGATAACCTGTTGCTAGGGGGGTAAGTCAACAAAATATCAGTGATCATCTGCAAAGCTACAGCCATGTCTGGGACCATGCTTGAATTCCCAGCATAATAGCTGGTACTTAATTTACTTCTACTTCCTAAGTCTTTTGCATTTTTCAATTGTGATCTATCAAACTGAAAACCATAATGGGAAGATATGTCTAGGAAATATTGCTCAACTTAGAAAAATTGACAGTGCAGAACCGTACCAATTCAATTCTTGTCAACCTGCCTTATATACACCTTATTTTTTTATAATATTTAATTATCTAAGTAGAGACCATAGGAAAACCATGTGATGCAACTATCTGTCACATAACTCAAAACAGACCCTTCCCTTCCTCCAAGAAAATAGTCTTTGAGTGATATTTGTTCCCCTTAAAAAGTCAAATTATCCCTTTGATGCCCTGTAACTTAAATACTAATACATGTGCTATTATCCACCAGTAAATATAACGGTGGAGAAGAAAACAATTGGAGGGGCTGGGGAGGAAGTTAAGGTGTCAAAACACATGCCTTATAGTGGCTGGCCCTCCATCCCCTATTTGATCCCCAGAAGTACATATGTTTCACTGATCACCACCAGGAGTGATCCTTAAGTACAGAGATTAAGCCCTGAGCACTTCCAGGTGTGGCCCAAATCCAAATTTCTGCAAAAGAAAAGAATTGGGTCTCACACACACACACACACACACACACACACACACACACACACACACACACACACACATCAAAATGAAAAGAAAAATGTTTATAGCTATTATAATCCTTATAGTTGTAACTGACAATTTAACTACTATTAGTAACTCCTATATCTCCCATTGCTTTTTAAAATATATCCTATTTCAGCCAGCATCTCAGCTCATTGATTTGAATTCTTGACCATGACCTAAACTAAGTTTAATTACTCTGTGTGTGTGTGTGTGTGTGTGTTGAACCCAAGGCCTTACACATATAAAGCAAGTACTTTACCACTGAGCTACATCCATGATTCCTAACTTTCATTGCTAAACTACATGCATTGTTAATGACTCTATTTCTTTTTTTAGGGGGGAGGGGTTGGGTCACACTGAGCAGTGCTCAGGGGTTACTCCTGGCTCTACGATCAAAAATCTCTCCTGGCAGGCTCAAGGATGCCGGGATTTGAACCATCGTCATTCTGCATGCAAGGCAAATGCCCTACTTCCATGCTATCTCTCCAGCCTCAGAAGTCCTTTCTTTACAGGATGCTTAAATAACACAAAGATCCTATAATTGCCAAGTGGCAGTCTCAATTTCCAATTTAGTTTACTGCAGTTTTGGGGGGCCTCCAAGGATATCTGGCAATGCTCAAGGCCTCGGAGTGCTAGGAATGAAATTCAGGGCCTTGTGTATATTAGTTCTGTATCCTGCTACCTAAACTATCTTCCCTGCCCCTGCAATGTAGTTCTTTCATCTTCCATTCAAAAATAGGACTACCCCAAAATTTGATAATTCAATACTTGATTTTTTTTTTTACCAAGCTGTGACACCAGCTTTGTCATATTTGATTTTCTTACATGAATACCCAGGGTTCTAATTTCTCCACATTCTGGGTAAAGTTTGTTTTGTCTTTTCAAATAGTCATCCTAATACATTTGAAATAGTATCTCATTGTGGGATTTTTTGTTTTTGTTTTTGGATCATACCAGAAGTGTTCAGTCAGGGCTTACTCCTAATTGCTCAGTGATCATTCCTTACATGACTTGGGGCCATATGATGTGCTGGGGACCAAACACAAGATTGTCGCACACAACACAAGTGCCTACCCACTCTACTGTCTCTCCAGCCCTCTCATGATTTTCATATACATTTGTCTAATGATTAGTGATGTTGAGTTATTTTCATGTGCTTATTAGGAATGTATATATTTTCTTTGGAGATTGATGTTTTTCAAGTCCTTTGCCATCATTGAATAAGTTTCTCTGTTGCTAAGGTTTGAAAGTTCTTTCTATGTTCTGGGTATTAATCTTTTGTCAGATATATGACCTGCCAGTTTTTCTTCATTCTTTGGGTATTCTTTTCATTTTCTGATTGTGTCATTTGAATGTTTAGTTAATTTTTTAAATTGCTTTTTTTTTTCTTTTTTTTTTTTTTGGTTTTTGGGCCACACCTGGCGGTGCTCAGGGGTTACTCCTGGCTGTCTGCTCAGAAATAGCTCCTGGCAGGCACGGGGAACCATATGGGACGCCAGGATTCGAACCAACCACCTTTGGTCCTGGATCGGCTGCTTGCAAGGCAAACACCACTGTGCTATCTCTCCGGGTCCCTTAAATTGTTTTTCAATTCTTTCACTTTCCTCCTTCCTTCCTTTCTTTCTTCTTCCCTTCCTCCTTTTATTCCTTCCTCTCTTCCTTCCTTCCCTTTCTCTTTTCCTTCTTTCCTTTCTTCCTTCCTCCCTCCCTCCCTTCCCCTCCCTCCCTTCCTCCTTTCCTTCCTTCCTTCCTTCCTTCCTTCCTTCCTTCCTTCCTTCCTTCCTTCCTTCCTTCCTTCCTTCCTTCCTTCCTTCCTTCCTTCCTTCCTTCCTTCCTTCCTTTCTTCCTTCAACAGTTTTTTTTTTTTTACAGATGAGTCATATTCCTGGATTTCTGTTTTCTGCTTTTTCTGCTTTTAAATTTTATTTTCTACTCTACTCTTTATTACTCCCTTCTTCCTCCTATGGTTTCAGTTTGTTCTTTTAGCTATTTAAGGTATAAAAAGTTAGGTTATATATGGGAGATCTTTGTTCATTTTGTAATATGTTTCTATTTGTAGGTAAACCTCTAGCACTGTCCTTACTGAACCATAAGTTTTTGTGTATTGTATTTTTATTTATATGTAAGATATTCTCAAATATTCTTTTTGATTTCTTAATCATTAATCATGTAAGGATATATAATTTACTTTCCACATATTTGTGATCTTCCCAGTGTTCCTTCTATAATTGATTTTGAGTTATATTTTCTGGGTTTGGAAAATAGTTTTTGTATGATTCCAGTTTTCTGCATTTATTAATATCTTGTTTTATGACCTAGTATTTAGTTTCGGCTTAGAATGTTTCGTGTGGGGCTGGAGCTATAGTACATTGGGTAAGGTGCTAGCCTTGCATGTTCTGGCCCAGATTCGCTCTCTAGCATCTCTTAAGCACCGCCAGGATAATTTCTGAGTGTAGTAGAATCAAGAGTAAGCCTTGATGCAGTGGTAAGGTGTTTGCCTTGCATGTGCTGACCCCAGCGTCTCATATGGTCCCCCAACCCAGGAGCAATTTCTGAGCTCATAGCCAGGAGTAACCCCTGAGCATCATCAAGTGAGGTTAAAAAAAAAAAAGGAGTAAGCTTTGAGCACCCTTTGGTGTGGCCCCAAAAGCAACAAAATGATGTTTTAGTTAGGTGGCTGTATGTTATGTATGGCTTTTATACGCCTCTATAGTGTTTTTTAATCCAATTTTTATTTTTCTCAGCTTTAGTCAATTTGGTTATATTATAATGTGTAAAAATATTTGTGGATATTTTTATTCTGTTCAAATGATGTTTCCTAATATCTTTAGTTTTTGTCTGTGTTTTGGCTCTTTACATTTAACTCAGTTGTTTCAAAGGTCTTATCTACTAAATGTGATACCTGTGATTTTATGATACTTTATTCTACCACTTTATTTTCTTCACAGAATGGCCATATTTTCACATTTCTTTATATGCCTGTGACTTGCTATTGTTGCTTAAAATGAGGTATTAAAAAAAAAAGCTTTTGTAGACTAATCTTGTGCTGGAGAAGTTCTTTACTAATTAACTGAACCTCGGATTATCTCAACTTTGGGATAAACCCAAGGAGAAATCTTAAGATCTTTCTTTTAAAAAGTCTTTTTTTGAAATGCATTATACCTGACCTATATGTGGCTATTGTTATTTCCTGTGTGTATGGTTATTTTTGAAAGTCTAATATCAAAAAAGGTTTCTCTACTGGGTCTTGAATAGTTTGTTATACATTTGAACTCAAAGCTGTCTGGGTATGTGTGGCCCATTCTTGCTTCAATTTTGCTGAGCAGTACCTGATACTTCTTGTTCCTTAAGATTTAAGGGAGGTAGAAGAGGCCAGTTCTTCAGACAGCTGCAGGCAGGTTAAAATGTTAAAAATAAGATTTGCTGTGCTCCATCTTTAGATATTTTTCTTTTCAAACTTGATTTGCTTGGCTTTGGTCTTCAGATAATACTGGCCTCAAAACAGTTCCCTGGAAAATATATTTTACTCTTCTATTTTCTGAAAGAACTTGCATCTGAGAGTTATTATTTATCATAAATATTTAATAAGATTTATCAGTAAAAAATACAGAATTTGACTTGTCCTTGTAGAAAATTTTACATTGATAAATCAATTTCTCTTTTGCGGGCAAGGCAGACGCCTTACCGCTTGCTCTACTGCTCTGCCCCCCTCTTACTCTTTTTTGGGGGGGCATTTCTTTTTTGGGCCACACTCTGCAGCGCTCAGAAATCATTGCTGGCAGATTTAGTGGACCATATGGGATGCCAGAAATCAAACCTGGATCCATCCCCGGTGGGCTGAGTGTAAGCAAATGTCCAACCACTGTGCTATAGCTCTGCCCCCTGATAAATTTCTTTACCTGACAAAATTTTAAAATAAATCTCTATATTCTCCAAATAGAGATAGCCAAGGTATAAGCCCCAAATATTAGTACTCAAGGGATTGTATTTTCTTTTTATTTTAAAATGTTTCATCAAAATACTTGCATGTTTTCTAGGTGTGCACATTATTTTAAAACGAAGATTTATTTGCTCAACATATAAACAGGAGAAAATATTTATAATAATAATGCTTATAATAAAAGTGTTTAGCAAAGCAAAAAGTCACCATGAAAGTTGAATCACTAAATAATTAAGAGCAAACAGCTCTTTTCTTGTATAGTTCTGTCAGTACCTTGTAAATTTTGGATATTAGTCCTTTATCTGATGAGTATTGGGTGAATAATTTCTCCCACTCAGTGGGTGGCCTTTGTATTCTGGGCACTATCTCCTTTGAGATGCAGAAGCTTCTCAGCTTAATATAGTCCCATCTGTTTATCTCTGCTTCCACTTGTTTGGAGAGTGCTGTCTCCTCCTTAAAGATGCCTTTAGTCTCAATGTCCTGGAGTGTTTCACCTACATGTTGTTCTATATACCTTATAGTTTCAGATCTGATATCAAGGTCTTTAATCCATTTGAATTTTACCTTTGTACATGGTGTTAGCTGGGGGTCTGAGTTTGCTTTTTTGCAAGTGGCTAACCAGTTGTGCCAACACCACTTGTTGAATAGGCTTTTCTTGCTCCATTTAGGATTTCTTGCTCCTTTATCAAAAACTAGGTGGTTATATGTCTGAGGAACATTATCTGAGTACTCAAGCCTATTCAACTGATCTGAGGGTCTGTCTTTATTCCAATACCATACTGTTTTTATAACTATTGCTTTGTAATACAGCTTAAAATTGGGGAAAATAATACCTCCCATATTCCTTTTCCCAAGGAGTGCTTTAGCTATTCAAGGTTGTTTATTGTTCCAAATGAATTTCAGAAGTGTTTGATCCACTTCCTTGAAGAATGTCATGGGTATCTTTAGAGGAATTGCGTTAAATCTGTACAATGCTTTTGGAAGTATTGCCATTTTAATGATGTTGATCCTGCCAATCCATGAGCAGGGTATGTGTTTCCATTTCTGCGTGTCCTCTCTTATTTCTTGGAGCAATGTTTTATAGTTTTCTTTGTATAGATCCTTCACATCTTTAGTCAGGCTGACTCCAAGATATTTGAGTTTTTGTGGCACTAATGTGAATGGGATTGTTCTCTTAATGTCCATTTCTTCCCTATCATTATTAGTGTATAAAAAGGCCATTGATTTTTGTGTGTTAATTTTGTAGCCTGCCACTTTGCTATATGAATCTATTATTTCTAGAAGCTTTTCAGTAGAGTCTTTAGGGTTTTCTAAGTAGAGTATCATGTCATCTGCAAACAGTGAGAGCTTTACTTCTTCCTTTCCTATCTGGATTCCCTTGATATCTTCTCTGGAGAGGGAGGGAAAGAAAGGAGGAGGAGTTTGTGGGAATTCTTTTTTCCATTTTTATTTTTATATAAAAGACTTAATACCACAATGAAAAAAATTTCTTTTGATCCATATATATAATAAACCAGTTTGTGAGCGACATAATGTTGTCTTTCCCGTCTTCAGAAATGTTCTCACACTGACAATGATTGAAATAGTATCATGCCAAAGACATTGGCCACACAGTCAAACAAACAACCCAGATGCACTATGATACAAGTGAGGTAAATAAAGGGAAAAAACCTAACGTCTGCCCACAAATAATTTTTTCTTTTTTTGGATTTTATCAGAAAAATACCAAACACAACGATTTAAAAAAGTCACAAAAACCTGCTTTTCGCAGAAGTGAAGGACCAACAGGGCTCTTGGGCTCAGATGCAATCGAGACTGGAGACTGGTTTTCCTAATAACCACCCCCATCCACAGGGTGGAAGGGTGGCATAAAAGTAAAAAGTAGAAACCAAATAACCCCACCTGGCGACCCCCTTCCCTTACCCTAGCACCCTCTACCCACCCTCCTCTTGTACTTCCCCACCCCCATTCCGACCCCTTCCGAGCTGGGATGCTCAAATCTCCATCAGCGCCAGGTCGGCCTCGTTGAAGCCATAGAATGACTCGGCCTTGCTTCCCCCCTTGAAGAGCTGGTGCAGGCTCTCGGGCTCGAGCGTCTCTTCGGGAGAAGACCTGCGGTGAGGAGTGGACGCGGAGGCTTCCTCGGACTGTTCCCCGCTGAGCTTCAGTTGCTCTTCCAGGGAGGAAATGAGCTCCTCCTGCATGTCAGCATTTCTGGAAGGCGAGTTGACGTTGCCGTCGGGACCGGGCAGCACGCTGTCCACGAGGAAAGACCACTGGACCAGCCCCGGACAGTCCCGGATGACGTATAGGACCTCGGCCAGCCAGGTCAGCACTAGCTGCAGCAGGAGGCCGCATCGCAGGTCGTGTCTGCCATGGCCTGAGCCTGTTCTTTCCACTTTTTGTGCAGAAAGTTCTTGACAGTACGTTTGATACAGACGTCCAGGGGCTGGATCTTGGAGCTACAGCCTGCCGGCATCACCGCAGGCAAAGTGCTTGAGGCGCTGAGGAGGGCCAACACCTCCTCCAACATGTGGGCACGGTGACAGTCCATCACGAGCATGCCTTTGCTCTGCCTGCATGCTGTGTGCTTCTGCCACACTCGGCTGGACCACGGCTCCATTATCTCTTCGTCGCTGTAGCCACTCTCCTTGGTCTCCAGCAAGATGGACTCCGGCATGTCGGTGGGCCTCTCCATTTGTCCGCGGCAGAGAACCAGCATGGGCAGCACGGTGCCATCTGCCAGAATGGCCAGCACCACATCACACCAGGGCTCCCCTGTGCCAACTGTTTGTAGGGGATTCTCTTTACGGTTATCGCTGCTCAGCACTTCCGTGTCCAGGAACAAGGAGATCTCGTCAACGGCCACGATAGTCATCGACTAGCCACGATCATGGGCAGGGCTAAGTCCTGGTTGTGAATCTGCCGCTGGACAAACTCAATGAAGAGTCCCTCGTTGTCGGCCATGTCCTTTGGTGTTGGAAGCCATAAGACTTAGAGAGCAAAATGGAGTCTCTGATGCCTGAGAAACCAAAGGCCTGCGCACCTGACAGGCTTTACTGTGGCATTTCCCCCATGGGCCTAAAGGAAAGAACAGCCACATAGTTCAGTTAGCAATAGCCACAAGATGCTCCAATAAACCTTCTGAGTTGATAAGATATAGATCACATCCTGTTAAGCTACCATTGTGAAAGAATGTCTGTATGATCTAAGGGTATGCTGTAAAACTGGAAAGTCCGTCCTGTACGACCCCCTTACTTTTCTATAGACACCATGGAAAAGTACTGACTGTTACTTCCGTATTTTGCTTAACTATAAAAACTAGCCCCCTTCCAATAAACCTCAGCTCTTGATCAGCCCGTTTGACTTGAGCTTGTTTCTTTCTCAGCCTCTTTCCTCCATTTCAGGTCGGATCCCGCTCGTGACCCACGAATTACTTCGTGATCCTCATTCTCACACCCCTGCGGGTCGGGGTCCCCCATCGGGGGTCACACTTTGGGAGGGTGTGGGCCCCAGCGCACTGGGCATGGGGTGCGAGGTGGTGCCGCAGCATGAAGCGCACAGCCCACTCGTAGGAGATCTTAAACCCCCCCTTCCAGGGACCGACCTATTTTGGTGGCCTTCTGGAACAAGGTCTCCTCGTTGACGGACAGCTGCTGCTCCCGCTGGATCATCACCCACTCGGCCAGCTTCTCTTCTGCCTCCAAGCTCAGGTACTTGCCCTCGAGGTTCTCACCCTGGGAGGCCTGGAAGCGCCGCAGCCAGCACCGGATTCACCGCTGGGGGTTTCGGAAGTGTTCTGCGGCCTGCTCGGTGTTGCAGCACAGGGCGAAGAGTACCACGCGGAGCTTCTTCACGGACAGCTGCTCCTTCTTGCCGACTCCACCGCCACTCCCACCGCCCGACGTTGGCTCAGCTGCCTGGGCAATGGGGCTCTCTTCCTCCACGTTCAGACCGGGCACCTCCTCTGCAGCCGAGGGCGGGAGGGCTTCCTTCTCTGGGAAGGGGGCCCAGAGGCAGGCGTTGGAGTCAGGGGAAGGGTTGTAGTGGAGGCTGGTGACGGGAGTGTCTGAGCCGTGGGAGCGGGGAGATCTTCGGGCTCAGGCTCAGCTGGGGGGGGGGTGGTCCCTGCAGATTTCACAGTGGCAGCATTATTAGAGGGGAAGGGAGGAAGGAGTACATATTCTTCAAGTTCCAGTCGTGTACTCAGTCTTGAGTCTTGAGTCTTGAGTGAGACATCCAAGTAAGTCCACGTTGCAGGATGCTGCTGGAGCGGTGAGAGGGGTTGAATACCAAATGTTTGGCCATGGCGTCTCCCATGAAAGTAATAAAGGGACAGGAGGTGCATGCCAGCTTGACTCCACTTACAGCATTCCTAAACAAAGCCAAATACTTGGGGCTCTTCCGTGGGACATGATTGTTGATCATGTGGTTGGCATAGGCGCCAGAGCAGCAGGTGCTGTACCGGCACAGAGAGCAGTGCACATAGGTAGGGAAATGGTTGGGGAAATTGGGGATCTCGAAGCTGCACTCCAGGCAGGTTTGGCAGCCCATGACGCTCATTTTCCGGCTTCTCTTCTGGACGGTGCGCTGCACGGGAGGGCAGAGGAAGACGGGCAGAGGGTCTGTGCAGGAGGCCAAGGGTGTCGTCTCCAGCAGGACGCTGGGAGGTACATCATTGGAAGAGACGGGGACATTCTGTGGCTGCCTTCGGGACACCGGGATCGTCACATTAGTGCCTGGCTTCAAGCCTTCTAGCTGCTTCGGTTTGCGGAAGGTTTTATGGTGCTGAAGCTTGTGCTCGATCTTGTCCTTGGCAAAGAGAAACTGCAGCCGGCATTTGTTGCAGTGATAAACATTCCTCTTCTGGTGCCACATGTAGTGCTGCTGGTATGCATTTCTGTCCTTGAAGACCTTCAAACAGTAAGGGCAGAGGAGATGTCGGGTATCTTCACGAATCATCCGAAAATGGATGTCGACTTCAGAGTAGAATGAGGAGCGGTACTGACATACCTGGCAGACATAAGGCTTCTCTCCAGGTTTATGAGTGTCTTTCATATGTTGGAGAAATAGTGACTCACTTTCAAATTCCCACTCGCAGATCTTGCACTTGGTAGTTGATTCATAGGGACTATGAACATTTTCCAAGTGGCACTGGAGCTGGAAGGGAGTGGAAAACTGGCGATAACAGTGTTGGCAGATAGTATGACCATCCACCTCACCATTCTGCTGATGGAGCTCTATGTGGTGTTTTATGTGATTCATGAATCGGATGTTGTTTTTCAGTCTCTTGGTACAGTGTGGGCATCGGAACGAGGTCGCGACCTTAGGGAAGCTCGTGAGCTGCCCCACCTTGTGACCATCCGTCCATAGTAGAAGTCATCGACTAGCATGATGAGCTTGGTCTGGACAGCATCACCCACATTCTCATTTGGCTCTGGTACTTTGGTTGGTGGGGAGAGAGCAGGAATAGGAATAGACAAAGGTGTGGAAGCCAGGAGCAGATTTCTCAGGCGATGGGGGCTTCGCTGTGGATGGAACGCTAGATTCGTAATCCAGAGGCTTTCTTTTCTTCTGGTACTCAACCATTTCTGGGCAAAAGTAACACATGTGACCTCTCAAAGCTTCAGTGACACGGAATAGAGCATTACACCGAGGACATATTTTCTGTCCACCATCTTGAAGGTCAAACACTGAGACAGAAGAGGTCACTTTCAAGGGAGGTTCGGGTTCACTGGTTCTTTGAGAGCCATGGGCAGGGTTGTTGTTGGATACCACCATCGGCCCAGGACTCTGGCCCAAGGAAGGAATGGTGTTAAGGTATTCACCAGCTTGGCTACTTCGTTGCTGTTTTCCCCTGTAACACTAGGTCGCTTCACAGTGACAAAGCTGGCGATGCTCACTGCCTGCGGAGAGGGGAAGGAGGGAGCGAGTTTGGGATTTGGGATCTGGTTGGACAGGCTCAGAGGCGGAATAGCCAGCTGCCCCAAGGAAGTAGGCTGTGTGGCCGTGGGGGTAGTGGAGGTGCTGGGGGTGGACTTGGTCTGCTGGGACTGGGACTGGGGGACGGTACTTCGCATGGTGAGCATGGCCGGAATGACGGTGGTGAAGGTGTTGGTGGTGGGGCGCACAGGCATGGTGGATAGCCCGGCCTCACCGGGGTCATCTGAGAGAACACTTGTGGGACTCTGATTGTTTAACAAACTGAGTACCTGGGGCTGGGACTAGTGTAATTGGTCTAACCATTTGGCCTTGCTGTGTGTTCAACACAATACCAACCTGAATTCACGGCATTTTGTACAGGCCCCACATTTCTCACAGGAAATCCCTGTGTGGTGATGAATATTGGTTGTGAGGCCACAGGGGAACTAGTCACGTCGTTGGCATTTTGCATAACCTGGACAGGCCTCAATACTGGCTGAGTAACCATTGTGCCCAGACCTAGGGCTGGATTCTGGGTTAAGATAAGAGGCTGTCCACCTTGCTGGACCAAAGAATTGCCAGCTGTAGTTGTTTTATCCACTGAATTATAATCTTCAACTATAGAATCCTCGATGACATCACTAATTTTCTGCCAAGGCTCCAGCTCCTCCTCCTCACATTCCACAAACAGGTCAGTGTCCGCCATGCTGTTATGGTCCTCGCCACTGCCGACTCGTCTGGTCTGGTCAGACTGCGGAAGGAGACATCGCCTTAAAGGGACCTTGCACCGAGGCTCTGAGGGGGAGCCAATCGGCTCCCCCCCCCCCACGCACCCACCCGCCAACCCGCTTGCCCCGGCATGCCAAGAGCAAACAGCTCTTGAGTGAAATCTTTCACCCACGTACACTGATAAGAGAAACTACACTAACAAGAGACATTTCTGGCTAAGCACATCAGATTACTTATGTGTGTTCATTAACGCTTCTTTCTTATACCCTACAAAATGATATTGAAATTTTAAAAAGAAAATAAGGTATAACCTTAGAAGAATAAAGAGAAAAGAAGATGGTTGAATGATTGCAACTGTATTCAGCCAGGGATGAGCTTAACGTTAGAGCTTTTACTTTGCATGTGTGAGGCCTGGGTTCTATGCCCAGCACCAAAAAGTAAAAGTAACCAAAGGTGGTTAAACAATGTACATGTCTTAGAAGAACAAGAAGCTAACACTTAAGCTTATAAAAGGGGCAGGAGGGACTGTCTGGATATTCCCAGTGAAAACATCAAGAAAATCTCAGAAATTTTAGCCCAAATGTTTAGGAAGGAAAGGATGCAAATACCGTATTTTCTGGCGTATAAGACGATTTTTGAAATTAAAAAAAGTCAACCGAAAATCGGGGGTTGTCTTATACGCTGAGTATATCCCGAAAAATGTTTCAATATGCCGCTAAACGAAAATCGTCTGAATATTGACACAAAACGAATTTTCCAACTCGATTCT
The DNA here is from genome assembly GCF_024139225.1 of Suncus etruscus. Lineage (NCBI taxonomy): Eukaryota > Metazoa > Chordata > Mammalia > Eulipotyphla > Soricidae > Suncus > Suncus etruscus. The sequence goes on along the minus strand of NC_064857.1, from coordinate 30,142,062 downwards.
GCACCAATCACTGCCAGGCTGCTCGGAAGCCTAACTCAGCCAAACCAAGCAGGCTTTTGATATATGCAAATTAGACAATGTCCTGGACGCGAATCTACACTGTCAAAAGTCTGCTCAGATTGGCCAGAGTCAGAGAGGAAGTCTATGACAGCATAACCTTTGAACCTTTGCTTGTTGTGATTGGCTCACTGTGGTACATGAGCACAGGAACACATGCAGCACATGCAGCACAGGAACATTCTGTCTGATACAGCGAATATAGGCCTAAACCTATGTTTTAACTGCAAGATTAGGGGGTCGACTTATACGCCCAGTCGTTTTATATGCCAGAAAATACGGTAGTCTGAAACAGAGAAGATTCAATTGAAATTCTTTTTTTCAAAGCATTGAAACAGGCCTCTTGTGTACGAGACACAAGTTTTGCTACAGAGCCACATTCCAAGCCCTCAATTGGAGATTTTTTTTTTTTTTTTTTGGGTTTTGGTTTTTGGTTTTTGGCCATACCCAGTGACGCTCAGGGGTTACTCCTGGCTATGTGCTCAGAAATCACTCCTGGCTTGGGGGACCATATAGGAGGCTGGGGGATTGAACCAAGGTCTGTTCTAGGCTAGAGCTGGCAAAGCAGATGCCTTATTGCTTGTGTCACCGCACTGGCCCCTCAATTGGAGATATTTTCTTTTTGTTTTGTTTTTGTTTTTGGGCCACACCCGGTAATGCTCAGGGGTTACTCCTGGCTATGCGCTCAGCAGTCGCTCCTGGCTTGGGGGACCATATGAGACGCCGGGGGATGGAACCAAGGTCTGTCCTAGGTTATCATTGGCAAGGCAGACACCTTACCTCTAGCACCACCATGCCGGCCCCAATTGGATATTTTTTTAAGCAGGTTTTTAGAACCCAAGTTTTTTTCCAACCCTATATAGAAAAGTAATAGTTTTGTTTGACTTTGGTTTGTTTTTTTAAGGATTTTTATTTTTATTTTTTTTTTTAGCTTTACAAGATCAGTGAATTAACTAGTGAAGCTCTGGACTTCGTTTTAGGGTAGAACCAAGAGTAAGTTTAGAGTCCCATGTAAAGAGATGAAATAAATGAGAACCTGTCTTCTTTTTGAGAGCAGGTTTATATCCCGGAGGCAATAAGTAGGATGATTCCTCTTTAATAAGACATTCTCAAGTAGAAATATGGTGATATCAGTTCAGAGCCCGCCAATAGTAAATAGGTTCATATATAATTCTAATAATTTCAACTCACAGATATAGAAATTTTAAATAGACTATCAAAAATATTACTCCTAAATTTTAAAGATCAGGCATTAGCAGGATTTGTAGGGGTAAAAAGACAAACTGATAAGGCAAGGCAAATAAATCTTTTGATTACTGAGCAATTATCGTATTTAAAGGGTGGAGAGACTATCAAGGGTAGACATGAATCATGCAGGGCCTAAAGGCTGCAAACTTCTGGGCACAAGTTCAAATTGCCAGTGGTCTGCATGTGCTGAGCACAGTCCTGGCAGTTCTACTGAGGTTTTTTTTAGTTGCTGGAACACCTGGAGTGATCCTTGACCATATTCAGGGGACCACATGTGGATTTAATCTAAGATTAGTCTAATTCGAGGCAAGTGCCTTACCTCCTATACTCTCAGATCCATCTCTGCTGATTAAGCCATGCAGCTATGCTGTATGCAAATCCCAGAACCAAGTAATTCTTGGCTGCATCACAGCAAGGTGTGTTTGGATCACAAACCCTGGACAAGCCCTGCAGCTAAAAAATTGTGCAAAGGCCACAACAGGAAGTGTGACCTTGACAAGCATATATGTGAGAATCATAGTGACCCCCCCCCCATGAGTACCATAACCTTAATTTGTACAGTTCAACTAAGCACCTGTGCAAGCACTGCAACTAAGGAGAGCAAAACTGCAGTGAGCACCTAGAGAGCACCTCTGCTAAGTTCAAGAATGGGCACCTTATGTTTAGTTGTGGTGCTCGCAGAGCTACCACAATGGGCAGGGCACTTACTTTGCATGTAGTAAGTCTAGGTTAGTTCTTTAGCACTACATTTAGTCCCTGAGCACAGAATCAGGAGTAAGCCCAGAGCACAGCTGAGTATGACCCCTAAAATAAAAATTAAAAGTGTGAACTCAATAGCCATGAATGCATGTAATCCCCTATGATAAGTATCAACAACAGTCAAGGGAAAGGAGAGGGATAAGTAAAAGTTATAGACTTTGGACTGTGGACATCTCCATGGACTCTTTGAAGCTAAGTTGAGCCACCTTCCACTATACTAGCACCTCTATACTTCCAGAAGTCCTGGCAGCCATATCCATGATCCAGAGCTGATTGCCATGTTTGCCCATTGTCCATCCACATAGACTCATTTAATTCACAAATGAGAGGCAAAACTAACAGCAAAAACTCATGAATAAATTTGGCCTCATAGCTGATCTCATTGAGTCAAGTCCCCTATCCTGCTGAAGCCCTGACAGCTGCACCACAGACTCGCCATACAACTGCTGCCATGTCAGTTCCCAGCTTCACCACTTTTCCACTAATCTGCAAAGACTCCTAACTGCCAAAAACTTCAGGCATGCCAGTTTTGTGGTAAACATCTCAATGAACTTTTTGAAGCCCCTTACTTCCACTCCAAACCTGGGTTCTGGGCCTTTGTACTTCCAGAAGTCCAGCAGCCATACCTATGAACTGTCACTGTTGCATTATGAGCTCATTTGTTCAGCTCCACAGATCCATAAAGTCCCGGACCTTCATAATTTTAATACTGACTTCTCAGTAGGAAAACACCAAATAAAATGCAAAATTATCATATAAGTCACATAAGCCCAGGAAACAAAACAAATAGAATGCTCAACTACCAATAAACTACCTAATAAATCTTCAGACAATGACATAAAGACCCCATTGCAAGATATTACAATTTTTACTATTTTTGATGTTGAAGACATAAATTCATTTATTATGACTAGCTGTGAAGCTCATACTCACAACCAAAAAAGCAGCCAAGTTCTAAAGATAAGAACCCAGCAAATTCACCATAAGTGTCTGCATAATGAGCCCATTTTAACAGTCCATCCCTTTGTGTGTATGTATTGAGCAAGTGGGTTTCTTTATATATATATATATATATATATATATATATATATACACAGATGGTTACAAGGTTATACATAATACAGTTTTTTTTCTCACAGATAAAGTTGTTCATGATTTAGAGACAGTCATACAATGTATAACAACTTTCACCAATGCCCATTTCACATGCCACCAATGGTAACAGTTTCTCTCTCACTCTCCCTGATGTCCCTCCCTCCCACCCTCTTCCACCTACCTCTAGAGCAGGCATTCTCTCTCTTTTTCTCTCTTGCTCTCTCTCCCACGCTCTCTCTCTCTTCTTCTCTTGCTCATTCACTCACATTCTCCACTCTTTTTTTACATTGTGTTTTGTATTGTGGCAAATGAAGGGGTCCCATGAATGTCCTTTCCATATTAGACCTTCTCTGATTGCACTCTCCACTCTTTGTTGCAAGCTACCTACCATAGAATAGTCCTCCTGATTTTCATCTCTATTGTCTCTGGAAAATGTCTCCACACTGTATTTTATTTTCCTTATATTCCAGCGATGAATGAGATTATTCTGTTTATCCCTGTCCCTCTGATTTATTTTGCTCAGCATAATACTCTCCATGCCCATCCATGAATAAACAAAATTCATGACTTTATTTTTCTAACAGCTGCATAGTATTACATTGTGTAGATATACCAGAGTTTCTTTAAGCCACTCATCTCTTGTCATGGAACCTGGATTTCTTCTAGATTACTGGCTATTGTAAATAGTGTTATAAAGAACATAAAATTGTAGAGGTCATTTTTGTATTGTGTTTCTGTGTTCCTAGGGCATATCCCTAGAAGTGGTATTGCTGAAAATTGTGAGTGCTGCTTTTGTGTGTGTCTGTCTCCTGTCCTGTTGCGTGAAACTCTTGGGAATGGGCCGAAAAGAGGCTCCAGAAAATTCGCTCTCCCAGAAGCTCATTCTAGGGCAGGAACACCAAGGAACTGCTTCATAATGTGAAAACCGGCTATAAGCAGTACTTTGCAGAAGCCAGGTCTCCTGTTTGTGACGTCAGGCTGGGAAAATCTATGAAACTACACCTGCCCAGTGGGGCCCGACTGTGAAAAATTGTGAGTGCTGCCTGTGTGTGTCTGTCTCCTGTTCTGTCGCGTAAAACTCTTGGGAGTGGGCCGAAAAGAGGCTCCAGAAGAGCACGGCCGCTCCGCTTCGCTATGTGGCTGTGCGCTCTTTCTAAGGAAAGAACACCATTGCAACAAATAGAAAAAATCACACTAAGAACTGTGCTGGATCACTGAAGCCCAGCATTTCTCTCCAGACTGTCTTCTCTGCTGTGTGCTCAGGCCTAAGATTTGATCCTGTGAGAGGCTTCATCCACGGAGGACTCCCCTCCCTTGGAAGCAAGTCGACCCATCCAGAAAGGGCGGAGCCAGAGGAGTGTGGCTGCCTACATCATTTACCCAATAAATACCACCACAACACGTAGAAAAACATGTCAACTAACAGGCCTGAAAAACTCAGTAAACGAAGTGAATGACAAAATGGATAAGCTCTGGGACAGGGTAACAGAATAGAATTGGTGCTGTGGAAGATGAGATAAATAACAATTCCATACAGCGGGAGAGATTGGAAAAAAAAAAAAAAGAAAAGAGCTGGAAGTTACAGCTCACCTCATGAAGCTCACCACAAACAGGGATGAGTTTAGTTAGAGAAATAACTTTTTTTTTTTTTTTTTTTTGGTTTTTTGTTTTTGGGCCACACCTGGCTTTGCTCAGGGGTTATCCTGGCTGTCTGCTCAGAAATAGCTCCTGGCAGGCACAGGGGACCATATGGCACACTGGGATTCGAACCAACCACCTTTGGTCCTGGATCGGCTGCTTGCAAGGCAAACACCACTGTGCTATCTCTCCAGGCCCAGAAATAACTAATTTTTGAACTATCCTAATAAAGAGAATGTACGAGGGAAATAGAAAGCCTGTCTGGACTACAGGCCGGGGTTTGGTGGAAAGGAGGGAGATTTGGGACATTGGTGATGGGAATGTTGCACAATCACGTATGTAATAAAGTTGTTTAAATAAAAAAATATGTGGTATTGCTGTATCATAACTAAACTTAATTTCCAGTATTTTGAGAAATATCCATTTTGTTTTTCAGAAAGATTGGACTAGACAGCATTCCTACCAGCAGTGAATGAGTCCCTTTCTCTCCACATCCATGCCAGCACTAGTTGTTCTTGTTCTTTGTGATGTGTGCCTTTCTCTGTGGTGTGATATGATACCTCATTGTTGTTTTGATTTGCATTTCCCTGATGATTAGGAATATGGAATATTTTTTCATGTTCCTTTTGTCCACATGTATTTATTCTTTGAGGAAATGTCTGTACCTTTCTTCTCCCTGTTTTTTTGATGGGGTTAGGTGTTTTTTCTTGTCAGGACTGTCAGTACCTTATATATCTTAGATATTAGCCCTTTATCAGATGTATACTGGGTGAATAGTTTCTACCATTCTGTAGGTAGCTTTTGTATTCTATTTACTGTTTCCTTTGAAGTGCAGTAGCATCTCATAATTGACTAGAGTGAAAAAAGTTCCTTCAATTTTTATCTTGCTGAAAGTTTTTATCATGAATGGGTGCTGCACCTTGTCAAATGCTTTCTCTGCATCTATTTCTATGATCATGTGGTTTTTATTTTTATTTTTGTTAATCTACTGTGTTACATTGATTTGCATATGTTAAATTATCTTTGCATGTCTGGGATGAACCCTAATTAAACATGGTGTATGACCTTCTTTGTATCTAGTTCATTAATTTCTGCTCTGAGATTGATTATTTCCTTCTGTCTGCCTATTTTTGGTTCATTTTGTTGATTCTTTTCTAATGTTTTAAGCTATTCCATTAAGTTATTTAAGTAGGCTCTTTCTTTTTTTTCTCATGAATGCTTGCAAAGCTATAAATTTTCCTCTTAGTACTACTTTTGCTGTGTCCTACAAATTCTGATAATCCGTGTCTTCTTTCTTATTTGCTTCCAGGAATCTTTTGATTTCCCTTTAACTCACACTATGTTCAGTAATGTGCTGTTTAATTTACAGGTGTTAAAGTTCTTTTTTCATATTTGTTTATATTCCACTTCTAACTTTAGTGCATGATGATCTAAGAAGGTAGTCAATATAATTTGTATCTTCTTGATTTTATGAAGGTGTATTTTGTGGCACAACATGTGGTCTATCTTGGAGAATGTCCCATGTACATTGGAGAAGAATGTGTATTCAGCTTTTTGATGATTGAGAGCCCTCCAAATATCTGCAGTCACTCTCTTTCATTTCTTTCTTTATAACCAGTGTATTCTGTTGAGTTTCAATCTGATTGACCAATCAAGTGGTGACAGGGTGGTATTGAAGTCTTCCATTATTATTGTGCTGTTATTGATATTTTTCTTCAAATCTGTAAGCAAGTGTTTTAATTTTTTACACTCAGGGGTTACTCAGGGTTCAATGCTCTGAAATTGCTCCTGGCAGGCTTAGGGGACCATATGGAATGCCAGAATTTGAACCACAATCCTTCTGCATGCAAGGCAAACACCATACCTCCATGCTATTTCTCTGACCCAAAGTGTTTTAAATATTTTTGCTAGCCTCTCTTGAAAACTCTTTTGGGACCTTACATGTTTAGAAGTGTGATTTATTCCTGTTATAAATATCTTTTGATTATTAAGAAATGTTTATATTTATTTCTTATAACCTTTTAAGTTTAAAGTCTGTGTTGTCTGATATTAGTATGGCCACTCCAGCCTTTTTAAGTGAGTTGTTTGCTTAAATGATTGTCCTCCAACTTTTGATTTTGAGTCTATGTTTTCTCTGAGTATTCAGATGTGTTACTTGCATGTAGCTGAATGTTGGATTAAACATTTTGATCTATTTTTGCCACTCTGTCTTTTAATTGGTACATTTAGTCCATTAACATTGAGAGAGATGATTGTCATGGAATTAAGTGTCATCTTATTGTAGGAGTTTGTTGCGTTTATTGGGTCTGCCTTGGCTTAAAGTAGATTTCTTCAGCTCTTCTTCTGAGATTGGTTTTGAGTCTGTAAAGTTTCTGAGCTGTTGTTTATCCATAAAGCTGTGTATTTTTCTTCAAATTGGAATGAAAATTTGGCTGGGTGAAGTATCCTTGGTGAAGCATTCATTTTATTGAGTTTTGTCATATATCCCACAACTTCCTTTGGGCCTTGAGAGTTGCTTGTGATAAATCTGCTGTACATCTTAAGAATGCCTTTTTGTATATTATTTCCCCTTTTGATTATGCTGCTTTAAGTATTCTATTCCTGTCTATGGTTTTTAAACTCTGTTACTATTATATGCCTTGGGGTGCTTTTTTAAAATTCTCTTTAGCTGAATTTCTTCAGGCATCCACAATATGGTTGCATGCACTCTTTAGTTCTGGGAATATCTCAGTAATGATGTCCTTGACTATTTATTCTTTATGGGGGTTTTCTTCCTGGGTTTCTTGGACCCCAATGATTTTTATGTTGTTTCTATTGAGCTTATTCTACAGTTCCATTGTCTTTTTTTTTTTTTTTCATTTTCTTTGAGGATTTTTTTCTAGCCTCTCCCATTGCTTGGAAGTGTTATGCAGCTCATCTTCTACATCAATGATTTTGTTCTCAGAGGCTGTTACTCTGCTGGTGAGGCTTTCCAGTGAGGTTTTCATTCCACCCACCATGTTTTTCAGCCCTAATATTTCTTTTTGAAGTTTTCTCATTTCTACTCTTATATCCTCTGGAGTCTTCTGGGTTGTTTGTTCCATCGTTTCTCTAAATTTGTTGTACATTCATAACATTTTGTCTCTAAAGTCCTGAGCAGAAATATTACATAGGTGGCAGGTGTTGGTTGGGTCTCCAGAACTAACTTTTTTAAATTTTTTCTTTTTTTTATTCAGAACTAGTTTTTTTAGCCACAAGGTTCTGGATAGTGTTCCAATTTTGATGTATGGTATGCTTATTAAGTGTTGTGGTACAGTTTCTTGACAGGAATAAATGTGCTGTCACAGAGTAAAACAGAATGGATGCACTCTTGCTGGTCTCACTCTGCTGATTTCAAGCTGTGGATTTTCCTATTTTTAGTCTTGTGACACTGTCCTGGGTGCCACCAAACAGACTCCCCCTTCTGCCTCAGTCCTTGGTGGTAGAGGTTGTTTAGCTTGTGATGCTGTCCTGGACACCGTCCACATATTTTCTTTTACTGGAGTCTTTTTTAATTAATAATTCCATTACCATTTAGTTGTGCCAAGCGACATTAATTAAATTATTTGTATTTTCCAAGGGGGTAGGCTTTGAGGTAGTGGGAAAAGGGGACAATGGTGGAGAGAATGTTACATTGGTGGTGTTAGAACATTGAATGTCAGAAATAACTGTATTATGAACAACTCTGTTAAATCATGGTGTGGTTTTGATTGTTTGTTTTAGTTTTTGGCCCACACCTGGCAGTGCTCTGGGGTTACTCCTGACTCTGTGCTCAGAAATTATTCATGATAGGCTCAGGGGACCATTGGGATGCCAAGGATCAAACCTGGGTCTGTCCTGAGTTGACCATGTGCAAGGCAAATGCCCTACCGCTGTGCTATCTCTCTGAACCATTGTGTTTTAAATAAATAAATTTAATGTAAGAAAAAAACAAACAAAAAAATCAGCAGAACTAGAAAACACATTTTCTCATTGAATCTGACAAGTTGTGCTTAGACTAACAGATACAGAAAAATATCTCTGAGGCATATTGTGAAAATTAGAGTAATGGGAGCAAAGTCCAAAAAGCTAGAAGTTGTTCAGGAAGTGAAAATAAAAACTGATCATGAGCTAAGTATTTCAACAACAAAATTAGACACTAAAAACAATGATGTAAGCCTTTAAAATTGTAAAGGAATTTGATTTACCACCTTAGGATCTATGTACTTAGTCATACTATCTATTTAATGTGAGGATAAAAATTTTTTTCAGACATTGAAAAACTCATGTATTTAGTGATTATTGTACTTTTTATCAGTGAATACTGGAAGTAGATATTGGAAGATATACATTAACAAAAGGAAGGAAGAAACTAAGTAAGGGAAATATTAGTATCTAGCAAATGGGAACTTTAATAATGAAAGAGGAAATGGGAATTTCTGGATTCAGAGTCCCCAGGCACAGATCTTCTGAAAATCTAAAGGGGATGGAGAGCAGGTACAGGATTAAGGCACTCACCTTGCATGCAGCCGACTCTGGAGCTCTCACTCAATCTACAACAAGCTGTTCAAGTGGAGAACAGTTCCACTAGTATTACAGGGGATAAAAGGGTACATCCTGGGAACAGGGGTGGAGGGAGGACAACACTGGTGGTGGGAATGTCCCTCATTCATTGTCATTATCTGCCTTATATATTACTATGAAATATTTGTAATTCACTTTTACCACAATAAATTTTTTTTAAATTAAAAATAATTAAAAATAGGGGCCGGAGAGATAGCATGGAGGTAAGGCGTTTGCCTTTCATGCAGGAGGTCATCGGTTCGAATCCCGGCGCCCCATATGGTCCCCCATGCCTGCCAGGAGCAACTTCTTTTTTTTTTTTTTTTTTTTTTTTTTTTTGGTTTTTGGGCCACACCCGGTAACGCTCAGGGGGTACTCCTGGCTATGTGCTCAGAAGTTGCTCCTGGCTTGGGGGACCATATGGGACACCGGGGGATCGAACCACGGTCCGTCCAAGGCTAGCGCAGGCAAGGCAGGCACCTTACCTTTAGCGCCACCGCCCGGCCCCAGGAGCAACTTCTGAGCCTGGAGCCAGGAATAACCCCTGAGCACTGCTGGGTGTGACCCAAAAACCACACACACAAAAAAATTAAAAATAAAAGCAGGGGTATAAAAAAACAAGAAAAAAAAAGGTGTCTTATCTGTGGTGCATCACATATAGTGTTGAAGCACTGCAACCAAGCACTGTACCATACCTAGTGTGTGTGCATCTCAGAAACAGAGGAAAGGGAGAAAAATAAAGTTAAATATTCTTTTTTTTTTTTTTTTTTTTGGTTTTTGGGCCACACCTGGTGGTGCTCAGGGGTTACTCCTGGCTGTCTGCTCAGAAATAGCTCCTGGCAGGCACGGGGGACCATATGGGACACCGGGATTCGAACCAACCACCTTTGGTCCTGGATTGGCTGCTTGCAAGGCAAATGCCGCTGTGCTATCTCTCCGGGCCCAAATATTCTATTCTTGGCTCTAGTTCTCTGGTCATTCCTGGCAGTGCTCAGAGAACCATATTTGGTACCAGGGATCGAAGACAAGCATTTTACCCATTGTACTATCTTTCTGGTCCTTGATTCTATTTCAAAATCAATAATCCATGGGGGCAAAGGGGTCAAGTGGTCTCAGGTGTATTGGTGGAGTTAACAAAGGACAGAATTAAATCTCCAAGCCAAAGGCAGCAACAATGGAATCAAGAGACCCAAACTTTAACAGTCTAAACTTAAAATGGGCCTGTTATACTGGCAGGCTGGGGGTAGTAGGGTAGTATGGGATGTACTTGGGGACCATTGTTGGAGAGAGGTGAACACTGGTGGTGGATTTGGCTTTAATTCACTGTATGTCTGAAATTCAACTATGATGGACTTTGTAAATCACAATGGTTTCAAAAAAATAAAATTAAAAAGCCCAAATGGTTTAATACTTTTTCCAGTTGATTTATTTAGTTTTGGGGCCACACCTGGTGATGCTCAATGGTTACTCATGACTCTGTCCTTAGGAATGTGGTGCCTGGGTGATCCTATGGGAGGCAAGGAATTGAACCTGGCTTTGCTGTATGCAAGGTAAGTACGACCTCTCCAGCCCCGACCTTCTAATGAATATTTTTTAAAGTGAAACTCCTGCCAAAATATCTTAACCAGCAAAACTATGAATGAAGCTGGAAATGAAAAAAATTAGAATATTAAAACAAAGTACATGTAGTAGCAGAGACCTGAAATATTTTTTTTTTTACCCAAATAACTTTTTTTTTGGTTTTTGGTTCAGACCTGGTGGTGCTTAGGGGTTACTCCTGGTTTTTCGCTCAGAAGTCGCCCCTGGCAGGCTCGGGGGACCATGTGGGATACAGGGAATCAATCCACCATTCATCCTGGGTTGGCCATGTACAAGGCAAATGCCCTTCCGCTGTGCTATCTCTCTGGCCCCAATAAAAAACTTCTTTAAGAAAAACTTTATCTTGAAGACAAACAAGAGGTATGGATAATCAGCAATTGTCATGTTTAAAGATGGAGAGATTTCTTTTGAAAAGTCATAACTGTGCATTTATAGAAAGTTTCATCTGAGCAAAAGTAACTTGAAATAGATCCATTTTTATTGCTTTCCAAAATTTTAAGTAGTTCATATCAGTTTAAGAAAAACAGAGCTGGGCCCGGAGAGATAGCACAGCGGTGTTTGCCTTGCAAGCAGCCGATCCAGGACCAAAGGTGGTTGGTTCGAATCCCGGTGTCCCATATGGTCCCCCGTGCCTGCCAGGAGCTATTTCTGAGCAGACAGCCAGGAGTAACCCCTGAGCACCGCCGGGTGTGGCCCAAAAACCAAAAAAAAAAAAAAAAAAAAAAAAAAAAAAAACAGAGCTGGGGGCCAGGCGGTGGCGCTCGAGGTAAGGTGCCTGCCTTACCTGCGCTAGCCTAGGAGACGGACCGCGGTTCGATCCCCCGGCGTCCCATATGGTCCCCCAAGCCAGGAGCGACTTCTGAGCGCATAGCCAGGAGTAACCCCTGAGTGTCACCGGGTGTGGCCCAAAAACCAAAAAAAAAAAAAAAAAGAAAAGAAAAACAGAGCTGGTGAGGTGGCGCTAGAGGTAAGGTGTCTTCCTTGCAAGCGCTAGCCAAGGAAGGACGGCGGCTGCGGTTTGATCCCCCGGCGTCCCATATGGTCCCCCCCAAGCCAGGGGCAATTTCTGAGCGCTTAGCCAGGAGTAACCTCTGAGCATCAAACGGGTGTGGCCCGAAAAAACCAAAAGAAAAAGAAAAACAGATGCCTGATCCACCACAAAATATGAATGTCTGTAATTCTTTTCTTGAAGAAATCAAAAGCAACAACATCAAAGTTGAAACCATTTGTTTTATCATGCAGACCTTGTGCATAAATTGTGGTCAGAACTGGACACTGCAAGGTTATATTATGAAAGTCTCATGTGTTCCTAAGTAGCCTCGCCTAGAAAAATGACTAGTATTGTCAGAGTTGTTTTAGCTTTTATTTTTGTTGTTGTTGTTGTTGTTGTTGCTGTTAGGTTTTGGGAGACACACCTGGTGACACTCGGGGGTTACTCCTGGAAGGCTCAGGGGCCATATAAGATGCCGGGGATTGAACCCACATTGATCACACGCAAAACAAACAGTAATTATTCCTGGGGTGCACAAGAGACCATATGGAATGTCAGGGATCAAGGTCTGCCTCATGCAAGGCCAGCACTTTACTCACTTGTACTATCACTCTGGCTATATTCATCCATTTTCATGAATTTTTTCTAAATGGCATATTTTATTATATAATAATTTAAAATTGTAGCCGTTGATACCACCACTAATCTCATCCAAAAAAATCTTTCAGGGCCAGAGAGATAGCATGGAGGTAGGGTGTTTGCCTTGCATGCTGAAGGTCGGTGGTTCGAATCCTGGCATCCTATGTGGTCCCCCGAGCCTGCCAGGAGCGATTTCTGAGCATAGAGCCAGGAGTAACCCCTGAGTGCTGCCAGGTGTGACCCAAAAAAACAAACAAAACAAATCTTTCAGGATTAGATATATGACGGTGACCTAAATTTTTCAAAAGTCTAATTTTTTTTTCTTTTTTCTTTTGGTTTTTGGGCCACACCCAGTGGCACTCAGGAGTTACTCTTGGCTCTGTGCTCAGAAATCACTACTGGCTGGCTCAAGGGCCAATATGAGATGCGAGGATTCAAATCACTGTCGATCCTGGGTCAACCATTTGCAAGGCAAATGACCTACCACTGTGCTATCTCTCCGGCCCCTCCAAAAGTCTAATATTAACTAAAAGTTTGGAATTTATCATTGATAAATAAATTGATAAATAAATTCATTTATTTCATCTACAATATTTAATAAGCCTAGTTTATCAGAGTTTCAGGTAAAATGGTATAGCATGAAAAAAAGCAGGTACTCCAATTCACAATACAAACAAATTCAGAAAGGTTTTTCCTTGAGACAAGTAGTATACTTTAGTCTAACACAAGTGCTTTATTATACTTCCTACTTTATCACATGACATATTAAGAAGATGTGATCTCAAGGACTGAAATTATGGCTGCAGACAGGAGAAATGCTCCCACTGAAAGAAGCAGATTCCTCAGATGGCTCACAAATTATGTTACAGGACACTTGACTTCCTTATCTCACCAAATGTTGCAGGTGTCTTGGATTAATTTGGATTAATTGTATAAGAAAGCTAGCTGTGAGAAAAGAAACTTTCTGCTTCACTGCTCAGTCATTCAGGGAAATGCCTGGGATGAATTAGGACTGAAAAAAGTATGCTCTGTGTTAGGAACTTCCCCATTGGTCCCTTGATAGGTTCTGTCCAGACCCTGTTTGTCAAAGTCAGTCTTCTGTAGATAGTGATTTTGGTTTTTGCTTAGGGCAAAGGATGACATGTCTCCTGGTTGCTTCATACCATTAGGTGATGAGATAGGGCAGCCCTCTCTTAGCTCAAGTTGTTGCTGTTTCCTCATGTCAGGATGTCATGTTAAAACTGGCGCAAGTTGGTGCTGGGATGGCATTTGGGGTTTCCTCAGGAGGACTTTGGTTCCTGGTGCTGTTGCTGGGACCTGTGTTGGTTCCCCGTCTGGGATCTGGGGTTCAGATCAGCTACTTTTTATTGTAGTACTAGGAACCCCAAATGGCAGTGCATCAGGAACACACTTGGCATGTGGGATTATACCAGGGGTCAGACTAAATGCTTCATATCTGCAAGGCGGTCTTCCAATAACCTACATCCTTGGGGCCCCAATAAAATTAGTTAAATGAAAAATAAGTAATTGAAATTATTGCTCTATTAATCTTAAATTATCCTAAGGAAGACAAATTCAGACTCCACAAATATAAGTATATTTTATGCTACAACAAGGTAATTCTATAAAACACTACTGTTGATTCTTATGTGCATAGATGTTATTTTAACAGGATAACGCTGTAGAAAATGTCATTTGTGGGCTGACATAGAGGAACTTATTGAGAAACACACCGTTGTATTTTCAAATGCAGAACAGGATTTTAAATTGAGGGTTCTACCCTTCTGTCCTTATAGATAAGATGAGGAATGTATTGTCCATTTTCTCTACTTAGAAGAGTTTGTTAGTTTTAGGTTGCCATATACAGCAGTGCTCAGGGTTTACTTCTGCCTCCTGCTCAGAGATCATTCCTGGTGGTGCTTGGCCATGCTAGGTAAATTCTTTAATCTCCGTGCTTTTACTTTGGCCCCATATTTGTAGGTTTCTTAATTTTTTATTTCTTAATTTTTACTTTTAATTTCCCATGGGCTAGTTTCCGTAGGACATGCAAACCTTTTTTTTTTTCTTTTCTTTTCTTTTTTTTTTTTTTTTTTTTAATTTTTGGGTCATACCTGGTGGTGCTTGGGGCTTACTCCTGGCTTTAAACTCAGTTATCAAATGTAGTGATACAGGTCAAACCCAGGTCAACTATGTGCAAGACAAAAGCCCTACCCATTGTACTATGGCTCCAGCTCCTAAAAAACTTTATATCATTTCTTTTGTATATGGTTTTACTAAGAAGTTCTGACCTACCATCCCACTTTAGAAGATCTTTGGAACCATAGTTTTGACCAGAATTACTGTGGGGTAAAGTCAGTTAGGACAAGTCTCAGCTTTAACGACAGTTTTTTTTTTTTGACATAAACTTTAATATTAACATGGATTTAGCATTAATTTATTTTTTAATCTTTTAGAAAAGAGACAGGGGGCTGGAGCAACAGTACAGTGAGTAGGACAATTGTTTTATGTGTGTCTCACCCGCGTTCAATTTCCAGCATTCTATATGATCCTCTAATCCCACCAGTAACCCCTGCGCATAGCTGAATGTAGCCCAAAACAAAATGATACAAAACACAACAACAATAATATCAATTAAAAACAAGAAAAGCTCCCAGAACAGAGGACTGAGGTCACAATAAAGGTGGATCTCTTGCTAATAAATTGGACAGTGAGACTCTCCCTTTTTAACAAGATGATACAACCATTTTATTTATTTATTTATTTATTTATTTATTTATTTATTTTGGTTTTGGGGCCACACCTGGTGATGCTCAGGGGTTATTCCTGGCTATGCACTCAGAAATCGCTCCTGGCTCTGGGGACCATATGGGACGCCAGGAATGGAATCCAGGTCCATCCTGGGTCAACCGAGTGCAAGGCAAACTCCCTACCGTTGTGCTATCACTCAAGCCCAATACATCCATTTTTTAATCATTGTTATTGCGATTCTTAGAGAACAATGGGATGAAAAACCTTTTGGGAAGGTTACTGTCTTACCCCTGAAGTGCTCCTATTATTTTAATTTTTGCATGTTACTTTCCAATTCTATTGATAGGATAACCTATTTTTCTGTAATTGAAATTTCAGATCCTCTTTCTTAAAATAATGTTATTTGAAAGGTCTTTTTCCCAAAAGCCACAGTTGCTGTTTACCTAACTTTTCACTAAGCTTTTAGAAAACACACTATAGAAAGGATTGGAAGGAAGAGCATTGTCATTATGTAATCTTGGTACATATCACTTACTTCTCTAGCTTACTAACTGACCTTCCCCTGACTGACCTCAATTTTATGTTACACTTACGATTTAAGATATTCTGAACCCTCAACCCACAATATTTTATTCAAATCTGTGGCAAAAAAGAAATAAAATCTCTGACATTTCAAGGAACAATGTCATTATTTTTTTAAGTGTCAAGAATTGCTTAGTTTATTTACAATAGACTGTCAAAGTGTTGCCATGGAACATGTGACATCATGAGCACAATGAGTGTGAGAAAATAATCTAGAGCTTCGCATTTACAGAAGAGAAATAATAAGGGAAGCAAAGCTTTTCTTGCCAGGAAGTTAGTTCTCCTAGGAAAAGGAAGTAGTTAATACAACATTTTGAAGTTTTATGATTTCTCTAATTTGGTGTTCTTTTGATCATTAAAACCTTAATTTTTATCTAGAGAGACTTGCAAATGAGAATTGGCATTTCTAACAAAATTGCCTGTTATAAATTCAGATTTTATGTATTACTAATGGGTACTTGCAAAATTTTGTTCTACTCATCTTCAAATAGAAATGGAAAAAGCACTCAAAAAGAGTCTTTAGAAAGCATATTAGAGGATAGTATTTTGCTAACTTTTCTTTTTATTTATTTATTTATTTTATTTTTTTCATTTTTTATATTTTTTTGCTAACTTTTCTATATATTTTAAAGCCTATTCAAAATGATCTCATTGACTTTTTTTGGTGTGGTGAAAATTACATTTTAAATACTGAAATTAAGGCTTTAAGTAGTCTTGATGACTTATGAAGACATTAAAAGATTATTCCTCAAATATGCACTACTTGTTATTCATCTTTCTCTGAGAACAAAGTCTTATCTTTCTAGATATATTATAGACAGATGATGAATACCCTAAGAAGGCATCATACCTGACATCAGGTTGAAATAAACCTTTTTATTGTTTTTTCCCCGGGTGGGTGGGGAGACCACACACAGCGATGGCACTTGGGTTACTCCTAGCTCTGTACTAACAAATTACTCCTGTTAGGCTCTGGGGACCATATAGGATGGCAGAAATTGAACCTGGGTCAGCCTCGTGCAAGGCAAAAACCCTACATGCTGTGCTATCACTCTGTCCACTATAAATAAATCCAGATCTTATTTTATAGTAGGGCCCACACACACACATTACTAACACTGCTTGTTTTATATTATTTTCCTAGTTATGTGCTATGGTGGCCTCAGATCCCCTATCTAGAATTTTAAGTATTATTATTATTATTATTATTATTATTATTTTATTTTATTTTTTTGCTTTTTGAGTCATACCCTGCAATACTCAAAGCTTTCTCCTGGCTCTCCACTCAGGAATTTT
Source organism: Suncus etruscus (assembly GCF_024139225.1). NCBI lineage: Eukaryota > Metazoa > Chordata > Mammalia > Eulipotyphla > Soricidae > Suncus > Suncus etruscus. The sequence goes on along the minus strand of NC_064857.1, from coordinate 30,124,850 downwards.
TCCTGGTGATTCATGGGAAACCCTATTGGATGCTGGGGATCAAACTCAGGTCAGGTACATGAAAGACAAGTGTCCTACCCATTATATCATTACTCCAGACCCACCTAAATTTGTTTTAGTGTACCTAGTAAAATCTGTCCCAGGCATGCTCTATGTCTATGGAGACAACACAAACAATTTTGACATTTACCATTCCCCTGCTTGGGGCCTCTTTTCTGCCAAGCCCCACCTGTTATCCTTTGTGCCACATACTTGTTTTTGAGCTAGCTTTCACCATGGACAAACCCAGCTGGCACTTAGATTATTCTTGCTGATGAAGCCTAGCTTTCATTACCAACATATTTGTTCCTTGTTCTTTCAACCAGGTATTTCCCCTGCAGGTCTCCAAATAATCCTATTGAAAATTTCTAAGGACTCAGAAGTCTATAGCTCCTTTTGTAAAGTTTATTCAGTATAATAGAAAGTAAACTTTTTTTGTATTTGATTTTTGGGTTTTTGGGGGCACACCCAATGACGCTCAGGGGTTACTCCTGGCTATGAGCTCAGAAATCGCTTCTGGCTTGGGGGACCATATGGAACATCAGGGATTGAACCCAGGTTCATCCTGAGTTGGTTACATGCAAAGCAAATGACCTACCACTGTACTATCGCTTTTGTTTTTGTTTTTGTTTTTTTTTGGGGGGGAAGTAAACTTCTTTCTTGACTTCTTGAGAAGTAGACTAACTCCTTGAAATCACATCATTTCTATAATGTACATATATGTATTAGATATGTATAAAATATCATGTATATGTATATATATCATGTATTACTTACAAAGTAAACATTCAGCAAATGAGCTAAGCTGAAGTAAAGAGTTGGGGGGGGGCGTTTAGGGAAATACTTTAAGGATTAAGGCACATGCCTAGCAGGCACCCAACCCAGGGTTAGATTCCCACCATCACCTGGTCTCCTGAGAAGCTCTGAGTGTAGCCCTGGAGGCCCCAGCACTGCAGGGATAATCTGAGAAGCCCTAGCACTGCAGGGTCTGAATACACTGCATTCTTAACATCTTGTATTGTTTTGAATGCCTAGGTGATGGTTGACTGAGAATCACTAGAGGGGACCCTGAACCTCCTTGAACATTGCTTAAGAAGCTTCTCTAACACCCTGCCCCAGACTGAAGTTGGTGATGAAGTTTACCTCCCCACTCCCCTTTTTGGCACAAGTATTTTACTCTGGGAAAGGCCTTAGAAGTATATTCACATATCATATGATTAAGCAAGATTTTCAAAATCAGATATCCCTTTGACTGTCCCTTGTAGTGCTTACCCATATATTAAATAATGTAAGCAGGCTGTGGTACTATAGGGTTCTGATAAGGAGAAGTTATTGTAATATTCTTTGCGGTTTACAGTTATTTCTGTGGTTAGTATTTAGTTTCCATTGAGGCCTTGGCATAACTGTGACTTTCCAAAAGGAAGTAGGAGATGAGGAAACATTGACTTTTTCAAGTGTATTTTATGGTGTATTTTCAACACACTATATATTTTTAAATTCTTTCTTTGGGGAGAGGGGGTTGGACCACACCCAGTGACACTCAGGGGTTACTCATGGCTATGAGCTCAGAAATCTTTCCTGGCTCCACATAGCATATGGGACACCGAGGATTGAACTTAGGTCTGTCCTGGGTCAGCCATGTGCAAGGCAAATGCCCTATTGCTGTGCTATTGCTCCTATTTTAAAATTTCTAAAAAGATTTTATTATAAAGTTTTTGTGAAACAAAATTGATTATAATTCTTTGAATTTGAGGGAACAAACTAATAGTATCAAAAGCAGCAACTATGTATATGAACTTTGAATTAGGCATCCTGGCATCCTAAACCTCATTAAGTTTTCATAAAAAAAGTTTTTTTTTTTGTTTTTTTTTTTTTGCTTTTTGGGCCACACCCGGTGATGCTTGGGGTTCCTCCTGGCTAGGTGCTCAGAAATCGCTCCTGGCTTGGGGACCATATGGGGAATCGAACCACAGTCTGTCCTAGGTTAACGCATGCAAGGCAAACACCCTCCTGTGTGCCACTGCTCTGGCCCCAGTAAAACCATTTTAATCAACTAACTGGCAAAAATAAAAACAAAACAAACAAACAAACCTGAATTGCTTTTCTTGTCTTTTTATAGAAGACAATATTCCAAAATAGTTATTGTATAAAGATACTACCATAGATCATCATAAAAAATAGAAGAAACAAATTATAATGGTACATCAGTTAATAAAGTTTATGCATTTCCTGGAGTTTGAATTATTTATAATATTATTCTGCCTTTAATTTTTCTTACTTATTGTGATTTCTATTGTCATTCTAATTTTACTAATTTACTTAGTTTTGCATTTTAATTGTACTTTTATTTGTTAATTTTTTTAATTTTTTAAAATAAAGAGGGCTATATTATGTAGCTTTTTGTCTATAACAAAACCTGATCTGCTATATTTCCAGAGATTGAGATAATCTAAGTAAAGATCTGGGGCCAGAGTGATAGCACATTGGGTAGAGCATTTACCTTCATGTGGCCCACTTGGATTTCAATTTCGAGCATCCTGTATGGTCACCCAAACCTGCCACGAGTAATTTCTGAACGCAAAGCAGGAGTAACCCCTGAGCACTCCAGGGGTTGTGGCTAATCACACATAAAATAACCAACGTTAATAAGAAGAGATAAAAATAGCCATCGCATGTATTTCTGTGTGTGTGAGAGGTGAAACATCTGAACAGTGCTACTGGGACCAGCTTCACCCTGGAAATACTGGTTCTGGCTATGTTGTCTAAAAGGTTCAATGCTTAGGCCTGGTCATCAGTCACTGATCAGACCTAGGGTGCTGGGAACCACCAAGTTGTCACACACAGAGGTGATGAGTAGGGCATTGTAGAGTGCCACGGATCAAATTGAGGCATCATGCATGCATTCTTTTTTTTTTTAATTTTTATCGAAACCACTGTGTATTACAAGTCTTTCATAGTTGGATTTCAGGCATATAGTGACAGTAAATTAGAACCATTCTCACCACCAGTTTTGACCTTCTTCCACCAAAGTTCATAGCATGCATCCTTAGCCCCCTGGCCTGCCAGTGTAACAGGCCCATTTTAAGTTTAGGTTGTTATAGTTTGGGCCTCTTGATTCTATTGTTCTTGACTTTGAATTAGGTATTTAGTTCTGTCTATTTTTTTTTAATCTCCACCAATGCATCTGAGACCACTTAGCCTCTGGCCCCTAGCCTCTTTTTCTTCTTTCTCAATTTTGTAGAAAAGTGTAGAAATTTGGGGCCGGAGAGATAGCATGGAGGTAAGGCGTTTGCCTTTCATGCAGGATAGTGGTTTGAATCCCGCATTCCATATGGTCCCAGTGCCTGCCAGGGGCGATTTCTGAGCATAGAGCCAGGAGTAACTCCTGAGCGCTGCCGGGTGTGACCCCCCCCAAAACACGTGTAGAAATTTGAGGTAAAAAGTAATTCATGTCCCAAGACTCTATGAATAAGTGGGAGCCACTATCTAGGAGATAAAAATATAAAAGGGGGGGTTGCAAGTTTTAATTTTTTTTTTTTTGCATAGGCAGAGCAATGTTGGGGAAATTAGAAAAATAATACCAGTGGCCTAATAAAACAGGGTGTTCCTACCCATGAAGCTTCCTGTCATAAGACAACTACAGGCTACAGGCATACTAATTGTCTAACTCCAAGGTCTTTCTTCATGGTCCCAGGAAAAGTTCTCCTCAATCATGGTTGTTGCAGTCAGGCTTCTGTAATTAGAGATCTTGGTTTTTGCACAGATCCTATATCGAAGCCATGTGTCATGGAGCATATTCTGGTTTCATCTTATCGTTAGATGACAAAGCAGAGAAATCTGCCCTGAAAGCAAGTTGTTGCTTTTTCTTAGCCAACAGGGTGTAGTATGAGCCCACCCTGGAGCAAGTGAATGCCAGAGTGGCATTAGGGCCTTTCCGGGTAGAACTTTGGTTCTTGGTGCTGGTGCAGAAAACCGTGCTGGTTTCAAGGATGGGGTCCAATGTTTAGGGTTAGATGGTCAATGTTTGATCAACTGAGGCCTAAGTCGAGTCAAATGTAGACAAATGTACAGAGTGAAAGGTGCCCTTGCACTAAAAATTTATGAGTTCTTATGCCTTTTAGATAAGAACTTTTTATATATAAGATTTTTGCATTTTAATGTGCATGCACTTCTATCCTTCCTGGCAGTGCTTAGGGATTTCGCCTGGCTCTGTGCTAAAGAATCACTCCTGGTAGTGCTTGGGGGAGGGGCATTTTGGATGTGGGTGATTGAAACCAGATCAGCCACATGCAAGGCAAGAACCCTACCTGCTATCTGGTCCCTGGTGGGCATAGATATAAAATAGTTTACTTTGGGGGAAGTATGTAATTTGAGTTCAAAATTTACTTCAATTTAAATTTGTATTCATTGAACTTCACTTCTCTTCTGTTTGGAAATATCCTATTAGTTGCTTAATATTGGAGGGATTAATAGTAATAAATTTTTTTAAATTGTGGCAGTCACTCCTGATTGTGCTTGAAGGTTGCCAGGCTCATGCTGGGGATGAGCAATGCCAGGCATTGCTGGGGAGGGAATTCATGGTCTTCTAATGCAAGGTATGAAAGTTACTTTTTTTTTTTTGCCAAGTGCTCAGTGGTTATTCAGGTGGTGCTCAGGAGTTACTCCTGGCTCTGCACTCAGGGGTTATCTCTGGTGGGGCTCAGGGGGACATATGAGATGCCAGAAATCAAACTCTGATTGGCAGCATGCAAGGCAAACACTCTGCATGCTGTGCTATCATTCCAGTCCCCCTTATACATGTTTATAAAACTAGTTTTGTTTTATTTTTGTCATTTACATTTTTAAAAAATGGATTCTTCCATTGCTATTAGAATTTTATCTAAACTACAAATACACTGAACTCAATTATTGTTGAATTTAATTATACTTACTCAGCTCTCCCTGGGGGCCTAACTTTTATTTCATGTATATTTATAACCTAACTTTTATTTCACGTATATTTATAAAGTGTAACTAGTGTCAAAGTCATGTCAAGCTATAGAATTTTTGTTTTGTTTTGTTTTGGGGTCACACCAGACAGCACTCAGGGGTTGTTACTCTTGGCTATCTGCTCAGAAATTACTCTTGGCAGGCACAGGGATTATAAGGGATGCTGGGATTTGAACCACTGTCCTTCTGCATGCAAGGCAAATACCCTTCCTCCATGCTATCTCTCCAACCCAAGCTATAGAATTTTTTAGTGTGTCCTAGAACCAGTTTTCTTAATGCTGCCTCTATAAATTCTTGTTCTGATGATAAGTTAATTCTTACTCTTCATTCCAAAAGTCTGAAGTTCTGGGGCAAGCAAAGGCATATTGGTGGTAGATTCTTATCTATGGAATTTGCATTCCTTGTTATCCTTTTGAGATCAGGGAGTTTCTAAACCTATCTACCCCAAACCTAACTTGAAGGCCTGATAAAGTGCTATTTATTCTTGGTTGGTTTTCTACTGGCTGAATTTCATAATTAAGAGTGATTAATAGTATTACAGTAATGCAAGAAGGGCTGTGGAGATGTGGGGGCCAGTGAGGGGGATGGGAAAGTGGCGTTTCTACTTCTAGTATTGCTCATATTTTTGTCTTTTCATTCTGTTAGATCCTTTTAGCTATCGAATTGTTTATTATTAGGATCTTTTCTTCACTATAAAGCTTATAGATAGCAGGTAGTTATTTATTGGTAATGAATGGATTGAGAGACCATTTATTTACTGTTATAGAGAAACTCTATCTGCTTTTTTTAAACCTAATTTCTGCTATAAAAATACTAGAAAGTTCTGCCAAAACTCTAAAGGGAAACATAACAAGCCTTAGAAAATCAAATAAACTTGGTGTGAACCACTGTAAGATCATCTGTTCCTTTTAAGTGGATTTGCTTGCAATTTAAAATTTTAATAAAAAGTAGTACTTCTGTAATTGTTGTTCAATAATGATCTTTACAAGTTATCTTGGAATAAAAAATTTTAATATAAAAAAGTTATCTTGGAAAAGGCCATCTCCTAGCAAATTTTTCTTAAATTTAAAAAGTCATCTGGGGCAGCTATTCATGAAGTGCAATAAGAATTTATCACTGACCAAAATTTCATTTATGCCAAAATACAGCATGAGTATTAAGTAGCTATGGTTAAAATAATTTATTAAATATACCTATGCAAATTGTTACCTCAGCTGTCACACAATTATACCTCACTAAAGATTTAAATGGTCAAGAATCTGAAGTCTAGCCTTTTTTAATTTCAAGGATATATATGTATATACATATATCTTTATTTAAACACCATGATTACAAACATGGCTGTGATTGTGAACACCCTTCTTCACCAGTGCAACATTCCCACCACCAATGCACCCCACCTCCCTCCACCCAAACCCACTGCCTGTATTCGAGACAGGCATTCTACTTCCTCTCACTCATTAACATTGTCATGGTAGTTGTTAGTGTTCTAACTGTACTCACCTCTCCTAGAAGTGAACTTTATAATGTGAGCCAGTCCTTCCGGCCCTCATCTCTGGGCATTATTACAATAATGTCTTTTATTTTTCTTAAAACCCATAGATAAGTGAGACTATTCTGTGTGTATCTCTCTACCTCTTTTTTATTTCACTTAGCATAATAGCTTTCATGTACATCCATGTATAGGAAAATTTCATGACTTCATTTCTTCTGATGGTTGCATAATATTCCATTGTGTATATGTACCACAGTTTCTTTAGCCATTCATCTGTTGAAGGGCATCTTGGTTGTTTCCAGAGTCTAGCTATTGTAAATAGTGCGATGAATATAGGTATGGGAACAAGGTTTTTGTATTGCATTCTTGTGTTCTTAGGGTATATCCCCAGGAATGGTATAGTTGGATTATATGGGAGCTCAATTTCCAGTTTTTTGAGGAACATTCATATTGTTTTCCATAAAGGTTGGATTAGAAGGCATTCTCACCAGCAGTGAATGAGAGTTCCTTTCTCCCCACATCCCTCCAGCACTTATTGTTCTTGTTCTTTGTGATGTGTGCCAATCTCTGTGGTGTGAGGTGGCACCTCAATGTTGTTTTGATTTGCATCTCCCTGATAATTAGTGATGTGGAACATTTTTCATGTGCTTTTTAGCCATTTGTATTTCTTCTTTGAGAAATTGTCTATTCATTACTTCTCCCCATTTTTTGATGGTGTTAGATGTATTTTTCTTATTAAGTTCTGTCAGTAATTTGTATATTTTAGATATTAGCCCCTTGTCTAGTGGGTATTAGATGAATAGTTTCTCCCATTCTTTGGGTGGTTTTGTATCTTAGGTACTATTTCATTTGAGGTGCAGACGCTTCTCAGCTTAATATAGTTCAAGGACTTTCTGAGGTGCTAAAACTTACAAGCTAAAACTTACAAGCATTTTAGTCAAATTTTTAAAAAAACATTTCTAGAAGCTCTATTGTTTGTAATGATAAAACTACTTGTTTCAGTACTTATTTCAATGTAAAAATATATGAGAAAGAAATAAAGTGCTTTAGCCCATAACATTTTTATTCCTTGAAACAAAAACCTGTGGGGTGGTTGCAGGCATGTGGAAAGGGCTGTGTGGGTGGAGGGGCTGTAGGGAACTCTTGGTACTTGATGCTCAGTTTTGTTAGGAACCTAAAACTAAAATAAATAAACTTAAATTTCTTATTGTAAAAAATCAATTAGAAAAAAAGAAAATCAAATAATATGAAAAAATTGTATCTTGTTTTCTGCACAATGTAGATAGATAAAACATATCAAATGTTTCAAAGGGTATAGGTTATACCTTAGGTTTCACTTTTGGAATATTCATAAATGTATTTTAAAAAACTATAGAAAACTATATTAGTTTTGTTGCTGTTGAGTATTTGAAATTACTTAATTTATTGTTTTTTTTGTATTTTAATAAATATTTAAAAGTGTATCAAGTCCCAAGTTTTTTGTTTATGAAATGTGTTCATTGATTGCAAGGAGAATATGACCTATCATACTGTATTCCAGTTTAGTTATATATACAAAAACATTTTACTTCCGCTAAATACTTCATAATCTGAAAACACTGATAAGTATAGCTCTCTTATCCAACATTTTAGCAAATCATTAGCTAATGAGTAACGTAAGCCATGAAACATACTCTATTTGATAAAATCTGATCTTGTTAGTACTTTAAAACTATATATGATAGGATATATACAACACTACAAATATTTTACCTAATGTACATTTTATATATTTCTTATAGTAAAAAGAGATTTTTAACCAAAGCCCACAAAATTTAATACAAGAATTAGAAATCAGAAGATAAGGACATTCTAGTTTTATTTTTCATATTTGTGTTTTCATTATTAAAGTAATACCAAATCATGCAATACTCATTTTAACAAAAAGTGAACTGCGACTGGAACGACAGCACAGTGGTAGGGCGTTTGCCTTGCACATGATCAAGCTGCAATACTGAAGAGCCTTGAAAGCATGCTAAATGAAAGAACTAATCACAAAAGTTCACATATTCTGTATTTATGACATGTTTTGAAAGGGAAAATTTGAGATTTTTGGTAGCCTTTATGTAGCCTAAAAATACTGCATAGTGGTAATTATGGTAATAGTTGAATAACATTGGAAATATACCAAGAATTGATTAACTAGAAACTTAAATGAATGAATTTGATAATAAGTAAAATAAAGTTGTAACAGAATATGGAAACAACCCAGGTGCCCAAAAACAGATGAGTAGTTAAAGAAATATCAATACAATGGAATACTATGCAGCTATTAGGAAAAAATGAAGTCATAAAATTTGCTTTTGCTTGGAAGAATATGGACACTATTAGCCTGAGTGAAATGAATGAGAGGGAGAGAGATAGATGTAGAATAAACTTACTCATTTATGGGATATAAGAAAAACAAAAGATACTATGGTAATAATATTCAGATATAATAGAGATGAAGGCCAGGAGGACCAGTCCATGGTAGGAAGCTTGCCACAAACAGTGAAGCAAGGCAGTTTGCAGTTAGGGTAAAGAAGGGACCACTGTGACAATGGTAGTTAGAACTGACCACTCTGAACAATAATTGAATCTTGAACGAAGATAAAGTGATAGTCACGGTACTTCTCCTTCATACAAACTAGAGTGCTTAAAAGGAAAAAAATGTGTGTGTGTGTGTGTGTGTGTGTGTGTGTGTGTGTGTGTGTGTGTGTGAGAGAGAGAGAGAGAGAGAGAGAGTGAGTGAGAGAGAGAGAGAATGAAAGAGGAGTTAAATGTTTATCTCAAAGGCAGGCAGCTGGGAAAGGGTTGGAGGGAAACTGGGGACATTGGTGGTGGGAAATCTTCATGGGTAAAAGGTGATAGCATTGTAGGACTGAAACTCAATATGAACAACTTTATAATCATGGTGTTTAAATAAAAATATTAAAAATAATTTTAAGAAAAAGTATGGAAAAAATAAATCTGTAACAAACAAGAAGAAAAAGAAAAGTGCTTAACTTTGTTGCTTTCCTAGGTCTCTAGGTCATTTTAGTTATAGAATTATTTTTGTATGCAATGTGAAGTCACTTCCATGTTCTTTTACATTTTTTTTTTTTTTTGGTTTTTGGGCCACACCCAGTAACGCTCAGGGGTTACACCTGGCTATGTGCTCAGAAGTTGCTCCTGGCTTGGGGGACCATATGGGACACCGGGGGATCGAACCGCGGTCCGTCCAAGGCTAGCGCAGGCAAGGCAGGCACCTTACCTTTAGCGCCACCGCCCGGCCCCTCTTTTACATTTTTGTTGATAAATTTATTTCAATAACACTTCTGTGTGTTTTGCAGGGGTGTGTGTGTGTGTGTGTGTGTGTGTGTGTGTGTGTGTGTGGTGGTGGTGGTGGATAATACCCAGTGGTGCTCAGGGTTTACTCTGACTTTGTGCTCAGAGATCACATCTGGAAAATTCACGGGACCATATGGGATCCTGGCAACTGAACACAAATTGCAAAACAAGTGCCCTGCCTGCCGTACTATCATTCTGAAAACTGCATGTGCTTCTTATGTATAAAATTATATATATATATATAAATAATTTTATACATACTCAGAAACTGAGCATTAACTATTAACAGTGGCTAACCAAACCAGTTAGGCCTTTGATTAAAAATGAGCTAATAACTTGCTTTATTCTTCAAATTTTCATACTTTGTTTTGTTCTCTATTTTGCTCTGAGGTGCTGGGATGTGGTCATTCACTAACATTATTTGTAGTGTTGGAGACAAACACTGTCTCCTATGTATAAACTTGAGTATGGACTCTAGTCCTTTTAGCAATTTCTCTGGCTTCTGATCTCACTTCAGAAATTGAGGCAAGAGATGGAGTCAATTAACTGCAAGATCCCATACCACAAGTATGAAGATGATCAAGAGAGAAGAGTGACTGAAACAACTTGAGAAAGAAGTAAGAAGCTAGATCCACATACTTCTACCATTTTTTAATTTCTGTTATTCGTTTTATATTATTCATTCAATTTTTTCAAACTAATTTTGTAGGAAAATTAAGCATGTAAAATGAATAAAAGTAGAGTTATTCTAATAAATGTTGCTGTGTGTGTGTGTGTGTGTGTGTGTGAATACTCATGCAAGAGTGAGCGCACTTGTATTGGGGTTATTGATTAGATGCTGCTTTAGAAATCTATTTCTTCTATGAAAATCACTGACATGTCCTACTTGGCTTGCACATTAGTGGAAGAGGCATTATTTCTATTTCTATTTCATTATTTCTAGTCTACTTGATGTAGAACATAATGACATATTAAATAAAAGTAGCTGGAGTAGTGGCACAGGCCATAAGGCATTGCGCTAGCCTAGGACAGACCTCGGTTCGTTCCCCTGTGTCCCATATGGTCCCCCAAGCCAGGAGCGATTTCTGAGTAACCCTAGAGCATCACTGGGTGTGACCGAAAAACCAAAATAAAAGAAGTCACACAGTGGACTAGAGAGATAATGCAGAATGTAAAGTGCTTGCCTTGCATGAAGTTGACCCAGGTTTGATCCAGAGCATTCTATAAGGTCCCTGAGCACCGCAAGAGGTGACTCTAGAGTGCAGAGTCAAGAGTCTGAGCACCACTAATGTGGCCCAAAATCTGAAAAATAAAAAATGTCACACAACTTGAGTGGAGTGATAGTACAGTGGGTAGGACAATTGCTTGAACATGGCTAAACCAGATTTGATCTTTGACATCTGAATGGTTCCCTGCACACTAGGACAAAATCCTGAGTGCATAGGTGTAATTGCTGAGTGCAAACCTGAACATGGGCACGGTTTGATTACAGGACCAAGAAAAAAAAATCAACCAATAAATGAAAGTCACCCAACTAGTATGAGTTCAAACTAGGATTTGGACTCAGATTTTATGACCCCATCTTTGTTCGCTATTAAAGAGTTACCTATCAGGGTTGGATAAGGTGGATAAGGTATTTGCCTTGCATGTGGTTGGCCCAGATTTAATTCCTGTTATCCCACATGGTCCCTTGAGCACCACCAGGAGTAATTTTTGAGTGTAGAGATGGTAATAACACCTGAGCATTGATGGAAGTGTCCCCTCCAAACAACAACATCAATAACAAACATGTTATTTTATAGACCAGTTGGCATGCTTGGGAACTTGTTATAAATGCTCAATGTTGGCTACTATTCCAGTTATTAGAATCTGGATTTTAACAAATACCCATATCCTGCACATATTAGAAGATTGTGAAACACTGGTGTACATTACTTTCTCCAATATAATTATGAATGTTGTCTTTGGAATGCCAAGAAAGCAAATCTCATAGAAGATCTGATATGTATGCTGGTCCTACAGTATACAGTATAAGCAGTGCAGTACTATTTATTCTTAAGATCATAATAAAGATATAATTTCTACCAACTTCTAAATGAAAAACTGGAACTCGTTGTTATAAGTAAAGAAGTGCCAGAATTGGTATTTGATTTCAATTCTTTCCCAACTTTAAATCTCTTCCTATTAATTCAGTTATACCTTAAGCAACTGAAGAAAAGTTATAAAATCTTTCAGAATAAACTATTGCTTAAGACTTGTACTAAGGACTAGAAAAAGAGTTCAGGGGTAAAGGTGCTTGCCTTGCATGTGATCTACTCTGGTTCAAAACCCTGTGCCACATGTTCTCCCAAGCATTGCTGGGAACAATTCCTGAACACGAGGCTGGTTAGCCCTGGAGCACAGCCCCCAAACAGCAAAATACAAATAACAAGTAGGAATTTGACTAAGGAAAACATGATATTACTAAAGGATTATGAATCTATCAACATAAAACATTCATCTTATCAATTCTTAGCTTTGTTAATCCTCATTCTACAAGGTGAGGGAAAAATTATCTTCATTTTCTAAATGAAGCAAAAAAAGGTTGCTTATAGTCAAGAAGTCATAATTCGAATTAAGGTTAGAAAGTGTGTCTGTTACCATTAAAATTCTGACAGTCTACTCTGAAGAATTTTTAGTTGCTTCTTGGCATTACTCTCTAATTAACTTCCATGTTGAAAATATTGCAAAACTGCATCTACAAAAAATATACCGAACCTAGTAAACATCTTAGCTTAGTCTAGCCTATTTTAAATGTCCTCAAGACTTTTTTCTTATCCTACAAATAGGTGATTTTCTTGAGTTTCAACTTGAATAATTGCTTTCTTCTCACTAGTGGAAGGGAACACATTTGGGTTTCATAGACATGATAGGATAAGAAAATACAAAACACATTAAAAAATTGGCAGCAGAAGACACTGTTGAATTACAGTTGTTTACCTTCTCTGTCCTGTGACTTGGCGCTGACTTGTCCAATATCATGTGGCAGTCCCTTGAAGCATATTGATAAATTGAAAAATGAGTCAAGTACAAGTAAACTATGTTTACTCTTCTGCTCTTGGCTATGGTAGTAAATGAAAATTTTCTTAATGTGATTAAATAAAACCAGTTGTGTGTGTGTGTGTGTGTGTGTGTGTGTGTGTGTGTGTGTGTGTGTATTATAGTATGGCTAGTTGTGCCTAGCCCTGTCCATAGAAAGATATTTATAATATACTATGATAAAAACCTTGGAATACTAAAGTCATTAAAGTTTAGAATGATGTGGTCTTTCAACTCCATGCCTATTCTCCCTCTTTACATGTGATATATCTCTTGGCTCTGGATGTCCAGCCACCTTGGTGTTCTCCCAATACTTTTTATATTATTTTGGGGTGGGGGCTGCTTAGGGGTTGCTCTTAGCTCTACACTCAGGAATTACTCCTGGCAGTGCATGGGGATTGAACTTGGGTCAGTATATGCAAGAAAAGTGATGTACTCTCTGTACTATTTATCCAGCCCCCACTAATTCTATTTTTGGATCAAATGGGATGCTGAGAATTGAACCCTGGTCATGAAAGGTAAGTGCCATATCCACTGCATTATTACAGTGGCCTCCATTCTCATTACTTTTTAGGATGCACTGAATACCTTCCCTACTCAAGTTTTTTTTACATAAGATTAACTCATTCATTCTTCAGTTTTTAACTCATTCACTTCCTCAAGGAATTTTTCCCTTGCTTTATATGGATCAAGCTTCCCTATTTTACACTTTTGTAATCTCCTAGACCTCATCATATGTGTGATTTATTCATTATTTCTTTAAGGTCAATTATTGGTCAATAATTGGTCAATTATTTTTTCTTCTTATTTCTTAAGTTTCTAAAGTATGAATTCAGAGAAAGCAACTATCATATTAAATTTTGTATTACTCTTTTCTTGTAAATATTTAATGTACATGCCATAACACAATAATGTCCCACATGTTTTTAAGTAAATCAGTGAATTTAAATACTTTACAAAACATTTTAATAACATTTTATACAATGTTATAAAATATAAAACATTTTATACAATTATAAAACTATTATATTAATTGATCTCAACATTTAGCTTGCAAAACTTTCTAAAGTTTTGATAGTTAGACCTAACTTTAAATCCCTTGTGGTTTTTTATGACATTATTAAGAAGGACAAAATTTGACTGAATAGGGCCAGAACAATAGTGCAGCTGGTAAGGTGCTTGCCTTCCACTTGACTGACACAGATTTGATCCCTGGCACTTCATATGGTCTGCTGGGCACCATTAAAAGTAATCTCTGAGAGCCATTAGTAAGTCCCGAACACTGCCTGGTATGGTCCAGACTTTTTGTGTCTTTGTCTTTGGTGGGAGCTATAAAACAGCACGTAGGACTTGTGCTTTGCTCACAGTTGACCTAGCACCACATATGGCCCACACGTGGTTTCTAAATCCCACCAAGAGTGATCTCTGGATTCAGAGCCAGGAGGCCCTGAGCTCTGCTGTGTATTGCCACAAAATAAACAAACAGACAACAAAGTTGATTGGACAAAGGTAGGGAGATTTGCTTTCAATTGTCACAGGTTCCTAAGAAAAAAGAAAGGTTCTAAATTCTTCACCTTCCCTGTGTCCCTGTCCTCAGATCAGGAATTTTTATCGTAGGAAAATAATAATAATTATAATAATACATTTATTAAAAGATTATTGCCTGCCAGGCAGTACATTGAGAGCCTTGTAAAAATGGTAACAATTCCCATGATGCACATTCCTCTCCTTTTAAGATAAAAAGAAAGGTCAGATAACTTATTTAATGTTAAGTTTGAAGTTAGATATAAACCAGAATTATTTTTATGGCTTTCACCTATGGTAATGGTGCCCACTAATAAGAATTGGTCTCAACTATTGCTCTGCCACAGCACACAGGAAGCTAATTAATAATCTCCTTTTGTTCACAGATTATAGACTTCTACATGGGATGAAGGTAGAGAAAAAGTTCAAATAGACTGAAAATTTACCTGGATATTAGTTCTGAACACAAAACAAAATATTTGCTAGAGTTTAAAAACAAGATGTTTGCTAAAGTTTAAGTAGAATTGTTTTGAGTAGTTTGAGTTAGAAAGAGTGTTCAATTCAGCAGACAAGTTACTCTGAACCAGTCATTATCACTAGGTAAGTCTCTCAGAGAAATCTTTGAATTCTACTTACCATTTCCTTTGAAGTGCAGGAGATACTTTAACGTAGCCGTATTTGTTTATCTTTGCTTCCACTTGTTTGGTCAGTGGTGTTTCATTTTTTAAGATGCCCTTAGTTTCAGTGTCACAGAGAGTTCTGCCTATGTTTTCCTCTATATATCTTATGATTTCAGATCTGATATCAAGATCTTTAATCCATTTTTATTTGACTTTGTGCATGGCATTAAAGAGAGGCCTAAATTCATTTTTGTTGTAGTTGTTTTTTTTGTTTGTTTTATTTTTGGTTTGGGGGCCAAAGCCAAGGCAAACGCCCTACCCACTGTGCTATTGCTCTGTCCCAGAGTTCCCTTTTTCGCATGTAGTTGACCACTTTTCCCTTCACCACTTGTTGAAGAGGCTTTCCTTGAACCACTGTGACAATAATCACTATGACCTTTACAGTCACTAGTTTCTTAGAGCTTTTAAGAAATGAATTAAATTTTAAATTAATGATAGAAGAGAAGCAGGTGGTTTACTTTTCTGTTTTGTTCCCTCCACCCCATTATTTATTTTGATCAAGCTTTTAATGACTGTAATCACTTCTGAAAAATAGGCAACTTTCTTCAGGACAATTTAAGTTCTTTTAGCTGATACATCGTTCTCTCTTTTTAATAACACTGTTAATGTCTTAATTTGAAACTCTACATGACAGTGAAAACCGATTTGAAATGTAAACCTTGTACACAAATATGCAATTATGTGAATTACTATTATGGGTGTTGAAATGTAGCTGTTTACCAAATGAAAGTCAAAGGTGTTCTCTAATTAAAGCCTTAAATTCATGCTGATATTTGTATAGTTGAGATGCCATAATAAAGGTTACAATGAGTTTGTGGTGTGCCAGGCAATATGCAGTTATACAAATGATGTTGCTATAATTATATTTGGTGTTTAATGATGTAATAGTTTATGTACTGCTCATACTTAGCTGTAAGATATGGTTAATAATGGGATTGTTGAAAACAATAAGCTATTTTTTTAGGTTTTATTTATTTTTTAATTTATTTTAAAGAAGATACATCATAAGCTATTTTTTAAAAACTTAATTTAAGGGGTCAGGATGATAGTACAGCAGTAAGGTATTTGCCTTGCACACAGCCAATTCAGGACTGATGGTGGTTTGAATCCTGGCATCCCATATGTTCCCCTGAGCCTGCCAGGAGCAAATTTCCGAGTGCAAAGCCAGGAGTAACTTCTGAGCGCTACTGGGTGTGGCCCCCAAACCAACCAAATAAACAAACAAACAAAAAAACCTCTTAGTCTTAAAAACTGCTGTGAATGGTCAATTTATTTATCATTATTATTTTTTTTAATGTCATGCCACTTTATTGACAGAAAAACATATTGGAGCTTTTCTGGAAGGTGTATTACATATACATATAAAATATATATTATATCAATTGCGTATTATCACAGTCATCTTAGATAAAAGTCATAATTCTGGAAAATTGTACTCAATACTGAGGACTGTGTGGCAGAGTGCAAATTATTATTGTCTTCTTGAAATCTGTTTTCTTCTTCTGGGATATGGCCTCCAGCTAGAGACCATTTCTCAAGCTCCTTAAAAGCCACATATGACTGAGATAATAAATTTTAGGTGGAAACTTTATTTGGCCAATATACGTAATTTAACATTATTTTAGGATGTATCTGGAGATTAGGATTTAAGTCGGTTAACTGAAAAAAGCAAGTCATCTATCTGCTTCAGTGTAAATAGGAATCATCCCAATGGTCCTCAAACTACGGCCCGTGGGCCACATATTGTATTTATTCCCATTTTGTTTCTTCACTTCTAAATAAGATATATGCAGTGTGCATAGAAATTTGTTCATAATTTTTGTTTTTACTATAATCGGCCCTCCAACAGTCTGAAGGACAGTGAACTGGACCCCTGTTTAAAAACTGGACCCCTGAGAGGGTCTGCATAAAACCAAAAATATTTAAAAAGGAAAAGGTGGTTGAATTGTAGCTCTGACTGTGGAGTTTAGAATGAATATTTTTAGAAATATAATTTATTTAAGCACCATCATATGAACATGTTTGTAATTGGGTTTCAGCCATAAAAGGCACATCCGAAGGACAATTTTTGTCCTAAAGCAATATTCTAAAGTATTCTAAGTCAATATTATTTAACATGTTGGTGTTAAATATTATATGCTTCTTTCACCTCTGGTTTATTATTTACATAAATATGCCAGCATAGTTTATTATCAAGGTTCATGCTTCTTTGTATTTGGATTATACATATACCACTGACTATACTATCTTTCAGGTCCTTCAATTCTCACTTTTGTTTTTTAATTACTTTACAGCCTATAGTCAGCAACAGCTTCCATTGTATAGACACACTTGCTTGACTTCAACTACTGAACCATCCTGCTTGACCCAAATTATCAGGGCACAGTTCTCCTAAAGTTGGACACGCATATGTACAGTATGTCCAGAATGAGAAAATATGAGTCAAGGATACAAACACAGTAAGAGACACATGCCTTGCTCTCTGCTTGATTTCTGCCACTTCCCCACTTCCTTTCCTCCATCCCCCTTACTTCTCATCTCCCCTCCCCTGAAAGATTAAACAAACAAATCAAAAAACAAAACAAAACAACAACAACTTTGGAGAGTAAATAATACCTCATTTCATTGTATATGAATACATTCATTAAGGTCACCATTCAGTTTTACTTACGCTCCAGGACTGCCATGTGTCTTAATTTAGGGCATGAGGATTCTTTGGGCATGATAAAAATGATCTGGATTTAGGTAGTGATGGTTTCATACTGTACTCTACTAAGAATCACTGAATTGTATATAGATTTAAAAACAGGAGGGTTTTCTTTGGGGGGATGGGAGATACATTCAGTGGTGCTCAGGGGTTACTCCTGGCTTCTTTTCACTCAGGAATTAATCCTGGCAATATATGTATATACATATAGTTCAGGGGACCATATAGGATGTGGGGATGTGGGGACAGGGATCAAATCTTGGTCAGCTACATGCAAAGCAAACATTCTACTTGCTGTTCTATTGTTCTGATACCCAAAACAAGAAATTATTTTAAATAAAAATTTATGAGAATAGGGGTGGGGGTGAAAAATATTTATGAGAATAATCTGCTGTATTACTATATTCAGTTCTATTTTTAATACCTTTAAAAATGTTCATTCTTTCCTTTCTGAAGTTCCATTCCTTTTATTGGGGGGGGGCACACTGGTGATGCTCAGGAGTTTACTCCTGGATATGTGCTCAGAAAGCTCTCCTGGCTTAGGGGACCATATGGGACACCGGGGGATCGAACTTCAGTCCGACCTAGATTAGCACGCGCAAGGCAAATGCCCTACTGCTTGCGCCACCGCTCAAGGCCCATAAAGTTCCATTCCTTTTTGTGTTAACATTTCTTAACAACTCAGAGAACTTCCTTTAACTGTTTTCTAAGATTAAATTTTATTTTTTCAAATAGGTCCTTTAGATTTCCTTTACATTACTGAAGGAAGTTTTATAATTCTTTGGACAAATTATAAAAAACATGGTTTACTCTATCAGCATGTGAAAAATATGCCTTTTATTTCAGAATTTAATGCTTTCAGATGAAGAGAAGAAATGAGGTGAGGTAAGAAAACTGCTCGCCATTTGAAGTGGGTTTTTATAAATATTGCATCATTTCTCTGTGACTTTCCAGATTTTTTTCTTTTGTTATTAGTTCTTAGAAGATTAATTATAATGTGCTTGTTGTGAATTTCTTTGGCTTTATCATATTTGGCATTTACTTAACTTCATAAATCTGTACATTTATGTTTCTTCCAAAAATTTTTGAAGTTTTCAACTCTTTATATTTTCAATTTTTTTTCTATCTCTTCTCATTCAATTATTCAAGTGCTAGTTTTTCTACTATTGTCTCGGGGTTTCCAAGAACTTTTTTCAGTTTATTTTTTCTGTTTTACAGATAGTGTAAATGTTATTGATCAGTCTTCAAGGTATAAATTCTCTTCTCTGTCATCCTTCTACTATCAAACTATTATCCACTAAACTGTTATTTCTATAGTCTTTGCAATTATATTTTTGTATTTTATTCTGTTTTTTAATTATGTTTATGCTAGACTTTCTATTTTCATTTGTTTGAGGAAAACTTGTAACTGATTTTTAAGTATTTTTATGTTTCTTTTTTAAACTTTATTGATTGTTTTTTTGGGTCACACCCAGCAGTGCTCAGGGGTTACTCTTGGCTCTGCACTCAGAAATCGCCCCTGGCAGGCTGGGGGACCATATGGGATGCCAGGAATCCACACCCCACTACACACACACCCCTGTCGGCCGCATGCAAGGCAAATGCCCTATTGCTGTGCTATCTCTTGGGGCCCAATTATTTTTATATTGATTGTTTTAAAATCTTTGTTAGAGAGCTCAAGGTTAGAATTAATGACTAAAATCAATAAACCATACTAAATAAACAATTTTAATATCTTCTAACAGTATTTTTCCCAACCACAAATATGTTTGTAACCATGGTACTTAAAGATATTAAAAATAAAAAAGAAAAGAAAAAAATAATAGTATTTTATCATTCAAGTTGTGATTTCTATAGTTTCTTATATAAGAAGTGATTTTTACTTGCATCCTGGACTTTGAGATACTTTGAGAGTGTAGTTTAATTTTATTTTTAAGATCAGTTTCCCTTTGGGGTGCATCACTTTGGAGGCAAGATGTTTATACTCTGCTTAAACACTGAGCCCCATAAACCATGTCCAAATAAACATGAAGTCTCATAATCTACCACTGGCTAAGCAAGTAAAAGCAAAGATAGGGGCCGGAGAGATAGTGTAGTGGTGTTTGCCTTGCAAGCAGCTGATCCAGGACCTAAGGTGGTTGGTTCGAATCCCGGCATCCCATATGGTTCCCCATGCCTGCCAGGTGCTATTTTTGAGCAGATAGCCGGGAGTAACCCCTGAGCACCGCCGGGTGTGCCCCCCCCCAATAAAAAGCAAAGATATACAAATGGGATTATATTAAATTAAGAAGCTTCTGTACCTCAAAGGAAATGATGGCCAAAACACAGACACTTCACAGTCTGGGAGAAACTATTTGTTCACTATTCATCTGATAAAGGGCTAATATCCTGGTAGAGCAATATAAGAAAAATACATCTAACTCTATTAAAAAATTGGGGGAAGAGATGAATGTATATTTTTAAAGAAGAAATACAAATGACCAAAAGGAACAGAAAAAATGCCCTGCACCACCAATCATCAGGGAAATGCAAATCAAAGCAATAATAAAATATCATCTTACACCAGTGAGACTGCACACATTACAAAGAAAACATTCAGTGTTGTTGTAGATGTCGGGGGAAAGACACTTTCATATGCTGTTGGCACAAATAATGACTGGTTCAGTCTTCTTGGAAAATAATATGGACACATAAAAATTCTAGCAAGAAAGCTTCCTCACAACTCACCAGTTCCACTCCTTGGAATACCTATGGGCTCAAAAGCATAATGCAGAAAAGATATCTGCACTCTTATGTGCATTGTAGCACTATTCACAATAGCTAAAAATCTGGAAACAACCCAAGCATCTAAGAATAGACGACTGGATAAAGAAACCATGTACATATACACAATTGAATAGTCTGGCATAAGAAAAGATGAAGTCAAACAAGTTGCTGCTAGTGGATTGATCTGGAAAGTATCATGTTGAGTGAAGTTAGTCAGAGAGAGGGAGGCAGACACAGAATTAATTATCTCTCTCATGTGCAGGCTATAAAGAAACATAATAGGGAAATAACAAGTGCCCCAAAGCAACAGAAACGAACATGAGAACAGGTTTCTAATAGTAAGCATGGGAGTTGGGGTGAACATGAAGGTAAGGACCTTATGGTTACAATACTTAAGGAGGGACAAGGTCACTCAGGAGAACAGAGTCTTGAAAGCTGGTATAGAGTTCCATAGAGGCAGGCTGGTAGGGAAAAATGTAATCAGAAGGGTAATGAGGATCTTTGGTGGAGGGAAGTGAACAAAGGTGAAGGTACTAGTGTTGGGGACCAGAGATAGGACAGAGGTAAGGCCTTTGCCTTGCATGCAGCCGAACCTGGACGAACCCGTTTCGATTCCTGGCCTCCCATGTGGTTCCCAGAGCTTGCCAGGAGCAACTTTTGTGCACAGAGACAGGAGTAACCCCTGAGCACTGGTTTTGGATGTGGCCTCAAAACCAATCAATCAATCAATAAACCATTTTTTAAAGGTACTGGTGTTGGAATATGCCTATCATTCACAACGATTCAATAAAAAAAAAACTTTTTGATTCATAGTGATTAAAAAAAACCTTGCCTAATTTGCACTAACTCATTGCCTCTAAGTTGGAGAGAGTATCAACTCAGCTTTCCACTGGCAATTTTATTGATGAAAGTGAGAAGCAACAATTGCCATCAATTTCAGTATATCCTCAAGGAGTCTAGCTTGTTTGTGGATTTTAACTTAAACTTAACATGCCCATTCTTCCTTATTTGCCTGCCTTATGGATTTCATGCTTCAGCATCAGAAGCTGAGACAACTTTAAAAAAGATTTATTAAGCAGTTTCACAAGTGCCTGAGGTCAAGGCATTGAAACAATTCCTTTGATGTGTATGTTCATATTTTCTATATTATTCTACTTCTCTCAACTCTAATACACTAAAGTAGTGTTTCCTGGACCAGAGAAAAAGCTCAAAGAGTTAGAGTGCATGTTTTGCCCAGGAGACCCTCATGTTCAATTCTCAGCATTGCATGGTCCCTTGAGCACCACTGGGAAGTGATGCTTGAGTACTGAGCCAGAACTAACTTGTGAATACCACTGAATATGACCTGAATACTAAAACCCAAAACACTAGTACTTTTTATCAGTTTATTGCAAATCATTCAATTTAGGATTTTATTATTTTATGTGATAATTTGTATTAGGGCTACTGAAATGATTTTTTAAAGTAAGCATTTACATTTAAAACAGTTTTACATATATAGAAACAGTATAAAATCTATGTTAGCAAGTTGTCATAGTTTAGTATCAAAAATGTATTAAAATATAATAATACTATTCACTGCTTTAAAGTAATTAAATATGATAAAATGAACTAAGTATATCAGAGTTGTTTGATCACCATCATAATCAAATTTAGGACTTTGGCATGATGGTTAAAGGTTGCTTGAAAGATTACCATGTAGTGCTGGGAAGTGAACGCTGGACTCCTTCCCTCAATGCCGCCTATCTTTGGCACCTCAGCTCCACATGTCTTGTTTCTTCACTGTTATTTTTATGGGACATCACCATTCACAAAGAATCAGTATATTAAAAAAATTTATCGATACCATTATGAATTACAAGTCCTTCATAGTTGGATTTCAGGCAAATAGTGACAGTGATTTAGGGCCATTCCCACCACCAGTGTTGACTTCCCTCCACCAGACTTCCCAGCATGCATCCTATACCTCCACCTTTAGCCCCTTGACTGCTAGTGTAACAGGTCCATTTTGTGTTTAGCTTGTTACAGTTTGGGTCTTTTGATTCTGTTGTCGTTGACTTTGGCTTGGGTATTTATATCTGATTTTTTTTTTTTATTACTCAATGCTCCTGAGTCTGCTTGGCCCCAGAGAACACCCACCTTGCTTTTCCTTTTCTCAATTTGTAGGAAGACATAGAAATATGAGGCATAAAAAATGATCCATGTTTTAAGTTTCTACAAATAAAGGTTAGAGCCCCCTATCTAGAAGACACAAAATAGAAAAGGATGTGTTTGTGGCAGTTTTTTTGTTTTGTTTTGTTTTTTTTTTGCTTGGGGATATTAAAAAGGAAACACCCTTGGCTAGAAAAATAGGGTGTCTCTGCCCATGAAGCATCCTGTCATCAGACCAAATGAAGGCTCCAGGCATTGTTCAATCCCAATGTCTTTCTTCATGGTCCCAGGAAAAGTCCTACTCAATTACCATTATCACAGTCAGGCTTCTGTAATTAGAAATCTTGGTTTTTGCACAGATCCTATGTTGGAGCTAGAGTGTCATGGAGCATCTTCTGATATCATCCCACCATTAGGTGGTGAGGCAGAGACACCTGCCCTGAAAACAAGTTGTTGCTCTTTCCTGGTCATCAGGATGTCATATGAACCTACCCTGGAGCAAATCATTACGAGGACAGCATTAGGACCAGTTGGAAATCTGAAGAATCAGTACATTTTATATATATTTTATTAAATACTACTCTAATGTATGAATATGCCATTGTTTCCAATCCATTTATTAACTCATAGGCATTTGAATTCTTTCTAGATTTTTTCTTTAGTTATAAATAATGTGTACTAGTGTTGGCTGTGTATAAAATTTCCACGCATCTTGGGTATCTGGGAATAGGATTATTAGATTTATGTTCATGAGTTTGAGAAACTATCTGATTATCTGAAACTATCTGATTTTTCAAAGTGGCTATCCCATCTTATATTTTATCTAGCAGTGTTGAAAGATTACAATTTTCCTACAGCATTGCCAAAAACTATTACCTAGTTGTTGTTGTTTTTTAATTGTGGTTATTTACAGATCAATTTGTTCTGTTCTGTTTTGTTTTGTTTCTGTGTGGTGCTCAGGGCTACTTCTGCTTCTTTGCTCACAGATCTTTCCTGCTGATACTCAAGAGATGTTGAGTACAGTGTTGGTGATTGAATTGGAGTTGGCCATGTTCAAGGCAAGAGCCTTAACTTTTGTACTCTCCAGCCATAATTTATTATTTTACTATTGAACTGTATGGGTTTTAATATATTCTAGATATAGTCCCTTACCAAATATACAGTTTGCAAATTTTTTCCTCCCATTTTGTGAGTTGTCTTTTCATTTTTCATTTTCTTGATGGCATCCATTCCTTGAAGCACACAAAAAAAAAACTATTGTGGGGCCTTTAGGGATAATTCAGTGACATAGAGCATCTGCCATGCAATTATAAAACCAAGAGTTCAATCCCTGATATTACAAAATGTCTCTAGCTACTGCTCTATGAATCTGCAAAAGTTGTTCTCTGTAATCTCCAGTGTTGGAAGCGATTTTCAGATTTGCTACAACCAGTTGTGAGTGAGCACCAATACTTAAGGGGAAGCTTTTTCTGATCAGTTCTACAAAGAAGATGTCTGAGTACTACAGCCCAAAAGAGTGATTCTTGGTAAATAAATGTAGTGAGATTGACCCCTAGTGAACATTACAACCAGATCTGTGAGCACTACAATGAAAGAATACGAGTCTGGTAAGCACTGTGCAAACAATGAAATGGAAGGCATGCAGTCCTGAGAGAGCAACTGGACCACATATGTGATACTGCAACTGATGTGTGAACCCCAGCAAGCACCACAATTAAATGTGGAAGAACAACTACCATATGTGTGTGAGCAACATAAAAATAGAGATAAAGGGAAAAATAAATAAAACAAAGATAGAATGCAAATATATTTATTAATCTTTCTTTTGAATATGTACTTGTGCTGAATAAAATATTTTTACTGACATTGAATATTAATTTTGTTTCTTAACATCCTCATTGGCAATTGAGTTTTGTAGAAAAAACTGAAGATGTTTTATACTTGTGTATCTCATTTAGGCACACAGAGTGTGACAACTGAGAGAAACACTAAGTAGAGTTTTTCCATTCTAGATTCTATTCACATCTAACGAATTGAGAATATGTACATAAGATATCACAAATGTCTGTAACAGTCTTCCCTGATACCACTGAGACAGGATCTATTGATAGATTACTCTTTTGTTTTGTTTTGTTTTGTTTTTGGGTCATACCCGGCAGCGCTCAGGGGCCACTCCTGGCTCCACGCTCAGAAATCACTCCTGGCAGGCTCAGGGAAACCTTATGGGATGCCGGGATTCGAACCACCATCCTTCTGCATGCAAGGCAAACACCTTACCTTTATGCTATTTCTCCGGCCCCAATAGATTACTCTTAAATAAGGGTTGGTTTAAACAAGAACATAGGGAAAAATCAGTGGAACAAATTATAGTCCCAGTTTCTATAGCTGTTCTCAAAGCCATAATCAATGTTCTTTATTCTTCTCTCCCATGAAACATTTTATATTTTCTTCACCCTTATGAGTGTTTCACTCTGTATTTCTCTCCTGCTGAAATGATCTAAAGTCTAGAACTATAATTTTATCTTTGAAAGGAATAAGTCTGAGTTACCTAACTCCACCAGGCCAAAATTACTGCTTATACTTGTTCATCAGTATTTACCAGGAATAGAAGCACCAAGAGATGTTCCAATGGTTCTTTCAAATTGCAAGCTCTTCTCTAACTCATACTACAACAGCAATCTTATAACAAGCTTTGGTTACACTTCTTTTCCTGTTGGCTCACAGACATAGAGTCCAAAGTGTTCAGGTTTGGTGATCAGAATTCGGAGAAGTATTAATTCTATGCCTGGTGAAAGTTTGCTCTCTTCTCTGCAAACAAGAACTGCAACTCAACAACACCCTCAAAAATAGGAGACATAAAATCATCAAATAGATTCTTATGCTAACTGGGAATTTTCCTGGGCCTCCTATCTGCAAAGCATGCACACTGACGCTTAGCTATATTTCCCCATCTCTCAAGATAATTTTTTAAGATGAGAGAAAGTTATACATGGAGCTAATAGAATAGAAAAAGAAAACTATAATGCAGCACCAAAAATTTCTTAATATGGATGAAAGGAGTCTTTTTTTTATGGTTTTTGGGCCACACCCGATGATGCTCATGGTTACTCCTGGCTATGCGCTCAGAAGTCGCTCCTGGCTTGGAGGAC
This sequence comes from Suncus etruscus, assembly GCF_024139225.1. NCBI lineage: Eukaryota > Metazoa > Chordata > Mammalia > Eulipotyphla > Soricidae > Suncus > Suncus etruscus. The sequence goes on along the minus strand of NC_064857.1, from coordinate 30,098,924 downwards.
CATATGGGACGCTGGGGGATCCAACTGCGGTCCGTCCTAGGCTAGCGCTGGCAAGGCAGACACCTTACCTCAAGTGCCACCACGCCGGCCCCGATAAAAGGAGTCTTGAAATACATTATAACTTAATTTTATTATTTAAAATTATATGGCATTTAAAACAAATATGATCTTGTACAAATTACTAAATATACATGTATATACATATATCTCATTTACTGGGAGTTAAAAATGCTATTTCATATGAGAGATGATTGTGGAAAATCATCTTTAATCACATTTCATGTTGAGAAATGCTTTAATAGAAGCGTGGATGGAGTCTTTGATATAATATACCCTCAATAGTCAAAAAACTGTTTAAATCCATAATCCATCACTAAATGTAAAAGAGATACAACTAATTCCCTCTGGAATTAAAAATATCTTTTATCTGCTGTTCTTCTTCTTATAGGTTAGAATAAAAGGATAAACTGGTTCTTTTAAATTCACCTTCCTTTTCACTTACTCAAAATGGTGAGGTGACGTAAATGTAAATGTGGTTATAAAAAGTTGCAATTATGAATAATTGGTACTGTCAGTTACAGATTCTGATAAATTGCTGGTATGTAGTAGAATCATTAAGATAATTGGCAGAGGGATGTTATAAAATCAGATACTTATTTCTTTGGAGATTATTGCAGGGAAATGGCATCAGAATAGAGAAAATGAAGCTGATTTTATTTGGACTTGACTGCCTTTCACTGGGCATGTATTCTGCTTAAAACTATGTACTATGGGTCAGTTTCTAAGAGGATAACTTTGAGGGGAAAGGAAAGCAAAACTCTGGAAAGAATTGAAGTCTAATGCCAGAAAACATCTTCAAGTTTTAAGTTATTTTGTATTTCTCAGGATCTATACGAGAGGCGCTTAACCTCTTTAGAAGAGAATACATGTAATGAACAAATGCTGTTGACACTGAGCTGTGTAATGGTGATGTTTGGGAGGAACAATACACTCTTAAAGATATAATAAATTAAGAGGCAGAAATAATAGCACAGAGGGTAGGGCATTATAAACAGGCCAATTCTATGCAGAGCCAGGGGTAACCCCTGAGTACCGCTGGGTGTGGCCCAAAACAAAACAAAACAAAACTAAACAAAAAGATATGACAAATTAAAATAACTCTAGTTTTCCAAATACTAGGCAATACATTTTTGTTCTTGTGTTATATGAACATATATGTATATATCTGAGTGTTGTTAGAGTTAACTAGTTGTCATTTTATAAATATTTAAGACAGTTAAAAGTTTGGAGTTGGTGTTATTTTTTCTATGCATGAAATATGTTAGAGATTTCTAAAAATGTCATACACCTAGATATTTTGCCAATAATGCCTAGTAGAATTGAGATGGTCTTATGAAAAAACACTTATGAGCGTTTTTTTTTATCATCACTCTGCTTTTATTATCCTGAGAGAATAGCAATTATCCCAGGATTATAAAGTGGCTATATGTTAGATTACACCTTATTTTACCCCCTAATAGGTCATCCCTGTTTACTTTGTATATATTTGTTTACAACTTGATTGTACCCCAAAGCAAAGATTGTCTTATGTGTAAACTCAGGCGGGACTGGCTCAGGATAGCTTCAGCTATCTGTCTGTCCTTACTCTTCCACCTGAGGGTGGTCTCTGTATTCAATAAAAACTATTGTTCTGGGGGCCGGCGAGGTGGCGCTAGAGGTAAGGTGTCTGCCTTGCAAGCGCTAGCCAAGGAAAGGACCACGGTTCCATCCCCCGGCGTCCCATATGGTCCCCCCACGCCAGGGGCAATTTCTGAGCGCTTAGCCAGGAGTAACTCCTGAGCATCAAACGGATGTGGCTCGAAAAAACCAAAAAAACAAACAAACAAAAAACTATTGTTCTGGATAACAACTCACTCTCCATATGAGGTAGAAGATTGCTAGACTGTAAGTGCTTTACCCTCAGCCTGATCTGAATTATTTTATATGCAATCCTGATTCAGACTTGTCCACCCAGGATTGGAAATACGGTTCATGGGGTGATTTTACAGCTAGACTCATATAATTTATCTAGAATTAATTTGAGTATAGATGGATTAAATTTCTTTTCTTTTCTTTCTTTTTTATTTTTTTATTTTATTTTTTTGCTTTTTTGGGACACACCCAGTGACACTCAGGGGTTACTCCTGACTATACACTCAGAAATCGCTCCTGCCTTGGGGAATCATATTGGACGCCTGGGGATGGAACTGTGGTCTGTCCTAGGTTAGTATGTGCAAGACAAATGCCCTACCGCTTGCGGCCTCTGAATTTTATTTTTATATATGTAAACATTTGTATTATATATTATTGCTTCATGTGCTTGATTGTTAGAGGAGTATTTATTATAGGGGTCTCTGCCTACTTCTTTAGTGAACCAATCAGAAATTAGATCAATTAAATGACAGAAGTAGAGTGCTGAGGACTGACTCAAAATCCCTATGTTTAACCCAACTCTTAAAATGATGTTATTTGGAAATGGGTTCTTTGGGTGATAATTAGGTCATGGGGCTAGAATTTATGTGATGTAATTAGTGCTTTTGTAAGAGACTCAGTCTTGCTTCTCTTCCTGGTAATGTTACAAACCAGGAAGAACACCTTTTTTAGGACTTTTCAGACTCCGTAACTTTGGGAAAGAAATTTCTGTTATTTAAGGCATCTGATCTATAGTACTGTAGCTGTCAGAGGTGACTATGAAAGCAGAATTTCTGACTTTCTCCTTTATGGGTGGTTATAGAATGGTTTGATATTGGACAATCTTCTTCAAATAGCTTATTTATCTGGATTTTGATAGCCATTTCTTTTAGACCTAAAAGTGATAACAGCTCTCTGCAATTGTTCGCACAAAGGTTTCCTTCTGATCTATCATGGGTTTCCTTAATTCTTTTATAACTAGACCAATTATTAAGTCTCCTCAATAACTCAACTGGAATTGTGCTATTTCTTGTTGGGGTCTGAAGGATATATATATTCTTTCTGATTCTATCAAGATTTGAAATTGGGACCAGAGAAATAACAGAGAGGCAGGGTGTTTGCCTTGCACGCGGCCAACCCTGGGCAGACCCAGGTTTGATTCCTGGCATCCCATATGGTTCCCGAGCCTGCAGGAGTGATTTCTGAGCACTGCCAGGTGTGGCCCCAAAACAAAATAAAAGATTTAAAATTGGAAAGATAGTACAGTGGGAAATGTGCTTATTTGTTTCCCAACACCCTAGAGGTCCCCTAAATTTTACCAGGAGTCATTCCTGAGCCAGGACTAAAGGAATACAAGCCTGCGCACAGCCAGATGTGGCCCCAAAATTGAAAAAGAAAAAAAATACTTGAAAATGGTGATTTTTTTTTGGATATAGTTTCTAGATGCAAGAGAGTGTAGGTATTTACAGTTACACTTACTGTGAAGATGAAGCCGTTTGAAGCACCAGCCTAATGAAATAGGAAGGCCAATTAGATTAATCTAGATTAGAACCTAGGTTTGGACTCTTGTTTCTGCCTTGAAAATGAAAGGTCAGTGTTCACCAGCTTTAATAAGACACATTCTACTTACCTCTCTGAGTTCTAGCCTCCAAGGACTTACATAAAAATCATTTTGCTTCTTTTTTGAACCACACGCAGCTGTGCTCAGGGCTTTCTTCTGGTTCTGCACTCAGGAATCACTCCTAGTTGTGCTAGGGAACATATGGGGTGTAGAAGATCAAACCCTGGTCTACAGGGCAGAACCCAGTTCGAATCCCCCAAGCCTGCCAGGAGTAACTTCTGAGTGCAGAGCCTGGAGTAACCCCTGAGCAGCAAACGAGTGTAATCCCCCAAAACAAAACAAACAAACAAAAGAGGCTAGAGTGATAGCGCAGCAGTAGGGCATTTGCCTTGCACGTGGCTGATACAGAACAAATCCTGGTTCGATCCCTGGCATCCCATATGGCTCCCCAAGCCAGGAGCAGTTTCTGAGCACATAGCCAGGAGTAACTCCTGAGCGTTACTGGGTGTGACCTCAAAAAACAAACAAACACACAAAAATTGAAATAACAATAGCTCACACAATAGTACATGTTTTGAGGCTACAATGGCATATTTGCAAAGAACATGCTTTATGCCACTTGGAGAAAACATGTACTCAGAGTTTTGTGGTTGGAGAACCCTATATATAAACCCATCTATTCCAACTTCTCACGTAAGGGGACTGTTTACTTATTTGTCTTATTTTCTGCCACTTCCTCATCTGACCATTGATAATTGTGGAATATAAATCCTTAACTACTACTTATGTTGTTGTGGATGTCTCTCTTTAGGATTGTTAATAATTGCTTTATAATTTTTATTCTCCTTCATTTGGCACATAATTAGTTGTTTAATGTTGGGTCCTATTGATGAACTGATCCCTTAACCATTATATAATTTTATCCTATTTCTTATTGTTTTTATTATATCAATTCAAAAGACTATCTTATATAAGTATGGTTGTACCTGGATTTTTATTTTTAATCTTGTTTCCTGCCCTTTTTAGGCCACTGTTGGATTTTTTTTCCCTACTCTTTTCTATGTACTTATATTTATCTTCGGAGATAAATTGTACCTTCTATACATCAAAAGACTGGCTTTTGTTTTCTAATTTATCCCCTCACTTCTTAGCTTTTGATTAGTAAGTTCAGACCATTAACACTCAGTTAAATTATTGTAGGAAGGAATTCACTGCTCCTATGTGGATTATGGAGTGATATTGCTGTATATCTCTTCTGTTTTGCACTTATACCTTAATATTTACCAGCTTTATTTGCTTCATCTAGTAAAGTTTACATTTAAGGGTTACATTTAAGTTACATATAAACATTAAGTTTATAGTCTATTTTTACTGAAAAGATAGTGAAATTTTCTTTTCCTTTCCATGTCTCCATCTCACTTCACTTTTCTTCTACATTTTATATTTCTGTATTTATTTACATATTGATTTTAATTTCTATATTAATTTAAATTAACTGTTTATGTTTATATGCTTTATTATTCTATATTTGCTACTTTTTGTTTATTTTATTCTAGGCCACACCTAGCTATGCACAGGGCTGACTCCTTGGCTCTGTGCTCAAGGGGCATTCTTGTTAGGCTCTGGAGACCATACAGAATACGTGGATCAAAACCAGGTCAAATACATACAAGACAAGTGCCTTACCTACTATACCTTCTCTTCAGCTCAAAATACCTGGCCACTTTTAAGTGGACTTTGTTTTTCATTTATTGAAGTCTCTTAAGTTTTTTTGGGAAAAAATGATTTTAGTGATGATGAATTCTTTTATTTGTTGGTAATACTCTTTATCCTTCAAATTTGAGTGATCGAACCGATGTAATATTCTAGTTTAGAGATCTTTTTCATTTGGCAGTTGGTACATTTCATGACATTCCTTCTGACATACAGAGTTTCTGTTGGAACATCTGCTAATGGTGTTTGTGGGGATTTCCTTTCTTGTGTGTGATTGTGTTTTTCTTTGATGGCTTTTAGGATTCTTTCCTTATCTCTTGTGGTCCCCCACCTATTTAATTATGTCTTTTAGGGTGTGTTTGAGTTAAACTATGTTTTTCTTTGCCTTTTTAAAAATTTATTAGTTTCCGTTCCAGGAGGTACTGCAATACCATGTCGATTTGTGAAGCAGACGACAAAAGCTCCTATTTCGACGCCCTATTCCAAAAATCCAGTTAATATGTTGTCCTCAAATAGAGGACATATCATATATTAAACTGATAAGAACAGATACTACACTTGATCTTAGCCAAAGGCATAGAAGCGATATTTTCTTAGATTTTTTTGTTTTTGTTTCCAGACCACATCTGGTTATACTCGGAGATTAATCCTGATTCTACACTTGGGGATCACTCCTGGCAAGGTCAGGTGACATTATGGAATGTGGGGGATCGCACCAGGGGCAGATATATGCAAAGCAAGCACCTTATCTGCTGTACTATCTCCCCCAATCCTGAGTTAAATTATTTTTGATCGTTTTTCTCTTCTATTTAGAAATTTTAATTAACTTTTGAGTTTATTTTGTTTGGAAACTCTGAACTTCCTGTATCTACTTTCTAGTTTCTAATTCTTTTATCCACTTGGAAAAGCTCTCAGATATTCTTCCTTCCTTCCTTCCTTCCTTCCTTCCTTCCTTCCTTCCTTCCTTCCTTCCTTCCTTCCTTCCTTCCTTCCTTCCTTCCTTCCTTCCTTCCTTCCTTCCTTCCTTCCTTCCTTCTTCCTTCCTTTATTTATTTTGGTTTGTGGGCCAAACTCGGTGACATTCAGAGGTTACTCCTGGCTATGCGCTCAGAAATTGCTCTTGGCTTGGGGGACTATATGAGATGCCTGGGATTGAACCAGGTCCATCCTGGATGTGCCATGTGCGAGACAGATGCCCTACCGCTGCGCTATGGTGTCAGCTTTCTTTAAACTCCTGGCCCTACACTCAGAAATCACTCCTAGTAGATTCGGGGGACCATATGGGATGCCAGGATTCAAACCACCCCCTTCTGCATGCAAGGCAAATGTCATACCTCCATGCTATCTCTCCAGCTCCTCTTTTCTCTCTTTTTTCTTCCTTCTTCCTTCCTTCCTTCCTTCCTTCCTTCCTTCCTTCCTTCCTTCCTTCCTTCCTTCCTTCCTTCCTTCCTTCCTTCCTTCCTTCCTTCCTTCCTTCCTTCCTTCCTTCCTTCCCTTTTTCTTTATTCTTTCTTTTTTTTATTTCTTTTTTCTTTTTGTTCAGAGACTCCCCTGGCAATATTCAGGCATTACTCCTGGCTCTGCACTCAAGAATTATACCTGGCAGTACTCAGGAGACCATCTTGGATATTAGGGATTGAACTCAGGTTGTCCACAAGCAAGACAAGTGCCATACCCACTGTTATGGACCCTTATTTCTTCTGATATTATTACTGCTTTTTTTCTCTTCTTTGAAACCCTAATGATGCAAGTGCTGTTCTTCCTGATACTGTCCCACATAACTCTTAGATTGTTTTCATTTTTAAAAATTTTTTTTAGATTGTTTTCATTTTTTAAAAACGTATTTAAAGAAAATATATCACATAGTTGACACAATTGATCATAATACATTTGTTTCAGGAAGAACAAAGCAAAGTTATTAAAAAATAGAAAAACTAATAGATTAAGGACTGAGGGTGAAGTGTTTTAATATAGAGGAAGGTCTGGATGGGATTGAGGGGTGGAGGGATAGTTGGATTTCCAGAGGGGGGAAAGGGTAAGGTGTATGGAAGGGGTAGGGAGGGAGAAAAGAGAAAAATACATTAGAAAGAAAGGGAGAAGAGAAAAGATAGAAAGTAAAGAAAAGAATAGAAGAGAAAAAAATAAAAAAGCAAGTGGTGAGAAGAGAGGAGAGAATAGCAAGGGAATGCTATTTGCTTGAATGTGTTCAGTGAATAGAGCATGTAGTTTGAGTCTGTACGTCGCTGTTACTGCTTCGGTGGTCTGACTGGTCACGTGCTTGAAACCCTAAAAGAAGGTAAACCTAGAGATAAAGTGTATGTTAAAGAGTTTTCTCAAAAAAAAAAAAAAAAAGAAAAGAAAAAGAAAAAAGAAAGAGTTTTCTCGGGCCATCTCGTAGTGCAAACTAGGTATGTTATCTCGTGTGGTATCCCGAGCTGCCATCTTAGCTTGTCCGCCCTTTGTATCCAAGAACGCCTGTGGACAGAAAAGCTGAGAGTTTATTTTAAATATAGTCATGTGGAATCAACTTAGTCCTCAGGTGATTAGATACCATTCATCCAGCCTTGAACTCTGGATCCCAGGCATAGAATCGGCACAGCTCTTCACAACAGCTACAGGAAACAAACTCCATCTGGGACAGCCTTAATACTGCGGGGTCAACAACAAGGGCCAGCTCTAACATGATATCCTGACAATGAGGAAAATGTGAACAACTGGACCTGAGAGCAGATTAGCATACCTTACCAGCTAACGACAAGACAAAACCAGAAGACGCAGCACCCTTTGGTAGGTCCAAAAGCCAAGATCGTGACTTACAGATGACTGGCTACTAGAACCACGACCAGACAGTATACATCTTGGGACCAATATAAAAGCCCTAGTTTAGGGTTTGAACTTTCACTTGCACAATAATCATGATCCCCAGTCCCAAAGGTCTGATAGAGACAACTGCAACAGAATGGGGCTTCTGGAAGCACAAAGAAAGACGCTATCCTAGGTGCCATCCTAGGTTCAGTGCAAAGACCAAGATCACCAACCACAGAAGATGGATTAAAACGACACTGAGGTAACAGAACCTCTAGAACCACAAAGACTGACTTCATCATAAGACCCACCTCAGGATCTGTGCAGATACTGAGACCTCTAAACACAGAGCTCTGATTGTATCACCCTGGACAGAGCAGAAGTCTTCCACACACCAAAAAAACACCACCGGGAGAATAAATGATCCTGAGCAAAGTCTAGAGCTGATCCCATGACAGTATACTCCAAGGACGGAGAAACCCCATATTTCTTAGGCCAAGTGAATTCCTTTTCGAATGACCCCAATATTTACTGTGCCAGGGCAGGAGGGGAAAAAACAAAAATACAAAAACCACAAAACCTTGGTTATTTTATATATATATTTTTTTTACCTTCATTTATTATTGTTATTATTATTTTTATTTACCTATCTATTTTGGTCGATTTCTCTGTTTGGGTGTGACTATTGAAATCGTTGTCCCCAATTATACTTATTTTTTTCTCTTCTTTTCTCTTTTTTCGTTATGTGCTATGCCATGTTTCTTATTTCAAGACCATGGCGTGTTTTTGGTTTGTTTGTTTGTTTTTGTTTGTTTTGTTTTGTTTTTCATCTGTTTTTTGTGGTGCTTATCGATATAGCTGGAGTCCTCACTGGATAATTGACACTTTTTTTGGTACTGGTGGAGTGTTTCACCTTCTTTTTCTCCTTTCATCTCCCAAATCGATGATGAGAGCCTCTAGAAGGATTCCATCCATTTTTGGAGTATTAGACTCTTACCCCAGTTTATTTATCTTCTCTTTTTCAGGCAAAACCATGCAACTTGAACTAGCTAGTCCTGCCTACAGTTAGAGGGGGAGATAAGGGAGGCATCAAGACCAAACAGGTGCAAGACTACTAAGTAGTGGGTTGGATACAGAGGGGACCACATATTCTAGCCGCCCTGGGGGTGAGGGAAGAGGAAATGGGAGGTTGGACAAAAACGGAGGTGTAGGGAGGACAATTTGGTGATGGAAATCCCCCCTGATTTTATGTAAATATGTACCTAAAATGTTATTGTCAAAAATATGTAAGACACTAATCAAAAAAAAAAAAGAATTAAGTTTTAGGTATACCATGCTTCAACTGTTAAAAAAAAATAGAAAAACTAATGAGATGGAAGAGAAAGAAAAAGTTCAAGTAGCAAGTATATTTTTAAAAATCATTGAATGACCAATTAACTCATTAAAGGCCCAGCAGAAGGTTAATAAGCTTTTCTTCTCCCTCCTCTTTTTTTTTTAAGGATAAGAGTTAAAGAAGTACAGTAAAAATTGTTGTTTGCATATGTCCAGCAAAAAATTGTTGTTTGCATAGGTCCAGCTAAATATGGGCAACATGAAAAGAAAAAGCTTTGGCCTAAATACAAGGAGACTTTACCCCTGAAGTTTTCTGGCATAAGACCAACTCTAGGCTCCAGGCATACTAGGTTGTCAACTCAAGTCATTGTCTGTAGTGCCAATAAACTTTTTTTTTACACAGTCGCTGTTATTGGTGTCAGGTTTCTGTAGTTAAAGATCCTGGAATCTGCATATCCTACATCAAAGCCAGGATGATGTGGTGTGTCCTCTAGTTTCACCTCACAATTAGAGGGCAATGCAGAGAGCCCTGTCCTGAAGATAGGTCATCATTGTTGTTATCTTCTGGGTGTTAAGGGAAGTCTCTTTGGAGTAGGTCGATGCTGGAGCAGTGGTAGGGTCTTCCCTGGTAGAGGATTGCTTCCAGGTGATATTATAGACAACCATGGTTGTTTTGTAGATGGCATTCCTGGTTCAGGGGTGAATGGACAATGTCCGTTTTTCTGAGGCCTGAGCCAGGTCATTATGACAATGTCCAGGGTGTAAGGTCCCACTGTATTATAAGATTTGTGTATTCCCATCTTTATTAGTTAAGAACTTGTTTGTATGTATAGTATTTTCCTATTTTAATGTGCCTATGCAAAAGAGGAACAATGCCACATGGCATTATTGGTGCATATGGGGGCTGCTGAAACAAGTCAAACAATCCCTGTAAATTGATTCTAACATAAACTCTAAAGTTTAAGTCTAAACCGAGGGACTCTTCTACCAGAATTCCTTTTTGAACAGATCACAAAGAGAAGAACAGACAAAACAGTGGGGGAAACTGTCAGTGTATAAGAGAATGTTTAGTAAGGGTTAAGGAAATACATATAAAATATTCAAAAGATATAATGTGTCCCTTTTATGTCTTTTGAAATAGTTGGGGTGTGTTAAATCCGGTGTACTGATTTGGCCTGTGCAGTCAGATAACCGGCTGATAATAGTCCCATTTCAGGAAAGACACTTGAGCAGTGACTTCTCAGAAACCGAGTCTCTTAGCAAGCAAAGGTCCACAATGTAGGAAGGAGGAGGAAAAGAGGCCTCTAAGAGTAGGTCAATAGCAACTGTATTGGGATCTTCTCAGGCTGAGAATCTATCTTATCACTTAGGGTGCAGTTTGGCAGCTGGTTTTGAGTGGGGTTAATGATCTGCTTCTTGAGGAACCACAAACTTAAGGTAAAAAGGGTTAAATGTGGGGTAATGATGGTTGGTAGTGAGGGAGTGAAGTTCAAGAAATGAGCTTGTAGGGCGGTGGGCAAGGGAAGAATACAAGATGGACATTCTGCATATGCAAAACATACATTAATCATAGGGAATTCTATTAATCTATACTGTCACCCTGCACGGTTTTGAAAATGGAGACCGGTGAGAAAAAAAAGTTGCCACTGACTGCTCCAGTGCAACAATCTTGTGATGGGTGGGGTAATCCCTGGCCTCCCAACACCCCCTAAGCTAGGGAAAAGGCCTTCCGCCTGGGGCCTCCCTGCACCCCATGCTGGCGAAAACTAGCCTCCAGAACAGGAAAGGATTCAGTATAGAATCAGAAGCCAGAAATCCACCCACCTCCTCTTCATGCCCCTCCCCTCTAATGCAGGGTGAGGGTCAGGGAAAGCCTGGGGTCCCCTTTAGAGTCCTCCCTGGCACTCACCTTTCTGGCCGCCTGGGCCAGCACCCAGGGATGGCTCTGGTGTGTGTGGGGTATAGGGGGATGGCTGGGAGTATCCCTGGTCTCCCAGCACTCCCCAAGCTAGGGGAAAGGCCTTAAGCCTGGGGCCTCCCCGCACCCCATGCCAGAGAAAGCTAGCCTCCAGAACAGAAAAGGAGATAGTTTTTATTTTTTTAATTTATTTTTTCTTCTTTTTATTTATCATTTTGTATGTTTCTCTACTTATCTCTTCTATCTTTGAGTTCATTAATTCAGTTTTGCACATCTTCCATTTTGTTATTAAATTCCTCTATTGTATTTTTTTTACTGCAGCTAGAGTATTTAGCTTTGTTATTTATTTCTTGAGCTTTCTCATAATTTCTATAAATTTATTTTCCAGTGGTCTTTCCATTTTGCTAAGTATACTTACTTTGAAGCATGTTACTTTGTACTATTTTTCAGGGAGCTTGTATACAACTCTTATATTAGGTTTATTTAAAGGTCATTGCCTTGATCCATTTGTGAAGGGTATAAGTTCTTTAGGAGCCCCATTATATTTGTGGGTTCAGGAGAGTTGGTGCTGAGTTTTAAAACTAGTACTTGTGCAGACTTGGGAAATGCTTGGCATCAAGTTGAGAGTGCTATTGGCAATGAAGTGACAGTGGGTGGCTGGGTGATTATTTATTATGAATCCTGGCTCTGACTTACTATTCAATTCAAGGACAACTGCATGTTATCAAGAAAGTCATTGGCATGAATGTCTGGCATAGAGTCTAGAGTGATGCTTGAGTGGGCCTGGAGACCCTTAGGTGTGCCAGAATCCTTCAGTCCTAACACCAACTATAGTATTTAGCAAAGGACCTGGGAAATGGACATTTAATGTCCTTTACACCAACTGTAGACTTGTATAATGACAAGGAAGCTATGGTCATGAGTGAATGGCTCCAGTGACAGCCACAAAGTTAAGCAGGCCTCTGGCAGTAGACAGTTACAAGGATCTGGCTGCTGCTAAAATGCCAAGGTCATGCACACGCAGTATTGTTTGGGAGCCATGACAGAGCAGGAAAGGAGACTGTGAACTCAGCTCCAGCTGGCATCAGATCTCAAGCTCAGAGACACATAGAGATAAAATTTAGCTAATTTTGTGGCAACCAGAGAGCATAGCAGGCTTTGAAATAGTCAGGGTGTCTCTGTCATAAGTGCCAGGGAATGTTATCAACATGAATAGTACCACACTTGTAGATGTCCATTGGAGCCATTAGTGAACATAAATTTCTAGGTCTTAAGTATTCTGCACCCTGTGAATACTTCTCTGTTAATAGAGATCTGGGTTCCAGTATAGATTCTGTTCTGGAGAACAGAGTTCAAGGTAAAAGAGGAGATTGGGACTTGTTTCTAGCTCTAGCAGAGAAGCTCTCCCAAACTGACAGAGAATGGCTTGCTATGGGCCAGTGCAGTTAGCACAGAGAGAGCTAACTATTCTTTGGAGGATCCTCAGGGTGTTTTCTCTCAGTAAGAGTGGGACTCCTTTGCTAGCAGTTAGATGTCAGTTAGCAGGGGCTATGAAAGAAGCAATCTTCATCATTGTCCTTCAGTTCCCAGATACTCCAGGTTTTTGCCAGAGATATTTGGGTATCTCTAGGAATTTTCATTGAGGGTTTGTTGCTTACTGCTATCAACTAGGTTGTGAGTGGTCGCCTTCTAACTCCTGTTAATACCCTACCATTTCTTGCCCTCAATTCTTCTCTGAAAGTATGGGAATTTGGTTTTGGTGTGCTGGGTGTTTGGTAAAATGCCCTTTTCCCCAGGGTAAGATTTTGCACCTTAGAAATCTCTCCTATTGCATAGGGCTGGAGTGGCGCTGCAAGCGGTAAGGCATTTGCCTTGCATGCAGCTGACCCAGGTCACACCGCGTTTCGACCCCCATGGTCCTGTATGGTCCCCCAAACCAGGAGCGATTTCTGAGCACATAACCAGGGGCGTTAAACCTCAAGCATAAACCCTGTTAAGTACAAACCCTGAGCATTATTGGGTTTGGCTAAAAGAAAGAAAAAAAAAAGAAAGAAAGAAAGAAAAAGAAAGAAAAAAGGAAGGAAGGAAGGAAGGAAGAAAGAAAGAAGAAAGAAAGAAAGAAAGAAAAGAGAAAGAAAGAAAGAAAGAAAAAGAAGAAAGAGAAAGAAAGAAAGAAAGAAAGAAAGAGAAAGAAAGAAGAAAGAAGAAAAAAAAGAAAGAATGAAAGAAAGAAAGAAAGAAAGAAAGTAAGAAAGAAAGAAAAGAAATAAATAGAAAGAAAGAATGAATGAAAGAGAGAAAGAAAGAAGAAGAAAAAAGAAAGAAAGAAAGAAAGAAAAGAAGAAGAAAAAGAAAAGAAAGAAAGAAAGAAAGAAAGAAAGAAAGAAAGAAAGAAAGAAAGAAAGAAAGAAAGAAAGAAAGAAAGAAAGAAAGAAAGAAAGAAGAAAAGATCTCTCCTATTTCTTTTTTTTTGGGGGAGGGGAGGGGAAGAGAGGCTACACCTGGCAGTGCTCAGGGTTATTACTGGCTCTGAACCCAGGCACCACTGTTGGGTTCGGGGACCATAGAGCATTGAGGATTGAACCCAGGTCAGCTCTGTGTAAGACGAAGCTTTCTACTCACTCTTGCCTTTACATTTCATTTTTGGTGTCTCTCATCAATGCTACTAGGCATTGTTCTTTCAACCCTTGCCGCAGAGATTTTGCTCTGTACAGATCTAACAGGATTCTGTTACATATTTACTGTGACAGCAGAAGGAGGTTAACTCAGCTTCCCTACGTTTGTTTATCTTGATCCCATCCAATCATTAGCTGAAGTCTTGAGGACCAGACAGAGCACTAGCTTGGAGTCTCCTGTACTCTCTTGAAGAGATTTTTATTTTAAAGAGTTATTTCTATTCTTCTTTTTTCTAAGCCAGTCAAATTGAGCAGTTCTTTCTATTCTCAATTTATATTATATGCCATAATGTTCTTGTTTCAATAGGAAATAATTTATTTGAGCACTGTATATTAATCACAGTTTATGTTGGTCTTATTTATGGCCAGGAAATATCCAGAAAGTGAATTAGAAAAATCTGTGTAGAAAGTGACTGGCAAACTGGTGAGCTTCATTTTATGCTAGTCTTCTTTCCTTTTACTTCCTTTATCTTCTTTTCTTGCAGTTTTCTTTTTTCCTTTGGGCCTCCCAGATGGTGCCAGGGTTTATCTGAATCACTCTGATGGTGATCTGAAAGATCTGAAAGTGCTTAGGGCTCTCCAGGGTTGCTCTGGGTGGTGCTTGGGAACATGTAATGCTGGGAAATTGAAATGGGACCAGCCACATTCAAAGCACACATCTAATTCTGTACTGTCAGCCTCTGAGTCTGTAGTTTTCTGTCTAGATCATTTCTCATCAAGCCCCTATCACCAGGGAACTTTTGCAACTACTTGTAGATATTTTTTATTGTATCTCTGGGTAAAGGATATTGCTAGTGTCTAGAGGGCAGAAGCCATGATACTGCCAAACATCTTAGAATGCACAGGAAGCAGCTATTAGCACTGTCCCCAACAAACAATTATCCAATTCCAAATGTCAACAGTACTTAAGTTAAATCTTACTTTAGGAGCATGGCTGGCCTGCTTGCTCATATATTGGTGACTCAAGGGCTTGTTTTCTTTCCCCTCTGGTGTGTGTGGCCTGTTTGCTCAGAGAAAAATCTTCCACTCTTGTGTTGGAAGGTACCTATAAACCTGGCTGCTCTTGTTTATATTGTGCAAAAGGAGGAAATCAGAGCCCTTGAGCTTGAGTAAGAAGACTTTGCATTAAGTTTGTTTTTACTCTTGTACTTCTTAGCATTCTCTTTAGTTTGTTTTGGGCCACACCTGGTTGATGCTCAGGGGTTACTCCAGGTGCTGCACTCAGAAATTATTCCTGGTGAACTAGGGGGACCATATGGGATGCCAGGAACTAAACCTCAGCTGGCAATGTGCAAGGCAAGTGCCTATCCTGCTATATGATCTCTCCAGCCCCTCTTTTTTTTTCTTCTGGTTTAGATTTCTCTGAAGTGATGGTCACTAGGTAAGAAAGGTAATGAAATGTAAGACCAGTTTTACCACTTACTAATTTTCTTTTTTTTAGATGGGGGTGACGGTTGGGGATGAGACTTAGACCATATACAGCAATTCTCAAGGCTTACTCCTGACTGCATAGAAATAACCCTGATAGTGCTTGAGGAATTACATGTGGTGTCAAGAATCAAGCCATGGTTGACAGCATGTAAGGCATGAACTACTTTACCTCCTGTAATGTCTCTCCAGCCACCCTTCCTTATTAATTTTCTGACAATTTTTCTGTTAACTTATTTTAACTTTCAGGGTACTTATATCTTGACTTCCTGAGCCAATCTGGAGTCTGTGAACTAAGTTGACTGGCTTCTGGCCATATCACTTCTGAAGGCATTTATTTAGATTGGACCTTCATGTGTTCTGCTATGCCATCTGTCTTTTCTCCATCTGTTTTTTCTCTCTAGTGGTTTGGGGTTACAGATGTTTCCTAGATTTGAATATAAAACTTCAGTTTCTGTTTCCAGTTTCTAGTTCTAGTTCTTTGTGTGAGGTATTAGAAATCTCTCTCTCTCTCTCTCTCTCTCTCTCTCTCTCTCTCTCTCTCTCTCTTTCTCTCACTGTCTAGTCTATTTTTGGGTATTGGGTAAAGCCCAGTTGTATTCAGGACTTGCTACTGGCTCTGTGTTTGGGATACCATACATATGTGGTGCCTGAGAATAAATTCAGGTCAGGCACATACAAGGCAAAGCCCCTATTATAATAGTGCTCCAGTTATTGGAAATATCTATAAGAAAAAAGTAATCAACACTTTAATGCCAAATTGCAGAAAAATTATTGTCTCTGTAATTCATGTTTAAAATATACAATTTTTATTTATATATTTATTTATTTTTTGTTTTGGGGTACTCCTGGCTATACACTCAGAAATCTTTCCTGGCAGGCACAGGAAATATGGGATGCCAGCATTTGAACCGCTGTCTTTCTGCATCTAAGGCAAATGCCCTATTGCTGTGTTATCTCTTTAGCCCTAAAATATACAATTTAAGCATAAGTATTCCTTTATAATATGTTAATTTCAGGTCTTTATGTCTTCAAGTTTTTATAATATGTTGATGTCTGGACTAACTAGTACTCAAGAGACCATCCCATGCCAGGGATTGAACCTGGGTCTCCTACATGCAAAGTATGCACTTCAGCACTTTGAATTCTCTCCTCAGCATTGTACCCAGTGTTATGACTTTATAAACCTGTATGTTTCAAGCTTACCACAAAGACTGTTGAGTGCAGTTAGAGAAATAACTACACTAACAGCTACCATGACAATGACAGAGAGAGAAATACAATGCCTGTCTTGAAGACAGGCAGGGGAAGAAGGAAGGCAGGGAATAAGGGGAAAATGGTGGTGGAAAAGTTGCATTAGTGAAGGGGTGTGTGTGCATTTTATGGGTGAAACCCAATTATGAACATGTTTGTAAACACGGTGCTTAAATAAAGATATTATTAATAAAAAGAAAACCAAAAAACCCAAATGTATCATGATCAACTATATTAACTATGTGATACATGGTCTTTAAATAAAGCAAGTTATAACAACAAAATGGCATTGATTCCAGTCTCACTAATAATGCATATTTTACTGAGCTTACTTACAACTATTAATTTATAATATACAAAATTTTAAGATACAAAAGTTTATTTGGCGAATGTTTCTTAATTCACTAGGTATGTTCTATGCCAACATTACAGATTTCAGTTGGATATGATCTAGAATATACTTGGTTTATGTTAGTGCACTTATGGTCTCATCTTTCTACATTATTTCTCAAAGATTTAGTTAACAGTAAATACTCTAAATCTATACCAATAAAGTATTATGCTTAATTAATAATATGTAAATTGTATCCTTTCAGTCAGGAATAAAAAGAATGAAGGCTAAAAAGAATAAATAAACCTGAGGCTGACAGGTAGCACAGCTGGAGGGTATTTGCCTTGCAGGGGGCTGACCCAAGGATTGACTGTGGTTCTATTCCCAGCATTCTATATGGAGCGATTTCTGAGTGCAGAGTTAGGAGTAAATCTGCCAGGAGCGATTTCTGAGTGCAGAGTTAGGAGTAAATCCTGAGCATTACCAGGTATGGCCCAACCTCTCCCCCCACCCCAAAAAAAAAAACCCAACCTATATGTTTCAGACTAAAATATTGCATTTTAATCTAGTTTTATTTACCAAATTATCTCAGATCAATAAGTATTTGAAGTTAGATAAACTAATAATTCTATACAGAAGCAAAATGAAAATTGAGGTAACATACAAACATACATTCAGACTCAACAGTCTCTTAATTTTTATTAAAACTTCAGACACCTATGCAGGTTTAAAAAAATGTTTTGAATGAAGGGTGGGAGCAATAGCACAACAGGTAGGACATTTGCCTTGCAATTCAGCAAGGTCGGGTTTGATCCTCAAGGTCAGCCTCCCATATGATCTCCTGAGTCTGCCAGGAGTGATTTCATAGCACAAAGCCAGTAGTAACTTCTGAGCACTGCCAGGTATGGCCCTACTAACCACCCTCCATTTCCAATCAAAAACCATTTTTTTTGAACAAATAATGTGTGTGTAAGAAATCCAATAACTCTTACCAGTTTAATTTTGAAATAGTTCTTTAATTATGTTTCAGGGGTTCTCCTCAGCATTTCTGAAACTATACCTTTGTAAGATGAAGACTGCCTAATTCCTAGAACAATTTAAATCTTGGTCTGTAAAATGAACCCTGCAACTAGTCAGTTGAGACCAAGCCCAATTCCTTTAAAGAACAACAAAGAAAAGCCAATTGTAATCTAATCTCATCATTGTCCTTCTAAAAGAGAAGGTCACAGAACACTGCTTTCAGGCAAACGCAGGCAAAGAAGATAAATTGAGATCACTTAATATATTTTCCTCCCACTTACCTTATTTTCTGTAGTTCTACATCCTTGTCAGCCAATTCTATGCTTTTTTTTGTTTTGTACTTTTATATGTGAATGTGAATTTAGCCTGGTTTTGGATCCAGAGTCCCTAGTGATGATGGTCTACTGAGATTTTTGCAGTTTTGTGTTTTTAAGGACTTCTGAAAATAGAAAACAGAACCTAGCTGATGTAATTCATTTAAAAAAAAAAAAGCTCACTTCAGAAATATTGAAGCAAAGTAGTTTTTTGTTTGTTTGTTTTTGCTTTGGGGGCCACACCCGGTGCTCAGGAGTTAGTTACTCCTGGCTCTACTTGCACTCAGAAATTGCTCCTGGCTCAGGGGACAGTATGGGATGCTGGGGATCGAACCTCGGTCAGTCCTAAGCCAGCCATGTGCAAGGCAAATGCCCTACCGCTGTGCCACTGCTCCAGCCCCTGAAACAAAGTAGTTTTTATTGAATAAAATTTACTTAAAAATTTACATGGAAGGATATTTCTAAAGGACTAAATTTTCAAGGGAAAACATGGCCTTAAAAAAGCAAGCCCCGAATGGTTTTAGGGAGTAGCTATACCTCCAATACCTCCAACTAGAGAAATTAATCCGAGCATTGTCACAGGGAAAGCATTGCACTGTTAATAGTTGTTTTTTTTTTTCAATATCTCATATATTCTTCTGTAGTTTCTCCTTTGCTAAGGGTGTGTGTCTTTTTACTCCTCTCCTATGCATCTCATAGGAATGTATGTGGTCTTCATGCCTTTGAACTACTTCAGGACTAGTAACAATAAGCTAAAATAAAAATGTTATTATTTTGTAAAAGTACAATGCCAGGGCTCCCTTATCTATCTGCCAGCAACACTAGCTTCACATATCTCAGGGCTCCAGCAACATTTTAGCTTGCCGAGTTTGTGAACTAGTTAAACCAAATCATGTGCATGGTTTCTGCTTCAGACAAAACTGGCTTTAGTTTTTCAGAGGTTTCATAAGGTGATAAAGTACCGTTTAGATCAGAGTTTCCCTTTCTCAGGACACTTTTTTCCTGGGTAGTAACAAACACCAAAGTGGCCACACTCAGATGAATGATTCATAGATCCCAGGTAAAAGGACCCAAACATTCTCTCCCAGACTCTCTAAGTGCCCAGGAAAAGGAGACCCAGTTGAAAGGGTTGAAGATTTTAGGCATACACAAGGTGACTTCCAATAGCAGGCACAGAAGTGGTCACACACACACACACACACACACACACACACACACACACACACACACACACACACACGGTTAATTGATTTACCCACAATCTCTTTCTGTCAGAAACGGTGTGAGAGGCAGCAGCATTGAGCTGGGAAAGAGGGCAGACCCCAGGGCAAAGAGCCCCATCAAACCTAGTGATTTACCTGAAAGTTTCTGATTCTAAGTGGGCTTGCTATCATAGACCCCACTAGTTTTTGTTTGTTTTCGGGCCACACCCAGCAGTGCTCAGAGCTTGCTCCTGGGTCTGTGTCAAGAATCACTCTTGGCAGCTTCTGGATTCCAACTCAGTAGTATGCAAGATAAGATTCCTAACCTCTCTGGCACCCTAGAACCCTACTCTTGACTGACTCAACAGATTGTAACCACCAAGGTCCATCATCCACTCCTGCTCAGTGGCTGATTAATCAAAAGACACAGTGGTGGGTCAAGAAGCAGTTTTATTGGCAAAAAGCCAATGGATTGAACGAGGAAGATTCTTGTCCTTGAAGTAATCATCTTGTGTTCTTTGCATGGTCATATAATATAAATTGTATGGTCATTTTTTTATAGCGAAAGAGAAGAGGAAAGTTTTCAGAAAGGGTCAGTTGCATACCTGAATGGATGCCTGAAAGAATACAATTCTTTCACTCCTGGTCCCCTGAGGCGCATTTTGTTTTGGGAGTCATACCCAGCAATGCTTAGGGGTTACTCCTTGCTTTGAATTCAGGAATTACTCAAAACAGTGCTCAGGTTACCTTCAAGGCCTGCTGTGGGGAGGCAAGAACCCTACTGGCAG
This sequence comes from Suncus etruscus, assembly GCF_024139225.1. Taxonomy (NCBI): domain Eukaryota; kingdom Metazoa; phylum Chordata; class Mammalia; order Eulipotyphla; family Soricidae; genus Suncus; species Suncus etruscus. The sequence goes on along the minus strand of NC_064857.1, from coordinate 30,078,633 downwards.
ACTATCCCTCTGGCCAAAATGCATTCTGCTTTATCTGCAAACTCAAACAACTTGGAGTTAGGCTTGGGGAAGGATAAAAATGAGGAAGATCATCCTTATCTTTAGATTTTGGGGGTGGTAAGGATAATGTCCTCAAGGCATTAAGGACAAGGCAAGGATAATGTCCTGGTCTAGGAGTTTGCAGTTTCTAATTTCCTTTTTTTTTTTTTTGTTTGTTTGTTTGTTTTTTGGGCCACACCCTGCGGTGCTCAGGGATACTCCTGGCTGTCTGCTCAGAAATAGCTCCTGGCAGGCACCGGGGACCATATGGGACACCGGGATTCGAACCAACCACCTTTGGTCCTGGATCGGCTGCTTGCAAGGCAAACACCGCTGTGCTATCTCTCCGGGCCCGCAGTTTCTAATTTCTTTGGGCCTATTTCATTATCATGTTTCTCATTACACATACGAGAAAACTGAGGTACAGATAAGGTTGTCAGCTTTTCCAAGTTCCCCAGCTATGAAGTTACAGAGAAGAAACTGACACTCACAAAACTTGGTTGTTATCATACTGGTCTGCTCCTTGGTGAGAAACTTCACCGCCAGGAAGACGAATGCTGTGAGATAGAGCCAGGGAGGTTATTTTGAGCTAGTTTGCTAAGAGTTCTTAAAGGACAAACAAAGGCCTTTGAAATGATTGTGTTGATCACATTTCTGGAACTCTCCAGTCTTTAGATCCTAATCAGGGTTCAAGTGACAGTTTATCTCTAAACTTTCTTAGTTGATAGCTCTGATTCATCACATAAACAGTCTTTCCATGTTTCTCTTTTACTTAACTGAGTAACAGTAACAATTGTTACGTGTTAGAATTAAAAGTTATCTCCAGGGCTACTGGCTTGTCCTAAACCCAGTAACCATTTCTTTCTAAATAACCCCCAAACCATTTCTTTCTAATTTTCTTTCTAACGTTGCTCAACTAGCTCTTAGAGTTGACCTCTGCTAGTCAGCTAATACTGATGATTGGTGTGTGTGTGTGTGTGTGTGTGTGTGTGTGTGTGTGTGTGTGTGTTTTATTTCATTGAAACCATTGTGATCTACAAAATTCTTCATAGTTGAATTTCAGATGTACAGTTAATCAGGGCCATTCCCACCACCAGTGTCAACCACCTTTCACCAGTGCCCCCAGAGTGCATCCTATACCACCACCCTTTGCCCCCCAGCCTGCCAGTATAACAGGCCCATTTAAGTTTTGATTGTAAGTTTAGGTCTCCTTCATCTGTGGGATTTAAGAAAAATCAAAGACAGTATTGTAATAATAACCAGAGATAATAGAGATGAGGGCTGGAAGGACTGGCCCACAATATGAAGCTTTCACAAAGAGTGGTGAGTGCAGTTAGAGAAATAACTACTCTAACAACTATCCTGACAATGGTAGTGAGTAAAAGAAATTGAATACTTTCTCAAAGATAGGCAGGGGCTGGGGAGGAGGAAGTTGGGGCATTGGTGGTGGAAAGGTTGCATTGGTGAAAAGAAGTGTTCTTTTCTTTTTTTTTTTTTTTTTGGTTTTTGGGCCACACCCAGTAACGCTCAGGGGTTACTCCTGGCTATGTGCTCAGAAGTTGCTCCTGGCTTGGGGGACCATATGGGACACCGGGGGATCGAACCGCGGTCCGTCCAAGGTTAGCGCAGGCACCTTACCTTTAGCGCCACCGCCCGGCCCAGAAGTGTTCTTTTCTATAAGGAAACCCAACAACAAACATGTTTGTATTCATAAATAAAGCTATTATTAAATAGTATTAAATAGATATATAAAGGTATTATTTTAAGAAGTTTAGATCTCTTGATTCTATAGTTATTGACTTTGGCTTAGATATTTACGTAGTTTTTTTATTTTGTTTGTTTTTGGTTTGGGGCCACACCTGGCAGTGCTGCAGGGTTACTTCTGGTTTTGCGCTCAGAAATCATTCCTGGCAGGCTCTGGGGACTACATGGGATGCTGGGAATCGAACTGGAGTCCATCCTGGGTGGGCCGACTGCAAGGCAAATGTCAAACTGCTGTGTTGTCACTCCAGTCCTGAATATTTAGTTTTGTTCTTATTTTCCCCCCACTTGGCCCCTGACCCCCAGCCTTTCTTTTTTCCCTTTCTTCTTAGTTTTATAGAAAAAATGCAGAAATATGTGGTAAAACAAAGTAATCCATGTCCCAAGGTTCTATAAAAAAAGGCAGGAGCCCCTAATTAAAAGATAAGAAATAAAAAGAAAAGAAAAGTGTGTGTGTGGTGTTTTTGCTTGTTTGTTTTTTGTGTGTTTTGTTTTGTTTTGCATAGGCACAGGAAAAAAATGGCGAAAATAGAAAGAAAAAAACCTTTGCCTTAAAGAAAACCCTACCCATGAAGCATCCTGCCATAAAACCAGCTACAGGCTCCGGGCATACTGAGTTGGCTAATCTCAAAGTCTTTCTTTGTGGTCCCAGTAAAAGTTCTTCTCAATCAAGGTTGTCACTGTCAGGTTTCTGTAGTTAGTGATCTGGTTTTGCACAGATCCTATGTCAAAGTCAGGGTGTCAGAGAACATCTTCTGGCACCCACTCACTATTTGTGGCAAGCTTCCTTCAGGCCTCCTGGCCCTCATCTCTATTGTCTTTAGATACTATTACCATACTATCTTTTTTTTTTTTTTTTTTAACTCCACAAATGAATGTGATTATTCTATGTCTTTTCTTTCCTCTCTGACTTAATTTGCTTCATATCCATCCATGTATAAGCAAATTTCACTATTTCATATTTTCTAACAGCTGCATAGTATTGTATAGATGTACCATAGTTTCTTTATCCACTCATCTGTTCTTAAACAGTTAGGCTGTTTCTAGATTTTGACTATTGTTCATGCTGCAATGAACATAGGAATGCAGAAAAGCCTAGGACAGGGGTCAGCAACCTTTTTTTTCAACTGAGCCAAATCTCACCAAAACCACGATTGAAATTTATTTTGAGAGCAACATTTTTTTTTTTTTGTTTTTGTTTTTGTTTGTTTGTTTTTGGCAGTGCTCAGGGTTTACTCCTGGCTCTATGCTCAGAAATCGCTCCTGGCAGGCTCAGGGGACCATATCGGATGCCGGGATTCGAACCAACAACCTTCTGCATGAGAGACAAATGCCTTACCTCCATGTTATCTCTCCAGCCCCGAGAACCACATTTTTAAAACCGAAAATACATAGGATGGTACACCGTTTTCAGTTTCAGTAAGTTTTTATTGAGACTATTCTGCAAACAAGTATCCACATAGGTTGGGAGGATACAAATAACACAACTAATCAAACAAAAACTTTAGAATGATATTATTTATCGATAATGTTAAATTCCATAAAATTTGCCTTACAATGTAGAGAAAATTACATCCTGACAATGACTGACAAAGTCACAAACACTAATGTGAACACTGGCCTTGTATTTCCTTGAAAAGTTTGAATAAGTCAGGTTTGTATGTTGTTGTTTTTAATTTTAGGCACGATTCCAGGTTCTCATCGATAAGACAATTTCTCAATTTACTCTTGATAATATTCATGCTTGAAAATGATTATTTGCATAAATATGTAGACCCAAACAAGAAAAGAACAACAAACACTAGTTTTTTTAGTTGATTATATGAGTCAGGAATACTATTCCAGGTGTTAAAAATCAACATATCTTCCTTCTCCAGGTCTTTCAAAGCAGACCACTTGTGCTGTGAACTAAGTTCACATTTGTGTTTCTCCAATCTTTCTAAATTAGCACAAAGACATTCAAATTTTGAGCTCCACAATTCTTTGTTTTTTAAATCCAGAAATTGCATTTCAAAGTTGCCAATGTCGATATTACAGGGAGAAAAATTTAATTCCGTTACAGTGGCATCAAGTTTTTTAACAAAGGCCAACGTCACTTTGCTGTTTCTGAAATCCTAAAACCTCTTGAGTAAAGCTTCCCTGATATTTAAAAGTGCTGTTTTAAAATAGATAATATCAATATCAGAATTATTTTCTGTTTCAACAGGCTTGGAAGGCTAATCAAAGTTTCTCTGTCAAAATCTTGAGCATAAACAGATGATTTGTTTTCAAACGAAATAACTTCTTCTAACATCGAAAAAATTGTGCTTTCCTTATGATTAAGCTGATTTAGATGTGAAGTAACATCCACCATGAAATACAGTTTTTGAATCCACTTATTGCTTGTTAATTTTGGATAGGGAACACCCTTCTTGAGGAAAAATGCTTTGATTTCTGATAATAAGGAAGCAAAACATTTCAAAACATTTCCTCTTGATAACCAAAATGTGCTGAAAATTTAAAACCCTCCAATATGGAGATGAAACAGGTAAAAGAGAAAAATCTTTTAACAATCTTTAAAAGCAAGAACAATGTTCAAGAGAAAAGTAGTGATTTCACTGAAAGGAAAAAAATCTATTGACACTTTAGTGTGTGCTGCAAGAAACCAAACTAAAATACACACAAAAACAAAAATGCACTTTGTTAAAGGCATATGATATCATATCATAAAGAAATTATGATAGAGTGCCTGAAACATTTTAAAAATATTTTTTATTTAAGCATATTTGTTACAAAATTATTCATACTTGTGTTTCAATCATAGAATGTACATCACCCTTCACCAGTGCACTTTCCCCACCACCAATGTCCCTTGTTTTCTTCCCCTTCACCCTCCTCTGCCTATGTCAGGGGCAGTCATTTTGCTTTTTTCTTTCTATCTCTCTTTTCCTTTATGACACTGAGGTTTGCAAAATTTCCTTTATGACACCGTGGTTTGCAATATTGTTAATTAAAGGGTACCATGCATGTCACTTATCCATTTCCAGCATCCAGTTCTTGTCCAGAGTGATAAGTTCCAACTATCAATGTAATAATGTACCTTTCTCTATTCTAACTGAACTCACCACTTTTTATGGCAAACTTCCTATTATGGACTAGTCCTCTTGTCCCTCATCCCTATTTTCTCTAGATATTATTATCATATTGCCATTTATTATTCTTATATGCCACAAATGATTATTTTGTGTCTACACCTCTCCTTCTGACTCATTTCACTCAGAATAATAATCTGATGTGTTGATGTATGTACAGATGATGCACTGTGCGTGGCTCAGTGTCTTTGTGTAGTCACAAGAAACAGAAGTTGCACACCCGTACATTGTATCCACTCATTGTATGACAGACTGGATTCAAAAAAACTCCCTGCTGAACTAAACTCTGTGACAGATGACACAGTAAAGATAATTTGTGAAATTCACAATTGTGATCAAATCCAGGCTATTCACCACCCTGGGTGAGAGTATGGATGCCCACTACTAGCATCTTCTCCATGAAGAAGTGAAGTGGCTGTTCAGGGGAAGGGTGCCTTGTTGGCAAGAGGGAAGAAGTAATGCAGTTCCTGTGAGAGCAGAATTCTGACTTTGTACAGCCCCAGTTGGACAAGGAATGGGTAGCTAAGCTTGTCAGACATTGTTCATTTTCTCTATGAACTTATTTCTCTGCAGGGAGTTTCACAAGTAGTTTTTACAGTGAGACATAAGATGGATGTGTTCAAAAAAGAATCTGATTCTGGGACAGCTGTGTCTGAGAAGGAGGTATTAAAATGTTTCCACTCTTGCAAAAAATTTCTGATTGGCACTTATAATATGCAGAAAGCCATAATCAACATAAAAAACAGCATTTAAGGACATTAGCTTACAACTTTAATCATGAGTACTCTGAACATGAGAATCCACGGAAAAGACAACTCTGGGTTGAGAATCCTTTCATGGAAGATGCCCACTCTTGTGCAAAATAAAATATGTGTTTTAAGATCACTCCAGGCACTGCATTTCTAAATCCCACCCAATCCTGATCTGAAGAAGCAGGGAGCAGGAAAGAAATAATAAACCAAGCTAGCCAGGAAAGGATGATCATGGAGTCCATGGCCTTTTACCTTGTACTCTCTGCCTTGAGCTCAAAAAGCTAGAACACCTCTTTCTTTATTAAAAACAATTCCCAATACCAGGAGGCTTCAGGTCAAGAGAGAGACAAAAGTTCATATTCAGTGAGCTTTTACATATCAAAGGAAGAGGTTTAAGAAAGGATGACGTTGAGGGAACACCTTTTGGGTTGATACTGGGTATCATCTTACACTCTTGGAGCCTGCTGCTGGGGCTGCACACAGGGCGCGCACTGACAGAGGCTAAGAGCAGAGTCCTGACTCCTGGAGCGGCCACCAGTTACACAGAAGAGCCAAATTAAAAGTGTAAAGAGCCACATGTGGCTCGCGAGCCGCAGGTTGCCGACCACTGGCCTAGGGTATATTCCTAGGAGTGGTATTACTTGATCATTTGGAAGTTTAATTTCTAGGTTTTTGAGGAATATTCATATTGATTTCCATAAAGGCTGGATCAGTTATCATTCCTACCAGCAGTGGGAGTCCCTTTGCCCTTGCATTTGCATTCGCATTAGTTGGTCTTGTTCCTTGTGATACGTGTCAGTCTCTGTGGTGTGAGATAACTCATTGTTGTTTTGATTTACATCTCTCCGATGATTAATGATGGGGAGTATATTTTTCATGTGCCCTTTGACCATCTGTATTTTCTTAAGAAATGTCTGTTTCTTTTTTTCATTATTTTTGTTGTTGTTTTTTGGGCCACACCCGATGACACTCAGTGGTTACACTTGACTATGCGCTCAGAAATCGCTCCTGGCTTGGGGGGACCATATGGGATTCTGGGGGATCGAACTGTGGTCTGTCCTAGGCTAGCATGGGCAAGGCAAACACCTTACCTATTGAGCCACCACTCCAGCCCCTTCTTCTTAGTTTTGGATGAGGTTAGATGTTTTATTTTTTTCTTGCTAAGCTCTAACGTGCCTTATATATCTTAAATATTAATTCTTTACTAGATGGATATTGGGTGAATAGTTTCTAGCATTTTTGGGGGTAGTCTTTGTATACTAGTCACCGTTTCTTTGAGATGCAGACATTTTATAGTTTGATGTAGTTCCATTTGTTTATCTTTGCTTCTATTTTCTTGGCCAGTGGTGTTTCTTCCTTGAAAATGACTTTAGTTCTAATGTCATGGAGAGTTGTTCCTACATTTTCCTTTATGCATTTTATGGCTTCAGGTCTGGTATCAAGGTCTTAATCCATTTTGATTTGACTTTTGTGCATCATATTAAAAATAGACCAGAGGGGCCGGAGAGATAGCATGGAGGTAAGGCGTTTGCCTTTCATGCTGAAGGATGGTGGTTCAAATCCCAGCATCCCATATGGTCCCCTATGCCTGCTGGGGGTGATATCTGAGCATAGAGCCAGGAGTAGCCCCTGAGAGCTGCTGGGTGTGACCCCAACCCCCCCCCCCAAAATAGACCTGAGTTCACTTATTTTGTTTGTAGCTGATCAGTTTTCCCAGCACCACTTGTTGAAGATTTCCTTCTTCCATGTCATATTTCTTGCTTCTTTATTACAGATTGATTGTATGCCTGAGGGTCTATCTCAGGAAATTCCATTGATCTAAGAGTCTGTCTTTATTCCAATACCATGTTGTTTTAATTACTGTTCTTTTATAGAGTAGTTTGAACTTGAGGAAAGTAATGCCTTCCATCCCCCCCCCCAAGAATTTCTTTAACTATTCATGGAGGTTTATTGTTCCATATTAATTTTAGAAGTGTTATATTTATTTAATTAAAATATGTCATGAGTATCTTTACAGGGATTGCATTAAATCTTTGGGGAATGTTGCCATTTTAATGATGTAAATCTTCCCAATTTTTAAGCAGGGTACATGCTTCCATTTCTTTTGTGTCCTCGTTTATTTCCTGAAGTACTGTTTTGTAGTTTCTGTATAGGTCCTTCACTTCTAGCTAATTTGATTCTAAGGTACTTGATTTGATTTCCTTTTTTTTTTTTTTTTTTTTTGTTTTTGGGCCACATCCAGTGTCGCTCAGGGGTTACTTCTGGCTATGCACTCAGAAATCACTCCTGGCTTGGGGGCCACATAGGACTTTGGGGGATCGAACTCCTGTCCATCCCAGGCTAGTGCTGGCAAGGCAGATGCCTTACCACTCCATGCCACCGCTCTGGCCATTGATTTTCTTTTTTTTTTTTTAAACTTTATTTATTGATTGATTAGTTTTGGGGCCTTATCTGGTGGCACTCAGGGGTAATTACTCCTGGCTCTGGACTCAGAAATTGCCCCTGGTAGGCTGGGGGACCATATGGGATGCCAGGAATCAAACTGGGTAACTCCTGGTTTGGCCACATGCAACTACTGTTTTGCTATTTCTCTGGCCCCATGCTTGATTTTCTGAAGCACAATTGTGAATGAATTTTAAAAATTTTTCTTTAGTGGGGGAGGAAGGAGATGAAGGGCATTGGTGGTGGAAAGGTTGCACTAGTAAAGCAAGGTATTTCCTAAATGCTGGTGGCTAGAGACTGGTGAGTAGAAAGATGGAAGCATTCTTTGCTCCATTCAATCTTCCTCAATCCCCACTTTTTTTTTTAACTTTTTTTTATAACTGAAACCCAACTATAAGCATGTTTATAATCATAGTGCTTAAATAAAGATATTATTAAAACATAAAGGTTTTCTTTCATTATTTTGATATAAAAACCATAGATTTTTGCCTATTTATTTTGTAGCTTGCCTCTTTACTATGAAAATATAGTTTCTAGGCCTTTTAAAAGACCTGTATAAGGACTTCTTAATATAGTATTCTGTCATTTGCAAACAGTGAGACTTCTTCATTTCCTTTCTAGATGCCCTGATATATATATTAGGATATATGTACCTAATTGCTATGGCATGTACTTCCAGTACTATATTGAAGAGAAATGTTAAGAGTGAGCCACCTTGTATTGTGCTAGATCTTAGGGAAAAGGCCTTTTGCTTTCTCAATTAATTTTAAAGTTTGTTTGAACTATGGTAAATGGTTTTTACTATATTGCTAAAAGTTCATTGAATTCCCATCTTGTTAAAAGTGTTTTACCATAAATGAATGCTGGATGTTATCAAATGATTTCTTCGGCATGATTATTTTATAATATAATTTTTATTTTCTCTTTTATTGATATGGTATATTATGTTGGTTGACTTGTTTTCACAAATATACAAGTAACCAACCTTGTATCTCTGGAATGAATCCTATTTGGTTATGGTATATGATCTTTTTGATGAATTGTTGGATTCTATTTGCTAGTATTTTGTTGAGGATCTTTGCATCTGTGTTTATCAAAGATATTGACCTGTAATTCTCTTTCGTTGATGCTTTTGGCATCAGGGTGATGATAGCTGTTTGGGAATGTTTCTGTTTCCTCAATTTTCTGGAAGAGGATTGACAGCAGGTCCTCTTTAAAGGTCTAAAAGAATCTACTAGTGAGGGGCCGGAGAGATAGCATGGTGGTAGAGCATTTGCTTTGTATGCAACTGATACAGGGTGGAAGGTGGTTCAAATCCTAGCATCCCATAGGTCCCCTGTGCTTGCTAGGAGTGATTTCTGAGTGCAGAGCCATGAGTAACCCCTGAGTGCCACCAGGTATGACCCCCAAAACCAAAACAAACAAACAAACAAAAAAGGATCTACTAGTGAATCCATCGGGTCTAAGTTTTTGTATATGGGTAGTCTTTTGATTATCATTTCAATTTTCTTGATGATGCTATGTCTGTTCAGGTATTTCAAATCACCTTGGTTTAACCTTGGGAGATTATAGGAGCCCAAGAATTTGTCCAATTTTTCTAAGTTCTCTTATTTCATAACATAAACTTTCTTAAAGTAATCTGATTATTCTTCAATTTTCTGGGTGGGGGGTGGTTCAGAGAATTTCCTAAAGGGATTCAGCAAGAAGCCTCAGAAGAATGAGGCAGAATGGAGAGATAAGAGATGGTTGGGTGCAGAGAGACTGTTTAGCTTAGAAGCCACACATGGTGGCTACAGCCTTTAATAAAGTTTCATGTCTCCTGACTTGTACTGACTGCTTGTGGATCATTTCCTCGCAGTGATCCTGAACCCTCAGACTGACTGGCTGGAAGAGGGGATGTAGGCACCTGGCCCTGGCTGAGAAAAGATCCAGCATCATGCAACACCATCCAGGACTAATATTAATTTAATTGATACTTTCAGTGACTGTTATGATAGTCCTTATTTTCCCTCTTTCATTTCTGTTGTTTTGAGGCCACACCCAACAGTGCTCAGACGCTCAAGGGTTACTCCTAGCTCTGTGCTCAGAGAGCACTCCTGGCAGTCCTCTGCTACCATCTGGGATGCCAGGATCAAACCTGGGTTAGTCAACCCATGCAAGATAAATACCCTTCTCATCGTGCCCTATGTGCCCTACCCAATAGGCTGTTTTTTTGCTCTGCCCTTTTATTTCTGATGTCATTTCTGATATGGTTTATTAGGGTTCTCCGTCTCTCTTTGTAAGTCTTGCTAATGGTTTATTGATCTTCTTTATTTTTTCAAAGAACAAACTTTTGTTTTCATTGATCTTCTTTTTTTTTTTTTTTTTTTTTTTTGGTGTTCAGAGGTTACTCCTGGCTCTGCACTCAGAAATCAGCCTCAAGTGGGCTGTGTGCAAGGCAAATACCCTTCCTACTGCACTGTCCCTCCAGCTCAGTTTTCAATGCTCTTAAAAGAGTTCATGTGGGTGAGAACTCTTTTGGCCAAGCTTTGGCCCACCCAAGAAATTATGCTTCTGGGCATGCCTTTACCTGTGTAGGCAGACTGAAATTTGTTCTTTTTCTCAGATCAGGGCTGCTGCATAGCTACTGCCTCACTGCCACTGCACTGAAATTCTTTTTTGTGAGTGAAATGTTATGGTTTGTCACAAATGCTTGTATTGTAGGACATAGTACAAGTCCTGATCTAAGCAAGGCATTTCCTGAATGCTGGTGGCTAGAGACTGGTGAATAGAAAGATGGAAGCATTCTTTTCTCCCTTCAACCTTCCTCAAGCCCCACTTACTGGCAACAATTTCATACACTTTTAGGTTCTTTTAGGCTAATAAATAGAGTTGCCTGTGGCATGTAAAGTGGTGGGGGGAATGCAAAGAAAGTTGACTTAAGGGCCTGGAGAGATAGCACAGCAGCGTTTGCCTTTCAAGCAGCCGATCCAGGACCAAAGGTGGTTGGTTCGAATCCCAGTGTCCCATATGGTCCCCCGTGCCTGCCAGAAGCTATTTCTGAGCAAACAGCCAGGAGTAACCCCTGAGCACCGCTGGGTGTGGCCCAAAAAAAAAAAAAAAAAGAAAGTTGACTTAAGAAGAGTTTTCCACCTTTGCTCAACCTATAGCAGCTGCCAGTACTTTGTGAAATGCCTTGCCCAGTTATGTCAGTCTAACCTCAGAGTAGGCACTGTGAGTCCATTACCCTTTCCTTACATTTCAAATGAAGGCATAATGATGAAACAAAGTTATTGAAATGTATTTAGAATGTTAAAGCTGACCAAAGCTGGCCTGGGACTCAGGTTGGGGTCTGGGGTTGGAGATGGCCAAGCCCGGGGAGGCCAGGTCAGGGATGCCCAAAGTCCAAGGAAAGTCCACAGCTCAATTGAGGAGACACAAACCTTGGAGGATGCAATCACACGTAGGTTTATTCTTTATCCAGGATCCTGAGGTGTCACTGCGAGCTGGAAATTCGGTCTGCAGTGAGAACCCAAGAATTCAAATTCACAAACATTTAAGGGAATTCATATGATAATGAGCATGATAATGAGCATACAGGTCAAAGCAGCTCATAGGTTTATACAGTTAGAATCATCCAATAATTTTTTTACAAAAAAGGCGGAATTTTCTGTCTGTTCAGCCCCTTTATGACATCATTTACCTCCAAATCCTAGGCTGATGGTATGCAGAGATATAGATTACACCCTTCAGGGTGGAGAACCCATTCTCTTGACAGCGTAGTGACTGGAGCAATTAAGGGAAGGGAGCCTTGTTCATTATATCAAGCAAGCCAGGGACAGAAGCGAGAATAGCATTAAAGTAGATTTTACCCTTATTCTATACCTATGTGTTATTCTATCTATACCTATGTGTTATTCCTTTTTAGTGACTGTATGCAATTATTCCTCCCTAATCTTCAAGGACCATCTGTCCTCTGTGGGGATCTCCTTCTCAAGAGTCGAGGTGTTCCCCTGTTGGAATGTAAGATGATTAGTTGGTTTCCTCTCCCTTCAAGGTGTCCGGTGGAAAATAAGATGTCCTTGCATTCCTTGGAATGTCCTTTGTGATTTATAGCCTGGTCTCAGGAATCAGCTGTTTCCTTGGGCCTAGTCTCAAAAGTTACACACTGAAACCCAAAGTTAAAAGGCTACACCCCAAAATCAAAAGTCACCTCTTTCCTAGACTCAACAAGAAAGATGTAAGGGGAGAATTGGAGAAGTGTGTGCTCAAGAGAAATCACAATCTTTGCCAGGGTGTAAGTAAGCAAGCAAAGAAACATACGAACAAGAGAGACATGTACTGAAGGGAGAACATGGACTTGAAGAGCAATCTCCAGATGGCTTTTGGTTCTTCAAAATCGATTTTTCCCTGGAGTTTTGCACACTTAAAAATTAATCTGGCATTGTCATAGGAAGGGTAATGGTCTTCTCATGATCTCATGGACTCTTTCGTAACTTTTCTTTCTTTCTTTTTTTTTTAAAGATCTGCTCTTCTCTGTTTGCGTCCTTGGATTTCTGCATCTCATTTTCTCTTATCCTAAGAGTGCAGTATTTACATGTCTAAGGTATGTGGTCTTCATGCCTTTGGGTTACTTTCAGGCTAGGGAATCTTTGCTTAAGTTTTTATTATTACTATTTCCCAGAAGTCCATGGGGTATATCCTTACAACAAAAGCCTCAAAAAGATTGATGAGAGAAATGCAAAAAAGGTTTAATAATTATTTCAGGTGATTTGGGTAAAATAGAGAATAAGGAAGGTAGCTTTGAGAAAATAGTGCCTTCTCTCTGCCCTTTATACCTCAGACAGGGTAAAGTCTGCTACAAGCACCTATGCTCGTGTTCCACCATCCTGACAAGGCAACTGTCAAGCCACACCTGAAGCCCACTTATTCTACCCATATGGGAATTCACTTCCACCTTCTGAGTTCTTGGACAGCAATGGACTCAGGTGGGAGCGAACAATTGTTGTTTGGAGAAAAAGGAAAAATAAATTCTCACCTAAGTGTAGTTATAGAAATGTTTCCTTCCTTGGCAGAAAATTTCAGGATAAGATGAAATAGTGAAGTAAATTTATTTTATAAAATATTTGGGGCCTGAGAAATAGCATGGAGATGGGGCATTTGCCTTGCATGTAGAAGGATGTTGGTTTGAATCCAGGCATCCCATATGGTCCCCTGAGCCGTCCAGGAGCGATTTCTAAGTATAGATCCAGGAGTAACCCCTGAGCGCTGCTGGGTGTGACCCCCCCCAAAAAAAAAAAAAACAAAAAGAAAAAAATGTTTTGAGGAGTGACAGAGTGATAATACAGCAAAGAAGGCGCTAGCCTTGCATGTGGCTGTTTCAGGATTCTCCGACATTCTATATGGTCCCCTGTATCCAGCTAGGAGTTATTCCTGAGTTCAGAGCCAGAAGTCACCCCTGAACAGCACCAGTTATGGCCTCAAAACAGAAAAAAAAGCCCTTTCCCAAAATAAAGATCAAGAAAAAATTTTGGATAGGGGGTGATGCGAGGGAAATGCAACATTGGTGGAGAAAAATGAACAGTAATGAAGAGATGGATGTTGAAAGAGTGTATGACTGAAACTCAGCCATTAACAACTTTTTAAGTCTGTATTTTTTTTTTTTTTGGTTTTCGGGCCACACCCGGCTGTGCTCAGGGGTTACTCCTGGTTATCTGCTCAGAAATAGCTCCTGGCAGGCACAGGGGACCATAAGGGGTGCTGGGATTCGAACCAACCATCTTAGGTCCTGGGTTGGCTGCTTGCAAGGCAAACACAGCTGTACTATCTCTCTGGCCCCTTAAGTCTGTATCTTAAGGCTTTTCAATTAAAAATTATTATTTTTACTTAGGGAAGTGTGAGGAGAAAGAAAGAGTAAGTTAAGAGTAATACATATTCAAGAAAGCACACACCTTTCTCAAGGAGAAAAGGCTGAATGGCTTTGGGGAAGGTTATATACAATTTCTCCAAATTGTCTTGCCCTGGAGTTTGCATATTGTGAAAGTTCATTGGTTTTTCTGTTTGTTTGTTTGTTTGTTTTGGGCCAAACCCAGTGACACTCAGGGGTTACTCTTGGCTATTTGCTCAGAAATTGCTCTTGGCTTGAGGGACCACAAGGAATGCCGAGGGATGGAACCAAGGTCTGTACTAGGTTAGTGCATGTAGCCAAATGCTTCACCGCTCTGGCCCCTACATATGTGAAGGTTAACCTGAGTTGTTGTCACAGAGGACTCTCTCCTTTTCAAAAATTTTTTTTGTTTATTGAATCACAGTTACAAACTTATTTGTGATTAAGCTTCAGGTTTAGACAGCAATCCCTTCACTATCCTCCTTTCCCTCCACCAAAGACCCCAGTTTCCCTCTTGTTCCCTGTTTCCCCAACCACCCACCCAGCCTTTATGGTAGGAACCTTTTTCTTTTTCATTGTCCTATTGAGCAAAATAGTTAACAATACTGTTACTGATAGAGTATCATGAATATCACTTTACCTTTCTTTACCACCCAGTCCTTTTCCACAGTGACTACTTCCCTCTATCTTTGCTGTAGTGGCCCCTTCTTTGACCTTGCTCTTCTTTCCCCACAGTAGCAAAGGTACAGGACCTTGGACTTTCTTTTTTTTTTTTTTTTTTGCTTTTTGTTTTTCGGGCCACACCCGTTTGATGCTCAGGGTTACTCCTGGCTAAACGCTCAGAAATTGCCCCTGGCTTGGGGGGACCATATGGGACGCTGGGGGATCGAACCACGGTCCTTCCTTGGCTAGCGCTTGCATGGCAGACAGACACCTTACCTCTAGCACCACCTCGCCGGCCCCAGGACCTTGAGATTTCATATTCATCATGACCTTTAGATTTTCCTATAACATCTGCTTTTCTGAAGGGGCCCACCCTCCTCTCAGTAGAGCCTCAGTTTTTGTCTCTCAGTGCTGGTACATATTCTCCATCCCCAAAGAACTCAGGGTTTACATTTTAAAGAGATGTGCTTCCATGCCTTTGAGCTACTTCAGAGCTAAGCAATTCCTTTAATTCTACTATTTTCTTTTTTTTTTTTTTTTTTTGTTTGTTTGTTTTTGTTTTTGGGTCTCACCCAGCAGTGCTCAGGGGTTATTCCTGGCTCCATGCTCAGAAATTGCTCCTGGCAAGCACAGGGGACCATATGGGACGCCGGGATTTGAACCATTGACCTTCTGCATGAAAGGCAAATGCCTTACCTTCATGCTATCTCTCCGGCCCCTAATTCTACTATTTTCTGAATACCAGCCCCTTCCTATCACCCTGCATCAGTAATAATATGATACCCTCCTATCTAAGACTCTGTAAGCTTCACCCATATGACTTTATAACCATCTACATGTTATTAGATCCTAGAGATTATTAGATATTGGATCTTAAAGCTAAGACAGAGGACATTAGAAAATGTGAGGTCAGGGGAAGTTAGCAGGGACATCAGTGTAAACAAAGCTGTTACTGTTATGCAAATTGGATTCTGTATTTACCGGTGCACTAAAGTTAGCAGATTATGTCTTCTCATAACTGTGAAGCAGCTGTACTTACCGAGAGCTTCTCCTTTACTTATTTACAGATGTAGTTATTCACATGTGTAAATATATTTAACAAAAGAATAATAACATTCAGAATGTAAAGCCTCTTGGATAAAAAAAAATTCTTGCTCCATCTGTACCTATCTATAACAGAGTAGCAGATTTATGCACCCTAGATCTTTCTATACATGAATTCTTGATGACACATTTTTGTGCTGACTACCTTTGGAAGAATCAGAAGTACAAGCATACATCTAGAGAAATATTTACAGAAGTATTTATATGTTAAGAAAGCTTTCTTTGGAATGTGTGGCAATTCCTGCTTCTTTTTTTTTTTTTAAGCAGAAACTAACATGTGATGGGTTCATTAGTTAATGAATAAGCATTTATAATTGAGATATTAGAGTTTCCTTTGGTAAAAATGCAATAGACTATCATTGGTGGTGGAAGATTTTCAGCCAATATGTTAGAAAGACATGGAAAAACAATCAACAAATATTATCGAGGACCTACTAACAATTACAGAAGATATAGAAGTGTCAGGCAATTCATTGACAGGGTATCTTTTTTGTTTGTTTGTTTGGTTTTGGGCCACATGTGGCTCTGCTCAGGGTTTAGTCCTAGTTTTTTTCTCAGAGATACTTCTAGCATATTTCAAGGGACCATATTTGGGAATAAAACCCAGGTTTGCTGCTTGTAAGGAAAACCTCCTATGTCTCAGGCTCTAATAGGAGTTTTTTGGCTTTTTTGATTTTTTTTTTTTTTTGTCTCCTAAGAGTTATGTTCAGAAGGCCTGGGAACCCCTTGTTTACGATTCTCTGTCAACGTAGCTAGTGACTTAATGTAAAGATCTGAAGATGAGGCTTTGTAGCGCCAGGGACTTTTTGATACACCTTCATAATGCAGAGGGGCTTCCAGGGCTGCACTCAGTAAAGCTCAGGATACCATGTGGTTCCAGGGAGTAAACATGTGTCTTAACAACTGTATTATATCTCTGGCCCTATAGATAGGGTTTTTTGTTTGTTTGGTTGGTTTTGTTTTCGGGCCACATTTGGTAGTGCTCAAAAATTACTCCTGGGCCTTCACCCTAGCCTGGGGAGTGCTGGGAGGCTTGGCAGGCCCCCAGCCGTCCCCCTCTCTCTCCCTTGGACTCTAGGCCTTCTCTGAGTGCCGGCTCAGATGGCCAGTAGTGGGTTTAGGTGGACTCTCAGGGGTCCCCAGGCTTCTCCCCTCCCTCCGTACTCCAGAAGGGAGGTGCATGGGGAGGAGGGCGGGCAGATATCTGACTTTCGATTTCCCCTTTGATTCTGGAGGCCAGCTCTTGCCAGGTATGGGGTTTCGGGAGGCCCCATGCTGGAGGCCTTCTCCCTAGCCCGGGGAGTGCTGGGAGGCTTGGCAGGCTCCCAGCCGTCCCCCTCTTTCTCCCTGGACTCCAGGGCTACCCTGGGCACCGGTCCAGGTGAACTCTATAGAGGTCATCAGGCTTTCCCCCTACCTCTCTCTACACTAATGGGAATGTGCTTTGGGAGGAGGGCGGCTGTTGTAGCACTGGTTTATGTTGGGACAATCACTGGAAATTTTTTCTCTTTGGTCTCTATTTCAAAAACCATGTGGGGGCTAGTGCCCCCACGCATACAATATATATTGATAGTATTATATGCATATAGTTTACATATGCATAATATCCATCTTGTATTGTGACCTTGATACAGTCCTACAAAGCTCATTTCTAATCTTTTACTGACTCAGTCCCAACTATTATTTCCCCCCATTTACCCATGTAGGTGCAGCTCATGACATGAAGCTCACCATATAGAGTGATGAGTGCAGTTAGAGAAATACTACACTGAAAACTATCATAACAATGTGAATGAGTGAGGGAAATAGAAAGCCTGTCTCGAGTACAGGTGTGAGTGGGGTGGGGAGAAGGGAGATCTGAGAAATTGGTGGTGAGAATCTTGCACTGGTGAAGTGGGTGTTCTTTACATGACTGTAATCATACAACTACAATCATATTTGTAATCATGGTGTTTAAATAAAGATAATTTAAAAAATTACTCCTGGATTGGCACTCAGAAATTACTCCTGGGAGGCCAGAGGAGTGGTGCAGTAGAAAGTGTTTGCTTTGCACACAGCTAACCTAGGATGGACCGTGGTTCAAAGCCCTGGTGTCCCATATGGTTCCCCAAGCCAGAAATGATTTCTGAGTGAATAGCCAGAAGTAACCTCTGAGCATCAACGCGTGTGGCCAAAAAAAGAAAGAAAAATAAATTACTCCTGGAAGACTTAGGAGATCATATGGGATGTTGGGATTAAACCTGAGTTCCTGCATGCAAGGCAAATGCCCTACTCACTGTGCTATCCCACTGGTCCCTAGATTGGGTTTTATGTACAATTTAATTTCATATTCTCTTCACATCTCAACTATGCATCTGTGAAGTAGGGAGTCAGCTCAGTAAGAGAGCTCTCGTCTTCTATGTATGAGGTTAAAGTAGGCAATCAAGGGGAATCCTTGCCAATAAAATTAGGAGGTCATACAACCAAGATCTGATCTGAAAAGCCATTATTCTGCCCTGCTCCTGCCCCAGATTCAGGATTTAAACACTCAGTCCAGGTTAAAAGACCAATCCAAGGCTCCAGGCCAGACTCAACCCAAACCTCAGGAGATAGTTCAGAAGTTAAAAAGGACCTGGTAAGACTGATTAAAGACCACATGAGTTTAGAATTCTTGACTATACCCTTGCAATGTGCTTCAACTTCTTAGAGAGCCCTAGGATAAGGCATCTTGGGGAAAGGTCTATATCATTTCTACAGTTACTTATACATCAAGTGAGTTATTTTTTTACTTTTTGCTTTATTTTATGTGATATTTTCTCTTCTCTATCTCTCTTGTATTCACTAAATAAATATATTTCACTTAACTACTGGTATTCTCTTGAAATTATCTTCTGCAAGACAATGAGTCTAGAAAATATGGTGATAGTCAAGACTGACCTTTTTCTCCCCAAGAACATTATCTTCACCTCAGCCTGAGGACCATGATGTGATAGGGGCAAACTTCATACTGTGCAGATTAAGTGGGTCTCAAGTGCAGCTTGATGGTTGCCCTAGTGAAGCTGGCAGAACATTATGGTCTGAGCTGTGGAGTGTTTGCAGACTTGATCCTGACTAGTCCTGGCCTCAGTCCACTCAGTCCACTTGCAATCACCTTACAACAATGTCCTGAATCTGCTCTCTGGTATTGGAGAGGAAAAGTTTCTTACATTTTATTGTACTGGAGACCTGCTAGATACAGGACCTTTTTTTTTTTTTTTTTTTTTTGTGGTTTTTGGGTCACACCCAGCAGTGCTCAGGGGTTATTCCTGGCTCCAGGCTCAGAAATTGCTCCTGGCAGGCATGGGGAACCATATGGGACTCCGGGATTTGAACTGATGACCTTCTGCATGAAAGGCAAACGCCTTACCTCCACGCTATCTCTCCGGCCCCGATACAGGACCTTTTAATAGACAGTCATGTACCTTACTAAACTTAGCACAGTGCTAATATTATAACAGGTACTAACTTTTTTTTTGTGAAGTCACAAATCCCTTTTATTTACAGTTTCTATGATAGCTCTTAAATGTTCCAAGAGTAAGATAAGTTACTCATCAATACTGAAAGATCTAAACAATTTTAATGTTATTTAAATCTGTATATATTATATTTACCTAGTTAATTCTTTCCAGTTCATACAAATATAAATAGTATTAAGCCATCATTTAAGTTTCTTCTGATTATAAAAGAAGGCCCAGTGATAAGTCAATAGTAGAACACTTGAGTTGCAGCCATGAATTCATGAATTCAATCCCTAGCATGACTTCACAGGCTTCAAATCCTGACAGAAATGGTATTGAAATCTTGGATTTCAACAAACTGTGGTCTTCATTGTGTCACAGCCAATTGTGTATGAGCATCATAGCCAGTGTGTGTGACCTCCACACACTCAAATAAGTGTGTGAGCACAAGGGAACTGGAGCTATGTGTCTGAGCACCATAGCCAAATGTATGTGATCCCCGTCATAATAACAAAGGTGAGGAATTTGCCTACTCTGAATATTTCATACACATATATAAGTGGGATTTAGGATTCTTTCATGGAGCACAGTGCTTTTGAGGTTCATCCATGCTGTAGTGCAAATCTATACTTCATTCTTCTATGTAATATTTCATTATATGGCTATACTACATTTTTGTTTATCATTTGATGAGCATCTGTATTATTTCTACTTGTCCATAATGGATAATGCTGCCAGGAACATTTAGATACAAGTATGTTGTGGTTGTATGTTTTCTATTTTCTTAGAAACATATTTCAGGAAAATTTATTATGCCATAGTATATTTTTATATATTATATTTAAACATCTGAGGAATTCCCAAAATATTTTCCAAAGTAGATCCTGTCTTTATATTGCCTCCAGCAGTATATGAGGGTTCCAATTATTCTACCAATACTTTTTAGTCTTTCACTATAGTTATAATATTGTGTGCAAAATGGGTAGTTTTTGATTTTGATGATCTGATGCCTCATCTCTGCATTATGAATAACCTTGTAATCATAGTGTTTAAATAAAGTAATTAAAAAAGTTGTTACTAGGGGCCAGAACTGTGGCGCTAGAGGTAAGGTGTCTGCCTTGCAAGCGCTAGCCTAGGATGGACCACGGTTTGATCCCCAGACGTCCGATATGCTCTTGTCAAGCCAGGAGCGATTTCTGAGAGCATAGCCAGGAGTAACCCCTGAATGTCAAACTGGTATGGCCCCCCAAAAAACAAAAACAAAATAAAAAGTTGGTAACAGACTGGAAAGATTGTAAAGGCCTAAAGGTGAGACTGACCTTGGTTAGGTCCCTTGAGCACTACCAGGCATGATCCCTGAGCACAGAATAGATTAAATTCTGAGCTATGCTGGTTGTAGCAACCGCCCCACCCCAGCAAAATTGAAAATTGATGTTACCATTGTTTATAACACCCCCCAAGCAAGATTGAAAATTGATGCTATCATTTTTTCTAAGGTTAGTTTTGTTAGCAGTTTAACTGCCACAATTACTAATTTAATAGAAGCAGGAACTAGCAAATCCTTCACAAGTTGTTTGTCAAAAGTTCTTTATTGCAGGAACTAATAACTTTTCCATGAGTTATTTCCCCAAATCATTAAATTGAAGGAACTAATAAATCTTGGTAAAGCGCATTTTTCCCCGGAAGCTCATGACAGCAGACAACAGAACCTTATCCTCTATAAGAATTATTCAGACACTAGGGGCCGGCGAGGTGGCGCTAGAGGTAAGGTATCTGCCTTGCAAGTGCTAACCAAGGAAGGACTGTGGTTCGATCCCCAGGTGTCCCATATGGTCCCCGCAAGCCAGGGGCAATTTCTGAGCCCTTAGGCAGGAGTAACCCCTGAGCATCAAACTGGTGTGACCCGAAAAACCAAAAAAAAAAAAAAAAAAGAGAATTCAGACACTAGGCAGAAACAAAAAGCTTACAAAAGACAAAACCATGACTGACATCTAAGCCAAAGAACACATTAAGAATAGGTTGGGGATGTGGCTCAGATGATAAAGCAGTTATCCAGCACGTGAAGGAACAGGGGCCCATCTCAATGCCTATGGCTCTCTAGATTATTATTTTTATTATTGAATTGAAAGTGTTTTAAATATTCTAGATACAAGTAATTCTTTTTCAAAGGATTTTTTATTCAGACCATTGTGAATTACAAGTCTTTCATAGTTGAATTTCAGGCATAAAGTGACAGTGAATTAGGGCCATTTCCACCACCAGTGTGGACCTCTCTCCTCCAGAGTTCCCAGCATGCATCCTATACCTCCACCCTTAGCCCTCTGGTCTACCAGTGTAATGGGTCCATTTTGTGTTTAGCTTGCTACAGTTTGGGCCTCTTGATTCTATCGTCGTTGACTTTGGCTTAGGTATTTAGTTCTGACCATTTT
Source organism: Suncus etruscus (assembly GCF_024139225.1). NCBI lineage: Eukaryota > Metazoa > Chordata > Mammalia > Eulipotyphla > Soricidae > Suncus > Suncus etruscus. The sequence goes on along the minus strand of NC_064857.1, from coordinate 30,056,970 downwards.
TCCCTACTAAATGCACCTGAGACCACTTGGCCCCTAGGTCCCATCCACTTTTTTTCCTTTTCTTTTCTCAATTTGTAGGAAGACATAGAAATATGAGGCAAAACAAAATGATTTATGTTCTAAGGTTCTATGAAAAAGGTAGAAACCCTATCTAGAAGATATAAATAAAATTTAAAAAATGGGGGTAGGTGTGGCAATAGTATAGTGGACAGGGTGTTTTCCTTGCATGTGGTCATGTTTGATCCGGCATCCCATAGAGACCCATAAGCCTACCAGGAGTGATTCCTGAGTCCAGGGCCAGGAGTAACCCCTGAGCACTACAAGGTATGGCCCCAAAACAAAACAAAAAATTTAGCAACCCCTAAACAATAGATTTAAAAAAAAAATGAGACAGAGTAATCATTAGTAAATCAATCATACTTTTTGTTAAAGTACAGTGCTTCAGAAGGTGACAGATTACCCATATTTCTTTAAGTTTATCTAAATTATTGATTTCAGGCCTGAAAAATAAATGATTTGGGCTAGAGTATTTGGACCACACCATCCTGTGCTCCAGGCCTATTTCGTGCTCTATGTAGAGAGATCACTCTTACAGGTGCACAATGGGTCATAGGCAGTGTTGGGAGTTGAATTGGTGTGGCCACAAGCAAGTCAAGTGGCTAAATCTGTGTCATTTCTCTAGTCCTCCGATTGACAAATTTAAATGGATAGGCATAAGAGTTTGGCTAACTTTATGAATAGTTTAAAATTTTTTAGAATAATGAGTGCCATTATATAGAAATGCATAAAATTAATTAGCTTAGGAAATAGTTTTGTTTGTAAGAATATTTTATCCTGCCAAGCATTTGATAACCTAAAAGAAATGCTGGGCCAGACAGTTTGTACAGAAATTAAAGGTGCTTGCCCTCTTTGTAGGTTCAAACCCCTGGCACCACACTATAGCACCTGGAGTACTATTAGGGGTCTCTCCTGAGCACTGTGGGTGTGGCCCCCAGCCAAAAAAATTAAAAGGCCAACAATAACTTTAAAAAGAATGCTAGCTTTGTGATATTTGAAAATGTAGTTAACATATTTAAACTTACTAAGTATTAAGAAAATTAAGTTTATAAAAGCAAATGACTTAAAAAAATTTGAGACATGGTTGGGCCAGAGTTATAGCACAGTGGTAGAGAGCATTTGTCTTGACCAACCCCGAATGGACCTGAGTTCAATTCCCGGATCCCATATGGTCTCCTGAGCCTGCCAGGAGCAATTTCTGAGCACAGAGCCAGAAGTAAACCCTGAATGCCTCTGGGTGTGGCCCCCAAACCAAACCCCCACCCCAAAATTAAGACACAAAAATTGAGAATTATTTAAATATTAATAAAAGCATAGTCTACTTTTATTCTCATGTTATTAAATTTGTAAATAGAATAGCATGGTGTGCATGCTGTAGTTAAAAATGATGGTAGTCGGGGCCGGAGAGATAGCATGGAGGTAAGGCGTTTGCCTTTCATGCAGGAGGTCATTGGTTTGAATCCCGGCGCCCCATATGGTCCCCCGTGCCTGCCAGGAGCAATTTCTGAGCCTGGAGCCAGGAATAACCTCTGAGCACTGCCGGGTGTGACCCAAAAACCACAAAAAAAAAAAAAAAAAAAAAAGAAGCTTGCCTTGTGTGCAGCTGATCTGATTAAAAAAAAAATGATGATAGTCGGGGGAGGTGAGAAAAATGATGATAGTCTTTATAAAAAGTAGATATTCATTTAAAACCAAAGTAACTGTAACTAGATCTTTGTCACACAAAGGCCATTCTCGGGCCTTAGATGTCTTTGCATTGGCACATTTTCATTCTGGATGAATAGAGACTTTATGTAGCAAGTCATTGTTTACTAAGCCTAAAGCACTTGTCTAGACAAGGACAATAAGCTGTGGATGCCAGAAATGAGGGAGCAGCAGGTTCCAAGAACTCGTGGTGTGCTGTGGTTACTGGAGAAGATCTTGGTCTGAGGTTTCTCTCTCTCTGTTCCTTGCATAGCATTTCACTTAAAACCACCCCTACTCCTTGTACACCATGATTTAAAGAGAATTCTGCTATTGAATTAAGACAATAAATAACTATTCCATTCTGTAGTTTTGGTTACTCTGACCATGGAGCCCAGGGTGTTGGGCCCTGATCGTGATGAGTTTCCAAGACTACCAGAAAATGGAGGCTTTATATTTTTAGGGGAAAAAAATGACTTTTAGGTTGTGTTGACATTTTTCTTGCTCAACAGAAAATCATTTTATTTATCTTGTCAAGAATGCTGGACTAAGAATTTACTTACTGAAACATCATTTTGCTATCAAGTATGATGGCCCAAAGAAATTAAGAGCTGAATTCCAAATTGAAACTAGAAAGCTCTTTTGGGCAGGGTTGGTTGCATATAGCTTGTCCTCTCCTCATATACTTGACCTAAGGGCAGGTCGAACTCTACTGAGAAAACTTTGCTGAATGTGTCTCAGACAACAGGGTACCTCAGGATGAAATCCACTGACCACTGGTATCCATCAACCTGTAACTTCCTTGCAAAAAATAAAATATTACCTCTATTTCACTTTTCTATTAAAAACTGCTTCTTGTAATGCTTCCCGACACTGCTCCCACCCCCCAAAAGGCATAAAACAAAAACTGCTTGCTGAGATTGTGTAGACAAGATAGTTATTTTGAGGACATGAGACTACCACTACTATTCAGCCTGCTAATTTATTTTCAATAAAACTCTCCACTAATCACTATAGCTCTCAAGTGGCAGTTATTGTAGTATTTTCCTTTTTATGGGTCTACGTTAACTGTTACTGTAGAATAATTTGTTTTATCAGGAGGATTCTAAGGCCTATCTCCCTCAGATTGAACTGAGGTTGAGGTTTGTTGGTTGACATGTCTCTGAGAGCAGGCAGCAGTGACACCATCTTTGATAATGTTTCATATTCTTTGGGGATAATCTGCTTCCCAAGGAGACAACAGTTCTCTAATGTATACATTCTTTAAATTTATAATACTCAGGCAAATTTACCTTTGTTATTCTCTTTATTTTAATTTAGAACATTTTTACCTGATACTTTGAAGAATTATCTCAGTTACAAAGTGCTTTTTTTGGTGAGAGAACAGTTAAAAGTCACAACAAAATGGTTGACACAAAGAGAATGTGTCCCTAAGCTCCTTGGCTTCCAGAGCCACAGGATCCTCGAAGTAGCAAGGAATTTGGGGAGTGGTTTTCAACCAAATGTCTGGCATAGGCTTTAGTCCTATGAGCTTTGCTTCTGTGCGCCTTCCACATGGCTATCAATAATGACTCCTCAGGTCACATGCGTGTGTGACCTCCTCAGTTCTGCTATCCCCTTGTGTCCAGAACTGAGTAGTATCTAGCCTAAATAGTCATTGCTTTCTTTAACTGGACTTTCATATCTGAATGTGAAGCAATGTGTAGCTGAGGTCCTGCCACTTTCAACTGATGGCTCTATAACACAGCTGCTCACACATTAATGTGTTATAAACCACATGGGGGGACCTTATACAATTAGTTATTAGGGATCCAACGGACAGTACAATGGGCGGGTGCTTGCCTCCTATGGGTTTGAGCCCCAGTACACATATGGTCACCTAAGGCCTACCAAGAGTGAGCTCTGAGTTCAGACCCAGGAGTATACCCAAGTAGTGCTAACTATGGCCCCAAATACCAATTAAAAAAATTGGTTATTCAGATTACCAGAGTGTATTTTTGACACGCATAGGTGGACTCTTCTTCCCTTTTTGCAAGTGGGAGAATTAAACAGCTATATTTCTTTACATTTTATTAAAATAGTTTTTTTTATACCAATGTGAATTACAAGTCTTTCACAGTTGAATTTAAAGTACATAGTGACAGTGAATTAGGGTCATTCCCACCACCAGTGTTTACTTCCCTCCACCAGAGTTCCCAGCATGCATTTTATACCTCTACTCTTAGCCCCCTGGACTGCTTGTGTAACAGGGTCTGTTTTGTGTATAGCTTGTTATAGTTTGGGTCTCTTGATTCTATTGTCATTGACTTTGGGTTAGGTATTTAGGGCTGATCACTTTTTATTTCCACTCAATGTTTGTGAGACTGTTTTGCTCCTGGTACCATCCACATTTTCCCCCTCAATTTATGAGGTAGAACAATCAACAGCTTAATTTCTATCAAGTCAACAGGTGACAATGCTGTAGTTTTTGGACAACAATCATTTGAATAAGAATGAAAGAAGATTGATATATTTTCAACTTTAATTGAAAATTAAAAAGATATTTTAGGTCTTTCTTTTCCCTTTCTGTTTCTCTTCCTCGACTATTGCCCCTCCTTTTCCTTCTTTTTCCTCCTATTCTCTTCTTTTCTCACTTCTTTTTTCCTCTCTTCCTTTCTTTTTTTTCTTTGTCAGACTCCTGTTTCTGGTTAAGATTATATGATTTCTATCTTTTCTTCAAAATTGAGTTATACTTAAAAATGTCTTATCCTGGGCCAGAGAGATAGCACAGCAGTAGGGGGTTTGCCTTGTAAGCAGCCAATCCAGGAGGGACAGTGGTTTGAATCCCAGCATCCATCTGGTTCCCCCCTACCCCCCGTGCCTGCTAGGATCGATTTTTGATCACAGAGCCAGGAGTGAGCCTGATCGCCGCCAGGTGTGACCCCCCCAAAGTCTCATCCAACACTTACATTGTGACTCCAAAAATAAAAAAAGATGATGCAGTTTTTGAAAAATGGGAAGAGGAAATGAACATTTTCCCAAAGATCTGCATGTAGCCCACAGATATGGAAAGTACTCTATTATTAATAGGGAAATGCAAATCAAAGCAAGAATCATCATCTCATACTAGTGAGACTAGTTCAGTGACTTTTTCTTTTCTTTTCTTTTTGTTTTTGGGTCACATCAGGTAGATAATGCTTACGAGTTACTTCTGGCTCTGTGCTCAGAAATTACTCCTGGTGGTGCTCAGGAGACCGCATGTGGTGCTAGGGAATAAACCAGGGCTTGATAAGGCTAGTGCTTACTCACTAGACCATCTCTTAGGCTCAGCTGTCTTTAAAAAGTTTGTGATATGGGGGCTGGAGTGGTGGTGCAAGTGGTAGGGCATTTGCCTTGCACGCGCTAACCTAGAACAGACCGCAATTCGATCCCCCAGAGTCCTATATGGTTCCCCCAAGCCGGAAGCAAATTCTGAGCACATAGCCAGGAGTAACCCCTGAGTGTGACCGGGTGTGGCCCGAAAAGCAAATAAAACAAAAAGTTTCTGATTTAATTAATTATGGATGTTTTTATAGGTGTGTCAGATATGGCTTTGAAGACCATTTCTTTATGTTTCTGTATTCATCTGCATTTAAATAATAAGGCTCATTTTAAAATTTAATTATGACAAAATTCATTTTTTCACTAAATTCTGTTAATTTTACTATGGATTGATCCTAGAATCCTCCATCAGTAGCTCTCATTTACAGTAAGACATACAAAAATGTCCTTCATTTCAGAGCTTAAGACACTGCAGTAATTATTTTGTGTGGCTTATGGCTTATAACATTATATTGGCTTCTCCGTTAATTTGCTACTCTTTAAAATTTTTTCTAAACTTTCCTAGAAATAGTTCTGTATGTATTTAATATAAATACTAAAGGCACTACATTTCCTCAAAAGTTGTTATGTTATGTAGTCAGTGATATTCTAATTTACAGAAACAATTAAGTACAATTTCCATGCGACAGAAGCGGAAGCTGCCTCTGAATATGACTAGAATCTATACGAAGAATTATTTCTCTCTCTTTTTTTTTTAAATAATGATTACTTGATTTAAACACTGTGGTTATAAAGCTGTTCATAACACAGTTGTTGTTTTTTTCTCCCCACAATTGTAAAGTTGTTTATTTTTGTTTTGGGGCCACACCTGGCAATCTTTAGGGGTTACTCCTGAGCTCAGGAATTTCTACTGGCAGTGCTCCAGGGACCCTATGGGCTGCTGGAAATCAAACCCAGGTCAGCTGCATGCAAAGCAAATGCCTTACTCATTGTGCTGCTGCTCTCACCGTTTACAAAGAAGTATTTTAAAAGTCCATTATTACTTAACTTTCTAAAAGGGGAAGCTCTAATAATAGTGAACCATTGCTGGTCTCACTCTATATTCTCTTTTAATCGCTCAATTTAAGTCAAGAAGGTTGTTAGCACATTATGGCTGGTGGTTCAATTTACCTTCAGATGCTTCTTAGCTAAAAGGAGAACTTTAAATCTAAAGGCTGATAACACACGGCTTGGGGTTGGGTGGTCAATAAAGGGCGTACATCAGACCTGGGCTCTCACAGAAATTCATACTCACCAAAGCAGGTTAAAACTGCACACTATGCATAGCATGCTGAGTAAGGTTAGTTAGAAAAATAGGACAGCTACAGAATTATTATTTTCATATGTGGAATATGATGAAATGTGGGGTAGCAAATGGACAAATACAACAGAAGATGAGAATAGGTCTGCAGAGCTGAGTTCACCAGGTGAGTGAGTGGTGAGTGAGTGAGAGAGAAAAAGTGAGAAAGAGAGAGAGAGAGAGTACATGGTGGTGGTGGTGGTGATGGAGAATGAGAGACAAGGGGACAATGGAGGGAAGGAAGCTGACATTCTAGTGGAGGGGTTTGATGTTGAAAGGTTACATGCATGAAGCCGTATCACGATCAATATTGTAAAACATGATGCCTCAAGTAAAAATTAAAAATATCATAAACACTAACAAGTTTTTCAAAATCCTACTTGGTAAAAAATAAAAGTATTTAAATTAAAGAACAAAAACAAAGCAATTGCACATCATGTGCAACACACTTAGCATTCTCTCAAAAAAAAATAGCTCATTTATGATGGCAACAGTTTCTAGGCCAACCAACATTATTTCTATCACTTCTCTAGGTTAATTGATGCCCCAAATTATTTAAATACAAAGATAATGATAGCCTTGTCAAGAATTTACTATGAGCCAAGGGCAGTTATTAAATTATTTCAACAACCTGTTGAAGAAATGATATCCATCTTGCAAATAAGGAAACTGAGACTTAGAAAGTTAAGTAATTTGCCTAAAGGCCTGGAGAACACCAGGGATGGGGTTTGGTGTGTTCTGCTCTGGGTTTAGGCAATAGGGAGGGGAAACATTGTTTTCAGAGAATTTAAACAGTAAAGGCAGACTCACTTGCTTTTTAAAAGGTATTATTTAGTATTTGTGGTAGAATATACATACATGAGATTTGCTCTCTTAACCAGTTCCACCACACAGTGGAACATTGTTGTGCAACCGCCATATTATTGGACATCTATGTTGTTCACAATGTTGTACAACCATTCAGACTGGTGTGCAACCATCACAACCATTCAGCTGCAGAGCTCTTTTCATTTTGCAAAATTAAAAATCTAAATTTGAATAACAACCCCATCATCCCATTTTCCCATCTTCCTAACAAATATCACTTATTGCTATGCCAGGAAATATGATAAAGTCTAATATGAATAGAAACAGGGTGTGTCCTTCTGCGTCTGGTTCATTTAATTTATTTATTTTTTTGGGACACACCCAGAGATATACAGGGGTTGCTCCTGGCTCTGCACTCAGGAATTACTCCCTGCAGTGCATGGGAAACCATATGTGATGTGGGGAATCAAACCCAGGCCAAATGTGTGCAAGGAAAACACCCTTCCCTTTGTACTATATATTTCTGGCCTATGTCTGACTTATTTTAATAAGAACAGTATCTTCAAAGTTTATCTGTTTTATAACATGTCAAAATGTCCTTCCATTGTAAGACTGACTAATATTTCTTTATATATACATATATATACATATCAAAGTTTATCTTCTCACCCACTGATAATCAATTGGGTGGCTTCCATTTTTATTTTTGGCTATTGTAATAAAATGCAGTGAAGTTGGCAGTGGTGTGTGTACAAGCATGTATGTTTAAATTATTTTGAGCTAGCAATTCTAAATAATTACTGTGGTAAAATACCCATACCTAGCAAATGATATTATTGGTATAAGCTTTAAGAAAATTGGTTTAGCGGGCTGGAGAGATAGCACAGCGAGTAAGGTATTTGTCTTGCACACAGCTGACTTGGGTTTGATTCTATTATTCCATATGGGCCCCTGAACCTGTTAGGAGTGATTCCTGAATGCAGAGCCAGGAGTAAGCCCTGAGTGGCACTAGGTGTGACCACCCCCCAAAAAAACCAGTTTGGATATTGTTGAATTTCCACAACAGACATTTTATCTCAAACTAGTACATTTAAAACTCAGTTATTTTTCTTTTCATTTTCTTTTTTCTTTTTTTTTTTTCCTTTTGTTACACCATTCTGTGCTCAGGGATTACTCTTGGTACTATGTTCAAGGGTCACTACTGGCAGTGCTCAGGGGTTCATATGTGGTGAGAGGTCTGGAACTTCAGTTGGCCTCATATAAGGTAAGTGCATATCTGCTGCACTATCTCTCTAGCCCCAAACTTATTTTTTCTTTAAATAAATACTAGATTCTACTAGGAAATTAATTCTGAGAACAAGAATTCTAGATCCAAAGAAACTGTGGTACATATACACAATGGAATATTATGCAGCCATCAGGAGAGATGAAGTCATGAAATCTTCCTATACATGGATGCACATGGAAACTATTATGCTGAGTGAAATAAGTCAGAGGGAGAGAGACACAGAACAGTGTCACTCATCTATGTTTTTTTTTTTGTTTGTTTGGTTTGGTTTGGTTTGGTTTTTGGGTCACACCCAGCAGTGCTCAGGGATTATTCCTGGCTCTACACTCAGAAATCGCTCCTGGCAGGCTTGGGGACCATATGGGATGCCAGGATTTGAACCATCGTCTTTCTGCATCTAAGGCAAATGCCCTACCACTGTGCTAGCTCTCCGGCCCCATCATCTATGAGTTTTAAGAAACATAAAAGACGTTATTATGATAATGCCCAGAGAAAATAGAGATGAGGGATGGAAGGACAGGCTCACAATATGAAGCTCACCACAAAGAGTGGTGAGTGAGTTAGAGAAATAACTACAATAACAACTATCATGACAATGTTAATGAGTGAGAGAAGTAGAATGCCTGTTTTGAATACAGGCATGGGGGGGGGGAGGATGGAGATGGGGCATTGGTGGTGGAAATGTTGCATTAGTGTTCTGTTTATGACTGAAACCCAACTACAATCATGATTGTAATCATGGTGCTTAAATAAAAATATTATTTTTAAAAAAATTCTAGACATTGTCCTGATTCAAAGAGTAAGTTTATGATGTTTTAAAATTATTTGTGCTTGACAGAGTGCAGTTCATGAGTTCCTTGTGATTCTATGTATTTCATATTTAAAACTACATTTTATTTTATTTATTTTTAAAAAGGGCAAATTGGAACTTTGTTTTTTAAAAAATACAGAGGTACAAAATAATAACAAAAAGCCTCAAAAGCCTTTAATAATTTAATATTCCCTAAACTTTTTAAGTAGAATTTTAAATCATCTTTTCCTCAAGACCATTTGTTTTACTTTACTCTCTTGACTTTAATATACTCACAGATACTGTTGTAAGATGAATTATTCTGATCTAAGGTTTAATGTCATTAAGGGCATAAGGCTTATGCAATTACCCTTTAGTTTTTTATTGTAAAACTAGAATTTTTGCTTTTTGACATTGAGTTTGAATAGATTTTGTTGGAAGTTTTGGTGCTTTCAAGAGTGTGGGGGCAACACTGGACTCAAAGGGCATCTTGTAAAACTACATTTTAGATAAAAAAATATTAGTACATGATTGTAAAGACAAGTATTAGTTAGAATCTGAGTCACTCTAATTTTATTTTATGGAAAGTTTTCTGTTTCTTTAAAATGTAAAGCCATAAAACAATTCTTGGCTGTGAGATAAAGTTTTTAAATTGTGAATTATGCATTTTAATTCATTCAGTAATTATTTTTCTAAATTTTATTATTTTTAATTAGAAATATACTTTTGTATTTTTAATATTTTGGTTTTTGGGCCACACCCAGTGGCGCTCAGGAGTTACTCCTGGTTCTATGCTCAGAAATCACTCCTGGCAGGCTTAGGGTACCATAGGGGATGCTGAGAATAGAACCAGGGTCCCTCCTGGGTTGGCCACATGCAAGGAAAATGCCTTACCTTTGTGCAATATATCACTCCAGCCCTGGAAATTTACTTTTTAAAAATGCTGTTTTGATTGTTCATGGGGCCAGAGAGAAATAGCACAGTGTGGATGGATGGAAGGTGTATGCCTTGAAAGGAGCCAGCCCCAGTTTCCCTGGCATCCTATAGGGTCCCCTGAGCCTCTCAGGAGTAATTTCTAAGTGAAGAGACATAAAGAACCCCCAAGTACTGTTGTATATGGCCCCAAAACAAAAATTGATCGATCATTTATATACATACACATATATATAACTGAAATTGTTGCTGGATGGGACAAAAATTTTTTTTAAATGTATACTTGCTGTATTAGAGCTCAGTGGCTAGGATGTTTGCTTTGCATGTGGTCGAGCTGGTTTGATCCTTGGCATCTCATATGGTCCCCTGAGCACAATCAAGAATAATTTCTTAGTGCAGGGCCCTGAGTAATTCCTGAGTACAGCTGGGTTTTGCCCCCCCGCAAAATAAAGAACGACAGCAACAAGAAAATGTACTCTCGCTGTTAAGTAGTCTAAGTACATCAAATAACAAGTTTTTAAATAGATTTGTGTTCAGGTCTAGATTTTTTTTTCAGTTTTTAAGATGTAATTCTGGATTTTATTTTAATAATTAAATTTAGAATTTGATCATGTAAAATGAACTGGTCAGCTCATAAATACATTTGATATTGTTTTGTTTTGTTGTTTTGGGGCCACACCTGGTGGTGCTCAGGAGTTACTCCTGGCTCTATGCTCAAAAATTACTCCTGGTAGGCTTGGGAGACAATATGGGATGCCGGGGATTGAACCTTGGTGGACTATGTGCATGTGCAAAGCAAATACCTTCCTCATTGTGCTAATGTTCTGGCAACTACATTTGATATTTTACTCTTTTTTTTTGGTTTTGGGCCACACCCAGTGGTGCTCAGCGGTTATTTCTGCCTATCTGCTCAGAAATAGCTCCTAGCAGGCACGCGGGACCATATGGGATGCCGGGATTCAAACCAACCACCTTAGGTCCTGGATCTGCTGCTTGCAAGACAAACACCGCTGTGCTATCTCTCCGGCCCCTACATTGATATTTAATAGACCTTATAGTCTATAAAAATGTTTTTGGAATATATCATAGTAAAGTGATTTGCATGACTGCAAGTAAAATGAAGATTACCACACTCAGCATATAATAATTTTTTATTCAGTCACTGCGATTTACAATCCTGTTAATAATAGTGTCAGACACACAATGTATCACTCCACACCCATCACCAGTGTATCATGCTCCCCACCAATCCCTCATTCCACTCCCTTGCAGATCCATTTTTTTAACATTTAGTTGCTGTAGTTTGTATAGTAGATAAGCGTTAATACTTATGATTTTGATATAATTCTATGTTTCTCAAGACTTATTCTATGCTGTTTAATTATTGACAAATTTGTACATTTCCTAAATATGGTTTGCTATCTGTCCTTACAGCCTGAAAGTGCTTGTATTTGTGAATTATATTTCATGTGTATGTGTATGGGGCTAGAAGTGGAACCCAGACACTCACACATGCTAAGTGAATTCTCTACTGCTGAGTCATAGCCCAACCCTCTACAAACAGAGTAGAATGGCTAAAACACCAACCACATAGCTGGTGCAATGTCATGGTGAATATTGCATTTTCTTTATCTTTCAGGAACTTCTGCTCCTAGCTAGGAAGAAAAACTGTGTAAAACTATGGGAACTAGAGAGATAGTACAGGGGTTAAGGTACTTGCCTTGTGTGAAGTCCCCAGAAAACCACCAGGAGTGTGCCCTGAGCACATAGTCAGGAGTAAAGCTTTGAGCACTATTGGGTATGGCCTAACAACCTATTTCTTCCCCCCCCCCCCAAAAAAAAACTGTAGTAAGTTGAGTGTTTCATAAAAATAAAATAAAATAAAAATAAAAGTGCACTTTGCATTTATAAAACATTTTTTTCTGCCAAAAGAGAGGTTAAAGATATTGGAATCCAGACCTTTTTCATTTCTGCCTAGATCAAGCATAGCATAGCATAGCATAGCATAGCTTAGCTTAGCATAGCATAGCATAGCATAGCATAGCATAGCATAGCATAGCATAGCATAGCATAGCATAGCATAGCATAGCATAGCATAGCATAGCATAGCATAGTATAGTATAGTATAGTATAGTATAGTATAGTATAGTATAGTATAGTATAGTATAGTATAGTGTAGTACTGCTATAGTATCTGCTATGCTTTTTCAGCTTCTAGTCATTTGAGGAAGGATATTCTGATTAGACTTAAGGCAGAGAATTCAGTGGTAAAGAATAACTAGGGATGTGTATGTATACAAGCTCCACATATACACTACCATGCGAATGGTGCTTGCATGGAGAAACAAAGACTAGATGTTTCCTTGGCTGATTTAAAGCAATTTGAAAAAATTATGGTGGACTGGAGTGCATAAAATGGGGTAGATATCTGCCTTAATGGGTGGAAAATTCAGACTGATCAGTTCATCCTGAGTCTATGAATGGCTGTGGGGGCTGTGTCCTGCATTCATTGAAGATTTCTAGGATAAGGGGTGGTCTCTAAATTCACCAATTAATACTCAGCAAGTCCGCATTCAACTGCAGCATGATAGATAAGATACATCTGGAGAACCAATTTTCTGATATTTCATGATCTTATGAGAGTGTGGGTCAGGGAGAAACTCACAGACTTAATTCTTTATTTTTTTTAAGGGGGGGGGAAGGATTTGGGCCACACTTGGCAGCACTCAGGGGTTATTCCTGGCTCTGCACTCAGAAATTTTTCCTGGTAGGCTTGGGGGACCATATGGAATGCCGGGAATAGAACCTGGGTCCACATGCAAAGCAAATGCCCTACTGCTGAGCTTTTCCTATGGCCCCATAGACTGAATTCTTCTTCTTTTTAAAAAAATTTTTCTTTTTTGTGGGGAGGCCACACTCGTTTGATGCTCAGGGGTTACTCCTGGCTAAGCACTCAGAAATCGCCCCTGTCTTGGGGGGCCATATGGAACGCCGGGGGATTGAACCACGGTCCTTCCTTGGCTAGCGCTTGCAAGGCAGACACCTTACCTCTAGTGCCACCTCACCGGCCCCATGAATTCTTAAGACTCAAGAGGTGCAAACTAAGAGTACATTCAGTTTTAATTTTAGAAATAATGGAATCTGATATTTTTTGCACCTGAATAGTGAAGAGGAAAATTCCAGCTTGCTTAAGCAAGTAAACAAGTACAGCAATGAGTGATGAGCAATGTTGGGTGAAGCAGAGTTACACAGGGAGCATAAAGGTGGGGCAGCTGAGATCTTCTAGGAGCAGTCCCTACACCATTATCTAGGAATAATGATGTATGGAGGGGGTGGTGGACAGACTGGATTGTCATCCGGGGAGAGAATAAAGATGCAAAGTTTAGATGAGATGAAAATTTGGCATATTCTTTGTAAATGTAGGATGGCTGGAACCATTGCAGAATGGAGGCCCCAAGTAATGGGGGATAGACCAGGAGGACCCCACTTTGCAGAGGGTCAAAATTATCCTGAAGGGAAAGGAGGAAACAATCACTGTTTTAATCAAAGGAATAAAGGAATGAGATTAAGCCTTTAGAAAGATTACCCTGGCTCCCAAAAAACAGATTATAGTGGGCAAAACAAGTTCGAGAACAGCCATTCAGGAGTCTATCTCTAAGTTCTGAGAAGCTTCATAACTCTGTGAAACCCATGAGACTGTCTTTGCATTTTGTCACAAATCCCTAAAGATAAATTCTTCATAAGTAGTTGCCTGGGTTTTGTACAAGTGTCCTAAGGTTGTTGTGACAATGTGTCCCAAACTGAGAAGTTCAAGACAATAGACTATTCTTAGGGTTCTGGAACCCTAAGAGGCTAAGATGAAGTTGTTGGCAGGGTCATGTTCTCTAAAAGGATCCAGGGAAAAATATGTTCCAGATCTGGCTTCTAATGTTGCCAGCAATGCGTGGCGTTTCTGGGCTTGTAGATATATTCTTCTAACCTCTGACTTTTTCATCACAATGTTCTTCTCTGTGTGTCCCCATCCCGTGTCTTCCATCTGTTGTGTATGTCTTTTCTTTTAAAGGTGTGAGTGTGAATGCAACCCTTTTCCCCACAACCAAAATTGTGGCATTGAGCTTCCCTCATTTGGGAATATCACAAGACTCAGTTTATCAGGAAAGCAATAAATAAGCCTTGTCCCAGGAAAACTACCTTTGAGTGGTATCTTCCCTGCCAAGAAAGTAGGTCTCTATAAGGACATTGAAAATTGAGTTGAATTGAATTGAGTTTAAGACCCATCCCACTCAACTAGCCTTTGTTGGGCTAACCGGGTTCCATCTTATTCATGATATGCTTGTTACTCATTGGTTGGAAGCACCTACGGATGAAAGCATCCTTTGGATTGATGCCTTAGACTACCTGTTCTCCACTCCAAGGTGTGGTCTGGTGCTTCCTTATAAAGACCCAGGTCCCAGGGAAAAATTGCCCGAGGTTTCAGTTTTCCACCATTGAGCTACTCTGCTTCTAATTAGGAGCAGAAAGCTTACATGTGGAAGTTCCTGAACCTGTTTTATCCCCTTAACTGTGTGTGGTTTATTTCTGCATTGACTATGGCTTGTAGGTCTGTGTCTCTCCAATGCCCTGGGATTGAAGCATGATGCCTCTGTTTCACCCCTTCATCTTTATGAATTATTTCTTTAAATATGGTTTTTCCCCTCCAGATAGGGTCATCTTGTCAGAATCTGGAAAATAAGCACATTTTGGGGAGGCATAATTTTACTGAGTCCATAGGCCCCATGTGAGCACCATCGCTCCCAGGCTGTGCCTCAACAGTTACAAACTTAACCCAAAGGCAAGGAAATATTACTGTGTTCCATTGTTTATGCAGTCTATATACACACAGGAAGACTATTGGAAGTCCTAAGAGTAAACTATTTCAGCAAACATCTGCTCCACTTAAGTACATTCTGTATTATCCATTGAAACAGTGTTTTGTATTTTCGACTCAAACATAACTTTAAGGCATTTTGGAAACAAGTTAAATAATTTTTTATTGACAGCACAATGTTGTGCAAAAATCTAAGTTAATTTATAAAACACACAAAAAGAAAATTGAGTAGGCATTTATTTTAGGGAGAAGAAATACTTTAAATGAGGATAAAGTACATATATAACTTGGAATTATAATCTGTAACATATAATTCTTTGAGAAAGTTCAGAGATAAATTTTTTTATTTATCTTCTATTTATCAGCAAAAGTTAGTTTTAGCTATCTATCAACATACTAAAACAGGTAGAACTGACATATATATATATATATATATATATATATATATATATATATATATATATATATATGACTCTGAATTTGATCAGAGTTGACCTTGACCATCTGTTTCTAATTTCTATTGTGGCATATAAATTAAAGATAATAGAATGTGCTATGTAATTTGCATCACTATATCTGTCTTCCTCTAGAAAGAACACATTACAAGTATGTTGTTAAATGGATTATTGACACCTTCTTGCTTTTAGTCTAGCAGGGTACTAAAGCACAATTGCTTCCCAGGTTAATTCAGACATGCAACCTACAATAGTCACAAGTATTTAAAAATTACACATAGAAAAAACAATTTGAGTTACCCATGCCTGCCAGGGGCAATTTATGAGTGTAGAGCCAGGAGTAACCCCTGAGTGCTGCAGGTTGTGACCCAAACACCCCCCACCCCACCAAAAAAAAAAAAAAACCAATTTGAGGATCTTAGACCAGTTTTTTTATTTTGTTTTTGGGTCACACCTGGCAGCCCTCAAGGGTTACTCCTGGATCTACGCTCAGAAATCGCTCCTGGCAGGCTTGGGGGACCATATGGGATGTTGGGATCCAAACCAGCATCCTTCCACATGCAAGGCAAACACCCTACCTCCATGCTATCTCTCCAGCCCCATTAGACCATTATAATCTATAGAAATAGTTTCTTTGGGGTCACTAGAAATATTCCATCAACCTCTTCTAGTGAGAAAGCTGCCATTAGTACTTTTTTAAAAGTTGCTCCTATAAATGGAACAATGACCCTATATACTTCTCCTTTGAGTAACAGCCTGATACAGGCAAAGTCAACTTGTACTAGTTTTTAGTATATGTCATTCAACACCTATTGGAGTGGTAAAGAAAACTTTGCTGGGCACCTTGCTAAAGTGACTGTTATTGTGAAAATGGATTTTTCTGCACTGGTGAGCACTTGTGAATTGTCTGAAAGATTTGCATACAAAAAGGGGGAGGTTAAGAATTTAGAGTTCATCGTACAACTCAATTAGATGGGTCCAAGTCCCTCCCCCAAGTGTTCAGGCCTCTCTTTTAATCCATGTACGCTGTCCTTCATTTTATCTCAATATGCCTGCTCCAGTGCAAGACTCCATAGTCTGAAATTATATTGATGGGCCTCTCTTGGACCCCAATGATTCCTTGAAGTCTCAGGCTTTCCTTAATCCTCAGCCACTGCCATGTGCAAATAAGATCCTGTGCTCTATTCCTGTCTCTGGGCTTCTCTTTCAACTGTACCTAGGAGTTCCTATCCTTGGTCCTGGTCTTCTTCATCTCTAACTAACACCATTTGCCTGTAGATGGGACTCCTATGCTCACACTGCCAGGGCATTCGAGCCCTGCCTGGGCCTAAGCTTTTTGGGCATCTGAGCACTTTCTTAAATTCTTCCCCTATTTAGGACTCTGAGACCTGCATTGACAAGCCCTACCTGATCCTATACTCCATGAGGGCACATGGTAAGAGAGAATGAGATCGTTGGAAGCTTCCTTTGATCTCTCACCCCCAGTCATCTCATTATCTATTTTGATTTGGATACTTTATCATTGGCAAGTTTTAAACTGACCAACTAAATTCACCTAGCGCACAACGTTCTTCACTCCCACTGTATTTCAAGGGTGTGTGCATGTCATGCCTGGCAATGCTCAGGGGTTACTCTTGTCTCTGTGCTCAGGAATTACTCCTGGTGGTGGTCAGGTGACCATAGGCAATGCTGGGGATTGAAACTAGGTCAGTTGCATGCAAGGCAAGAGCCTTACTCACTGTATTATGCTCCAACACTACACTCACTGAATTATATCTACAAGTCTCTCTTATGTATGTATGTATGTATGTATGTATGTATGTATTTATAGTTTTTGGACCACATGTAGCAGTGCTTAGGGGATATTCCTGGTTCTGTGCTCAGGAGAGACTCCTTAAGATGTTCAGGGGACATCCTTAATATATATGATTTCTTGGATTCAAATTGGGGTCAGTTGCACACAAAGTAAGTGCCTTAACTCCTGGAATAGTTCTTACCTCTTTTTATCTGCTTTTATATTACAACCTAGAGTAGTGGCAACCATGTAAAAATAAAAAATAAAATGAATGAGGTTAATTATAACTTATTTGCTAACCACTTAGAGCTCCTAGTTATCTTTTTTTTTCTTCAGGAAAAACATTACTTGACACTTTATAAATCTTGTGCAGGATTTTTTTTAATTGGGGCCATATCTGGCATTTGTGAGCCATAAAAGGCTTGCTTAACTGGGGAACATAGACATATTAGGCATGTGCTCCATCACTTGTGCATGTCCCCAAGTTTTCCTCAGGAATAGCATCATTATTAAGAAATATATAACAGCCATTATACATAGCCTACAGAACTATAGTAAAGCTTTTTTTTTTTTTTTTTTTTTTTTTTTTTGGTTTTTGGGCCACACCCGTTTGACGCTCAGGGGTACTCCTGGCTATGCGCTCAGAAATCGCCCCTGGCTTGGGGAGACCATATGGGACGCCGGGGGATCGAACCACGGTCTGTCCTATGCTAGCGCTTGCAAGGTAGACAGACACCTTACCTCTAGCGCCACCTTCCCGGCCCCTATAGTAAAGCTTTTTACCACCATTTTATCAAGTGCCTAAGTGAACATTGTAAAGAGCTTTACTTTTGTAAATTTTATGCATCTGACTTCTACAAAAGTCAACGTGGGGGGCTGAAGCTTATAGTACAATGGGCACAGTGGGCAGGATGTTTGCCTTGTACACAAATGACCCAGGTTCAATCCTCAGCATTTATTCAACAAAATTTGTATAGTCTTCCTATGTAACAAGTATTATATGGCTTCTATAAGATAATCAGCTCATGAACTTGTTAAGCCCATGCTCAAAGGATGTCAAGGATGCTATCTTTGCAAGTTTCTATCATTGTACTTGGAAAATATTTATAAGGTATCTGTTAAGTGTCTCACTTCTCTAGGAAGCATGTATTACTTCTACTGATACCCCTAAAGTTTAGCAAAGTACTTGTTACATAGGAAGACTATAAAAGTTTTGTTGAATAGATGCATGAAAATATATTTCAATAACCTGGAATCTTCTAATGTGTGAAGATTGGGAGACCATTTGCTCTTATCCACCACTATCTTCTAGCCTGAAGTAATCAGGGAGCATGGCGCAATTATCTCAACATTTCTGGCAGTCAGCAGTTCTCAACTATCCTCTCTTATCCAAGTCTTAAAGAGGGCCTTTGTGTTAGTGTTTCCAACCTGATAATCATCACCTATGGCAGAAAACAAAATGGAAAATTGTTTCTTTTATTGTTTTACCCATTAACTTTGACCAACTTCCAGATATGAACTTAAGGCTGCCTACCATATTCTTTAACTCTAAGCATAAGTGACTTTTCTTATGATCCTTGACATATTCATTTATGAAATGATTGTCTTAAAATTGGTAATGTACTGGAACAACACACTAAAAACTGAGCACTTTTAGGCATGAAATCTTATTCTTTTACTCAGGCTTGTATATGCTGCCTTTGACCTATATATATATGTATGTATATATACACATACATATTACTGGAATTTATGCTTAGCCAATACATTTTGATAGCCAAAGTTTTGTTTATAACATTTGAAGCCAAACTTCAGAGAAAGAACTTTTCATTTGAGTCAATGATTACCAAGACTTTGGAATGAGCTGACCCTTAACTTTATGTAATCTTAACTTATTTGTTTAATCTTTCAGGAGACAATTAAATGCCAGAAATCAAGCTTATTACCAACTCAAGAGTGGCATGCATCAAACAGATGAACTCAGTAAATGCTAGAAACAAGATTGAACTCGAAAGGTCAACCATTTGCTGAGATGCCCAAGCAGGAAGGACCAAGACTGGAGCATCAGTCAAAACATGATCTAAATCTTGGTTCAAAGAGAAAACCACAACCTGATACCTCAATAGAAATGATTTTATTTTAAAAATTGGAAGAAGAACAAAACACACAAATAAAAACTAGTACAGCTCAAAATCGTATTAGGAAGATCTGTTTAGTTTTTATTTTTTTGGTTCATCTGCTATATATTCATAAAGCAGTAGAAGTTCATTGCCTCCTTTTAGTGCTACATGCAGCTGTTCGATTCATCTAGTTAATTTATTCATTAAGCACTGTTTAAGGACTTTACTAGATGTTAGGGATTGAAAATTGAATTGCCAATGTATTTTTAGGGTACTAAGTACTTAGCATGCTGATCAGCACACCTGTTCTCTGTAAGATAAAAAGCAATAATTAAAAAGCTAGATAACCATTGCAGGATATAGTAAAAGGGATATATCATTACATGAAAGCGAATACAGCATTAAGTATAAACATAGTGTGTCTATATCTCAGGCATTAGCAGGATGTGATTAATAGTTACCTGTATATTCCAAGTCTTAAAAAGAGCTATTATTTAGTAAAGCCACATCAAATCTATTTTCTGTACTAAAGTTACTCTTTTGTTAATTATTTTGTATTTAATCCTGAGCCCTGAAATTACTGTTCTTTATGGTACCTTTATTATAGTCCTCCTTTCTAAAAATATACTTACATACATGTATTTGCATATTATTTATACAATTAACTTTTTGCAGTATAATTTTTAACATTACTAAAACTAAAAAATATAATTTAGTAATGTATTATTATTAAAGCCATATTCAAATTTTACCAAATATTCAAAAAATGAACTGTGTCTAATGGCACTTATTCTTTTATTTTGTTTTGTTTTGGGGCCTCACCTGACAGTGCTCAAGGATTACTCCTGACTCTGCACTTAGAAATCGATTCTTGTAGGCTCAGGAGACCATATGGGATGCCAGGATTGAACCCGGGTTGGCCATGTGCAAGGCAAATACCCTACCGCTGTACTATTGCTCTGTTTCCAGCACTTTTTGATCTAGGAGTCAATCCAGAAGTTAATAAATTGTATATTTTATTTGGTTTTCTTGGTTTATACCCTTTACACTGGGACTTAGTCATTTGATGACATTCCTGAGAAACTTAGTTTACTTCTTTATAGAATTACTTCACTTAGGTTAGTTGCATAATTTCAGGTCATTCTTCACAGTTTGTAGGACTCGAAGTTGTGTGAGCTGGAGCTGGTCCTTTTGGTTCATCTGTCTACATCATTATCCTCTATGTGTCATCATTATCCTTTATGTGTCTGCCACCGAGGCTCCTGAACTTTAAGGAAAGGCCCCACTCTCCCCTCTGCTCACAGCCATTGCTCTCATATCAGACCTCTGGAAACGTGGTCTAAGACTGCTATTGGTGTTCCTCAGCTCCCCACATCACAACTAAGGTTAGTCGGTATGTTTTAAACAAAAATATATTGAGTGCTTAGGGATAACACAAGCATAATAATGTCACAGAGGAAATGTCAAACTGCTACTAAAAAGTCGGGACTACTCTTAGAGTCCCAGGCTAAAACATGACCCCAGAGTATTTAAATAAAGTTTCTGCTTCTGGAGGGAAGGGTCAGTTCACTCTACTACCAATGCTTCCATAATGCTAGTGGGACCAGATCCATCAGGCTACTAAGACCCAGAGAGAGAGAGAGAGAGAAAAATATCCTCCTTAATTCTCCTTTCACATTTTAGCAGTGTTTTCCCAGGATAACTGATACTAAGGAAATCAGTGCATAACTTGAGAGTTGCAATTTTTTCTTTCTGCTTTGTTTTGAAGCCACACCTGGCTATGTTCAGGGCTTACTCAGTTATTACACCAGTAGGGCTCAGGAGACCATATGGGATACTAGGGATGGAGCTTGGGTCAGCAGTATATAAGGTGAGTGGCCAACTTTCTATACTATTACTTTAGTCCCTTGGAGCTGCCTTTTTTTTTTGGTTTTGGCCGACACATCAGCTATGCTCAGGGGTTACTGGCTATCACTCCTGTCAGTTTCTGGAGACCATAGGGGATACTAGGGATGGATCAAACCTTGGTTAGCCCGCATGCAAGATAAAGGCCCACTTTGCTATCTCTCTGGGGGGGGGGGAGGGGGTACATTTTAAAATATTATTTGGATTCTCATAATTTGGAAAGACCCAGTCTTTTCAGACCACAAGTACTAAATTTAGGCTGCCTAGTCTTACTAACACCACATATGGGACACCAAGGTCTATTCTGGGAGTATTAGAACAGGCCAAATACTGTATAATTTTTTTAATAGCCTTTTATACAGCAGGTAGCAAAGAGACATCACATCCCTACTACAGCCAGATTTTCATTGCTAATCTTCTATAAACAAATGCTTAGACAAGTTTCCCATCTCTCAAGGCAATCAGCAATATTCAGACATATGAAATTCTAAAAGCAGATTGAGAAAAATGAAATTAAAAAATAAAATTAAAAACTCTGCAGGAGCATAATGGAGAATTAAGTTACACTTAATTTGCATCACTAAATAAGCTATTCAAAGACTGTGCATTTAGGTTTCTATGTTGCCTTTTGGTATATAGTATTTGCCCTCATAAGTATACAATTAAAAGGTCCATTGATGTGATGTTTATAAAAATTTACTGAACAGTTTGACCTCAAACATAAATTTTAGTTTCTACTCCAAGAGGTGAAAGTTCTTAGAACATTTAAGTTTGGAAGATTTTCCAGTCTCAACTATTTTTACTATTTCGAAGCAGATTTTTCAACTTCTTCAAATGAGTCTTACCTTTCTAGCCTTGTTACTCAAAGTTCTCTCTCAATATCCTGTGTTCCTGCCAACAAAAACACTTTGTTATTTGATTCAACCCCTGACTTTTCTACTTCCTGAGACTTGTAGGAGTGGCCCTCCCATCTTATCTATCATCTCAGTCTCTCAGAATTCTTCTTAGACTTTAAGGAGATAAATCAACTCCATCTTCAGATATTCCTGAGTGAATGTGACTGATCTCTTAAAATTTCCTAACTCAGGGTCAGGGAGTAACTTGGTGGCAAAGAACATGCTTTGCTTATATGAGGCTTCTGGATTTTATCTATGGCACTTAAAAAAAAAAACTCTAGTTTCTTTACTATTTAAGTCATACTATTTAAAGGTGAAAATAAAAATCTCACGCTATCCTATAATTTATTGAGAAATGCTGTAATTGTTTATCATGTTGTTGGGGAAAAAATGTGCTCAGAGGCTGAGTGCCTGCTTCCAGGCATGAGACTGTGAACTTCTAGCAACACCCTCTCATGTCCAGTGTGATCTCTGGTGTCACAATAACACAACAGTCTTCTCTAGAATACTACAATCAAACATGTGTGAACCCTGTGATCCAGTATGTAAGTACTACAGTAAAGTGTGTGTGCAATCCTTGGGTATCATGCAACAAAGAAAAAAGAGGAAAATAGAATATAAAGCATGAAATTTGTAACTTCTTCCTCCTCCTCCTCCTCCTCCTCCTCCTCCTTCTTCTTCTTCTTCTTCTTCTGTCATATCCAGCAGCACTCAGGGGTCAGGGTCATTCCTGACTCCACGCTCAGAAATTGCCCCTGGGATGCCAGGATTTGAACCACCGACCTTCTGCATGCAAGGCAAATGCCTTACATCCATGCTATCTCTCCGGCCCCCTTTTCTTCTTTTATAATACTTTTAATACTTTTTAAAAATATTTTTACAAATCCAGTGCAGTATAAGAGTACAGTGCTCAATTTAGTTTTACTTTATTGGGTGGAGTTGGAATATACCCAGTAGTGTTCAGGGTTTACTCCTGGCTCTGTGTTTAGGGGTTAAACCTGATAGTGGTCAGGGGACCACATGCAGTGTGAGAATCAAACTGGGATGTTCCTTGCACCCATTATTGGAATATATATTTATACATATATATTATATTGTTTATATATGTATATATACATATATATATATATATATAACAACCCCATAGTATGAGAATAACACCCATAGACAATAGAAATGTTGTATGGAAGTGCAGTTAAGACAGAAAAAGGACTACTATGACAATAATAGTCTGTAATGATAACTCTGGGCAAGAATTGGGAATTGAAAAGGAATCCAAGTGCTATGCTTGATGGTGCATAAAAGAATAAAAGGTATGCGTGTGTGTGTGTGTGTGTGTGAGAGAGAGAGAGAGAGAAAGAGAGAGAGAGAGAGAGAGAGAGAGAGAGAGAGAGAGAGAGAGAGAGAGAGAGAGAGAGAGAGAGAGAGATCTGCCATAGGGGCAGGCTGGGATTAGGGTTGGGATGACAGGAAGGTAAGTGGGAAAACTGGTGTCAGGAAATGAACACTGGTGAAGAGATGGATATTGGAACACTGTATATGTATACTCAACTATCAACAACTTTTACCTCTGTCTCATGGTGATTTAATTAAAAACAAAACAAAATAACCGTTGAGATCTGCCATTGTGCAAAGCCAGCATTTTAACCTCTACACTATCTCTTCAGACTACTTTTTCTTTCAGATGGGTTTATATATATTTTACATAGGAGTCATATTTGTCTTAGTGGGCTTTCTTTAGGTCAGTGATACAGCTATACTAATCTCATATATCTACATTATCTGGCATGATGCCTTGCATAAGTTTAGTAGCATGTATTCAAAATATGTATAACGTTAAATTGAACTAAAATCTAATGAGTATGTGATCTCTTAGGAACCTGATAACGATGACCTAACATATCACATAGGCAAATCTGAAAATATTTGTGTACAAATAAGAAATGAAATGTCTGTTTCAACAACATATAATCTGTTTTTAACTTGCTAACCCCTGCTTTGGCTAAATATTAACAAAAACAGTCAGTGTAAATAAAGCCCACTATCAGCCAAATTGTCATGGCTTTTTGACAGCACAGACTAAAAATGGTTAGATAAAAATAATCCTTGTGTTGTAAAGTTTGAGCTTTCTGAAAAATACAATTGCAGCTAAGGGAGAATAATAAATTTATACTTCTCTTTATTATTTGGTCGGCTGTGCTGAAAACGGACTTAAGAGTGAAAATCCGGGGCCGGAGAGACAGCATGGAGGTAAGGCATTTGCCTTGCATGCAGAAGGACAGTGGTTCGAATCCTGGCATTCCATCTGGTCCCCCAAGCCTGCCAGGAGTGATTTCTGAGTGTAGAGCCAGGAGTAACCCCTGAGTGCTGCTGGGTGTGACTCAAAAACAAAAACAACAACAACAACAACAAAAGAGTTAAAATCCAGACTGTAATGGGAGAAGCAAATGATTTTGACAATACATTTTAAGTGATCACTGAAAGTTAGATAAATAGGATAGCCTACAGATGGGCCAACTCTATCAGTAATGCTGATAACTAAAATATACTCACTGTTACTGTGTGGAGAAGTGAAAACTTTAGTCCAAGAGTTGAAGGCTCCCTGGAGGAAGAAACCAAAACAGAGTTCTAATGAATTGCTTCCTTCCTGTCTCACCCTAACCCAGATGAGGCCCCAAGAATATATATATATATATTTGGAACAGATGGGCTATTCTTAGTAGAGGAAAATTTACATTAAATAACTCATTTAAAGTAATGATTCATTAGTTTTTGACAGGCCTGACATATGGTAACTTCCAATATGCTGGAAATGTATATTTTGGGCTTAAAAGATTGATATCCCCGAGTCAGAAACCATTCTAGGTATGTGAAATGCAAATCAAGAGTTTAAGACTTATTTAGATGGATTTTGTGTGGGGACCTCACAGCTGGCACTGATACTAAGGGATTATTTTTGACTGTCCTCGGGAGTGATCTCAGGTGGTTGGTTCTCATAGGGTCACATATAATGCATGGGACTTGAATAGGGGTTGGCAGAATGCAAGGCAAGTGTCTTAATCTTTGTACTCTATCTGATCCTAGAAGAAATTTGGGCCCTGGTCTTGGCATCATTTTATACTAATTCAGTAGAGGGCTGCAGTGTAGATGAGAAGGATGTAGTAGACGTTTCATAGCCAAAATAAAGCATCTAGGTGGTTTCACTTTTTTTATTTTTTTTTATTTATTTATTTTTGGCCACACTCGGTGATGCTTAGGGGTTACTCCTGGCTCTGTGCTCAGAAATCGCTCCTGGCTTGGGGGGATCATATAGGATGCTGGGGGATCGAACCATGGTCCGTCCTAGGTCAGCCGTGTGCACAGCAAACATCCTACCGCTGTGCCATTGCTCCGGCCCCTAGTTGTAAGGCTGACTTGAAACTTCTGCAAACTCATTTTCTCTGGGCCCCAATTTGCAATTCTTCCACATAATGACACGGAAAAAATATTCTGTAACAAGGCTGAAAAGATAATGCCTTACAATCAATGGTCCTCAAACTATGGCCTGTGGGCCACATATTGTATTTATTCCCATTTTGTTTCTTCACTTCTGAATAAGATATATGCAGTGTGCATAGAAATTTGTTCATAATTTTTGTTTTTACTATAATCTGGCCCTCCAACAGTCTGAAGGACAGTGAACTGGCCCCCTGTTTAAAAAGTTTGAGAACCCCTGCTACATGCTTTTGAACTCATTTGATCCTTAATACCACATATGGTCCCCAGAGCTCTGTCAGAAGTTATTCTTGAACACAGAGCTGAATACTGCTTGGACTCTCCCTTGCCAATATTCTATAAAAATCTCTTGGGAGAAATCATCTTTCTTGTCTATAAAGAACTAAGAAATTTGTAAAGAAAAAAGTGAATATTTCTTATAGAAAAGAAAAGGGTGTTTGAGGTCTACTGGAAGGAATAGAAACAAGAAGGAAATTTTGCTTTCAATGGAACTGGTGGATCATGTAATATTAAATAATGAGCTAATGAACTTTTTTTTTTTTTAGTTTGTTTTTGGGCCACACCAGGTGACACTCAGGATTTACTCCTAGCTATGGAGATACAACCCAGGTCTGTCCTGGGTCAGTTGCGTGCAAGGCAAATGACCTACTGTTCTGCCAATGCTCCCACCCCTAAATAACAAAATTTAAATGCATACAAAACACTATGCAAGATAATGCAGAGATAACAAGATTAGTATAGCAATATCACTGACTACTAGGCCTACTAGGACCAATATGACTCTAATAACTGCAATATAAACTATAAATGTCATAGAAATAAAAAGTAGGGACCAGAGTGATAGCACAGCAGGTAGGGCATTTGCCTTGCACATGCGGCTGACTTGGGTTTGATCCCGAGCATCCCATATGGTCTCCTGAGCCTGCCAGGAGTGATTTCTGCACACACAGCCAGGAGTAACCCTGAGTGCTGCCTGGGTGTGGCCCCAAAACAAACAAAATAAATAAAAAGTAGTATAGAGATTAAGGTGCTTACCTACACAGTGGCAGATCCCAATATTTTTTTGTTGTTTGTTTGTTTTAATTAAATTACTGGGGTTTTTTTTGTTTGTTTTTGTTTTTGAACCATACTTGGTGACACTCAGGGATTACTCCTGGCTATGTGCTCAGAAATAGCCCCTGGCTTGGGGGACCATATGGGGCACCAGGGTTACAGAGTAAAAACACCGATAGTTGGGTTTTGATCATAAAGCTTTCAATACTCATTCCTTCAGTGTTCAATATCATAGCCATGAGCAAACACTATCTTTGAAGGAATGCCATAAACTGTGCTAGGTAACTCCTCTCCTTATATCATGCCCATTGAGGAAATATTATAAAATCACAGAAGACTTATGGGGATTCAGTTTTCTTGTGAAAACAAGTAAAGCAGCCAAGTTCTATATTCAGAGTTTTTGTGGGAAATTAAATAGAGATACTAGACCCTGGAGAGGGCCAAATAAGAAGAGATCTGGAGAATGAAAATTGCTGAAAGTTTTCAAGAAATTCTGGGGACTTCCCCATCAAAGTTTTGAAAAGGGGTTTTGAAAAATATTCCACTCAGTGCACCAAAATAGAGAGGCCTGTAGATAAAAATCAGCATTATAGCAAATTCAGTTGTCATAGTCTTATAACCTTGTAATAATAACCTTAATAAATAACCTTAATACTAAGCTTATTAAGACCATAGAATGGGGGCTGGAAAGATAGCACAGCGGTGTTTGCCTTGCAAACAGCCAATGCAGGACCTAAGGTGGTTGGTTAGAAACCCGGCATCTCATATGGTCCTCCGTGCCTGCCAGGAGCTATTTCTGAGCAGGTGGCCAGGAGTAACCCCTGGGCACAGTCAGGTGTGGTCCAAAAAAGAAAAAAAAAAAAGAGAGAGACCATAGAATACTTACATATATACTATTTCTATAAGAAATACATATCATTAAACATATTTGTAATAATGGTGCTTAAATAAAAATATTATTTAGAAATACATATCATGTTTGAGGTAAAATGGTATAACATTTAAGAACAGAGATTCTGGAGTTCCATCCTTTGATTTTCTTTTTACTAGCTTTAATCTTGGATAAGTTACTTGATTGACTATGCTGTTTGTTTATTTAAAAAATGGGGAAATTAAGTACCTGCAAACTTAACAAAGAATATTCTTCTTTGGGATTTGAACATTGCTTAGTTATCCAGTCCAGTTTCTTTGGTAAACTGGAAAAACTAGAAATTTCAACTATTTTATGTTAAGAAAAAGATTCATGAATGGCCAATTGCATCTGGACATGAAGAAATTATAAAACATACATACATAAACACACACCTGAATGAGAAAGCCATGTTTGGGACCTCCTTAATTATGATTACATTTCCATGTTCCTTATAGCTGCTCCCATAAAAATTTCTGCAGGAAAAATTAGCATATGATCTAATTATCATGCTCCTAATTACATCTCAAAAATTAGGAGTGATAGGTAATTGGTACTCTTAGATTTATATACAACATATGTTTGTATATGTAAATAAATATCATTGATATGCATTTAACTACATCTGAAGAGTAGATAAACCATATATATTTATTTTACAATATCAAGCTCATAATTTAGTATATATTTGTATTCTTCTCTGAGACGGTAAGTCAAGTGTGTCTGCAAGAGGAGACACAGGGGTCAAAGTGTGTAGAGAATGTTTAGGCCAGAAACTTAACTGGAGTTGCCCATAAAAGGTGAATTAGCCCTTTCTGCTTTCCTGATCCCCTTAATCTCAGTCATTCTCTTCTCCCATTTTTCTTTGTTTTCCTTCCCCTCATTCCTTTCTTCTTCTCTCTTCCCCACCTCTCCTCTATTTCCTTTCTCTCCTCTCTTCTCTCCTCTACCCTCCCCTTTCCTGTCATCACTCCTCCCCTCTCTTCTCCTCTCCCTTGATTTCTCTCTGTGCTAGATACCAAGCTCATACATACAAAATATACTCTACCACTATACCACTGCCCCCTCCAGTCATTTATGAAGCAGTCAGGAACCTGTTTAAGCTCTACTCAGTTTCATGCTATTCAACTGCCTGAAATCAATGTCCAGAGTCATTATTGTCCTCTATGATTTCCACAAATGTACTTGAAAGAAATAATATCGTGGGTGAAGATTACTCTAATTTTTGCATACTGAAGGGACAGGAAGCATAAATGGAGATGACAGAAGAATTTCTTCCTCAGCCTTCCCTACAATGAATTGTTCTGAATGACAGAGGTCCAGGGCATGACAAAGGAAATAGTCAGTTGACAGAAGAGACCTCTGTGTCTCTTCATGAAGTAGCAAAACCATCTGTCGTTCTTTACAGCCTCACTTACTTTCTCCCTCACTTTTGTGGCCATGGAATGGTAGCACCTTACAATTGTGCTTCAGTTGCTTCACAACCTTCACAGTTGTGCTTTACTAGTCTTAGGTTGTTTTTTTAGGAAATCTGGTCTAAGTCTATAATATTCCAGTCACTATCCCTTTTGCTGTTTTACCTTAGAATCCTCTCATGCCCCCTTTGTTCCATTCACATTCCAATTTCACTTACTACTCAGCTCCAGAGCTCTCAATTATATATCTAATTTGTCTCCAGGTACTTACTTCTATCATAGTTTATTCCAGTACCTTGGTTATCATGTTTTTTTTTTTTTCCCAGCCTTCGTGCTTACTTTTTATTGGTTTGCAATATTTTAATTTTCTTTGGGAAATAATTCTCCTTTTAACCTTACTCTATGGTTCAGATAAAGCTAAATTTCCTTCCTCACTGTATACCACCTTGGCCAATCAGTGTATTTTATATTCCCAGTTATGCATATTGATTTGTAGATAGACATATGACAAATTCAATCCAAATAGAGCCATGAAATGTTTGCTAAAACAAAGATAAAGGCTTTTTCTGCTCTTAGAGAAAAGAAGTGAGTTTGACCATGGAACCAGCCTGAGAAGGAAGCCAGGTCCAAAGAAGAGAGAAAAAGAGTTGACTTTGATAGGAGATTTAAGATACTAAACTTCCTACCTGAAATTTTCTACACTCAGACTTTTCAGTTTTCTTAGGGATTCAAATGCATCTTTGCCTTGCATTGCCTGTAACTCAAAGAAGACAATTGCAGTCCTACTTCTCTATAAATTATAGGCCTCCTGACCATTAATAGGGAAACATGGTGTACTCAATAAAAAAATAATAGCAGAACTACATAGAACCTTCTGATCTTTATACCTTTCCACACTAGTGTTATAGGAGGAACTTAACTGAGTCATTCAGCAAAGATGAGGATTGGGTTGCTGGCCCTGGGGGCAGACACTCCATACCTAGTATTCAAGTGGCCATTCCATCGTGCTGTCATCTTGTTGCATCTTGCCTTTCCATTCTAAATTGTATTTCTAAGTGTCTTGCCAGAAATCTGATTCACCTTCTTAAATTCATAAAACTGCAGGGAAATTTTATGGTCATTCAAACACAACATTCTTAAATAGAGAACAGATGGACTCTCTGAAATTTTACTAGTGTATAGAGATAAAAGCAGATTTCTTGCTGTGAGAGATGGGGCAATCCTAGAAAGAACTTTCCAGTCCAGCCACATTGTGCCTTCCAAAATTCATTTCTATTCATCACATCTATTTGACTCATGTCCTGCCTATCCTAACTGAGATTGTATCTTTCCTTCCAATGGGTCTTATTTCTACAGTATTGTATACACTCTTTTATTTTGTGCCCCCCCCCCCCATGTACAAACTCTTATCCTACTGGATAAAGTGTTCTTCAGCCTCCTTAGGTACTTTGGACTGTCTTCTTTCTTTAAATACCACCCCCCAGAATGTTTAATAAACTTTGTTCTAACTTGATGCATGGAGCCCGTACACTTCTAAAGTGCTGTTACATGAAATAAAATTATTGACTCTTCTCTACTTAAACTCAGAGCATACCACAACAGTTCTGGTCAAGCACAAAAGGACAACCTAGAAACTCTTCCTCAACCTGCCAGCTTACTAGAGTTTATATTTGCCCTCCCATTTTCTCAGGAGTGTCTTGCACAGTGACTCAAGTCATATCTGACCTTGATACACATTTAGATCAAGGTGTATCTAAAGCAATTGCAGGGGATTTTCCCACTTACACGATGAGATACTCACTAAAAAGACTTGAATGACAGACCTATTTATGTAATGAGGGAATTTCTCTGACACGAATTATTTTAATTCTGTTCAATTTCTGTACTTTTATTTGGTGATCTTGTAACAGAACTAAGTCTGGTGTACTACAAAGGCAAACTATGGGCAACTGGATAACTTCCAAGCAACTATGACAGTAGACTTTAAGTCAAACAATGCCTGGATCAAATAACAATAACAGTGAAAGACATTGAATGTTTTATATGTACAAGCACAGGTCATGGGTTAATGGTTCAAATAAATGAAATAAAAACATGATCATAAATTTTAAAATGTGCTTAGAGTGAAATGAGCCAGAGGAAAAAAGAGTAATAGGTGAGAATGACCTTTAGATAAACATTTTTGAGAAGGTGACATGAAGTAGGCAAGAAGAATAAGAAGGCAATTGTCATGAAACCAGGAAAAGGAAGGAATAATCTTACAGCCAGAAGCAACATCAGGAAAAGCATATACTAGCATTATATTCAGATGACATGATAATATCTGTAGACTGTACCAAAAATGTTTAGAAACCATAAATCAATATAGTAAAGTGATAAACTACAAATTAACACACAAACACCTAATACATTTTTGGGCTAGAGAGATAGTACAGCAGGTAGGATGCTTGCCTTACAAAGAGCTGACCCAGGTTTGATCCTTGGAGTCTCATATGATCCCCTGAGCACTGCCAGGAGTGATTCCTGAGTTCAGAGCTGGGACTAACCCTTGAGCAGCATTGGATGTGGCCTAAAAACTTAAAAATATTTTTGTATTTCTATATGAAAACAACTAAGTTGAAGAGAAATGAACAAAATTTACAACTGTGTCTAATAACATCTTAGCAAAGGAGATGACAGAATTACATAAAAAACTATAAGTGACTATTAGAAGAAATTGAACAAGAGAAAAAAATGTATAAATATTCTATGTTGGGGCCGGAGGTAAGGCATTTGCCTTGCCTACAGAAGGATGGTGGTTCAAATCCTGGCATTCCATATGGTCCTCCCCTTCCCCGAGCCTGCCAGGAGTGATTTCTGAGTGTAGAGCCAGGAGTAACCCCTGAGCACTGCTGGGTGTGACCCAAAAACTAAGAAAAAAATTCTATGTTTATTAATTGGTACTGTCAAAATGACCATCTTCCCCAAAGCATATAGTTTCAGTGCATTCCCTATCAAAATTTAAGACATGAAACAATTACTTCTAAAATTTGTATGGGGCAAATAAATTTCCAAATAATCAAAGCAATTCTGAGAAAAAGAAGATGGGAAACATCAAATTGAATATATGACAGTAATTAAAACAGTGTGGTAATTATATATATTTTATTATATTTAATATTAATATATATGATATAATATTTTTATTTTATGAAAAGCCTGTAAGTAAACCCTGGTTATATAGACAATTAATTTATGAGAAAGGAAATAGGTGCATTAAATGGAACAAAGAACCTCTGCAACAAATGGTGCTGGGAAAACTGATTAGTCACGTACAAAAGAATGAACTTGTACTCCTATTTCTCACTACACAAACGTTAATTCAAAATAAATTAAATAGGGCAGGAGAGATAGCATAGCAGCAGGGAGTTTGCCTTGCATATAGCCAACCCAGGAAGGACTGTGGTTTGATCCCCAGCAACCCTATGGTCCCCTGTGCCTGCCAGGAGCAATTTCTGAGTGCAGAGCCAGGAGTAACCCCTGAGTGCTGCTGGGTGTGACCCCAAAACAAACAAACAAACACACACACACAATAGAATAAATATCTCAAGATTAGGCCAGAATTCATAAAATTTATTGAGGAAACATGGTCAGAATTCTTTATTATATCAACTTCAGAAGGTTTTCATTAATGGACTCTATTGTCAAAGAAAAAATCAAAACAAAAACAATACAAAAATGAATAAAGGGACTAAATCTAACTAAAAGGCTTCTGCACTGCAAAAGAAACTATGATTAAAATGAAAAGACCTTATTGAATTGGAAAAATATTCTCACACCATGATTTTGAAAATGGATTAATGTCTAAGATATTTGAAGCACTTACAGTACTTGGTAACAATAACAAAAATAAAACCACCAAGCAACCACATTAATGAAAATGATGACACAAGCTAAATTGAAAAATTCCTGATGGGGCATCAGGCATATGAACCAGTGTTCAATCATCACTGTTTATAAAGGGAAATACAAATCAAAACAATGACATATCACTTAACACCACTAAGAACAGACTATATCAAAAAGACTGGCAGGGAAACAACCACGCAGGGAAAAAAATGCTCATTCACTGCTATCTGATTCAGTCTTTGTGGGAAACAGTATAGATCTCTAAAAAATAAAAATAGAAATAGCTTATAACTTAGTGATTTCACTCTTCAGAATTTATTCCATGAGCACAAAGACCTTAATTTAATATATGTTTACATACATGTTTTTGGTAGCACTATTTATAGTAAGTAGCCATAATCTGAAACAGCCCAGCATTCAATGAGTGGTTAAAAAATATGGTATACAGAGGGCTGGGAGAGATAGTGTACTTGCTTTGTACATGGCTGACCCAGTTGGATTCCTAGCATCCCTTGTAGTTCGTTGATACAGCCAGAAATATTTCCTAAATGCAAAGCCAAGAATAAACCCTGTGTTCAGCTGCATGTGGTCTCAAACCAAAGAGCAAAAAGAGAAAAGAAATTTGTGGTACACATTATTGTAAATCATACTACCTCAATAAAGATAAAAAGTTGTGGTATATGCCTGCTGCACTCATCACCCACAATCACTGCTTTGCTAATGGCCCTTATTTATCACTCCTCTATAGCTCTTTGCAAGGACACCAATTCCAAAACTCCAGGTATTCTGGTATTTGGACTGATATCACCAGGACTTTTTTGGAGTGAGTGCGGACACCCTCTCTCTGCTTCTCATAATTTCAGAAAACCTGGAAGCCAAAAACACATCCAAATGAGCCGTAATATCAGCAATAATGTTTGGAGTTCTTGTAGCATTTTTGTTTAATACTATCATCATAGGAACACATCAATTGAGACACCAATTTGTATCTGAAGCCACTTAGTGTTCAGAAACAAATGAAGTAACATGCAACTAGCAAGAAGAGCTTACAAACTTCAGTGGAGATGCAATAATTTTTACGAATTTGATAGTTTCTATACTTATCTTTTTTGGTTTCTTCCTTCTTTTCTTCCTCTCTTCCTCTTTTCTTCCTCTCTTCCTTCTTTTCTTCCTTTCTTTCTTCCTTTCTTCCTTCCTTCCTTCCTTCCTTCCTTTCTTTCTTTTTCTTTCTTTCTTTCTTTCTTTCTTCTTCTTTCTTTCCTTTCTTCTTTCTTTTTTTTTTTTCTTCTCTTTCTTTTTTTCTTTCTTTCTTTCTTTCTTTCTTTCTTTCTTCTTTCTTCTTTCTTCTTCTTTCTTTCTTTCTTTCTTTTCTTTTCTTTCTTTTCTCTTCTTTCTTTCTTTCTTTTCTTTCTTCTTCTTTCTTTCTTTCTTTCTTTCTTCCTTCTTCTTTCTTTCCTTCCTTCCTCTTCTCTTCCTTCCTTTCCTTCCTTTCCTTCCTTCCTTCCTTCCTTCTTCTTCCTTCCTTTCTTTCTTTTCTTTCTTTCTTTCTTTCTTTCTTTCTTTTTCTTTCTTTCTTTCTTTCTCTCTTTCTTTCTTTCTCTTTCCTTCCTTCTTCCTTCCTTTCTTCCTTCCTTCCTTCCTTCCTTCCTTCCTTCCTTCCTTCCTTCCTTCCTTCCTTCCTTCCTTCCTTCCTTCCTTCTTTCTTTCTTTCTTTCTTTCTTTCTTTCTTTCTTTCTTTCTTTCTTTCTTTCTTTCTTTCTTTCTTTCTTTCTTTCTTTCTTTCTTTCTTTCTTTCTTTCTTTCTTTCTTTCTCCCATTTACCTGCAAACAAATAACCAACTATGCCAACTATATAATACATGCTTTTTAAATAAAGTAAAATTTGAAAAAAGTTGTGGCATAGATACACAATATACTCTAAGAAAAGGTGAAATCTTACATTTTCCTACAACTTACGGTGAAACAAAACACTCACTAGTTTTATTCACTGTCATTTTAACCAAAATAAACCAGGGAAAGAGGAAGGTACAAATGCCTTGTGATCCCCACATTTATGTGGTATAATATAGGAACAAAGAAAAGGAATGAAACAAAGTCCAATGTAAATAAAAACCTTGGAGTCTGGACAACAAAGTGATATAACCAAGCAGGAAGAGAGGAGGTTAGAGTCATTGAAGAGTGTAATAGGTGACCAGAAGAACAAAAGTATAAATAAAAAATTGTGTATATAGATTGAAAAAAGAACAGCAATGTGCAAATTACCTGCCTGAGATAGATATATATAAAAAGAAGGAAAAAGAAAATAAAAATAACTGAGAGGGGGTGAATAGTATAAAATGAGAATTGAGGCATTGACATTTTCAGGATGGAGGATTTTATGTGTAATTCTATGTGAAAACAATAAAGGTATTGAAGTATGAGAATAAAGGGACAGAATTCCAAAGTCATTCTTGGAACTAGAGAGAGTGTAAACAGGCAAGACACTTGCCTTGAAGGTAGTCAGTCTGGTTTGATCCCAGCACCACCTATGGTCTGCTATGTATCTCCAGGAGTGATTTCTGATCACAGAGTCAGAGCTAGGAGAAAGTCTATAACACTGCCATGTTTATCACAGAAAAGAGAAAACAAAACACAACAAAACAATGAAACAGAACAGAAAAAAAGACCCACAAAATTCATTCTTACTTTAAAATGGAGAATGGAATATAGGAGAAAAGAAAAAGTGGAATATGTAAGAAAGCTATTGCTTAGTCAGGAACCTTGAGGGGGTAGGGGAAATGGAAGGTTTCTTCATGCACTTGATAGTTGAATCAACATGACTTCCTGTTGGAATTGATGTGAAAGGTAAGAAAAAGGAGAAGTATGACTTAAATTTCTCCACTGATACTTGATTAGGGCATTATTATTCACTAAGACAGGGAAAATAGAGAAGAGAATGTAGTTTTTGTGTATGATTGGAAATCTGTTCAGGTTTGAGCATTAAGTGACAGTTATTTGTAATACAGACTGATGGAGATGTTCCAGTGGAGCAAATTTCATACCTGGAAATTTGAAAATAGTGAGGTCTGATCTGGAAACAGTTATTTGGGGATTACCCATCATAAATGATATTTAAAGTTGCGGAAATGGAACATTTTTCTGTCTTGGCTCATAATAAGCTATTCCATATCAAGACAGTAGGGCTGTAGACAAACCTTATGGAACAACCTCTTTTTTTTATGTTGGCTTGGTGCTTACAAACAAGATTCTAGGATGATCTTTTCTCCTTAATCTTATGTTGGCAAAGAAAACACTGCTCTGAGAAACATTGGATTGTAAAAGTGTTCATCATTTCTAATGATGAAGCTCCTATTGCTTTCACTTTTGACCTACTTAGGAGTCAAGCTAGTGTAACAATGATTATTTTCAGCAGAATTACAGAAAAAGTAACAATAGGGTAGCTACAATTGCACCGAACCAGCATTTTCCCCCCTTTCCTTACAGAAAGCAATTTAATGTTTGTATATCATGATTGGTTTTTCATTCTGCATTATGGCCTTAGAACTATGCATTAAATATAATAAATAGAATATTGGCTTTACATCAAAAAAGAAAAATTTGAAGCAATGGTAAATACTGATCATTCCCCAAATTTTAATTAATTAATTAATTAATTAATTAAATTTGGTTTTGGATGAGCATAAAATCCTGGATTATCAAGAATCCAACCAGCGGCTGCTGTACACAATGCATATACCGCAGCCCTTTGAACTATCTTCCTGATAATTTTTTCTATTTTAGTAATTACTCAAAAGTAACACATAACCTGAAATGAAAAGTATCAAGATTGCATAATGTACTTGGTAAGAATATAGATTCCTTTCTATCTCTTCTCAAATTTTCTCCCAAAAGCTTCTAGCTTTTTCTTTTTACGTTCTGTAGTAAAAAAATTTAATGTAGTTCCCTTTCCGCTTTCTCATTAAAAGCTTTAGATAGCTATATAAACCAGTGAAACAAAAAACCAACCTGTATCATATTCCCCAGAAATTTGAGTCTTAAAGTCTATTCTACATGTCTATCTTCTACTTCTATTAGATGATTTTTCCCTTCTTCATCTCCTAAGGGGGAATAAGTAGATTTTCTTGCCAAAGAGAAAAAAGAAAGGAGGAAACATGCCCCCACACCCTCAACCCCATCCACTAAACACTTGCCAAACTAAACAAACACATTTAACTAACAACAAAATGACAGCCCTGAGCTCTCCTGTTAGAGCAAATCATTTGGCAGGACTGTGTCAGACTGTTGAGACAGTCTCCTTTCTGAGACCTCACACTGTCATTTTGCTTATTAGTTACATTGTTTGGTGAACTGGGTTTTCTGCATGCAAGGCAAGTGCCCTAATCCCTGAACTATCTATCCATCTTGCCATCACTATATTTTATTGCACTTAAAATGGGTCATGAAGCTCATATGCACCTA
Source organism: Suncus etruscus (assembly GCF_024139225.1). NCBI lineage: Eukaryota > Metazoa > Chordata > Mammalia > Eulipotyphla > Soricidae > Suncus > Suncus etruscus. The sequence goes on along the minus strand of NC_064857.1, from coordinate 30,019,517 downwards.
GAAAGACGTTACATATCTTTCTGTGCAGTGTGTGAAGTTCAGAGACTCAATTGTGCAATTATCTGCTCTTTTAAGATGAAATTGTACCCTTCTTACACTATATGAATATTGTTTACTCCTGGGAAAGTCACCCTGTTCTATTCTCCCACCAACAGCTCCCAGATTCAGCCAACAACTAATTCCTCTACCAGAAAGAAGCAAACAGGAAGCTTCCTCGTGTGGCTCTGATTACCCACAACACTGAGGTTTCCTTTCTGTGTTTTGTACCTCTGAATTTATTCTTTTTGCCCAGCCCCTTTCCTTCCTGTGAAGTGTCAGGCCACTTTTCTGGTCTTTTCCTTTAGCATTTAAGACCTCTAATTTCTTCTTGCCCCAACTGATTCTTACCCCCATTGTTTTCCCTAACCATTTCCCTGCTGATCACACTGGGGGTTTAACACACGACCTTATGCTGACTCTTGATTAGTTCATTCCTCTTGAGTGTCTGCAGACCTGCTGTGTAAGCCAGATTCACAACTTCTGCATGGTGGTTGCTCTTTTAGCCCCAACTTCCTGCCTATCTTTATGCTGAACCACCACCTCAAGTTTCTCTGCTGACATAATATATATACACACACGCACACACACATTTTGTTTCCAACTTTTAAATATCTGCACTCTGTGGTTGTGAATCATTAGTTATCAATTTTGTGATATTCTGGGACTCAGAAACTATTCCCTATCTCTTTCGGCCTCATATGCAGCACTGATATGATCAACTGCTCTAAAGCAGGGTTGCCTTGATTCTTAAATATTTTCTTCTTGTTTTCCTAGGAATGCCAACTTTGTGTTAATTTATTAAGTAGAGCTTTGGGGGAAACTTATATTTTGTCTGCATATGTGAAGAGTAAGATAAAGACTGAGAATGATTAACAGGTAGGATACTAGGCTGTATTTTTGCTGTTGTTTAATATTAATTTTAATAATTTAATATTAATAATATTAATTAATAATAATAAATAATAATTTAATAATTTAATATTAATATCAATAATCATTGATGCATTAATAAAATTGTTGAAAAACAGTATATGGACTGGGGTTATAGTTTTGTGAAGAGGGTTAGGAAAGAGAAGGGAGGAAAGAAATCAAAGAGAATGCTTCTCCTCTTTAGTTACTTTTTTTTCTTGAATCTATTCTTTCATCCCTCTGAGTAACTTCTAGTAATTAATTTTTTATTATAGTCTAAATAAAAAGTTACAACAATGTTCAAATTTATTGTGCTGATGTACAAAGTTACTGCACATTACTTCCATTATGTGTCCATGACTATCCATTCTCAAACCCATGTTACATCTGATTCAAACTTCCTCTACCCGTACCCCCCATTATCTGTTGATTGACAATTATATTTTGGCATATCCTGTTATATCCCTTAGCACCTCCCATATGCTCCATGTTTATCTGTTACTTCCAGTCTATTAATTCCTCTACCACCCACGCTGGCACTCTCAGGTCTGTATTACAATAAATAGGAAGGTTCTCAATGGATATCTCAGGCTAAACACAAATTACTTCATGCTATAAACCATTAGAATGATTCAAATATACATGTAGCCATACATCTAAAGTTGCAGTATACTCGTGGTCTATTATATTAACAAAAGAGGATATTGGGACTTAGAGGAGGAAAGTGTTGTTAAGGTAATAAATACATCTGTGAAGCTAGACTAAGGCTTTAATCACATGATTTAGTCATGGATTCCCATTCTCCCATTCTGTTGAAGTAAGGAAAGTATTATATTTACCTTGGTGCTGGATTAGAGATGGTCATGAAATCTTTGGCACTTTTCCCATTGAGAGCTGGCATGTGTGTTTCCTCAGCGGAGATATGTGTTTCCTCAGTTACATCAGAGAGGTAAGTGATTATTTTGAGAAAGAAAACTATTTTCTGTCAATTTGGGGTACCAGTGCTCAATACCTTCAACTTCCAGTCATTTGGAAACTGATTCAATGGAACCCAAAATTCATTAAGAAGTAGATGTAGGGGTTGAAGAGATAGCATGGAGGCAAGGCATTTGCCTTGCATGCAGAAGGATGGTGGTTCGAATTCCGACATCCCATATGGTCCCCCACGCCTGCCAGGAGCGAGTTCTGAGTGTAGAGCCAGGAGTAACCCCTGAGCTCTGCTGGGTGTGACCAAAAAAGCAAAAACCAACAAACAAAAAAGAAGTAGATGTAGTCTGAAAGTTCCAAGTTGTGAAAAAATGATGCTATGCACAGATGACTTGGATGATAAGACACCATGTGAACCAAGAGGGAGAGAACCTAGGGAGCACTGAGATGTTAGAGAAATGAGTGAGATGTAGGATCCATTTTAGAAGCAACAGCAACAGTGACCCTAGCTGACAGATATAAGTTGCTCAGGAAAGGTCCCCAAAATTCTCCTCAATTTTGGCAAATAAATATATACATTTTGAACAAATAAAAGTGTTGTTTGGGGTAAATTTTGTGGTAATTCATTATTCAGCAATAGGTAACAGCAACAGATGTAGGTTCCCAGAGGAGAGGAACTATTACAGAAACTTCAAACACGTAGCATTGATTTTGAACCAGGGCAATGGGCAAAGAATTAAAAAGCTTAAAAAAGTGTCAGAGGTTGAAAGGACAGGAGGGTCCTGTCCTTTATCAGTGAGTCTTGGTATTTGATCATTAAGTTCATTCAGTTCTAGACACCACATCTCGTGCCTCATGAATTATAAACAAACCTTTCCAGAACTCGAGATACATAAAAATTATGAGCGATATAAACGGGTAAATGCTGTAAGGCATAAGACATTACCTTTGGCATAGTTAATTATACAGTCTCAGGAAACTTGAACCTCTTCTACTCTAAATTTACTATTTAATTTCAAAAACACTATTGTTATTCATAAAAATTGTTATATATATACATATATATATGAAGTACGAAATTTGAGTGTCTGATCTTAGATTTTGTTGTCTATGTATGTAACAGAAGTGATAATGTCTCAAGGTCAAGCATGGGCCTAGAGTCTGGTCTGCTTTTATTTTTTTTCTCTTGGAAACTTGAAATCTGAAGAAATGAGTCTCTCTTGGCTGACCCCTGGCTGATTCCCTAAAAGACTTAGGAGCAAGGCCAGCTTCATCAGTTGACCCCAGCCTTGACTAGATGTTGCCTTCCAATTGGAACTGAAAAAAATAGGTGCTGTTTTAAATGGTAAGTTTGGAAGTGATTTTTTAATGGCAGTGTTAACTGATACAATAACTTTTTTACATGTGTGTTTTTTTTTGGGGGGGGCCCACACCTGATGACACTCAGGGGTTACTCCTGGCTATGTGCTCAGAAATCATTTATGGCTTGGGGGACCATATAAGACACTGGGGGATTGAACTGCAGTCTGTCGTAGGCTAGCGCGGGCTAGGCAGACGCCTTACCACTTGTGCCACCACTCAGGCTCCTAATTCAATAACTTTTAAAAAAATTAAAAAAAAATCTAAACAGACTAATACTTCATGGCAAAGTTGCAGAAGAGGTAGAGTCACTTTAAAGAACTATTTTCAGCTATCATGCCAGGTTCTGAAAAGATCCGACGAATAGTTGAAGTCTAGAAAGCTGAGGTAATTCAAGGCCTGGGGATTCAGCTCTTAGAGTGGGTGTATGATCTGTTAGAAGAGGAGGTTGAATTGGAGAGAGAGGTATATTTATGAGATTATATGGGTAAACAGTATACTATTTATAGTGTGAAAGCTCGCCAGTTAAAATTTTTTAAAGAAAATGTGAATTTTAGAGAAATTGTTCTAATTTGTTGCCGAAATTAAAGACCTATTTTCAAATGCTTTTTGCTTAAACAAGATAGAGCCAAAACAATATCTGGAGGCTAGCTATCAGAATATACAGAAAAAAGGAAGCAAGCTTACAAAAGGAGAAAACTTTGGCTATCTTATTCACTGTATAAGGAAAAGGTCTGTTATAAGACATTTATTTGTTTGATTTACTCCATACTTAGCCTTTAACACCAGCTTAATATCTGAAACTTAATTTTGTTAAAGTACTGTTTAGCTTGAACACAGGGCCACAAAATAATAGATTGGAAGTTTTACGTCATACTACAGTGACAAAAGGAGATATAAGCAATATTGACAGTAATACTTTTTGTAAATAATACTTTATTTTTGTAAGAAGCCAATTCAGGATTCTGAGTATATTTAGAAACTATATTTGAGCAATTAAATTTCCTTTAGGAAATTTCCTATAGGCATTTAACATTTTGTTTTCATAGTTGAACCCCATTTGGCGATTACAAGACTTAAAACAAGTATTTTTGGCTTTGTGAACCAATGTTTTCTAAGTACTATATTTATGTGTATATATACATATACATATATATGTATATATATAGTTTTGTTTTGTTTTTGAGCCACACCCAGCGGCATTCAGGGGTTACTCCTGTCTCTGCACTTGGAAAGTGCTTTCAGCAGGCTCTAGGGATCATATGGGATGCTGGGGAAGGAAACTGGGCCCATCCTGGGTTGGCAGTGTGCAAGGCAAACACCCTACCACTGTGCTATACCACTTATATATAGTACTATTTTAAGGTTTTCTTCGGCAAAAACATTTCTTAAAACACCAGTTCTGGGCCAGAATATTACACTGAGTAGGGCACTGGTCTTGCACACGGCCGACCTGGGTTAGATCTCTGCTTCTATATGGTTCCTTAAGCACCATCATGTGTGATTCCTGAGATCAGAATCAAGAGTAAGCCCCGAGCATCATCTAACGTGGCCCTAAAAGCAACCCCTCCAGAAAAAAAATCCAGCACTCTCTTCTCCAACTAAGCAGTCTTAAAGTCCAGATTCTTTGTTACATTAAACTTCTATCTCCAGAAGTTTGTCTTCTCATATACCAAGATAGTGGTTACCTTCCTACTTTTAAAAATGTGTTTATAATTCACATATTTTATCAATTGTTTAATTATGGGTAGTGTTCAGCTAAAAAATAAAGTTTTTATTAAAAAATAAATATATAGACCCCTCCCCCGTTTGCGTCCCTGAGGTTCCTGGGTTAGGCAGATGGAAGGGAACTTCTACTGTCTCTGCCCCTCCCCCGATCGCTTCCCTGAGGTTTCTGGGTTCGGCAAAAGAGGTTCCTGGATACAAAGGGTGAACATCCTGCGGTGGTACCTCGGTGCTGAGTCACACGAGGCACCATACTCAGCTTGTATCATAAAAATGTCCGGATAAAACTCCTTAACATACTCTTTATCTCTAGATTGTGCCTTCCTTTAGGACCTGAAGCACATGAACAGCCAGACCACGGAAGCAACAACCGAGACCTACAGATTTATACTACAAGGCCTAAACATCGAACATGTCCAAGCAAACTAACATGTCCTTGCTCTGTTACCCTCCCTTCTCATTACTTCGTATTTTTGATGTTGTTGTTTGAATTGTTGGTTTGTTTTGTTTTGTTTTTCCTTTTCTCTCTTCTTGTCTCCCTCTTCTTCTACCTTCTCCCCCTCATTATCATCAATTCAATCCATGTCAAACAAAACCACATGGTTACCTCCTCTATAGGAAAGGAAAGCTGACATATAGGGTGCTGCGGACAATACTGAAAAGGGTAAACACCTATATAGATAGACATCACTAACACAAGGGTTAGTACTCGAGACACGAATCCTACACATACCCAAAAGTTGATCTATTAGTTTCTTTTCCTTACAAGTACTTTACTTACCTATCTTTCTGTACTCAGTGCATCTCTTGCCCACCTACCTCTCTACATTAATATATACCTAAGCTAACTTCTATATGTTTATATGTGGACAGGAGCACACAGAGATAGGAATCCTCCTTAAGAGACAAGCCTAAACCACAAACAACCCATACCTATATCCTATATAACCCCTCCCTATTCCCTCTCCCCCTTCAGAAATCTGACTATCCCTTCACCCCTCAATCCCATCCCTGATATTCCCACCACATTATAACTCTTCACCCTCAGTTCTTAATCCATTAGGCATCAAGGCTGACCTCCTATCCCAACGATCCAGTACTCAGTACCCAAGTGAAGAGACTCCCACTCAAACTCACACCTCGTTCTGGTACAACCAACACCCCGACGGACTCATGTAGTGTGGCCCTCCTAATCACCTCTCCCTAATGTGGACTGTGGCTTGATACCGGACCTAACTCCAAAAGGACTCCCACTGCAAGAACTCTACCCAAGACCTCCCTGCCTGGAGCCCACACCCCACAAGGAAATCTCAAAAGACAATGGGGAAGCCTATACTTTCATCATAAGTATAGACCTATATAACACTACCTCTTATCCCGTTTTTCCCCAAATGTAATCTCATGTATCACTTTCTCTCTTTTTCTTTTTTTCCCCGCCCCCTCCCTTTTTTTTTTTTTTCCTTCTTGTTCATTTTTTTGTTTGTTTTGTTTTTGGTTTTTTTCTTTTTCTTTGTTTTTTTTTTTTTTTGCTTTGATTTGTTTTTGTTTCTTTTGGGTCACACCTGGCAGCACACGGAAGGTGCTCCTGGCTCTATGCTCGGAGATCGCCCCTGGGTGGGCACGGGGGACCATGTGGGATGCCGGGATTTGAGCCACCGTCCTTCTGCAGGAAGGACAGAAGACTTGCCTCCATGCTATCTCTCCCAGCCCCACTTTATTCCTTTAATTACGTCTTTTATTTAATCTTTTTTTAAAGGGAATTTTTTTCTTTAGATATGTGTGAGCATATATATTTTTAGTTTTTGTCCTGTGTTTTCTTCTCTCTCCACCCCCAAATTCACTAGCAATATAATGTAACACATATTAAAAAAAGGGAAAATTTTACGTGTAAAACCAAGTTCTTATCTACTAGGGATAAGAACTTATACTTTTTTAAAAGACAGGGGCATCTCCCACCCTGAACGTATGTCATGTGGAACCAACTTAGACCCCAGGGAATTAAGCACTGACCATCCAGCCCTGACTCCTGGATCCCAGACATAGAAAGAACAGAGCTCTCCACAACAGCTCCAGGAACCAAATCCCCTCCAGGGCATCCATAATGCTGCTCTGACACCAAAATGCGCCAGTTCTAAATTGATAACCTGACAACAAAGAAATGGGAACAACTTGATCCAAGAGCAAGTTGTCCTTCCTCACCAGTCAACGATAAGACAAAATCAGAAGATATGTCACTCTTTGATCTGTGCAAAAGCCAAGATCGCTATATACAGATGACTGGTTGTTACAACCAAGACTGGACAGTATGCATCCCGGGATCAACAACATCATCAACAACAACAACAAAAAGCACTAGCCTAGCTTTTGGTCTACGGTCTGTTTAACAAACAAGATCTCCAATTCCAGTGGTCTAACTGAGACAATTGCAACTGAACAGGTCTTCTGGAAGCATAACGAAAGACTATCCCAGGCTCCATCATAAGAACAATGTAATGACCAAGACCACCAACTACAGAAGATGGATTAAAACGACACCGAAGAAGCAGAACTGCTAGAACCACAAAGAAAGACTTCATCATAAGCTCCATTTCTTGAGCAGTACAGACATCAAGATCTCTAGATACAGAGGTCCGATTTAACTATCCATGATGAAGCAGAAGTCTTCTACACATCGAAAAAGCAGTGAGGGGAGAGTAAATGATCATGCAAGGAGTCTATAGTTAATCCCATGACAGTATACTTCAAGGGTGGAAAAACCCTGTATCTCCTAGGCCAAGGGAATTTCCTCTATAATATCCTCAATAGTTACTGTGCCTATGCAGGGAGTAAGAGGAAAAAAAAAGCACAAAATAATCATTTTTCCACATATAAATTTATTGATTGATCGATTTTTATTGATGTCTTTATTTTGGTATAGATATTGAAGTTGATGTCTCCAATTTTATTTTATTTTATTTTCTCTTTCTTTTTGTACTCTGGCATGGTTTAATTTCAGAACTGAGACTATTGTGTGGGGCTGTCTTTATTGCTGTAGTGCTCACTGGATATTTAATTTGATATTTCTTTCTGTATTGATGTGGTGTTTCAATTACCTTTTTCATGTCCTTGCTCAAACTGAGGTTGAAAGCCTAGAAGGACTCTGCCATTTTCAGCTTATTTGATTTATTTTATTTTATTTTTTATTTTTTCTTATATTTTACTCCATTCTATTGCTTTTCTTTCCTTCAAACAAAACCACATAACTCGAATTATCGAGCTCCACCTCTCAAATAGAGGGGGCAACAAGGGAGGGTACTAGGACCAAACAGATATATGATCACTAATAGTAAGCTAGACAAAGAGGGGACCACCTACTCTTGTAGCTCGGGGGGTGAGTGTGGGGGATATGGGTTGAAGGAAGGGAACGGGGATGGGAGGAGGACAAGTTTGGTGATGGGTGTTTCCCTGATTCAATATTAATATGTACCTAAAATACTACTGTGAAAGATATGTAAGCCAATATGATCGAAATAAAAATAAATAAATAAATAAATAAATAAAAATTTTATTAATATATTTATTTAAGCACTATAATTACAAACATGTTTGTAGTTGGGTTTCAGTCATAAAAATAGTACACCTTTCATCAGTGACCCCATTTCCCTCTTCTCCCACCCCCTGCCTGTCTTTGAGACAGTCATTCTATTTCTCTCACTCACTACTGATAGTTGTTGGTGTAGTTATTTTTCTAACTGCATTCACCAATCTTTGTGGTAACCTTTATATCATGGGCTGGTCCTTTCAAACCTCATCTCTACTGTTTCTGGATTTTATTACCATACTATCTTTTATTTTTCTTAAATCACACAGATGAGTGAGACTATTCTGTGTCTATTTTCCTCTGACTCATTTTACTCAGCATAATAGTTTCCATGTCCATTGAAGTATAGGAAAATTTTATGACTTCATTTTTCCTGACAGTTGCATAGTATTTCATTGTGTATATGTATCACAGTTTCTTTAGCCACTCATCTGTTGTTGAGCATCTGGATTGTTTCCAGATTCTGGTTATTATAAATAGCACTGCAATGAACATAGGCATGCAGAGGGGATTTTTGTATTGTGTTTTTGTGTTCCTAGGGTATATATCTCTAGGAGTGATATAGATGGATCATATGGGAGCTCAATTTTCAGACTTTTGAGTAATCTCCAAATTGTTTTTCAGAAACGTTGGTCTAGACTACATTCCCTCCAGAAGTGCTGAAGTGTCTTTTTCTCCTACATTCCCTACAGCACTGATTGTTCTTGTTATTTGTGATGTATGCCAGTCTCTGTGGTATGAGATAGTACCTCATTGTTTTGATTTACTTTTTTTTTTAATGTGCCTTTTGGCCATTTGTATTTCTTTTTTGAGGAAGTGTCTGTTAATTTCTTCTACCCATTTTTTGATGGGATTAGATTTTTTTTCCTTGCTAAATTCTGTTAGTACCTTGCATATCTTAGATTCTAGCCCCTTATCCATTGGGTATTGGGTGAATAGTTTCTCACATTCTATAGGTGGCCTTTGTGATACAATAACTTTTATTGATTTAACCTTCAGAACAAAGTTCAAAAGTATTAGTTGCTTTGTTCACTTTAAAGTAATTTATTTACTTTTGTATCTTTATTAATTCGAGAGTGAAAGCAATTAACTTTTTGTATTAATCAAAAAAGATATGGGCCAGAGAGATAATACTGAGGTTAAAACATTTGCTTTGCATATGTTATGGACATGATAATGTTCCCCTGTGCACTTCCAGGTGTGTCTCCTGATAGGGCCAGTCCCTGAGCACCAATGGTTGTACCATTCCTCCCCCCAAAAGATATATAAACATCTATATTCATTAAAAACATATTTGTTATAACCAATATATGGAAACAAGTCATGTACCAAATGGAAGTTAAAGGAATAAATAAAATGTGGTTGATCTACATAATGAAATACTGCTCAACCAGCAACAAGAAAAGTTATGAGAGTTTTTCTTTGTCTACTGTATTGAGGGAACTAGAGGAAGTCTAAATGAAATAAGTCAAATGGAGAAAGACTAATATCATATGATTTCATTCATATGTAGGACAGAGAGGCACAAGACAAGGGAAAAGATAAATTCAAAGGGAATAAGCTCTTGGAGAGGGTCCTTTGGTTTGTGATTGTGGTATGGTAACATATACTTCAAGGAAGATGATTTTGTACCTCTAAAACAAAACAGTTATGTATAATATATATATAAAAGTAGTTATGTATAAAATTAGTATAATTTTATTCTCATTGAAATGTGTTGTAGAATTAGACACCAGAATTAGACACATCAGTGAATGTAAAAGTGATGAGGTTATCTGAGAAAATTTTAAATATCCATTTTCTTTTTTTAAAATTAAAAAAGAACAGACTTTAAGATATTACTAATGACCCAAGGTACAAACTTGCATTTAAATGAAGTTCTAGGGTTGTCATATATAATAAACATTAAACAACATTGGTTAACAATAATGTATGGTACATTTGAAAGTTGCTACAGAATAGATCTTAGAATTCTTCATTACAAATCACAAAATGTACTATATAGGATGGGTATTACTTAAATTTACTTTGATAATCATTTTACAATGCATATAATTGATCATCAATATACATCTATACACCTAAACAATAGGTGTTGTGTCAATCATGTCTTCATAAAAACATGCTGAGGTGATAATACAGAATTTAAAAAAAATAAGGTAGAGAAGAGAGACAGCGCCTTGGTGCTTGGACTCTCATGTGGGAATTTATTTTCCTATACAACTATTTAATAAGCATGACTAAATGTTCATGAAACAATGAAGTTGGCAACTATATGTTATAAAGTATAACTGAAATGTAGATCTCTGTTAAAAATTTATATCCTATGAGGAACTGATGACAATTCTGTTAGGATTATATCTTATATCAATATGCCCAAGGAATCTTTCTATATAGTTGCTGTGATACTTTACAAGCTCTTATAAACACATAAAATGTTTACTGGTCAGAAATTAAGTCTGATAAGTATTTTTATTAATGTTTAACATAAAAATATGTCTATGTTTGAGGCCAAGATGGTAGTTTGAGGCAGGTAGGGAGTTTGCCTCGACAGGAACCAATCCAAATTTGATCTCTGGCATCCCAGATAGTCCCTTTAAATCACCAGGAGATATCCCTGAGGGCAGAGCCAAAAGTAAGTTCAGAACAATGCTCAAAGTAACCATTCCCAAATGAAAGATCTGTATTTTTAAAAATTTTATAAGGTTCAGGATAAAGTTATTTTTTTTAATTTTTTTTCCCTCTTACCAGCATGCATCCCATACCTCCACCCTCAGTCCCCTGTACTGCTAGTGTGATAGGTCCCTTTTATGTATAGCTTGTTGTAGTTTGGGTTTCTTGATTCTACTGTCGTTGACTTTGGGTTGGGTATTTAGGTGTGATCATTTTTTATTTCTACTCAATGCTTATGAGACTGCTTTGCTCCTGTTACAATCCACCAGTATTTTTTGAATTCTAACATTGTTCTTACAGGGTTAGGGATGATCCTTGACACGGATCCAGGAGTAAACCCTGAACTCAATGAAGTGTGCCCCCCCAACCAAGAATAAAAAAATAAACAAAGTTTTTTTTGTTTTTGTTTTTGTTTTGGGTCACACCCAGCAGCTCAGGGGTTACTCCTGGCTCTATGCTCAGAAATCGCTCCTGGCAGGCTCTGGGGCCCATATGGGATGCCAGGATTCGTACCACAGTCCTTCTGCATGAAAGGTAAACGCCTTACCACCATGCTATCTCTCTGGCCCCCAACAAAGATTTTTTTTAAAGAAAAAAAAAACTTAGTTATCCCACCATTCAGATTATTTTTAATGTAGGAGCAGTCAAGTGTACGTTTTTTTCCATGTGTGCTTCAAAGATCATTTTAAATGTTCCAAATGGATTTGTGCCAGTAGACTTTTAAATCAAGGAAGCATACTGGTGATATCATTTTTCTTGTAGATTTGCTGCTCTTAGAGTACAGGATGTTTAAAGTGGATGTAATAATGTAGGGGTAATCTTTCATTTAGTCTTACTATTTTATCAGCAAAAAGCTAGGGGAGAAGGAATATCATGTTCTATACAAATAGTTTATGGTTTTGTTTTATTTTATTATTTATTTGCAACCTGAGATTTGATGTCAAATTCCTTGAACCCCTGTGTACTAAATCTAAATTATTTGGATTTAATTTCCTCCACCTAGCCACCAAAATTTGTACAAGCAAATCTGCAATGGTAACCTTCTTAGCCCCTGGAGATCATAGCAAGAAAAAGTACAGATAATGGGAGAGATGATAGTGCAACTGATACAGTGCTTACCTTGCATGTGTCCAACCCATACCCTATTCCTTGTATCCCATATGGTACCCCAAGAACTACCAGAATTAATTCCTGAGCACTATCCAGTGTGGCACTTCACTCTTGCAAATAAAAAAAAAGAGGTGCAAATGGTATACAATGTTTTGTGTGTTAGGATTGAAAAAGATAAAGGAAGAATCATATTGGCACAACTTTGAAGGTTATATTTTCTGATTCAATTCATACCTTTCAAATATAGATTAAAACATACCACAAAGATTTAGTATCATTATAGTTTTTTCTCTTTCTTTTTTTCCTGTCCACCCCTTTTTAGGAAAATATTTCCAGAACTATTTACAAAGTTGGGAAGACAGGTCTTATGTCAGGTTGCATTTGTGCTAGTTGAGTTGCAATCCATTCTTATAAGGAAAAAAAAATTTTTAATGAAAGAATTTGAAATTTGTCTTCCTTGAAAAAAATGACTCATGAAAACAAACAAAAATGAGTTTTTTCAAAGTTCCTTCCATGGTAAAGATTTAAAGTTTTGACTAGCACCTACCCTCAAAATGTCTTATTTACTATAATATTAATTTTTCAATTAATAATTATTGAATTAACAAGTTATAACATTTTTGGGCTATAGCAATAGTGCATTTATCTTGTACACGGTCAATTCAGATAGGATCCTAGGCAGCCCATATAGTTCCTAAAGCCCACCAGAATAATTTCTAAGTTCAGAGCCAAGAGTAACCCATGAGCATTGCTGGCTGTGACCCTCAAAACCAAAACAACAAAAGAAGTTCTAATTTGGTTGTTGTAGTTGTTTGGGTCTTGGTTGAATTTTCCCAAAACTCTTATTAATGAAGTACTACTAAGATGAACTTTAAGGGAAGAAAATTAGAGTAAGTTTTCTTTGTTTTTCTTTATTGGTTTTTAAATCACATCCAGCAATATTCAGAGCATATTCCTGACTTCGTGCTCAGGTATCACTCCTAGTAGTGCTAAGGGTACCATATGGAGTTCCAGGGATCAAACCATGTGCTAAGTATGTACCAGATAGCTCCTGGAGTACTTTTTCTCATTCTTATTTTATATATATAATCTCCACCTCTTTACGTATGGTTGCATAACTTAGCAAATCATTTTGAGGTGAAGATAATACTATATCGAGTTTCATTTTGTTCCTTTTTATTTTGTTTTGTTTTGGGGCCACACCTGGCTGTGATTAGGGCTAACTCCTGGTTCTGTTCTCAAGGATCATTTCTATAAAGGCTGGGGAGACTATGTGAAGTGCTGGTGATCAAACCACAAGCAAAGCAAAACCCCTACCTGCTGTACTATATTTCCAGCCCTCATATTGTTTACTTATTTTTTAATTTTCTATTATAACACCGTGATTTACTAAGACGTTCAGATCTTAGTTGTTTCAGGCATTAAAAGTTCAAACATCTGTTCTACCACCTGTGTGACCTTCCCTTTACCAGTGTTCCACAACTCGAAATGAAATTTCACATAGTAAAATCAGGGACAGTCATTTGTGTGTGTGTGTGTGTGTGTGTGTGTGTGTGTGTGTGTGTGTGTATACTAAAAGTATTACCTTTAATAAGAACAAATAGGGGCCGGAGAGGTGGCGCTAGAGGTAAGGTGTCTGCCTTGCAAGCGCTAGCCAAGGAAGGAGTGCGGTTCGATCCTCCGGTGTCCCATATGATCCCCCCAAGCCAGGGGCAATTTCTGAGCGCTTAGCCACGAGTAACCCCTGAGCATCAAATGGGTGTGCCCCCCCCAAAAAAAACAAAAACAAAAAAAATAAGAACAAATAAAATAATAAAAATAAATTGTTTAGGCCTGAAAGTAGATCAAGTCTTTTTCTGTCACAAACTATTGTGTCAGTTGTGAGTTAATATGATTTTATTTTTAATTTAGAACATGGACTGGAGAGATAGCACAGGGGCTAATCTTACAAGTGTCCAATCTAGTGCCCTATGTTAGGTTGACACTGCATATAGTCGCTTGAGCATCACACAGTATTATCCCTGAGCAAAGAGACAAGAGTAAGCCTTGAATAGCGATTAGGCAAAAAAAAAAAAAAAAAAAAAAAAAAAAAAGATATCAAGGGCATCCAGATAAGAAGGGAAGAAGTCAAGCTCTCATTGTTTGCAGATGACGTGATAGTCTACTTAGAAAACCTTAAAGACTCTACCAAAAAGTTTCTAGAAACAATAGATTCATATAGCAATGTGGCAGGTGACAAAATTAACACACAGAAATCAATGGCCTTTTTATATGCCAATAATTATAGGAAAGAAATGGGCATTAAGAAAACAACCCCATTCACATTAGTGTCACAAAAACTCAAATATCTTGGAATCAACTTGACCAAAGACATGAAGGACCTATACAAAGAAAACTATAAAACCCTGCTCCAAGAAATAAGAGAGGACACACGGAAATGAAAACATACCCTGCTCATGGATTGGCAGGATCAACATCATTAAAATGGCAATGGTCCCCAAAGCATTATACAGATTTAATGTGATCCCTCTAAAGATAACATGACATTCTTTAAAGAAGTAGATCAAACACTTTTGAAATTCGTTTGAAAAAATAAACACCCTTGAATAGCTAAAGTAATCCTTGGGAAAAGGAATATGGGAGGCATTGCTTGCATCAACTTTAAACTATATTACAAAGCAATAGTTATCAAAACAGCATGGTATTGAAATAAAGACAGACCCTCAGAGCAGTGGAATAGGCTTGAGTGCTCAGAGAATGTTCCCCAGACATACAATCACCTAATTTTTGATAAAGGAGCAAGAAATCCTAAATGGAACAAATAAAGCCTCTTCAACAAATGGTGTTGGCACAACTGGCTAGCCACTTGCAAAAAAGTGAACATAGACCCCCAGCTAAATCATGCACAAAGGTAAAATTCAAATGGATTAAAGACCTTGTTATCAAACATGATACCATAAGGTATATAGACAACACATAGGTAAAACACTCCATGACATTGAGACTAAAGGCATCTTTAAGGAGAAAGCTGCACTTTCCAAAAAAGTAAAAGCAGAGATTAACAGATCGAAATATATTAAGCTGAGAAGCTTCTGCACCTCAAAGGAAACAGTGCCCCAGATACCAGAGCAACCCACTGAGTGGGAGAAACTATTCACCCAATTTTCATCAGATAAGGGGCTAATTGTTGGTGTACCTATCTATTTATTTAATTCAACAGCTAATCTCCAAAATATACAAGGCACTGACAGAACTTTACAAGAATAAAGCATCTAATCCCATCAAATAATGGGGAGAAGATATGGACAATTTGACGAAAAAGAAATACAAATGGCCAAAAGACACATGGAAAAATGCTCCACATCACTAATCATCAGGGAGATGCAAATCAAAACAACGATGAGATACCATCTCACACCACAGAGATTGGCACACATTACAAAGAATGAGAACAAGCAGTGCTGGCGGGGATGTGGAGAGAAAAGGCACATGGTGCGCTTGAACATTCGGGAAAGCTCAGGGAAGCTGGGGGACAATTCTCTCAAAAATTGCCCATGCATGTCTGCTTTTCCAGTAATCTCCCTGAACTTGGCTTTGAGATCAGAGTGGCATTGCAGGTCAATGAGCTCCATTTGAAGCACAGGAGGGGCATCTTGCACATCAAAGGAAAAGGGGTCCACAAAAATTTGGAAAGTGGCTATGTGCTTTTTGAAGTCTGCAAATCTGTGATCAAATTTCTTCTCTAGCTTAAAAATAGCATCAGCATATTTCTAACCACTGAATGGTATGCCTGCATCCACAAGTTCCTTGCATTGCAAAGGCTTGTCTGAGAGAGCTGGAATTTCCATAACACAAGTTTTGTGGAGAATGCTCTCACGTTGTCATAGGCAGCACTGATAAGCTGCCCCGGGCCATGTAACATCTT
The DNA here is from genome assembly GCF_024139225.1 of Suncus etruscus. NCBI lineage: Eukaryota > Metazoa > Chordata > Mammalia > Eulipotyphla > Soricidae > Suncus > Suncus etruscus. The sequence goes on along the minus strand of NC_064857.1, from coordinate 30,003,270 downwards.
GTTTAGTACATTTAGCTTATGTGTGATGTCAACAAGAAAAGCTAAGTCCATGAGCCATTTGTGCTCACTCAACTCAGAAACCGCATTCCCATCCTTCTCCATGAAGGCTTTCACTTCTTCTCTCAACTCAAAAAATCTTTTCAGGACATTTCCCCTGCTGAGCCAATGTACCTCGGTGAAATAGAGCACATCTCCATATTCTGACTCCATTTCCTCTGAAAAAAGCACGGAACCTCATGTGCTTTAAGCCCCTGTATCTGATTTAGTTGAAGCATTTCACAACAACAGACATCACATTGTCACACTGCAGGCATTTACAGCAAAAGGCTTGCTGATGGATAATGCAGTGAAGAGCAGTGGCCTTCTCTACACCCTCCTCTTCAATTTTTTTTTTGAACAAGTGCCACCAGTCCATTTTTCCTCCCTATCATTGATGGCGCTCCATCGGTTATTATTCCAACAAACCTCTTTCATGGCAAACCTGCATTCTCTTTTTTTTTTTTTAATATTTTTTTATTTTGAATTATGAGAACAAAAGATGCAAAGAAAGAGGACAAGGTAAAGTTACAGTGGAAGGACAATCAGCCATAACATAATTCTCAGAAGTCCCCTTGCTGATATCTTAACTTTGAACTTTCAGCCAAAGAAAGTTAAGATAAATAAAACAGAATCCATGTACAATTACTTTGTCCTTCAAGTCCCCAGATTGTAGCACATTATAATATTTCTTAACAGCACACAAGGCAATCTAAAGCCATAAAACTTACGTATATCCTTAAACTTTAGAGGCATAGTATTTTTTACATTTCCATGTACATGCATATTAGCTTAAGTTAACCTCAAATTTTAAGTGGGTGCATTTTAAGGATTAGAGTCAAAGGAGCAAAGTAAAAATGGTGTTAGAGTGGCAATTGTTGTTTGCATAGGCCCACCAAAATATGAGAGGCATGGAAAGAAATAACCTTGGCCTAAATACAAAGAGATCCTACCCCTGAAGTTTCCTGGCATAAGACCAACTCTAGGCTTCAGGCAAGTTATCGTCCGATCCAAGACATTGTCCGTAGTGCCAACACACTTTCCACACAGTCTCTGTTGTTGGTATCATGTTTCTGTATTAAAGATTCTGGAATCTGCATATCCTACATTGAATTCATGATGTGGAGTGTCTTCTCATTTCACCTCACCATGAAAGCGCAATGCAGGAAGCCCTGTCCAGTAAGCAGGTCATTGTTCTTGTTAAGTCTTCTCAGTGTTAAGGGAAGTCACTTTTGAGTAGATTGATGTCAGAGCAGCTGTAGGGTTTTCCCTGGTAGAGGAATGCCTCCAGGTGATGTTATATACAACCTTGGATGTTTTGTAGATGTCTTCTCTAGATCAGGGGTGAATGGAGAATGCCCATTCTTCTGAGGCCTGTGCCAGGTCTTTATGTCAATGTTCAGGGTGTAAGGTCTCATTGCACTACAAGATTTGTGTGTTCCCATCTCTATTAGATAAGAACTTATTGGTATGTATAGTATTTTCCCATTTTAGTGTGCCTAAGCAAACAAGAAATAAAGCCACGTGGTGCTATCAGATATATGGGGACGTAATAACATTTCCAACAATACCCATGACTTGGTTCAAACATAAGCATTAAACTGAGGGATTTTTTGACACCAAATTCCATATTGAGCAGTTCACAAAGAGAAGATAAAAAACATAGGGGGGATCGTCACTGTATAAGAAAATATTCAGCAAAAGTTATAGCCGTCAAAGAAAACACCCATAAAATGTTGAAAAGACTTAAGTGTCCTTTTTATGCCTTTTAAAATAGTTGGGTGGGTGTTAACTCCAGGGCACTACTTTGGTCTGTGACTTAGGACTCTACAGTACTTATGTTAGAAAGGGTAAATGAGGAGTAATGATGATAGGAGTTAAGGAAGTTAAAGAGAAATATGATCTTATGAAGGGGTATGCAAAAGGGCAGAGTACAAAATGGACATTCTGCGTAAATAAAAATATAATTCAATGATAGTGAGTACTATTAATGTTTCTTGTGCGATATCCCCCGCGCGACTTTGAAAATATAGCCTGGGCAGAAATTACCAGTGACTTCAAGAAGCTGGGAGGCCAGAAGTTCAGAGCCCCACCCAGACCCTCCCTACGGAGCTGAATGGATAATGGGGGAAAGCCTAGGGTACCTTTAAGCTCCACCAAGGGGCCCAACTCACCGGCTTGCGCAAACCTGCATTCTCAATGGTATCACACAGATGCAAAAATATCTCATTAGTGGTGGTCTGGCCATGCATTGGAATTATTGTGAGCAGCTCCTCTGTCAATTCAAATTTGCAATCAACACCACGGACATAAATTGTGAACTGAGCAGTGTCTGTTCTATCTGTGCCCTTGTCAAGAGCAACTGAGTATGCATCAAAACATTTGGCTTTCTTACACAGTTGATGATAAATGTCACTTGACATGTCAGATATGCGCTCTGCCACAGTGTTGGCAGAAAGGCTGATTTTGCTAAATTGACCTTTCTTTTCTGGACAGATAATACTTGCAGCCTGTAACATGCTTTTTTTTTTTTTTTTTTTTTTTTTTTTTTTAACAAACTCTCCTTCTGTGAATGGTTTCCCTACCTTAGCAATCATCTCACTAACCATGTAACTAGCTTCAACTGATGCAACATTCTCTTTGGTTGCTTTCTTGAAGAAATCTTGTTGCCTCATTAGACATGCTTTAGACTGACAACCCGCTTGGCTCTCTATTTCCTTCATATTTTGCACATTCCTCAGCATGTTTAGTTGAATAATGGCATTTCAAGTTGTATTCCTTGTGCACTGCAACTTTCTCTGAGCAAATAAGATGCCCCTGTGCTCAACAAAAAAATACTGTGTCGCCCACTTTTCCTGTAATTGTGCTCGTCATCAATCTTTCTCTTTACTGCAGGCTTTGATGAAGTCATGATGAAGGTATGACAAAATCTAATTCTGTACTAAACTTCTCTCCCTTAGGCCTCTGATAATGCAAGGGACAGTGGGCAGGAGCAGCGGAAATGACATCTGTGCTAGGTGCAAAGTATTCGTGATTATTCGCTTACTGAATATTCACATTAAAAAATCGCATTAGTAAGAAAAAAAATCGCATTAAACATTTGCATACCCCGAAAGAAACTGCTCGGGCTATGCTAATGATTAATGCTTTTTTTTCCCTTACTAATGCGAATAATCGCGAATACTGCGATATTTGAAGGCTGGTCTAGGGCCACAAAATGTTGTAGAGTGCCACAAACGGCCAGCGGGCCACGAGTTTGAGACCCTTGGCATATGGGCTCCAGAGCACCACGAGGGGTCACTCCTGAGCACAGAACCATGTGGCTCAAACCACTTCTCCACCCTCCCAAAGAAAAGTAAACCCAAATTGGAAAATTAGAATAAGGCCTGGAGAGAAAATAGCTCAGTTTGTTGGAACACTGCTTCACATGTAAGATGCCTTGGTTTGATTCCTGGCATTACAGGGTGCGCTGAGCACTGCTGGGAGCAACCCCCAAACATAGAACCAGGAGTAGCCTTAGAGAATTGTCATCCCTTTACCCCAAATAACATTAATAAATTAGAACAAGGCTGAATAGATAACTAAGAGGGGAGAATGATAACTTGCACCAACCCGGTTCTAAGCCCAATCCTCAGCTTGGTCTAGTCACAATTGGGCCAAGCGACACTGTGTCACCAGACCCGAATAGACAACTGTGAGATCCACACTAAGGGTTGAGCATTACCCAGAATAGCCATGACTTTGCTAGTTCTTCTGTAGTAGATCTCTCCAACCTTAAGGTTTCAATATATTCTGGGCTATAGTGGCTAATTTTAGATACGTCTATTGTTATCAATGAAATGTGCCATGACTCCAAAAAGTCTAATCCCTAGCATTTCTGAGTGTAATCTTTTTTTGTTTGCTTTGGTATGTTTTTTGGCCACACCCAGTTCTGCTCAGGGGTTACTCCTGGCTCTGCTTTCATATATTACTCCTGTCTCGGGCACCATATGGAATGCCTGGGATCAAACCCGGGTCTGTCCTGGGTAAGCCAAGTGCAAGGCAAGCACCCTACTATACGGTGCTACTACTCTGGCCCCCGAATATGACTTTATTTAAAAATAAATTGGGAGCTGGAGTGATAGCACAGTGGTGTCCCATATGGCCCCCAAATCTACACAAGGCCAGGAATAACTCCTGGGAGCTTCTGGGTGTGGCCCCCAAATAAAAAAAAAATCATGAACTTAAAAAAAAAAAAGAAAAGAATTCTTGTGGATTTAATTAATACTCCCCATTCCTGACAAGGATGAAGTCTGAATTCAAAACAAATGGTGTCCTTATGAAAGAGAATGCCACCTAAGAAGACAGAGAAAGAAGATTGAATCAGAGATTGGGAATATGTTACCACAAACCAAGGAATGCCTGGGCATTCAATATCAGAAATTGGGAAGAACCAAGCAAGAGTCCCCTTTAGAGGCTTTAGAGAGAGGTTGACCTGCCTTATTTCAATGTCTAGCCTCAAGAACTCTGAAGACAAGTTCCTGTTGTTTTAACCCACACAATTTGTGGTACTCTGTCAGGGAAACTTTAGTAGGTTACAAATCTATGGCTGTGTCATAAGTTTGAGTGACTGTCATAAACTGTTATACGTGAGAAACATCTGCCAAAAGAAACTGGAGATAGAGGAAACATATTTTTAAGCTGAATAGAAGTTTGGAGATACTGGCTATGAAATTTTGTGTTTGATTAGACATATGGAAAGTTTATTATCTAATTTACCCATATTCATAGAAGAACCCATTGCTTCATTTGATGCCATCTGGATCTTGATAAGGTGTTAAGAAAAGTATCAGTATGAAGCTCACTAAAGAGTGGTGAGTTCAGTGAGAGAAATAACTACACTGACAGCTCTGGTGACAATGGTAATGAGTGAGAGATATAATATGCCTGTCTTGAATACAGGCAGGGAAGGGAGGGAGATTGGGGACATTGGTGATGGAAATGTTGCACTGGTGAAGGGGGTGTCTTAAAAAATAAATAAGGGGCTGGGGCAGTGGTACAAGCAGTAGAGCGTTTGCCTTGCATGCACTGACCTAGGATGGACAGTGGTTCTATACCCAGTATCCCATATGGTCCCCCAAGCCAGAAATGATTTCTGAGTGCATAGCCAGGAATAACCCTTGAGTGTCACTGGGTCATCCAAAATAAATAAATAAATAAAGATGTACCTTGCAGTTTAAAAAAAAAAAGAGCAAAGACTAGAATCAGAAAAAAAAAAGTATCAGTAATAGGATGACCCAAAAATCTGATCCCCAAATTGCTCCTAGAAAATCAAAAGAAAAAAAAAATATTGGGCCCAAAGAGCAAATAGTTCCTTTGGCCTGAGAATCTTTCATTTGAGGTTAGACCCAGATATAGCCTGAGGATTGTTGACTGTGCTGGTATTGTGGGAAGGTATCCAAGGTATGGCCCATATTAGGACAAAGCCAGGACTGACAGATTGTTTTTGTTTGGGTGATAATCTGGAAAGGCATGCAGGGGACTTCTCCTGACATCAGAGGTCTGAGCTGTATTGAAGATATGTAGCCCCTGGCTCTGTGAACACAGATGAGATGATAGTCTTTTCTCACAAAGGTGAGTTGAATAGGATGGGAATAGGTATTGAGAAACTTAATCTAGATTGTCTGGTTAATGTAGGCTTCCAGTACTCTAAAACTAATGAGTAAAGGCTGAGAATTATCTTTTCAAAGTTGAAAACCAGGAAGGTTTCACAAATGGCTTATGACTTACATCCTGAGTCTTGGTGTGAGTCACAACCTTCACTTGGCAGCTTGTAGCAGTCAAAGTTTAGGGAACTTTGGCAAATGAAGTGATTTTTAGTAAAATTGCTATATTGTTTGGAAACACTGAAGGAATTAATGTAGAATTGTACAACAATAAAGTACCTACTTCAATACTTTTGTGAGATATGATAATTCTTTTATTTTATTTTTTTTTTTTTTTTGGTTTTTGGGCCACACCCGGTGACACTCAGGAGTTACTCCTGTCTATGCACTCAGAAATTGCTCCTGGCTTGGGGGACTATATGGGACACTGGGGATCGAACAGCTGTCTGTCCTAGGTTAGCGCTTGCAAGGCAAGTGCTCTACCGCTTGCACCACTGCACTGGCCCCAATTTTTAAAAAAAGTTTAACTAAACTTTATGAAGAGATTTTTCCCAAGAAGATGTGGCTGCGTTTAGAGCAGGGGTCTCAAACTCGCGGCCCACGGGCCGTTTGCGGCCCTCCATACATTTTGTGGCCCGAGGCCGGCCTACAAATATCGCAGTATTTGCGATCATTTGCTTACCAAATATTCGCAATAAAAATCGCATGAGTAAGAAAAAATCGCATTAAACATTCGCATATCCTGAGCAGTTCCGTTCGGGTATGCAAATGTTTAATGAGATTTTTTTTGCCATTTTTTCCTTACTCATGCAATTTTTTATTGCGAATATTCGGTAAGCGAAATCCCTTATTCGGCCTGCCTCACCCCAACTTTGCCTCCTGTGGCCCCCAGGTAAATTGAGTTTGAAACCCCTGGTTTAGAGAGAGCAACAAAGAGCATTATGTACTTTAGATTACTCAGGCAGGAAATTGTTTCTACACCTTGGAGGGGAGGACTAGGGGAGGAGAGCAGTTAACAAAGCTGGGAGTTGACTGAGTGTCTGGCTTTAGGAGCTGTGCCTTAAGGAAAGACTGAGGAATAAATATCCAGTGTAATTCTCTGCTATCTATCCTACAAGTATTATTAGGAGAAGTAGAAAGGAATCTTTGAATGTAATAGATACAGTCAGTATTATGAATGGGGAAGTGGATGAAGAACTGCTGAGAAAATGGAAAGCAACCAGCACATTCATTCTCTAGACAGTCTTCTTTGGAGGAAGGTTGGAGTTGCTCAGGGCTCTAGTTCTGTGTTCAGAGATAATTCATTCCCAGAGTTGCTCCAGGGACCATATGCAATGCCAGGGGTTAAATTGGGGTATGATGTGTGCAAGGCAAGTGCTCTAACCCTGGTATTATTTCTCCAGATTCATAGACCATCTTCCTTTAATGCAACTGCAACCTTCCTTTCATATACTGAAACTAAAATGGGGATTTATTGGAAGTCTCAGTGGAAAGTGCAGGTGTTCATTTGAAACTCAGGAAACTGAGCTTTAGGAACTGAAGATAAAGCACTGGTGAATTGGTTCTCATTTCTGTTTTTCTCTAGCTCAGGTTTTTTTTTTTACCACTCTTAAATAATTTCCATTCACAATTGCACCACCTATTTACCATCAATGCTAAAGAAAGATAAATTGTATTGCTTACAGCCAGTCTCAGGATTGATTTGATTGTATAATCCCCCTGGATTGTAAGAAACTGTGACTCTATCTCTCACAGAGCTGTAATGTTCAGACCCCATAAGATCCAGGTGTTTGGTATGAAAAGACTAAGTGCTTCCCAGAGAAAGACAATGAATCCTCAACAAAGGGAAAAGACCTGGGCAGAAAAGAAATAGAAATATACAGATAGACCAAGAATGGAAGTTCTTCAGGTTGGTGTTTGACTGGAGCCTGCTTTTGTTGGTTTGTTTGTTTTTCCAATTTGCTCACCAAGACTCAAATGGTGGCATAGAAATGATATCACACGCCACATGGCAGGCTTCTTTTCATGTCTCTCCCCTCATCCTTTACACCTACCATGATCCTCCACATTTATTCAAGGACCTGTTTCCATATCACTACATTGCTCAGAACATCCATGCTCCAGCCAGCTCTTTTGTCCTTATTTTTCTGTTAGGAGTAATTTGTCTTATCAAGATCACCTTTCTGGGGCCAGACTGATAGCACAGCGGTAGGGAGTTTGCCTTGCACACGACTGATCCAGGACAGACATGGGTTCTATCCCCAGCATCCCATATGGTCCCTCAAGCCAGGAGTGATTTTTGAGCGCATAGCCAGGAGTAACCCCTGAGCGTCATGGGGTATGCCCCCCCCCCCAAATTACCTTTCTATCAGACACTTAATTTTTTTTTCTTTTTTGGACCTCCTCTGGCAATTTCCAGGGATTACTCCTGGCTCTGCACGCAGGAATCACTTCCTTGCAGAGTTCAAGGGAACTTGCGAGAAGTAGAGAATTGAACCTGGGTGAACTGTATGCGAGGTAATCACCCAATCTGCTCTCTTATCACCTTTTTCAGACATTTCAATGTTTTGAAGTAACTGTTTACAACACTATGACATTTACAGTACAGGTTCACTCCTCTTTAAGTATGTGTTCCACACCATTTCCCACTACAGAGCACCAAGATCTTCCACTACCATCCTTGGATTACCTCCACATTGCCTTCTCTACACTCCCTCTATTCTTGGGCAGAATCCAGAGAATTGTTTTTGTTTGTCTTTGTTCCTTGTATCACATATTTGAGTGAAATCATCATATTTTCTCTTAGCATTCTGTTGGCCCAACTGGCACAGTTTCATCATTCATTATGTGCACATCACATTTTTATACATTCATCTATCATCAGGCACTTGGTTTATTTATATTGGCCAGCGTACTGAGCAGTGATGAGTAGAGAAGTACATACATCATTTTGAAATTTTACTGTTTTTCTATTCTCCAGATAGATGATGAGGAGTAAAATTTCTGGGTCAAATGGTAACCTATTTTTTTGTTTGTTGGTTCTTGGGTTACAGCTGGTGATGCTCAAAAGTTATTCCTGGCTCCATGCACAGGAATTACTCCTGATGGGTGCTCAGAGGACCATATGAGATGTTGAGGATTGAACCCACATCAGCAGTGCACAAGGCCAGCACTTAACCCACTGTACTGTTGCTCCAGCCCTGGTAAACCTATTTTTAATATTTAGAGAAACGTCTACTCCTTTCCATAGAGACTATAGACCAGTTATTTATCAGCAACATTATGGGAAAGTTTATTTTTCTCCGCATCTCTCAACAGCACTTGTTTATGGTCCTTATTTTTTTTTATATGAACCATTCTCTCAGCTCTCATTGTCATTTTGATTTGAAATTTTCCTGAGAAAAAGCAATAATGAGCATTTCCCCCTATGTGCTTATTGACTATCTGTATGTCTTCTTTGAACAAAAGTCTATGCAGCACATGCCCATTTCCTTTTATTAATCTTCTTTATTCATGTCATCCTCCCTCATCAGAATGAGTGACTGAAGGAGTGAACTCAAGTCTTTGATCCACATCCCCACACCTCTACTCTGGCACAGGGCCCGTGTGCTTGGTGAACTGTTGAGAGGTCTTTGTAGCAGTAGGAAAGAATGGGGATTTGAACCAGGCTTTCTGCTTCACTCCTTCCTTTCCACTTAATATTTCTCCTCAATTTTTCCTCATTCCTCCTTTATGCTCTAGGTTCTTTACTTGGTGGTTCTAAATGTGGTAACTTTTCATATCTACATAGAGATAGTCTTAAAACTAAATTTTTACATTTGAAAGCATACAACAAGGGGTTTGGGAAATACTCCAGTGTAGAATAAATGTCTAGCTTGTATGAAACACTAACTTTGATCTCAGGCACCATATGGTGCCTAGAGCATGATCAGGCTAGTCCTGGTGGCCCTGAAGTAAGTACTATGTGTGACTCTTTCAATAAATAAATAATATATGTGTCTAAAAGACCGAGCTCCTCTTTACCAGTTAACTTGTGACCTGCAACCTCCTGTGGGAGACCCCCCGACCAGCGGGGGTGTGGAAATAAAGGTTGCTAGTTATTAGTGGGTTCACTCGAGCAGAACCAACCTGTAAAGAAGCACTAGAGAAATTAGTAAGAAGGGCCTTCAAGACAACGCATGCTGTTCAAAAAGGGATTTATTGTCGGGGGGAATCAGCTTTTAAGGGCTGAAATACGTCAGAGGGTGTTACAAGTTTTCCACCAATTACAACTGTGAGCACTCATTAGCATAAGCTGGGGGCAGGTAATAGGGAGGGGCAAAGAGGTAGACCTGAGCACATGTTTATACTAAGAGAGTTTATATAGAAAACACAAGATCCAAACAGAGTCCCACAAATTCCACTCAGCAAGCACAAATAAAACATCAGCTGTAATCCTAGTAACCTTTTGCTAACACAAAGACAAGTGGCTCTATATTTTTCTTTCTGGCTGGATGTATTGAGCTGCTTTGAATTACTTTAGTATTTGTCTATTTCCTTTGTTCTCAAGGCATGGGCGCCTTTGGTCACGTGGGTGACCAGATTAGAATTACTGAGGTGTCCTATGTTCTAGGTTTCATTAGCTAGGCTCCCCACAGTGACCAATATTGCAAAACAAAATGTGATTGTGTTTCCTTTTACCAGTTAGCTAAGTTTGCCTCATAAATGCTAGGGTTGAAACTTTTTGAAGAATAATATATTTATAAGTACTTTCAGAAAAGTATTTGATTATTAGACCAAATTGGTCCTATGTGCAAAGACATTAAACATAATTTGTCTATTTTAAAGAGAGAGTTTTATTAGATCCTGAAGCTGTTGCTACAGTGTAACATTTGTTCAGAGACATCTTACATCAAAATTAGTTTCCACTTGACCTTTAAGAAACAGAAGTAAAACTGTCCATAGAATAGACTGATAGTCAATGTGTTTTCCTTCCTTCTTTTTTCTTCTTTATTTTCTTTGTGTGTGTGTGTGTGTGTGTGTGTGTGTGTGTGTGTGTGTGTGTGTGTTGGTGCTGACCACAGATGCCCTTAACTGTATCAAGCCTTTTCTGGCAACCCTTTCTGATTCTGTACCTCTTATTTTGTAGCCTAAAATTCAATAATTTGTGAGTTGGACAGTTTGACTTACTACCTCCTTAAGGACATTCAGGAAGTGGAACAACAATAAGTTATCTTATTTCAAAGATCTGCTGAAATAGAATAGAATAGAGAAATAGAAATAGAATAGAATAGAATTTATGATTATTTGTTAATAGCACATTTGTGCCAAACTCTAGTAAGAATCAGCAATATTATGATTTATGATTATTAAGCAAAATTACCCCAAACATTAATCAGAAGAAGAAGAAGAGAGAGATTAAAACTTTCTACTATTTCTAGGATGCCAAAAAATATTCCCATTTCTGGGTCAGAATCATAGTAGAGTGCTTGCCTTGCACATAGTTAACTCTGAAGCATCTTATATAATTCCCAGAATACTGCTGGCAACAGTGATTCCTGAGCAAAGAGCCAAGAGTAACCTCTGAGCACTGTTAGGTGTGACCTCAAAATCAAAAGAAATAGTAAAAAATAATCTATTTCTCAGATGTGGAGAGTATCATGTTGAAAGAAAGGAATCAGAGGATGAGGGACAGGCTTAGAATTATCACACATTTGCTGGACACAGAGAAATATAGTAGGAGAATAATACCCAAAGACAATAGAAATGAAAGCCAGGAGGTCTGGTCTTTAGTAGAAAGATGGCCATAATTCAGAGAGAGTAGTTAGGTCAGAGAAGGGATCGCTATGATGGAGATAATGGGAAATGGCCACTCTGAAAAAGAACTGGGTGCAAAAGGAGGCATGATATTCTTTCAGTATTATGCTATTAAAAACCACAGTGCCTAAAAGAAGAAAGTAAAAATGTCTGTCATAGAGGCAAAGTGGGGAGGTAGAGGTGGGGTGGGAATGCAGAGGGTTGGGTGTTTGAATATTGTACAACTGAAACTCATTTATGAACAACCCTGTAACTTTGTATCTCTCAGTGTCTCAATAAATTAAAAATAATTTAAATAAATAAAAATGCAAATTAAAAAATCCTACTTTGTAAGTTTTTTTCCCTACATCAAACTAAAGAAAAAGAGTATGAGAGCTTGAAGACAAAAAGGAAAAGAAAAGATGTCTGAACATTTTCATCAGTTCAACAAGGAAAAGTTCAATAATGTAAGAATATCTGCTATGTCTTTTGTTGTTGTTGTTGTTGTTGTTGTTGGTTGGTTGGTTGGTTTTATTTTTTGGGCCACACCTGGTGACGGTCAGAGCTCCTGGCTTTGTGCTCAGAAATGGCTCCTGGCTCAGGGGGCCATATGGGGTGCCATGGATTGGACCTGCGTCCATTCTGGGTCAGCTGTGTGCAAGGCAAATGTCTTTCCACTGTGCTGTGTTTCTTAAAGTCTTCAGTTGATAACCCAGAACCTGTTAAAACTACTCCTGTATGCTTGTTAAGTTACCAAGTGATCAGTGATTGTATAGCATTTCTATAGTAATTACTATAATTTTCCTTAAAGTAAAACAAAAGAGCAGTAGAATGGACTGTTGACATTTAAAGTGTGAAAATGTGTCACTTGATTTATCCAAATGTCAAGAGAGATTGCAAAAGAGGCTTACTTTGCATGTGCCGACCTGATTTGAATCCAGCATATGGCCCCCAGAATACTGCCAGGAGTGATTCCTGTAGTGCAGAAGCAGAAGTAACCTTTGAGCCTCACTGGGTTTGATCCCCAAACAAATAAAAACCAAACCAAACCAAAACAAAACACAGGACATTTAAATACATAGCTTGGTACTAGGACCATTAGCTATTTGAATCAAGATGGTTATTGAAACTTCCTTAATTCTCTCTCTGTTTATGCTTCACAACAAGCATTGCTCAGGATTTATTTCTGGCTCTGTGCTCAGGGATCATTTTTGGCAGGATTTGGGGCACCACAATGGGGTAGTGAGGTTCAAACCAGGATTGGCTACTTGCAAGATAAGCTAGCACCCTATCAACTGGCCCTTGGGATTTATCTTTTTTAGTAATTAACTAATTTGTGAATAGAAGAGTGACATGATTAAAGTAGTGTTTGGGAACAAATAATCTGACCAGGCACTGCACATATTGAGGAGAGTGAACCTGACCAGTGCACCATAGTTCCTCTGTAAATACTAGGATGTGAATTAGACAATAATGTTGGTAGGGTAGCAAAAATTGTGACTTTCGAAGAGATTACAAGGCATGAATAGTCAAGACTGGGTGAATAATAAAGGATAAAGAAGAGGGATCAAAAGCAACTGAAACTTAAAACCTAAATAATTCGAACAGCATGTAATTGAAATAGAAAACTAAGTAGGAAGCTGGTTTTAGGAGGAAGTTGATTAGCTCAAGTTTAGATGATGAGTTTGTAGTAGAGGCAGATGAATGAGCAGTGAAAACAACAGCTAGTTAACACAGAAACCACAAACTTCTGATATATAGATCAGGTTCCTTTGGTGATGTTCCCCACTATCTATTTGGTACAAGAAGTCTAGAGCAACCCTTTCAGAATGCCTCAGAGAGGCAATTAATTCCACAAGTAGTCTGTAGTTAGCACAAGTGAAGCCTGGAGACTTTGTTGTAATAATGAAAGTGGAGAGTCCATCACATAAAGAAAGATATATTTAAAATTATATCTCCAAATCTGGCAGAACTTAATATTGAACATATGACATTTGAGACAATTTTCATAACCAAACCAAGTGTTGCCATCACTTTCCACAGGAGGGGGAAATAACCAGAGTATTCCGAGTCACTTGAATATGTCTAAGTTGCTTGACTATTAGTTTTAGGTGTGGTTCTCTTTCTAAAGAGTGTTATCATTTCAACTGAGCCTTGGCTAGGTGCTTAAAGAAAAGAACCTGGTGTATATTGTTACAAAGAGATCAGTAATCATGGTTGATGGGCGCTGAGGAAAATTGTCAAGATGCTAAGCCAGAACTGACAAAACAAGACAGACATTTTGGAATGTTTTCTTTCCAAGGCAGTTTAGGTCCTTACTATGCCTGTTGGTGCAGAGCTCATGGTGACTAAAGCTTTAGTTGAGTGTGGGCTGATCTTTATGCCTGCAGTCATTCAACTTGAAGTTGAGAGGATTAGAGTTTAAGATGTAGAGAGAATAAATGTGTTCATCAAATTTTCTGCGTGAAGTAGGATTCCTTTATTTAGAAAAACATTATTAAAAACTTTTTTGAAGCAGAGGTGCCTGTTGCCCAGGCACCCATTGATTCCTGATGTTCAGGTTTTCTCTCCTGATTCTTCTCCCTCATCTGGAATCTGTCACTTATCTGCCTCTTTACTATTTGATTTTGATGTTCTTCTTAGCATTCCCCACCCCTTTTATTAAATGAATTATGGCTCTTACTAGGCAATATATACACACACACACACTCACACACACACACACACACACACACATATATATATATATATATATATATATATATTCACACATACATATAATGTACTGGAAAAAGAAGATCTCAAGGAACGTAAGTTTTTAATCCTGCATACTTTATTAAATTTGAAATATGTCTGTACTATTAATTGCAGAATTCTGACACCTAACAGCAACTAATATATATCTGGCAAAGAATAGACATTGTTTTTTGTTTGTTTTTAAAAGAGAGAACTGGCCCGAAAATAACTAGTTCATGGTAAATTCATCAAGCTTAATATCTGATTAAGTTATGTTTTAGCCATCTTCAAAGTAGGCATACTATTTGTTTGTCTGTTTATGGGGGGGCATACACAGCAGTCCTCAGTATTTATTCCTGGTTCTGTGATAAGGACCACTCGTTGCAGCATTGAGGAACCAACTGGAGTGTCTGGGTCAGTGGTATGCAAAGCAACTGCCCTAGCAGCTGTTAGCTGTAGCAAGCTCATTAATGAAATGGATTTTTTTTATAACTATTCTACGTTAGTAGCCTGTTTACAATATTGTTAACATTGGTAGCTTTGATATGCACATGTACTGCACCTCACTACTGCCAAAGTTCCCAATACATGCAACCATTAAAGTTACCTGTCTTTTACCTCTTCTTTTCCTCTCACACCTTCCCTATACTATATTATCTGAGTTATATAATTTAAAGTCAATGGTTTGGTATTATTCAATACAGTCTATCTTCTTATTTTATTTTTCTCTATACCCAGATAAGTGAGATGATTGGGAGATCATATATGATGTTGGGGATTTGAAACAGGGCTTAATACACTCAGTGCAAGCATCTTAATTCTGTATTGGTCATTAAATGATTTTCAAAAATATACTTGCTACGGAACCTTTACTTTCTCTTCCATCTTGTTGGTCTTTCTATTTTTTTAAATAACTTTGCCTTTGTTCTTCCTGAAACAAATGTATTATGATCAATTGTGTCAACTATGTGATATGTTTTCTTTAAATAAATAAAAAAAAAATGCCGGGCCTTTAATGAGTTAATGGGTCATTCAATGATTTTCAAAAAAAAATACTTGCTACTGAACATTTTCTTTCTCTTTCATTTTGTTAGTCTTTCTATTTTTTAACCCTGTATTATCTCTCTGACTCCAATCACTCTCTTTTTTTCTGACTGTTAAAACATGCATTTTGCATAACTCTTTTATTTATTTAAAGAAAATGCATCACATAGTTGACATAGTTGATCATGACACATTTGTTTGCAGATAAGTGAAAGCAAAGTTATTAATAAAATAGAAAGAAAATATAAAAATAAAATGGAAGAGAAGAAAACTGAAAGAAAAATACGGTAGTAAGCCCTATCCACTGTACTATTGCCCCGTCCCACCTCTTACAATTGCACTTATAATGTTCCCATTGATTTTCTGTTTGAGTTGATTCTGTTTGCTACTTTTTGGACTTACTATGCATGGGTGTATATGTCAATTCTAAGATTCAGGGGATTCTAGGTGGTAATTTCTTTTATTAAAACTCCTTCATTGTTTTTTCTTTTAATTTCTTTTGGGATCCCTATAATTTAGATATTGTTTTTCTTCTGGCTTTACCATAGATGTCTGGTGTTTTCTATGTAAAAAAAAATGGGGATGGGGCCAGAGTGATAATATAGCAAATAGGGCATTTGCCTTGCACACAACCAACCTGAGTTCAATCTCCAGTATCCCATATGGTTACCTGAGTACCACCAGGAGTAATTTTTGAGTGCAGGGCCAGGAGTCACCGCAAGCATAGCCAAATATGGCCCTAAACAAAATAATTTTTCTCCTTTTTTGCTCTTTAGGAATTATTTCTTATATCTTGCTGTCTTTGAGTATGCTAATGCAGTCTTCTGCCTCTATAAGTTGACTCTTTGTTCCTTCCAGTGGCTCCTTGTTCCTTCTAGTGTGATTTTTTAAATTAAAAAATGCTACTATTCTCTTCAGCTCAGTTCCTTCTGATGAGTGTTTTTTATGCCTTTTGTTTCACATTAAAGTTCTCTCCTTTAGTTCTATGAGCATGTCAATCAATGTCACTATGAATTCTTCATCTGGCATGGTTGAGAGTACTTGTGTGCTTGGGACCTTTTCCAAATTATTTAAATTATCCATTTATGCAGAAGATTTCTTACACATTCTCTTTGTATCTGGTGTGTGTGTGTGTAACCATCTTTTGTTTGGCTTGTGGTTGCAGCTCTGGGTTCCTTAGTAAGGAAGCCTGAGGAATCTTCTTCAAGGCTCTTGTTGGCTGGATTATTGGTTGTTCCCCAGAGAAGGGACCTAAGGCTGATCTGGAGGTGACAGATCAGCAAAGGTGACAGCAAAGCTGGTTGTGTCTGAATCTGTGGAGGGCATACAGTTGAATTCTTACTAGTGTGCCTCCCCCTAATATGGCCTGAGGATTACTGTACCATAGTGTTTCTTCGTACTTTCTTTTTCTTTTTGTTCCTTTACTTTCCTTATTTTTTTCCTCACTGCTAAATCCAACTGAAATTATCTGTAATATTGAACACAAATCGAACACAAATCAATTACTATTAAATAGTTTATGAGTCTATATGTATGTGAGAATTTACTAATTACCTGAAACCATAGACCTGAAACTGTAGGAGAGGTATTGATGGATATTAAAGTTCTGCAGTGAAGAAGCTGGAGCGGTGGCACAGTAATGGTAGGGCATTTGCCTTGCATGCGGTTGACCCAGGACAGACCACGGTTCAATCCTCTGGCATCCCATATGGTCCCTCGAGCCAGGAGCGATTTCTGAGCTCAGAGCCAGGAGTAACCCCTGAGCATCACTGGATGTGCGCCCCCTGCCAAAAAAAAAAAAATAAGTTCTGCAGTGTTGGTTTCTGGTAACTTTAGGAAATTCTTTGTTATTTAGGCACAAGAACTTCCTGGGATAGAGGGGAAGGTGATGGAAGAGTTTTCTTTTCTTGTCTCATGTTGTTGAACTCAGAGATTTTATATTTATAAAATCCTAAGAATTTATAAAATCTGAAGGCAATGATTCTTTAAGGGATATATTTGAAAAGTGAATATATGCTCAGAGAAGTTTGATTCAAATGTAGCTATAAAGAAAATTGCAGAGTTGTTTCATGGAACCCCCTTTTTGCCCTTTATTTCTTTTTTCTTTTATCCTTTCTGATATGCTCTCCTCATCTTACCATGCACTTTAAGACCAACCTTTGTGTTTCTACTTCAGTTACACTGAAGTTCATAGTTTCTGAGGATGTATTATCCTTGTATTGCTTACTAGAAGTATAAATACTTCCTCTACCTTTAATATTCTTTTTTTTTTTTTTTTTTGGTTTTTGGGCCACACCCGTTTTAATGCTCAGGGATTACTCCTGGCTATATGCTCAGAAATCGCTCCTGGCTTGGGGGGACCATATGGGACGCCGGGGGATCGAACCGCGGTCCATCCTATGCTAGTGCTTGCAAGGCAGACACCTTACCTCTAGCGCCACCTTCCCGGCCCCTAATATTCTTCTAATAACCTGACTCCTATTTTTCCTTAAAGAACCAGTGGTACTGGATTTTTTTTAACTGGAGTTTTTCTTCATGCTCATCCTGCATAATGAAATCCTATGGTCTCAGTGTTTCTGATAACTGATCATTGATTCGGATAGTAACATTGATTCGTTGGTTTAACTCACCTCATACACTGCTCCTCCAATCTTGCTACAAGTCCTAGAAAATCTTCCTAAACTCCTAGTCTTATAGCTCCTTACCAATATATCCCTTCTCTCACTTCCTTTTTATTCAATATTGCAAACCCCTCAAAGATAGGCTTAGTCAGGTAGAAAGAAGACTTTCCTAAAGGGCTATAAAGAGGAAACTTATTCGCAAAGTCAGCATTTGAAAACAGGCTTGGAGGGAAAAATTGGAAAGACTGACATACTATATATTTTTTCTTGTTTCAGTAGACTTAAAAGCCTGACCAATCAACTAAATACATTATACATGTAAAAGGATTTTACAGAGGGTAAGAATCTTTGTTTCAATAAGTAGTATAGAGACAAAAGAAGAGAAGAAAATTTTAGGCCATAGATATAAACTGTTGCCTGGAACATTTTCCCAAACTTCAAAAAAAAACCAAAAACTGCCATAACTTTTTGTACAGATTTTAGTGATCTCTGACAGAGGGAAGAAGATGTCACTAAAGATCCTGGTAAGTCCTCAACATAATTGAAGGAAAGAATGCAGTGAGAAGAAAATATAGGACAGGGTTGGGCCGGAGAGATAGCATAGAGGTAGGGCATTTGCCTTGCATGCAGAAAGACAGTGATTTGAATCCCAGCATCCCATATGGTCACCCGAGCCTACCAGGAGTGATTTCTGAGCTTAGAGCCAGGAGGAACCCCTGAATGCTGCCAGGTGTGACCTGGCAGAAAGTTAAAGATTCTGATAAGAATCTGCCTTAAGAGGCAGGAGAGATAGTACATTGCTTGCATAAGACTGGCTCAGGTTTAAATGCTACCTATGATTTCCCCCAAGCAATGCAAGAGTAATTTCAGAGCTCAGAGCCAGGAGTAGCCCCAAGTAACCACCAGATATGGCCCTAACCAAATAATAAGAATTTACCTGAAAATAGAAGAAAATCTGAAATATATGTGACATCCTAGAAATAAAAGCATTTTTATTGGAGACAGTGTTAACTATATAATTCATCTTTTGTTTGTTTGGTTTTTTTTGGGAGGGGGCACACTCGACGGTGCTCAGGGGTTACTCCTGACTATGTGCTCAGAAATAGCTCCTGGCAGGCATGGGAAACCATATGGGACGCCAGGATTTGAACCAACCATCTTCAGTCCTGGATCGGCTGCTTGCAAGGCAAACGCCGCTGTGCTATCTCTTCGGCCCTCATCTTTTGATTAAAAAGTGGGAAGTATCTGTTGGATCTAGCAATTTGGTGTTTTTTTTAACTTTATTTATTTGTTGATTGATTGGTTTTGGGGCCACACCAATAGTGCTCAGGGGGTCACTCCTGGCTCTGCATTCAGAAATTGCCCCTGGCAGGCTGGAGGACCATATAGGAGGCCAGGAATTGAACCCGGTTCCCCCCAGGTTGGCCACATGTGAGACAAATGCCCTACTGCTGTGCTCTCTCTCTCTCTCTCTCTCTCTCTCTCTCTCTCTCTCTCTCTCTCTCTCTCTCTCTCTCCCCCCCCCCACCAGGATCTAGCAATTGGATGTCACTAATAACCTTAGTAAAAGACACTTTAGTGACATGGAAGAGGCAAAAGGCAACTTGTACTGTATTTATAGAGGGTAAAGAGTGAGAGGCTAAAGACTGGGAAAAAACTGTCCTCAGAAGCATGTCTGAGGAGAGAAGCCCCCCACCCCCCATTTTCTTTTTCTTTCTCCCTTTTGATTGACAAACCTTGAACCATAAAATATGTAAGGCAGGTTCTCATGGAAAAGAGTCCAGAAAGGAAAATGATGTGTTTTGTGTGTGATTTGTGTGAGCGCCAGATTGGGAAATAGAGGGTTTTGCTTACAATAAGGGCAGATGAGGGTAGAATAATAATAAGAGTAGAAAAAAAGAAACTAGGAAAGTGGCCAATGCAAGATCTTAGTGGGAAAGCAGGAGATGATCAATTAGAAAATTGAGGAAATTTTCTTCTGTTATAGTCCAGTTATCTGCAAAGGAAATGACAAAGTCATCTACCACGGTAAGAAAGCAAGAGCTGAGTTTTGAGAAGAAACATATGAGAGGGACAGGATACAAAGGCCCCAGGCATATTGGACCATGTGTTGAAAACATCCATAAATTTGAATATATTTCTCACAGTCATTTTCCTCCAACTGTACTTGGATGTTGTACAGAGATGTTATCATGAGATATATTCAGGTATGGCACATAGAGGTAGGCGAGGCATTCAAATGTCAGCTTCCCACTAGGTAGAAGTGTAACTCAGTAGTGTAGAAAAACAGACAGTTGTGACTTTCCAACCAAGGAAGAAAATCTTTGTATTTATGAGGTTCATGTCAAGGCCATGAAGCAGAAGCTAAACTGTTGGTTCCAAGGTTGGGCAGATAAACTGAAAAATATCAGGTGGTACCACTTGATGACTGGATCTAGGTTGTGACTGTCCTTATCTTGAGAACACAACAGAAATAATCAACTCCATTTATGCCCTACCCAAGTCATGGGAGACAAAAGAACTCTGACAGATCCAATTATTTTGCCCTTGCAAACAACCTTCAGTATTCCAGGAAGTAATAGGATGGTGACTTTGGAAATCTACTCACAAAGTGTCAACACATAAGATCTTTTCTTATAATAATTGCATGAAGGTAGAAACACTTCTTTCTCAGAAAAATGATCTAAATCTAGATAATCCAGAAGCAAATGGAACAGAGCAAGTGCCCTAATCAACTGCTGAATCTTCATTGCCTGACTGAGAAAGAGGGACACTTTCCAGGGGATGAACGTCAAAGCCGGAAAGAGATGTGATAAATTTAAAAAAAATGTTCAAGGATACATTGAGAAAAGAACACATTTAGAAGGTCATACCATTCTTTGAATTGCAGTGCTTCTTCACCATTTCAGAAAAATACCCATACCTGAACCATCTTGTGAGATTCATTTTGGTATAATTTATGTGATTTATAACTTATGTGTATAACTCATGTGAGTTTTCTGAGTTTGTGAGCACACGATGCAGTGCAAAGGAGAAGAAAGGGAAAGTAACATTTGTTGGAGTTTATATTATGTGTTATCAACTCACTTTTTTAAAATTCATATCAACCCTCTGACATGTGATTTTTTTTTTCATTTCACAGGAGAAAGAACTTGGCTCAGAACTGTGAAAAATTTGCTCTAGCTTGCAATCAGAATTTGTGGCCCACACATGGATAGTGGAGACAGTCGGAAAGGGTCTGGAATCTTGACATTGCCATTAAAAGCACTGTGAATTGAGAAAGGGGCATAAAAGAATGATCAGTTTATGTATGTTTTTGTCTGTGTCACCATCACCAAATTACTGAATCAGGCTTTATTTTAGGAATTGCTGTGTTTTGAAGTTGTTTTGAAGATAGTATTAAAGTCCACACTGAGATGCCTTTAAACAGGGGAGATTATCTTGAATTATTTAAGTGAATTATTTAAGTTGAAAGGACTTAAAGTACAGGGGTAAAATTTCCTTGAAGAAGAAATTCCACCTAGAGATAGTATTTTCTGCCTATGCCCCAAATCTCAGCTGCCCTTCCTATAATCTCAGAATTTCCTAATTAGTCCCATTATCATATAAACAAATTAAAACAAATTTCTTAATACAGTTGACCTTTGAATAAGAACTATTTGGGTACATTTGTGCACAGATTTTTTTTCAACAGAAGTCTATTTTTTTCCTTTAAAAACTACTTTTTTTCAGTTCATAAAGTTGAAAGGCCACAGTTACTACTCACCATTAAGACTTTGTTCATTGCAACCCTGCCCCTAAGATTGTACAATGACCTGTCTGTCCAGCAATTATTTCAGAGTATCCTAAAATAAATAATTTCCAGAACCAGAACCAGAAGACCACTACCAAATATTTTTGATGGTTGCCCAAGTCCCACACCCAGCACATGTGCAGAACCCAGAAGAGCTAACCTTTGGCGACCAAGAGGGCAACAGGATCTCTGCTCAGGATGGAGCTCATCCATCCCATATTTTTCTGAATATGTGGCAGCATAGCCTGACCCTTCTGTAATTGCAGACAAATATATCCCACCCAATCATCTTTCTTCCCAAGAAAATCCCTGCAGACTCTCTCCATCAGCAAGTTCAGAGAGGCAGTACTTTGCAATGATGATTGCCTTGTCTCCATTACTGATGTGAGTAACAAATTTATCTCTAACCTGTTTCTGCCCTGGTTGTGTCCTTTGGCTAAACATTCACCTTCAGAGAACAACAGAGAGGTTGGTAATATTGAAAATACCATAGACAGGGGCCAGAGAGATAGCATGGAGGTAGGGCATTTGCCTTTCATGCAGAAGGTCATTGGTTTGAATCCCGGCATCCCATATGGGATCAGCATCCCGAGCCTGCCAGGAGTGATATCTGAGCGTGGAGCCAGGAGTAACCCCTGAAAGCTGCTGGGTGTGACCCGAAAACTAAAAAAAAAAGGAAAGAAAGAAAGAAAGAAAATACCATAGACATATAACATATGTATATAGTATATATAAAATATGTTCGAATTAACTATATTGATATTGGTATAACTCCTGGTCAACAACAGGCAAGTAGTTTCAGAGGAAACATAATATGTAGATTTTTTATGTAGATTTTGGGGTTAGAGAGATAGTACAGTAGGCATTCACCTTGCAAGCTGTTGACCAGGGTTCAATGCTTGACATCTCATATAGTTTCCTGAGCCTACCAGAAATGATTCCTGAGTGCAGAGTCAGAAGTAATGCCTGAGCACTGTTAGGTATTTACATCCTCCTAAAAAAAGGTATATGTAGATTTTTACCATATAGGTATGGGCAGACACCCAAAGCACCTATGTTGTTCAAGGGTCATCTTCATCTTCATACACATGTTTCCTATAGACTCTATTTGCCATGGAAAGCATGGCTATTACAATGTTGTTACAGTGTTAAGTATTGTGAAAAATAAACAAAATTATATAGCATGGTATAGGAAGTACCTAACACCATCCCAGGACGCTGGAAAATGGTTGTTACTATTAAGAGAACTTGACAAACACAAGGGTGAGCCTCATTTCATTGGCTTCCAGCCTGATTCTTTAACCAACAGTATGGTCAAGAACCTGTCTGAATTTTATCAGTAATTCAATGTAGCATTGAGTAAACCACAATTTCTAAGGATCTTGGTTTCCTTTCTATGAAATAAGGATCCATATCGTATGTCTGGGGTTGTGTGTGTGTGTATATGTGTGTGTGTGTGTGTGTGTGTGTGTGTGTGTGTGTGTATAAATACTTCCAGTTTTGAGTGTTTTTGTATCTCTTTTGACCTAATTTATCAGATTTTTATTAGGCTTGGCTTACTTCCTTCAGTCACCAGACAAGGTCCATTCCTTTACTGGTACCTATACCAATGCCCTCTAATTACTGGAAGTTTATGGCTCTAGAATGCAAACTCAGTTAATATTAACTTGAGCAAAACATTTATGCTAATTTAATCAAGGATTATAGTGCTCCTACTCTATCCCAGGCTACAAGTCAACAGGATATAAAAAAGCATTAAATTTACTCTTTGCATTCAAGGAGTATACAAAGAAATATGAAAATCAAAAATTACTGTGCAGGGGGATATGATTCATTCAAAACATTACAAGATTTGAGACCATTCTGAGCTTGACTGGTCAGAAGAGAGTTTGAAATATAACTACATGGGATATCAATGTAAGAGAGGAGAAAGAAGTTCACACTTCTGTTCTTAATGAGTTGCATGTATTCTAACATTGAATAAGATTGAGGGAGCTCTTTACATTACTCTGCCTTTCTTGATACAGATGATTGAAAAAGCGTTCTTCAGGCTTTCTTCTATTCTCTTCCACATGTTTCTATTCAAGGACGACTGAACAGGAGGCGTATTACTGCATCGACATTTACCACATGAATATCTGCAGATGCTGTAGTAAACCCATCATTCACAATTTTGGGCTTATTTTTTAGGAGGCTTATTTCCATGAAGATGGGTCTACTGCAGAAATAACTTAAGAAATAAGGTACTATTAAAAATAATTTTTATTTATGGATTTAAAATAATTTTTAAATATCAGTCCAATCTGATTCTTTGTTCACACATGTACAGTGTTGCTTAAATTCTACTGGCAGGGCACCTTAACCCAAAGAGCCATTGGCAGAAACACTGCCAAAACTTGCTGGAGCTCAACAACAAAAAAAAAACAGTAGGCGGATGGTAAGAAAAAAAAGTTATGCTTGAATGACAGGCAAACACCAGAGGATTAAATTTTTACAAGCTCACTTTGAAATCAGATAAAGCCTTTGACTTTTTAAAGACAATATTCATTTTTATCTCTTTAATAAATAGCTCTTAGCAACATTGATAGTCATCTTTAATTGGCAGAAACAAAGAAGCCTTATTAACAATTAAATTTAAGTGGTTCACTTATCTTATTTCAGTTTATTGCCTCTTTCATGATGATCTTTTTCTATGTGAATCTGAAAAAAAAAAACCACCTTGGTAATGTGTGTAAACAAGCCAGAAATTCTTAAGACTGTGGTCTAATGAAAGCAAATAAACACAGTTTACAAAATAATTCAGAACATTGAAAGAGGCAGTGTTTAAAGTGCAAATATAGATTTCAAACAAACAAGAGGTTAACAACTATAAGCAACCTCTATAAAGATTGGAAGTGGAAAAAATATACTCTGCACTGAGAAAAGTCTTCTACTTAATTGCAAAAATATTTTATTCATGGATTATTAAATTTAATATTTATTTATTCTCTCCACCTTCTTCTCTTCCACCTTCTCTTCTTCCTTCTCTTTTAAAATAGAGAAGTTTATTGGAAAGTAGAAAAAATCTCCCCAACTAGAAGAAACTTAATATAGGACTAAAGTTCTAAGTTTAATATTTCAACAACTTCTTGTATGTGCAATTTTTCATTGAACTCCAACTATGTGCTGTGAGGAGTTTTTAAAATATGTGGTGTCCTTTCAATGTAAGTTAGTCATAATGTATTTACCAAGAATTGCATTGTGTGAGTTTGGATAACAGGGTGTATAGATACTGGTTTTACCTATCCAACCTCTTTGTGTTCTCCCTTGTCTATTAACAACTCCTAATTTTTACTTTGGGGAACCACCCTCTTCATTCCAGACCATGTACTTCTAGAGGCACACTCCTCAATCCAAGGGTTTTCAGGTGATAGAGACCTTTAGTCAGAATGATCAATTTAGAGATGACCATAACTAGAGAGTTAGTAGAATTAAATGAGGGGCTGAAGCCATAGTCCAGGGTGTTGGGCATTTAATGCCTTGCATGTGGCTGATCTGGATTTGATCTCCCAAATCCCTTTTGATCTCCTGAGCCCACCAGGAGTGATTCTTGAGGCCAGAGACAGAAGTAACCCCTGAGCACTGTCAGATGTGGCCCCAAAACAAAACAAAACCAAAAAAAATAGGTTGAGTTTAATAAAGGGCGCTCTTCTAGTAAGACTAAATTCTAGGGTTTTGTAGGGAAAATGTGGGTAGAGGAAGCTCTCTGCTCATAGAGGCAGTCTGCAAGGGTTATCAGCTGAGGCCCTGTTTTGAAAGACACTGATAAAGAAGATAAAGAGTAGAATCAAGTCTTGATGTTGGTTTTGGATATTTTCCACTTGCCCTTAAATCTGTTCTCTATTTCTCTGAAGGACTGAATAGACTGTCAAACTCTTGCCCTCTGGCTTTCAGATGAGGATGCTCTCAGGAGATAAGGCATTATTTATTTTCCAGGTCTTTATTGCAAAGTCTCCTTTTTGTGTATAGCTCCTATCTGTCCCCTTCAGATTCCAGTAACTACCCTTGCTTTGCTCCTTTAGTTCTTTTTTGTTTTGTTTTTGTTTTGCTTAGTTTTGAGCCCTCACCTAGGGGTAATCAAGGCTTACTTTCGGCTTTATGTCTAGGGATTAATTCTGGTCTGCTTAGGAGACCATATGTGGGGCCAGGGTTCCAACCTAGGTCAGTAGCATGAAAAGCAAGTCCCTTCCTACTGTACCATCTCTAAGGTCCTTCTAGATCTAGTGATAACAGTATTCCACTATAACTTGAGATGGTATTTCAAAATTTCCTATGATTTTTTCCTAAAATTTCTGCTATCATTTTGGTGCATAGTTTATTTTTCTTAAACTCAGATGGAGCCATTGATTTTCTGCCAAGACCCTGGCAGATAAAATGATAGTATGTGAGTTCTAGACCTAGACATGCCCAAACATAGTTATCCTCCTAGATTTTTCAGTTAAGCTAGTATTTTTTTCTAAAGAAGTATGAATATGGTTTTCTCCCATTTCCAATGGAGGATCCTAATATTCTTTGTTAGGTTATTTTGATTGCAAGTCTCACACATTTAAAGTCATTTAAAGTTTGAGTTGAATTTCCTCAAAATTAAGTGTGGTATTCCAATACCCAGTATCTCAGAATATAATAACATATACAAATAAGATCTGTAAAGAAGAATTTAATTAAATGAGGTCATTGGCAAAATACCAATCTGACCAATGACTGACCGGTAATCTTACAAGAAAAGAATAGCCTAGCATACAGACATGAACAGAAGGAAGAAATTATGAAGAGAAAGGGAGAAGAAGCCAAGGGGAAAAACCAACCCA
The DNA here is from genome assembly GCF_024139225.1 of Suncus etruscus. NCBI lineage: Eukaryota > Metazoa > Chordata > Mammalia > Eulipotyphla > Soricidae > Suncus > Suncus etruscus. The sequence goes on along the minus strand of NC_064857.1, from coordinate 29,976,773 downwards.
ATCAGTACCTTGATATTAGAAATAGAGTTTTGAGGATTCTGAAATAATTTATTTCAATTATTTGTCTGTAGCAGTTTCTTATCATAACCTTAGCAAACTATCACAAGAACCTAGAAACTTAAAAATTGGGAAAACATTTCTAGAGGTAAACTAGTTTCTATGCTAGCATAGCCTCTTAAGTATGGTATCTTTGTAATTTGTAATTTGATTTCACTTTCCATATTTCTCATCGAAAGGAACATAAACTAGTTGTCTTGGCTATCTAATGGAGTGAGGTTTCTATCCTTTCTTAATACCAGCAGTGCACCTGAGACCTCTATGACCCTATCTTCATCCTTTCATATTTGTGTTTCTCCTCCTCCACTCAATTTCTTTCCTTTTCCTTGCTATACTCTGGAGTCTATGGTATTCATGACAAACCTCCATTTAAACCATTGGATTTCTTCACGTAGCTTTTCTTAATACCACATATAAGTGATGTCATTCTGTATTTATTCTTTTTTCTTCTGGCTTACTTTATTTAGCATAATATCTTCCTGTTCTATCCATGTTGCAGCAAATTATATTATTGCATCACTCCTTATAACTATGTAGTATTCCATTGTATATATGCTCACATCTTCATGATCCACTTATCTGCTGTTGGATAACTAGGTTGAATCCAACTCTTAGCTATTGTACTGAGTGCTGCAGTAAATAGCAGATTGATTCTTAGTTTACTGAAAACCCTTTCATATTGTTTTCCATAGGACTTGGACCAGTCAACATTTTCACCAGCAGCAGATGAGAATTTCGTTCTCACCACAACCCCGGCAACACATATTGCCCCCAATATTTTTGATATGTGCCAGCCTCATTGGTGTAAGATATCTCATTGTTATCTTGATTTGTATTTCCCTAATGATAAGTGATGATGAGAATTTTTTCATGTGCCTATTGTTCATCTATTTGTCTTCCTCAGAGAAGTGTCTGTTCATTTCCTCTCCCCATTTTTTAGTGGGACTTTTAGGTTTTTGTGAGGTTAGCCTTGGTGAGTACTTAAATATCCTAGATATTAACCATTTTGTTGTTTAAATATAAAATATAGAGGCCTAGAGTTGGGGTGAGGCCTTTCTTGGCTTGGCACCTGTAGCCTCTGGCCAGCAGGTTTGAAGGTTGCAGAGTAATGGCAGAGGAATAATTTCACAGGTAGTCAGATGAAGTTTCAGGAGACAGCCAGTTATTTTTATATGGCCCTAACTGCCATGTTCATTTCCTTCACATGGCTACTAAGCTAAGATTTTCATGCAGCCTCTTCCAGCTGTGCTCCATGATTTCTTGCTCCTTTTTTTCTCTCAGCTCTCTGATTACATGATGATTACAAACCACGTTTTGTAATCAAAACAACATGATTAAAACATGTTTGTAGTTGGGTTTCAGTCATAAAAAGAACACCCCCTTCATCAGTGCAACATTCCCACCACCAATGTCCCCCATCTTCTTCCTCCCACAACCCGTTTGTTTTCGAGACAAGCATTCTGCTTCTCTCGCTTATTAACATTGTCATGATAGTTATTAGTGTAGTTATTTCTCTAAGTTCACTCACCATTCTTTGTGTTAAGCTTCATACTGTGAACCGGTCCTTCCAGCCCTCATCTTTATTTTCTCTTGGCATTATTACAATAAAGTCTTTTATTTTTTCTTAAAATGCATAGATGAACGAGACTATTCTGTTTCTATCTCTCTCCCCCACTCAGCATAATAGTCTCCACGTCCATCCATGTATAGAACAAGTTTATGACTTTATCTCTCCTGAAAGCTGCATAATAATATTCATTGTGTATATGTACCACAGTTTCTTTAGCCATTACATTACGTTTTTTTGGAAGGAATTTTGGGCCATACCTGGTGATGCTTAGGGGTTACTACTGGCTATGCAATCAGAAATTTCTCCTGGCTTAGGGGACCATTTGGGATGCTGGAGGGTGTAACTATGGTTAGTCCTGGGTCAGTCGTGTGCAAGGCAAATGCCCTACTACTGCACCATTACTCAGGCTTCTATATAATTTTATTAAATAATTTTTATTTAACTACAATGGTTACAAATGTGTATATAGTTGGGTTTCACAAAATGCACACATACCTTCACCTTCACCAGTGCAACTTTCCTGCAACCAATATTCTACAATTTCCTCCTCCTCTGTCACCTGACTGTCTTCGAAACAGACATTGTGTTTCTCTTTCTCATTGTCATGGTAGTTATTAGTGTAGTTATTTCTCTAACTGTGATTATCACTCTTTGTGATAAGGTTCATATCATGGACTGGTTATTCTGACCCTCATCTCTATTGTCTCTGGGTATTGTTACTGTATTGTCTTTTGTTTTTCTCAAATTCCACAGATGAGTTTATTCTGTGTTTATGTCTCTCCCTCTGACTTTATCACCCAGCATAATAGACTCCATGTCCATCCATGTATAGGCAAAATTCATGACTTTATTTTTTTCTAATAACTGTTTAATATTCCTTTGTGTAAATGTACTACAGTTTCTTTTGCCACTTATCTCTTTTTGGGCATCTGGGTTGTTTCCAGATTTTAGCAACTGTAAATAGCACTGCAATGAACATAGGAGTGTAGAAGGTATAATTATGTTATGTATTGCTAGAAGTGTATTGCTAGATAATATGGGAGCTCAATTTCCAGTTTTTGAGGAATAACCATATTGCTTTCCAGAAGTGCTGGACTAGAGAGCATTACCACAAGTAGTGAATGAGAGTTCATTTCTTCTCACACCCACACCAGCAGTGGTTGTTCTTGTTCTTTGTGATGTGTGCCAGTCTTTGGTGTGAGATGATATATCATTGTTGTTTTGATTTGCATCTCCCTGATCATTCGTGATGTGGAACATTGTTTTCACATGTCTTTTGGTCATTTGTATTTCTTCTTTGAGTAATTGTCTGTTCTGATGGGTATTGGGTGAATAGTTTCACCCATTCCATGGGTGACCTTTTTAACTTAGTCACTGTTCCCTTTGAAGTGCAGAAGCTTTTCAGTTTATTGTAATCCCATTTGTTTATCTCTGCTTCCACTTGTTTGGACAGTGGTGTTTTCTCCTTGGAGATGCCTTTAGTCTCAATGCCATGGAGTGTTTTGCCTACACATTCTTCTATATACCTTATAGTTTCAGGTCTGATATAAAGTATTTAATCCATTTAGATTTGACTTTTGTGCATGGTTAGATGTGCAGGTGTTAGATGGAGGTTTGAGTTCACTTTTTTTTTTTTTTTTTTGCATGTGGCTGACCAGTTGTCTCAATACCACTGGTTGAAGAGGGTTTTCTTTTCCATTTGAGATTTTTTTCCCTTTAACAAAGATTAATTGATTGTATGTCTGGGGAACATTCTCTGAATACTCATATTTATCTTGTTTATCTGAGGGTCTGTCTTTATTCCAATAAATGTTTTAATGATGAGGCATTGGATCGTGTTCGCCAGGATTTTGTTGAGGATCTTTGCATCTGTGTTCATCAGGGATATTGGTCTGTAATTTTTTTTTTTGGCAGTATATCTATCTGGCTTTGGTACGAAAGTGATGTCGGCTTCATAAAAGCTATTTGGAAGTGTTCCTGTTTTTTCAATTTCATAAAAGAGCCTGGCCAGGATTGGTAGTAGTTCCTCTTGAAAGGTTTGAAAGAATTCATTTGTGAATCCATCAGGGCCTGAGCTTTTGTTTTTGGGCAAATTTTTGATTATGGTTTTAATTTTCTCAATAGTGATGGGGGTGTTTAGATATGCTACATCTTCTTTATTCAACCGTTGAAGGTTATGAGTTCAGAAATTTATCCATTTCGTCCAGGTTCTGATATTTAGTGGCATAGAGTTTCTCAAAATATTCTCTGAATACCCTTTGAATCTCTGCAGTATCTGTAGTGATCTCCCCCTTTTCATTTCTAATACGCATTATCAAGTTTCTCTCTCTTTTTTGCTTTGTGAGTTTTGGCAATGGTCTAACAATCTTGTTTATTTTTTCAAAGAACAAACTTCTGCTTTAGTTAATCTTTTGAATTGTTTTTTGGGTTTCCATTTTATTGATTTCTGCTCTCAGCTTTGTTATTTCCTTCTGTCTCCCTATTTTTAGTTTCTTTTGTTGATCTTTTTCTAATTCTATAAGCTGCATCATTAAGCTATTCATGCATGCTTCTTCTTCCTTCCTGATGTGTGCTTGCAAGGCGATAAACTTTCCTCTCAGTACCGCTTTTGCTGTATCCCATAGGTTCTGATAATTTGTGTTTTTATTGTCGTTTGTTTCCAGGAAATTTTTGATTTCTTCTTTGATTTCATCTCAGACCCACTGGTTGTTCAGTAGTAGACTGTTTAATTTCCAGGTGTTAAATTTATTTTTCTGTGTTCCTTTGTAGTTCACATCTAACTTCAGAGCCTTGTGATCAGCAAAGGTAGCCTGCAAAATTTCTATCTTCTTGATTTTATGGAGGTATGTTTTATGTGCCAGCATGTGGTCTATCCTGGAGAATAACCCATGTACGTCGGAAAAGAATGTGTATCCAGGTTTCTGAGGATGGAGTGTCCTATATATATCTACTAGGCCTCTTTCTTCCATTTCTCTTTTCAGGTCTAGTATATTTTTGTTGGGTTTCAATTTGGTTGACCTATCAAGTGGTGACAAGCCTGTGTTGAGGTCTCCCACAATTATTGTGTTATTATTAATATCCTTTTTCAGATTTGTCAATAATTGTATTAAATACTTTGCTGGTCCCTCATTGGGTGTGTATATATTTAAGAGAGTGATTTCTTCCTGCTGTACATATCCCTTGATTAGTACAAAATATCTATCTTTGTCTCTTACAACTTTTCTGAGTATCATTCACTATGATTAAGTAGGTTTCATCCCAGGAATGCAAGGATGGTTTAACATCCATAATTCTACCAACATAATACACAACATCAACAACAAGAAAAATAAAAATCACATGGTCATATCAATAGATGCAGAAAAAGCATTTGATAAGGTTCAACATCCATTCTTGATAAAAACTCTCAGCAAGATAGGAATAAATGGAACCTTTCTCAATATAGTTAAGACCATCTACCACAAGCCAATGGCAAATATTATCCTCAATGGAGAAAAACTAAAAGCCTTCCCTCTAAATTCTGGCACAAGACAAGGCTGTCCTCTCTCACCACTGCTATTCAACATAGCACTGGAAATACTCACTATAGCCATTAGGCAAGAAAAAGCTATCAAGGGAATCCAGATAGGAAAGGAAGAAGTCAATCTCTCACTGTTTGCAGATGACATGATACTCTACGTAGAAAACCCTAAAGACTCTACCAAAAAGCTTCTAGAAATAATAGATTCATATATCAAAGTGGCAGGCTACAAATTTAACACACAGAAATCAATGGCCTTTTTATACACCAATAATGAAAGGGAAGAAATGGACATTAAGAGAATAATCCCATTCACATTAGTGCCACAAAAACTAAAATATCTTGAAGTCAACCTGACTAAAGATGTGAAGGATCTATACAAAGAAAACGATACAACACTGCTCCAAGAAATAAGAGAGGACACGCGGAAATGGAAACACATACCCTGATCATGGATTGGCAGGATCAATGTCATTAAAATGGCAATACTTCCAAAAGCATTGTACAGATTTAACGCAATTCCTCTAAAGATACCCATGACATTCTTCAAAGAAGTGGATAAAACACTTCTGAAATTCATTTGGAACAATAAACATCCTCGAATAGCTAAAGCACTCCTTGGGAAAAGGAATATGGGAGGCATTACTTTCCCCAATTTTAAGCTGTATTACAAAGCAATAGTTATAAATATAAATATAATATAATATATATTATATATTTTATGTAATATATAAATATAATAGTTATAAAAACAACATGGTATTGGAATAAAGACAGACCCTCAGAGCAGTAGAATAGGCTAGAATACTCAGAGAATGTTCGTCAGACATATAACCACCTAGTTTTTTTATAAAGAAGCAAGACATCCTAAATGGAGCAAGGAAAGCCTATTCAACAAGTGGTGTTGGCACAATTGGTTAGCCACTTGCAAAAAAGCGAAATCAGACCCCCAGCTAACACCATATACAAAGGTAAAGTCCAAATGAATTAAAGATCTTGATATCAGATCTGAAACTATAAGGTATATAGAACAACATGTAGGTAAAACACTCCATGACATTGAGACTAAAGGCATCTTTAAGGAGGAAACTGCACTCTCCAAACAAGTGGAAGCAGAGATAAACAGATTGGACTATATTAAACTAAGAAGTTCTGCATCTCAAAGGAAATAGTGCCCAGAATACAAAGACCACCCACTAAGTGGGAGAAATTATTCACCCAATACTCATCAAATAAAGGACTAATATCCAAAATATACAAGGTACTGACAGAACTATACAAGAAAAAAACATCTAACCCCATCAAAAAATGGGGAGAAGAAATGAACAGACACTTTGTAAAAGAAGAAAGGCAAATGGCCAAAAGGCACATGAAAAGATACTCCACATCACTAATCGTCAGGGAGATGCAAATCAAAACTACTATGAGGTACCAACCACCTCATGCCACTGAGATTGGTACACATCACAAGAAAGGAAAACAAGCAGTGCTAGCGGGGATGTGGAGAAAAAGGAACTCTTTTTCACTGCTGGTGGGAATGCCATCTATTACAACCTTTATGGAAAGCGATATGGAGATTCCTTCACAAACTGGGAATTAAGCTTCCATACGATCCAGCTATACCACTCCTAGGAATATACCCAAGGAACACAAAAATACAATACAAAAATCCCTTCCTCACACCTATATTCATTGCAGTGCTATTTACAATAGCCAGACTCTGGAAACAACCAAGATGTCCTTCAACAGATGAGTGGCTAAAGAAACTGTGGTACATATACACAATGGAATACTATGCAGCCGTCAGGAGAGATGAAGTCATGAAATTTTCCTATACATGGATGTACATGGAATCTAGTATGCTGAGTGAAGTAAGTCAGAGGGAGAGAGAAAAACGCAGAATGGTTTCACTCATCTATGGGCTTTAAGAAAAATAAAAGACATTTTTAACAGTATCTCAGAGACAAGAGAGATGAGGGCTGGTAGGTGCAGCTCATGACATGAAGCTCACCACATAGAGTGATGAGTGCAGTTAGAGAAATAACTACACTGAAAACTATCATAACAATGTGAATGAATGAGGGAAGTAGAAAGCCTGTCTCAAACAGGTGTGGGGCGTGCGGAGGTGGTAGATCTGGGAAATTGGTGGTGGAAATGTTGCACTGGTGAAGGGGGGTGTTCTTTACATGACTATAATATAATATAATTACATTATATAATGATCATACATAATAATTATATTATATTATATTATATAATTTACAATCTTTACATGACTGTAAATATAATCATATTTGTAATCACGGTGTTTAAATAAAGATAATTAATAAAAAATGTTTTAATGCTATTACTTTGTAGTACAATTTAAAGTTGTGGAAAGTGATGCCTCCCATCTTTTCCTAAGTGTTGCTTTAGCTATTCATGAGTGTTTATTGTTCCAAATGAATTGCAGGAGTGTTTGATCCACTTCTTTGAAGAATGTCATAAGTATCCTTAGAGGAATTTCATTAAATCTGTACAATGCTTTGGGAACTATTGACATTTAATGATGTTAATCCTCCCAATCCATGAACTGGTATGTGTCTCCATTTCCTCTTTTATTTATTGAAGCAGTGTTTTGTAATTTTCTTTGTATAAGTCCTTCACCTCTTTAGTTAAGTTGACTCCAAGGTATTTGAGTTCATGTGGTACTAATGTGAATTGGATTGTTTTTCTAAATGTTCATTTCTTCTCTATCATTATTTGTGTATAAAAAGGCTATTGCATATAAGATGGCCCAGCTATACAATTCCTAGGGATATACCCTAGGAATATAAAACACAACACAAAAATGCCTTCTGCACAACTATACATATCATTGCATAACTATTTACAACAGCTAGAATCTGAAAACAACCAAGATGCCCTTCAACAGATGAATGCCTAAAAAATGTGATACATATACACAATAAATATTATGCAACTGTCAGAGGAAATAAAGTAATGAAATTTTCTTATGCATGAATGGGCATGGAGACTATTATGCTGAGTGAAATAAGTCAGAGGGAGAGAGATAGAAACAGAATAGTCTCACTCATCTACAGGTTTTAAGAAAATAAAAGACATTATTATAATAATGCCTTGAGACAATAGACATGAGGGCTAGAAGGTCTGACTCACTGTATGAAGCTCACCACAAAGAGTGGTGAGTGAAGTTAAAGAAATAACTACACTAACAACTATCATGACAATGCTAATAAGTGAGAAGTAGAATGCCTGTCTCGAAAATAGGCAGGGGTGTGGGAGGATGGAGATAGGGGACATTGTTAGTGGGAATGTTGCACTGGTGAAGGGGGTGTTCTTTTTATGACTGAAACCCAACTACAAACATGTTTATAATAATTGTGTTTAAATAAAAGTATTATTAAAGAAGAACTCCACTGATTTTTGTGTGTTAATTTTGTAGCTTGCCACGTGGCTATATGAATCTATTGTTTCTAGAAGCATTTTGGTAAAGTCTTTAGGGGTTTCTAAATATAGTATCATGTCATCTGTAAACAGTGAAATCTTGACTTCTTCCTTTCCTATCTGAATGTCATTGATATATTCTTTTTTTTTCCCCCCCAATTGCTATGGCAAGTACTTGTAGTAATATGCTACATAGGAGTAGTGAGAAGGGGAAGCTTTGTCTTGTACCAGATTTTAGAGAAAAGACTTAGTTTATCTCCATTGAGTATAATATTTGCCATTGACTTGTGGTAAATGGCCTTAACTATACTGAAAAAGTTCCTTCCATTTCCATTTTGTTGAGAGTTTTTTTTTAAATCATGAACAGGTGTTGTACCTTACCAAATGCTTTCTCTGCATCTATTGATATGATCATAAGGTTTTTATTTTCCTTTTTTTGATATGGTGTATTATGTTGATTGGTTTGCATATGTTATCCTTGCACCTGTGAAATGAAACCTACATGGTCATGGTATATGACATTCTTGATGAGGCATTCGATCTTATTGGATTTTGTTGGGGATCTTTGCATCTGTGCTCTTCAGGGACATTAGTCTGTAGTTTACAAGTCTCTCTCTCTCTCTCTCTCTCTCTCTCTCTCTCTCTCTCTCTTATCTCTGCTTTTTGTATCAGGGTGATGGTAGCTTCATAGAAACTATTTAGGAGTTATTTTATTCTTCTATTTCCTGGAAGAGCCTGAAAAGGATTGCTAGTAGGTCCTTTTGAAAGGTTTTGAAAGAATCATTTGTGAATCTGTCTGAGCCTTGGCTTTTGTTTTTGAAAGATTTTTGATTACCATTTTAATTTTCTCAATAGTCACAAGTTTGTTCAAATATGGTAGATCATCTAATTCAACCTGGGAGCTTAGAAGAGTCAATATTTCCATTTCTTCCAAGTTCTCATGTTTTGTGGCATAAAGTTTCTTTAAGTAATTTTTGATTACTTTTTGAATTTCTGTAGTATTTTTACTAATTCTGTTTATTAAGTTTCTCTCTTCCTTTCTTTGTAGATTTTGCTAGTGGTTTATTGATCTTGTTTATTTTTTCAAAGAACCTATATTTGATTTTATTGATGTTTCAGATTTTTTTTGGATTTCACATTCATTGATTTCTTCTCTAAAATTTATTATTTTCTTCTGAATTCCTATTTTTGGTTCAGTTTGTTGATGACTTTTCAATTTTATAAACTGTCCCATTAAGAAGTTATTTATATAGGCCCCTTCTTCCTTTTTTAATGAATGCTTTTGAAAAGCTAAAAATTTTCCTCTTATTACCTCTTTTTCAGTGTCCCATATATTCTGTTTTATTTTTTTGTTTTTGTTTTTGTTTTTGGGTCATACCTGGCAGCGCTCAGGGGTTACTCCTGGCTCTATGCTCAAAAATCACTCCTGTCAGGCTCAGGAGACCATATGAGATGCCAGGATTCGAACCACCGACCTTCTGCATGCAAGGCCTTACCTCCATGCTATCTCTCCGGCCCCATATATTCTTATAATATGTGTCTTTTTTCTCATTTGTTACTAGGAATCTTTTGATTTCCACTTTTATTTCATCTCTGACCCACTGGTTATTCAGTAGTGAGTTGTTTAATTTTCCAGTGTTAAGAATTTTCCTGTGTCTGCTTGTTATTCACTTCTAATTTCTATGCATTATGATCTGACAAAGTAGCTTGTACAATTTTACCCTACTTATTTTATGTAAGTATATTTTATAGGCTAGCATGTGATCTATTTTGGAGAATGACCCATGACATTGGAGAAGAATGTGTATCCAGTTTTCTGGGGATGGAGAGCCCTGTATATATATATACATATATATGTATATATATACATATATATGTATATATATACATATATCTGTGTGTATCTACTAGGCCAATTTCTTCCATTGTTCCTTTCAGTGCTAGTATATCCTTGTTAGGTTTTAGCCTTGTTGACCTGCTAAGTGTTAACAAGGCAGTGTTGAAGTCTCCCACTATTTTTGTGTTATTAATATCTTCTTTCAAGTTTATTAGCAATTGTTTTAAATATATTGCTTGTCCCTCATTCAGTGTGAATATGTTTAGGAATGTGATTTCTTCCTGTTGTACATATCTCTTTATTATTAAGAAATGTCCATCTCTTGTTTCTTATAACTTTTTTAAGTCTAAAGTTTATGTCATCTGAAATTAGTATGGACATTTTAACATTTTAAGGGAGTTTTTTGCTTGAATGATTGTCCTCCAACCTTTGAGTTTGAGTCCTTGTTAATTCTGAGTATTTAGATGTTTTTTTTTTTGGGGGGGGGGTTTCCAGGCCACACCCGTTTGTTGCTCAGGGTTACTCCTGGCTAAGCGCTCAGAAATTGCCCCTGGCTTGGGGGGACCATATGGGACGCTGGGGGATCGAACCACGGTCCTTCCTTGGCTAGCGCTTTCAATGCAGACACCTTACATCTAACACCACCTTGCCAGCCCAAGATGTGTTTTTTCTAGGCAGCAAAACATTGGATTAAGCTTTTTAATCTATTTTGTCACTGTGTGTCTCTTAATGGTGCATTTAATCCATTGACAGTGAAAGAGATGATTGTCATGGGATTTGGTGTCATCTTTGTGTAGGAGTTTGGTGTGTCTTGTGGTCTGAATTCTCTTGAAGTAGATCTTTCAGTTCATCTTTTAAGACTTGTTTTGAGTCTTCAAGTTTCTAAGCTTTGTTTATCTGTGAAGCTGTACATCTTTCTTCAAACCTGAATGTAAGTCTGGCTGGGTGAAGTACTCTTGGTGATGCAATATTTTTATTGAGTATTGTCACTATCTTCCACTACTGCCTTCGGGCCATGAGGGTTTCTTGTGAGAAATCTGTGATAAATCTTAGGAATGCTCCTTTGAATGTAATTTCCCTTTTAGATTTTGTTTCTTTTAGTATTCCATTCATATCTATGTAGTTTGTAATCATAAGTAGGATGTGTTTTAGGGTGCTTTTTTTTCCTTACTGACCAAAAAGAGTTTGGTTGGTACTCTTCGGGCATGTAGGATTTGGTTGTATGCACTTTTTAGTTCTGGGAGTTTATCTGCAATGATGTCCTTGATTGTTGGTACTTCATGGGGGTTTTCATCCTGTGTCTCTGGGACTCCAATAATTCTTATGTTGTTTCTGTTGATTTTTTAAAAAAAAAATTTCTTTTTTTTTTTTTTTTGGTTTTTGGGCCACACCCAGCAGTGCTCAGGGGTTACTCCTGTCTGCTCAGAAATAGCTCCTGGCAGGCACGGGGGACCACATGGGACACCGGGATTTGAACCAACCACCTTTGGTCCTGGATTGGCTGCTTGCAAGGCAAACACCGCTGTGCTATCTCTCCGGGCTCCAAAAAATTCCTATTTTTGTCTATTCACATTCTTTGAGAACTTTTTCCATTGTCTGATCATTTGTTTTGAGGCTCTTTTCCAACCTCTTTTGTTGTGTGTATTTGTTATACATCTAATCTTCCAACTCAGTGATTCTGTCTTCAGCTACTGTTACTCTGTCTGATAGGCTTTCCAGTGAGGTTTTTATTTCACCTACAAAGTTTTTCAGCCCTGTTACTTTAATTCGAAAATTTCCCATTTCTTCTCTAGTATCTCCTTGATTCTTATTTGTAGTTCGTTTATTTTGTTCCATCTTTCTTTGAGTTCTATGAACATTCTCTATATTTCTTCTCTAAAGTCCTTATCTGAGAGGCTAGATAGTTGGTATTTGCTGACTGTACATTTGTTGCATATATTTTGATCAGAATTAGTACTTCTTGTTCTAATAGTTTCCCCCTTATCAATAAGTAGTGTCCATCTTTGTCTCTAGTTACTTTCTTGAAGTTGAATGTTATTTGACCTGATATAAGTATGGTTGTCCCAGTTCTTTTATTTTGTTTTTCATATTTAGTTTGGCTTACATAATTGTTTTCTATTCTTTTATTCTGAGTGTGTGCCTACCCTAAGATTTTAAGCATGTTTCCTGCAAGTAATAAATGGTTGGATTTTGCTTCCTGATCCAAACCTCTAATCTGTGACTTTTTTATGGGAGAATTTAGTCAATTTACATAAAATGAAACATTAAAGGTGCTATCATGTTATTATATTGTGTAGGGTTGTTGCTGTTATAATTGGTTATTTGTTTTATATAAATGACCTCTGAATAGTTCAATTAGAGTTGATTTAATTATCACCAATGCTGCAAGTTCTTTTTGTCTGAGAATGTTTTTATCCCTCCTTCACAAATAAATGAGAATTTTTTGGGTAGTAAATTTTAAATTAAAATGTTCTTTAATTAAATAATTTGAACATGTTATTCCACCCTTTTCTTGTCTAGATCATTTCATATGGGAGAACTGGTTTGATTTTTATGTTCTTTCCTTTATACTTAAGATTTTTATTCTCCCTTACTGCTTTAAGAACCCCATATTTCTCTTTTTCGTGCCCTTTAGATTACTGTATGCCTTGATGTTATTCTGTTAGGGTATATTCTGCTTGACACTCTTTTCGCCTCTTGAATTTTTACAGTAGCCTGTTTCCAGAGAGTGAGGAAGTTCTCTGCTAATATTTCTCCCACTACGTGTTCTTCCTTTTCCCTTTTCCTTTCCTTCTGGTATTCCTATAATTTGGAGATTATTGCTCTTGTCTTTAAATTTTTAAATTTTCTTCCACTCTTTTGTTTCTCTTTTCCTTTTTGACTTTTTTTTGGGGGGAGGGGGTCATACCCAGCAGCGCTAAGGGGTTACTCCTGGCTCTACTCTCAGAAATCGCTCCTGGCAGGCTCAGGGAACCATATGAGCTGCCAGAATTCAAGCCACTGTTCTTCTGCATTTAAGGCAAATGCCTTACATCCATGCTATCTCTCCAGCCCCGACTTTTTTTTTTTTTAATTAATGCTGGCATGTAATTTGTCTTCAAGTTCATCTATACAGTTCTCCACTTGTGTGGTTCTGCTACCTTGGCTTATTAACATGTTATTTAGTTCTTCAGTTCCATTTGTATGAATTCTCTCATCTTCTGAAAGTGTTCTTTGAGTTGGTTGAATTGCTCATCCATTGATTACTTAATTTCTCTGGCTAGGGCTTCCTTGATTTCTGTTGCTAAAGCATTGAGTGTTGATTTAGGTCCTTATCTACCAGGTTCAGGCATGAAGGGCATGGAGTTTTGCCTGGGTTTCTCTCCATACCCCCAAATGCAGTCTTTCTCCATTGTTCTTTTTATTTTGTGTGTTGGAATGATGGAGTTTCAGGTTATGTTTACTTATAAAAGGGATCTACTGAATTGGTTATATAAAAGGTGGCTATATATATGTATATATGTATACATATACATATATATACATATATGTATGTGTATACATATATACATATATAAAACTTACAGGTTATTTTTCTAAACATATGAGGGTATTTGAGAAAAAAAATAATTGCCAAGTAATACTTGGTTTTGTTGACTGAGTTTTGAGGCTGTATATTGTCTAAGAAAAAAGAAGTGCCAAGTGCCTCCCTGGAAATATAAAATATAAATTGGGGTGACTTCAAATTTGTGTGATTTTGGATTAGGAGGGCATATGAATGTCAGAATGAGTGATGGGTTGGGCCTTGAGCTTGGTGGAAGGGAAAGAGCAAGTGGCTCTGAGAGCCTGGTTCAATAGTTTTATAAATTTCTGCTCTCATCATTTTCTCCTTTGGTATGTTCAGGGTGTGGGCTTAGGTGAAGAAAACTTATGGGATAGATATATAGGCTTTCTTGTCCTTTTTGCTGCCATACTCATAGGATAATTTCATTTGTGTTTCAAGAACCTGGAAAAGAGGGTACCAATGGAGTGGGATAAGTTTGATCTTTTAGCAAGATCAATGAAAGTTGCCATCATTTACTGGAGGTTACATGTAAGAAAAGTAAGAAAATTGAAAACTTCGAATCAGGAGAGCAAGATCCACTCTTCTTGCTAGAAATATCACTTGTTGGTGCCAGCAGTGATAGTACAGTGAATAAGGCCTTGCAAAGCCCGCCTTGGTTAAATCCCCAGTATCCCATGTGATCTGCCAAGCTCACCAGGAGTAAATACTCAGTGCAGATCTGGGAGTAATCTCTGAGCATTGCATGGTGTAGTCCCCAAACCAAAGAAGAATAAGTATCACTCAGAAGGCTAGAAAGATAGTACAGCAGGAAGTGCTCTTGTCTTGTATGATGCTGATTCAAGTTCAATTCGAGAACCATATATTTTCCCCAGAATCATGCCAAGAGTAGTCCTTAAGTACAGAGCCAGGAGTAAGTCCTGAGTACTGCTGGGCATGGTTCAAAAACAAAAAAAAAAAAAAAAAAAAGAAAAGAAAAGAAAAGAAATATTATTTGCAATAACTTTGAAAGTAAGTGAACAGGCTGGAGCGTGAGGTCAACAACAGATTTTGGGGGTAGGTGTTAGGGCTGGTTCTGTGCCCAGGAATCACTCCTGACACTGATCAGGGAACCATGTAGGTGCTAGAAATTGAACTCTAGTTAGCTATGTGCAAGACAAATGCCCTACTTCTCAGACCCCTGGACTGGAGATGTTTCTTGCAGGAAGAAGCAGAAAAGCTGTTTGTGGAGATTAGGATATTAGCGATGATGATGGCCTGAATGAATTGGAGCCAGTGGGGAAGAGGAACGCAGAGCATTGAGAAAACATGGAGACTACCAATATGGTTCGGGTTTGCTGTCCAACAGTTCAGGAGCAACTAGGACCTTTTCTCAACTTTGGTATTAAGAAATGGGATGAATTGTCTACTGAGAGGGTATAGGGGTTAATTCACTTGCCTCGCATGTGGCCATCCTGATTTAGTTCCTGGTATGTTATTTTCTGAGAAACACCTGATATGTCTCTAACTTCTCCAAAGGAAAGGCTAAAGGAAAAACTGGCTAGCATGTAGAGATTGTAGACTTTGCATCTGGATTTCACTCCCAAGGAAACACATGGTTTCCTGAGCACTGCAGGAAATATCTTCTGACCACTATCAGGTGTGGTCCACTACCATCCAAACAAACAAATAAATTGATAAAATATTTTTGTCTAGTGCCGGAGCAAAAGCACAGCCATAGGAAGTTTGCCTTGAACACAGCTGACCTGGGATGGACCGGTGTTCGATCCCCGCACCCCATATGGTCCTTAGAGCCTGCCAGGAACGATTTCTGAGTGCAGAGTCAAGAGTAACCCCTGAGTGCCACCAGATGTGGCCCCAAAACCTAAATAAACAAACAAATAAATAAATAAGAAATGGTTTTGTCTGTGAGGTTCCAGCATAAAAAAATATATTTAGTTCTCTGTCCAAGCTCTTAAGAAGGCAACAGGTGTGGTGCTCACAGAATGGCATGGTGAAAGAGAACTCTCAACTGCAGCAGAGGTAGCAGAGGAAGAAGACAAAAGCTCTGCATTGTTTGAAGTTGGGTACAGCTATTGGGAAAGCACCTGTCATTCATGGGACTGGATGGAAGATTACACTCCTTATACATTGAATGTTGATTCTGCCCAGCCCAACTGCATTGAGAAATGGGGTTGAGGACATTCTAATTCTGAGTGGCATTCTATTTAAAAAGTTGTTTTCCTAATCAAATTTTTATTCTTTCTGTCCCTCCTACTTTTGCATGAGCATTTATTTGCTTAAGAGTTTGGGGTGTCTTGAAGCAGGATGACTGGTAAGCATGCAGGAAGGAAAATAAATGTCTTCAACAAATCAAACATTTGACAGGTAGACTAGATTGCTTTCATGTAATTGCTCTCCCTCTCCTCTTCCTCTGTTGATGTTTGGTCTGACATAACTTGCTTAAGCCAATGAAATATAATTAGAGGCTTAACCATGTACTTGACTTGGCTTGACCTTGTTTTCCTGTCCTCTGACATAAATAGATCTCTACAGATTGGTTCCTAGAGTGAAAGTAGAGAAATCCCAAATACCTGTGACTGAAGCAGTCATTTCACGCAGCCTCAGATAAATGAGGAAGACAGTTTCATCTTCTAAGTCCTAGATACCTAAAGATTATTTTATTTATTTTTGCTTTTTTGGGACACACCCGATGACACTCAGGGGTTACTCCTGGCTATGCACTCAGAAATTGCTCCTGGCATTGGGGACCATATCAGATGCCAGGGGATCAAACCTAGGTCTGTCTTAGGTTAGCACATTCAAGACAAACACCCTACCACTTGTGCCACCACTCCCAGCCCCTAAAGATTATTTTATTGAATGGCAGTTAAAAATGGCTAATGCTCCACAATGAGTTTTACTAAGAATGCATTGTGCTAGGACTGTACTCACTCCCAAGGCTCTAGAATAGATTTCATTTTATTGCCTTGTCCATCTTATAGAAACTACCTACTTCCTTGACTCATGATCACTTTTAGCCAGCATATCTTTGACCTCACATCACTTTCTCTTACTCTGACTTTCTTCCCTTCTTCACCTTTGCCTTAGATAATCACAGCTGATTTGGATTCACTGACAAACCAGAAGAATCTCCCTATTAAAAATATTTCATCGTTATTCACTATTCACAATTGTCAGAATCTGGAAACAACCTAAGTACCTGAATAAAGCAATTGTGGCACATCTACACAATGGAATACTATGCAGCTGTTAGGAATAATAAAGTCATGAAATTTGCTTATACATAGGTGGAGAGTATTATACATATGGAGAATATTATGCTGAGTGAAATGAAGTAGAGGAGGAGGATAGATAGGATGATCACACTCCTTTGTAAAATATAAAAAAAATAGTAAGAAAAAAAGGCTAATATCGTACCCACTGTACCATCACTCTGGCCCCAAAGACATTTATTTTACATTTTCATCACAATAATGTTTTTTAGGGATAGATTTCTATATTAGTCAGTATTCCGTATGGTCCCCTAAAGCCTCCACAAATGGTCCCTGAGTGGAGAGTTGGGAGTCAGCTCTGAGCACTGCTGGGTGTGTCCGTAAAAGCAAAACCAAATAAACAAATAAAAAAGGTGCGCTCACTTCGGCAGCACTTATGCTAAAATTGGAACAATACAGAGAAGATTTGCATGGCCCCTGCACAAGGATGACATGCAAATTTGTGAAGCGTTCCGTATTTTTTTTTAACAATGATATCAATAAAATAAAATAAAACTTTAAAAAAGAAAGTAAGTGTTTTTGGCCTGGTATGGAACTTCAGGCAGCAAGAAAGCATCAGGGACTAGAACATGATTAGTTCTAGTGTATGTTGGGATTGCTTGTAAAATCATCACCAATGATAATTTAAAGTCAGAAAATAAACCTTGTAAACATGTGGTTTTGAGTGAAGAGATTTCAGAACAGATTGTTAATAGTGTGAGCTGCTTGCATTAAGTAAAGTCTTTCAAGAAAGAATTGGCTTGCTTACAAAGAGACAAAAAAATGAAGACTACAGAAATTCTGGGACCTGAAAAGTTAAAAAAAAAAAGGAAAATAATTTTTTATTAACTTTAAATAGAAAAGGAAAATTGCAAAATACTTAAAGCCTCAAGAACTGATTAAGATACTCAGGACAAATAGCAACTAAAAATCACCATCATACATTTTGTTTAACCTTTGATAAATTAAAGTGGAAGCAGTAAATCTGTACATTTGTATGAAACAGCTAAGAGAAGAAATAAGTTCTCAGTATCACAGAGTTTGCTAAATTTAAACTCTAGTTCCTTCTAAAGAGAAAGAATACTTGAAAAGAAAAATCTAAGTTATTCACATTCAACATTCAAAATTTGAAATATATTTGTTACACACTGCAATTATTCTCACACCTTTACAAAGTTGAAAACTCATAAGTCAAACCACCTATTAGTGGGAGACTGTATACAATATATCATTGTTGTATAAACATACCATACTACTGTTCAGACATAAATATTAGAAGAAATAAGGCACTGGGTATACATGAACTCTGTACACTAAAGCACCTTTTTTAAAATTATCTTTATTTAAACACCATGATTACAAATATGATTATAGTTGTATGATTACAGTCATGAAAAGAACAACCCCCTTCACCAGTGCAACATTCCCACCACCAATTTCCCAGTTCTCCCTCCTCTCCACTGCACCCACACCTGTACTCGAGACAGGCTTTCTACTTCCCTCATTCATTCACATTGTTATGATAGTTTTCAGTGTAGTTATTTCTCTAACTGCACTCATCACTCTATGTGGTGAGCTTCATGTCATGAGCTGCACCTACCAGCCCTCATCTCTCTTGTCTCTGAGATACTGTTAAAAATGTCTTTCATTTTTCTTAAAACCCATAAATGAGTGAAACCATTCTGTGTTTTTCTCTCTCCCTCTGACTTACTTCACTCAGCATACTAGATTCCATGTACATCCATGTATAGGAAAATTTCATGACTTCATCTCTCCTGACGGCTTGCATAGTATTCCATTGTGTATATGTACCACAGTTTCTTTAGCCACTCATCTGTTGAAGGGCATCTTGGTTGTTTCCAGAGTCTGGCTATTGTAAATAGCGCTGCAATGTATATAGGTGTGAGGAAGGGATTTTTGTATTGTATTTTTGTGTTCCTTGGGTATATTCCTAGGAGTGGTATAGCTGGATCGTATGGGAGCTCAATTTCCAGTTTGTGGAGGAATCTCCATATCACACAAAAGCAACTTTTGCAGAAATTAAAACTATTCTTAAGTAAAATTTTATAAAAAATTTTAAAATAAATAATTAAAATTTTAATTTTTTAAAATTAAAAACAAAAACAAAAAAAAGAAGTATCTGAGGGACCCCAGCTTTCTATCATCAGGAAGTAGGATGAGGAAGGATCTCAGTGGCCAGGGAGGATTTGCTCTCTTTAAGATGGGGCCAAGAAGGGTGATGGAAAGTTACTAAAAGACAGGGCCAAGAGCCACAAGAATAATAGCAATAAGAGCTGTTTTCAAAGAACACAATTGTAACCCAATCAAAGAACCTTTTCGAATTTAATGTTGGAGACTTGGCAATGTTAGCATCGAAAGACTTGAGGGTTTAGAAATCAGTGACTTTACCCCTTTCCAATGGGCTACTTGCTTTGCTATTCAGTATCTGCTTTGTAATTATATGCTGCAGGAATACACTTCAGCAAAGACTTTATTCACCTTGTATTTTGGGCCACTCTGGGGAGCTCAGGAGTTACTTCCTGCCTCTGACCTCAAGAATCACACCTGGCAGGCTCAGAGAACCATGTGGGATGCTGGGGATTGAACCCACACTGCCTGTGCAAGGCAAGCATCTCTGGCCCTTCAGCAAAGACTTCTGTCTTCTCTTTCTTGCTATGAAAGAATATTTAGTCTCTTCATTGAGCTCTGGGCTTGCCAGATTAAATGTTACTACCTTAGAATGGGAGAAGAAACTTTGCAGATATGCTTCCATCATTTGACTTGACATACTCTACTATTAAGTTAAAGGGTTTGTCCTTGTTCTTATCCTTGTTCTTCCAACCTGGATCGCAGACTAAAAGACTCATGGAACAAAAATGAAATTGTCTCAAGTCACAGCAGGTTTCTTCTGCTGACCAACCCAAAATGTAAAATTTTCCTCTTCCTCTTCTCTTTTTTGCTGCTGTTGCTATGCTGGGCTATGGTTCTCAAAACTTGACACAGGTGTTTTTGTGGGGTGAGGTTGTATTCATTAGTTTTGGTGCTCACATACATTCTGGGAGTAGTGCTTACAGAGTATTGCACTTTTTGTTTTGTTTTGTTTTGGGGGGGCCACACCTCGTGACACTCAAGGGTTACTCCTGGCTATGCACTCTGAAATCGCTCCTGGCTTGAGGAATCGAACAGCAGTTCGTCATGCAAATGCCCCTTCAAGAACTGCCAGGAGTAACCTCTAAATACAGAGCCAGGAAAAAATTCTGGACACTGCTGATAGTATGGTCCTAAAACAGAAAACAAAACCCAAAACTACAGTTGTGGTGTACACACATACCTGGCTATGCAAAAGAGATTGCATAACTGGGTTGAATTTAGGGCCTTGCGTTTGCATGGTAGGTGCTTTTAGCCACTGAGCCTTCCTTTGGAACCAAAAATGCAAATGCTTTGCTATTTGCAAACCACTAAGGATTTTTGGTACACAGTAAAAGCTGAGTAGTGTATTTGGTAAAAGTCACCAAGATACTCAAGAAAGGCTCTATATGGCATTTGGGCCTAATAAGTGTGAGGGAGTACGTGAGGAGGAAGTTCTGTCATCAAGATCAGATTTGAATAGTCTAAATGTCATGTCCATAGGAAATACTGGAAATATTCTCAAATGACCAGAGTCCAGAGTTTTGTTTGCCTTAATAATTTGTTATTCTTTTAAAACTCACAAAAATATAGTAATAATATGTACTAAAATTATATTATAAAATAATAAGAAAGATCCAAGAGAAAATATCATAGAAATGGTATATATAATAGCAATGTCTATTAGAACTGCTTTAATTATTTTGATTAAAAAATAAACAAACCATAATGACACAATCTCAACTATGTTTTCTAATAAGTCTCTTTTTTATTTCTTTTTTTCTTTGAGGAGGGAGCGAGCAGCAGCAGCTGCAGTGGTGCAGTGTCAGGAAGGAGAGCTGGGGATGGAGGGGGTGTGAGTGAGTGAGTGAGTGAGTGAGTGAGTGAGTGAGTGAGTGAGTGAGAGAGAGTGAGAGACGGAGGGGAGGGTGCAAGAAAGGAAAGGGAAGAAAGGAGAGGGGGGAAAGAGTGAAGCTGGAGAGAGAGGAAGAGAGAGAGAGGAAGGAGGAGGAGGAGGAGGAGGAGGAAGTGGAAGACTAGAGGTTGGCGGGGAGAAGCTGAGGAGGAGGAGGAGGAGGGGAGAGGAAGGGGAAGAAAGAGTGAAAGAGCAGGAGGAGGAGGAGGGGAAGTCTAATAAGTATCTTGAAAGCAATTATTAAAACACAACTGAGATCAACATTAACTTCTATATAGAACAAGATTCAAAAGTCACTTGTTTGTTTATGAGCCATAAAAGTGCACTATCAACAAACTTGGTTAGGATCAGAACTCTGGCAGCGGGTGGGGGGGCACAGGTTTCAAACAGTGCTCAGTGGGGCTAGGGACCCATCACAGTGATTCTGGGTATGTGAAGATTAGAAGATGCTGCAGTGCTCCTTGGACCCTGGAGTGCCAGTGCTTACCTTGTCCACTCTGGCAATCAATATTTTGAGCCTTCTGGGCTGCACCAAGATGCTTGGGACAATATGTAGTCAGACTGATTAAAACCAGGGTGAGCCACACAGAAGGCATGTGCCTTGGGGCCTGTACTATCTCTCCAGCCCTGCATTATAATTTCATTGTTAGTGAAGTTATTTTGAGTCTGTCAATAGTGGCTTAATAATCAATAATAAGAATGCTTATTTTGCTTTGGTATGAACTTCCAGGCTAAACAATATTCAATGCACCAAAATGCTAACATGATCCACAGAGTTCATTTTAATGGAACTTGACCTATGTTCAATGACTGCAAACCACTTTAATAGGTTTTACCTGTTTATCTAGAGACTTTAAAAAGACATTTATTTTTCATTTTCAGGCATTAACAAGGGACAATCTTACCATAATTTTACTTTAAAAAATACAAGGAAGCAATAGTCAATTTGATGTTCATGTGACATATAATTATGCACTTTCTTCCTTTTAAATTCATACTCCATACACAGAATGGCAAGCCAAGTGGGTAATAGACTACCTGTCATTAATAACAAGTACACACTTTAGAAATTATTTCACAATAACACTTATTCAAAATATATTTTACTTCTTTTTGACTATCATGAATATTATTATAGTACTTCAACAAGCATTGCCTGTTTGAAATCAAAGACACAAATGGAAGCTAATGAATAATTTCATTATTCAATGTTATAAATCAGTATTGTAATTTTAACACTATCAGAGTTTCATCTCTGCATAGAAAGTAGTTACACTGGTAAGAACTATATCCCATGCTAAGATTGTAGAAAGAAGGGCTGGAGTGGTGGCACAAGCAGTAGGACGTTTGCCTTGCATATGCTGACCTAGGACGGATGGTGATTTGATCCCCCAGCGCCCCATATGGTTGCCCAAGCCAGGAGCAATTTCTGAGCATACATAGCTAAAAGTAACCCCTGATTGTCACCGATGTGCCCCCCCCAAAAAGCCCCCCCAAAACAAAACAAAAAGATTGTAGAAAAAAATTGGATCTCTTTAAGGAAATATCACTTATCCTTCAAGATTTATCACAAAAGTAATCTATTGAATAAAGACTTTTTCAAGGCTCTCAAGCAGATATTACTTTTCTTTTAGTTGTCTTTAAGTAGTTTATAAGAATAAACTATTTATAATAAAAGGTCAATTTAATAATAGTGAAAATTACACTGGTCAGTGAAAATTTCCAATATGATTTAACCCTGCCAAACTTTAATTCAGTATCTTGATTCTTCTTTGCAGTACTGCTGCAAAATAGTCTCATTATTTTTTTCTTTATAGACAAAAATATAGGCAAGGATTTGAACACATAATACCCCCAAATGTACCATAAATAGCTGTTTTGGAGTATTTGACATATAAGTGAATTATATATCATTTCTATCTTCCTATTCAGTAAGGGAGTCCCTTTGTGCAAGTAGCATGTATCTTGATATCCCTTTATACCCCCCCATTCATTAAATTGCCTTGCATGGCAAGAATGAATACCATGTCCTTATTTTTCAAAAACCTTCTTTTCCTATGTTAAAGGGTCTCTTAAAATGAAACATATGCTCCATTAACATGATGGTATTTTTCCTTTTTTTGGGGGGGGGTTTGGGTCACATCTGGCAGTGCTCAGGAGTTACTCCTGGCTCTACACTCAGAAATCACTCCTGGCAGGCTTAGGGGATCCTATGGGATGCCAGAACCATCGTCCTTCTGCATGCAAGACACTCTACCTCCATGCTATCTCTTTGGCCCCATTTTTTCATTTTTTAATAACAATATTATTTTTCCATTTTTACATCTTCTAATGTTCCGTGGGATCAAGTAATTGTAGAAATAAACTGGGTAGAGGTCAATTCAAAACTAGACAGAGAAAATTAGATCACTGTTAAAGGTAGATTTCTTTACATTTCTGAATCTTATTTGAGAATTACAGAGGGGAAACTTTCATTTGAAACTTAAAGGAAAGGTAATCAGGAGATCTCAGCAGATACAAAAAATTATGATTTTTGTGGTTTCAGAAGAGCATACAGATTACATCAGAATCTTATGGGGAGAGGGGAACTGCTGAATGCTTATGTCTTCATAATGATAAAATGAGGTGAGTCAGAAAAACAGCAGTGGGAAACTAGTATTTTAGGTTCAGATAGCCCAGGACTTCATTATCATTCTCAGATATTCTGGCAATTACTTTAGAATGAGAAAATCCTATGAAAATACTGTAAACAGTGATTAAGGCAGGGTCATGAGTAGTGTGTTTACTTGTTTTAGAAGTCTTGTGAGTTTGAGGATGTCACGAAGGGAATCATTGAAGCTGGAGCAATAAATAATTTAATGGGTAGGGAGGTTTCCTTACATGTGGCAGACCTGGTTTGATTCCTGACATACCATATGGTCCCCCAAGCACTGTAAGTAGCAAGTCCTGAATGCACAGCTAGGAATAATCCTTGAACATTGACCCCTGGCTGTGACCCCTTCCCACAAAAGAAGGGATTCAAAAGAAAGGATAAAATAATTATCAAGTACAGATACTTGCTTTTGCTTTGGGCATTAATATTGTGACTTGAAAGAAAATGTGCTAGATTAGTCTTTCAATTGGCTTACTTTATAGGGAAAGAGAACTGAAAAAAACTATCTTGAAAAGAGGGGCCCAGAGTTGTTTTTTGTTTGCTTGCTTGTTTATTTTATGAAAGGAAGAGACTTGAGAATGTTTTTTATTCTGAGAAGAGAACAGCAGGAAGTCTGAGGTAGGAATTAACTACAAGGAGAACTTAAAGAAACAAGTTTCTTGAGGCAGCAGTATTGAATA
Source organism: Suncus etruscus (assembly GCF_024139225.1). Classification (NCBI taxonomy): domain Eukaryota; kingdom Metazoa; phylum Chordata; class Mammalia; order Eulipotyphla; family Soricidae; genus Suncus; species Suncus etruscus. The sequence continues at coordinate 29,952,172 of NC_064857.1, read as the reverse complement.
GATCTTGGCACCAAGATTTCTTTTCAATGAGCTGAAGGAAAGAAATAAAAAATGACAGAGAAATATGAGACTGTGAATAGTAATACTTAATAGTTTTTGAGTGCTTTGTAGAGGAGAGAGACTCACTATTAAAACTGAGAGGGGATGCAGGGGATCAGAAGAATGAAGGTTATAATGACCAAAACAGTACTACATAATGAGAGAACTGTTTTCTGTAGAGGATAACTGAGCTGGGAAATCATTAGCAGTAGGAGAAGTCTACATGCTCTTAGGTGTTGCTTTTACCCCAAGCTGTGACTGCTTGGGGTAAAGAAAAGGAAGTGATGGGGCTGGAGCAATAGCAGCCAGAGCACTTGCATTGTTCATAGCTGACTCAGGTTCCATCCCTAGCACCCCATCTGGTCCCAACCCTAGTCAGGAATAATCACTGAGCATAGAGCCATAGAACAGGAATAAGCCATGTGCACTGCCAGGTGTAGCGCACACACACACACACACGCGCGCGCGCGCGCGCGCACACACACACACACACACACACACAAAGAAAAAGAAAGAAACAAGGAGGTATATTTACTAAAGGTTCAACTGTTTCTAGGAGGGTTCAATAAGATATAGAATTAAAACATAAATTGGCCACAGAGATTAACTGACAGGATGAAGAAATTGTAACCTAGATAAAGGTAAAAATGGGAAAATTGAGGAGGTCAGTTAAACATTCTCTATGAATTTTAAATGGCAGTTATTAAAATTACTTTTTATTGTGAGTGTATTATTTTGGTTTTATTTTATTTATTTTTAGAGATTATATCCTGTGGGGGCTGAGGGGTTACTCCCGACTCTGCACTCAAAAATCACTCCTGGAGAACTGAGGGGAATATATGGGATGCTGGGGATCAAACCTGGGTTGGCCACATGCAAAGCTAATGCCCTACCCACTGTACTACCACTTAGGCCCCTTATTTTGGTTTCAGAATTCAGTTAAATATACTGCATATATGTGTTAACTCTTGACAGCTCCTTTCCCACAGAACGAGTTACCATGTAACATATGACATTGTATTAAAGTGAACTTTAAAGGAGCCAGAGAGATAGCACAGTTAGGGTGTTTGTCTTGCATGCAGCTGATCCAGGACTGATGGTGGTTCTAATCCCGGCATCTCATATAGTCCCCTGTGCCTGCCACTTAACATCTATCACCTTGGGGATAGAGAAAATATTTTTATACATTTTAAAAATTTTGAATACATTGATTATAAAGTTGCTCAACATTGAGTTTACCACCATCCATGTTCCCAGTTTATCCATCCCCCATCTCTCTTTTTTACCTCTTTTTCCTTTTTTTTTGTTTTTTGTTTTTTTTTGTTTTTGGGTTACACCCAGTGATGCTCAGTGGTTACTCCTCGCTATGTGCTCAGAAATCACTTCTGGCTTGGGAGTCCATATGGGATACCAGGGGATCAAACTGCAGTCCGTCCTAGGTTAGCTTGTGCAAGGCAGACGCCTTACCACTTGCACTACCACTTGAGCCCCATTTGTTTTTCCTTTCTAGACGCTGTGGTTTGTACTATTGTTAATGAAGGGATACCGTTCCTGAGTGATTAGTCCTGAGTGATTAGTTCCAATTGTCATTGTCATAGTAGTCCATTCTTTGCCCTAACTGTACTGTTACACTATTTGTGTCAAGCTTCCTACCATAGACAGGTCTGCCTAGTCCCCTTCTTTATTGTCTCTGGATATTATTACCACATTATCTTTTATTTTCCCATAAATGACTGAGATTATTTTATGTTTATCCCTCTCCCTCTGATGCATTTCACTCATCATAATACTCTCCAGGTACATTTATGTATAAGCAAAGTTCACGACTTCATCTTTTCTAATAGCTCTTAGTATTTCATTGTTAGATGCATCATAGTAGAGAAAAAATGTTTTATAGTTTTTAGTGTATAGTTCTTTTCCCTCCTTTGCTAGGCTTATTGCCATATATTTTATATTTTTGGTGACATTATAAATAATATTATCAGTGGCAAGAGAAGAGGGCTCCCAAACAGTGCTCAGGAAGCCTAGTTGTGTGATCTACAAGGTTTAGTTTTTGGACATGACATAGAAGTGTTGGGGATTACCTGAGCCATAACTGGCAATACATGGAGGATCACCAGCAGTATTCATGGGACCATGCATTGGTGAAGGATGAATTTAGGGAGTATGTTCCAGTACTTTGAATCACCTTCCAGGTATTGGGGTTGTTTTCTTAATTTCTCTTTGTTCTAACTCATTTTTGCATGTGGAAAGAAGTATTTTGATTTTGCTTCCTACTACTATTCTGAACTCATTGTTTCTAGTAGAATTTTGGTAGTTTTTAGAATTTTTTGTGTATTATCACATCATCCACAAATACAGTAACTCAGTAGTTTTAAGTTTTACTTCTTTTTCCAATTTGAATTCTCTTTCTCAAAAAGAACTTTTTTTTGCCTGCTACCTCTAACTACAACTGTCAAAATGATGGTGACAAAGGAATGGATAGACTTGTCTTGTCTTGGGTGTTATGAGTGATGTCCCTAAGGTTTGTTTTATTAGTTCTTCATCATGGAGTATAATATTAGCTGTGGATATATCACATATGCTAAATTAATATAAATGCATGTAAATCTTGTTCATTTTAAAGCATTTATTACTATGAGCATATAATTTTTATCTTTCTTTTTGCTAATTTACAGACATTAAACCACATTTGTATCTTTGGAATCTTATGCATACTAGGGATTGAACTAAGATTGTATGAGGTCAACCTCATTCACGGCAAGCATCTTACTCTTGTTCTCTCTATACCAAAACTTAGCATTAAAGCTCTGCTTCTTGATCTCAACCTTTACTTAATATATTGATTTTTTTGAAGTTATAAGGGAGGATTGGAGATGGGGAGGGTTTCAGCTGGTTCAGTTATATATACTCAGTATTTTTGTCAAAGAGCTCAGTTTCTGCCAGAAGCATTGTCTTTCATTCTTACTTGGAAGCTAATTAGAGATGCTCATATAGAAGCTCATATAGAGATGATATGGACTATTATAACTATAGTCTCTGCTTCCTCCAAGATGACCAAGTCTGCCAACAACAATGGCAGCTCTTTCTGCCATGTGCCACATTATGGAATTTTTTTGTGCTATCAACTCTTCCAATTCCATAGGTGTATGGATATACATGTACTGTGTCTCTAAAGCAAACATTAGAATGAAAAGTGAAAAGAAATCTCTGTTTAATAAATTAGATTTTGACTATTATAATAATTCTACTCAAGTAATAGTATATAAAATAAATAATCTATAAATAAATAATATATAAATATAAATATACAAATAAAATTTATTTGTAATGCACACTAAGAGAGATAAGAAAACAATGCACTTGGGCCCGGAGAGATAGCACAGCGGCGTTTGCCTTGCAAGCAGCCGATCCAGGACCAAAGGTGGTTGGTTCGAATCCCGGTGTCCCATATGGTCCCCTGTGCCTGCCAGGAGCTATTTCTGAGCAGACAGCCAGGAGTAACCCCTGAGCATCGCCAGGTGTGGCCCAAACCCACCCCCCCCAAAAAAAAAGAAAAGAAAACAATGCACTTAATAATAAATTACTAAAATTAGTCTATTACTTTAAAAAACAAAGGTATATTTTATATTTATAAATAAACTTTTTTTAGAATAAAGAAATTTCCTTAACATTTTAATGTCTTCCATCATTGCAAGTGGCTTTCATTATCTTATGGTTAACTTAGTATACCATCCTCTTCAACTTTGCTTTTTCACCTTTACTGGTTCTATTCACATCTATAAAGTCCCTCAAATCTTATTATAAATTTTAATTTTTTTCAGTTCCAGTTACTCTCTGACCATCTCTTCTTGTCCTTTCAAATGCCCTATTTCTTTATTCTCATTTATTTCTCTTTTGAAAGACTTCCAGAGATGTGGTAGAATAAATATCAGCAGGAAATGCTTTCTACTCATGCAAACCATAAGCAAACTACAAATCATAGAAAAATTTTATTAGGTCATAGCCTGGTTTGTCTTATTTAAGAATTTATTAAATGCATTGTTTTATTATATAACTTTTGGATTGAATTAAAAATACATTTTATTGTACATGTATATTTCATGTTACAAATAATATTACTTTTTTTTGTTTGTTTGTTTGGTTTTTTGGTTTTTCGGGCCATGCCCATTTGATGCTCAGGGGTTACTCCTGGCTAAGTGCTCAGAAATCGCCCCTGGCTTGGGGGGACCATATGGGACGCCGGGGGATCGAATCGTGGTTCTTACCTCTAGCGCCACCTCGCCGGCCCCACAAATAATATTAGTTGACTAAATTATTATATATATATAGATATATATATATAAAATATAAACCTTATACAGTAGTTTCTTTTCACTTTTCATTTTAGTGTTCACTTATAAATTAAATTGTCATTCAACTTATTCCTATGCTTTCAGTTTCTGAACTTCCCCAATTTCTACATCTAATATAATTTATTTCTATTTTAATATCTCATACCACTTAGGTAAATTTTTATTACCACACTGTTGTATGGTCATATATGACCATGTATATACCATGAATCATACCACAGATAAATTTTTATTACCACACTCTTATATGGTCATGTATACTATGTGTATACCATGCACTATTAGACTCTAATAAGCTCTAAGCTCTCTGAAGACAGCAACATTATTAAACTCATCATCTGTAGCACCTGACAAAGTACTTTGCACAGTAAGATATTTTTTCCTTTCAACAAAGGGACAACTTTACATTTTTGCTAAATAATAACTTCCCTTATTGCATTTAAGACAAACTTTATAAGTGTTTAGGGAAATAGTCTAGTAGTTAAGGTATGTGTCTAGTATGTGACCAACCTGAGTTTGATATCACTTAATTTCCTGATCATTGCTGGGTATAACCCTGGAAGCCTCCAAGCACCATGAGGGTAGACTTAATTGTCCTTAGTATCGACAGGCTGGAGCATTCCTGCATCCTACTGGCTACCACTGAACTGTCAACCTAGTTCATCTAGAGTCTCCAGAAGTGACCCTGAGCTCCTGAGTATCACTATGGAGATTCCCCAAAATAAAATAAAGAAAACTAATTTAATTTATAAAATTCAAATTCACCTAAAATAGCTCATTTCCAAATCTAGTGGAATTAAGAACAGTTTCTTTGCAAATAGGAAGTGCATGCATATATTCAGTTTGGATTATTTGGAGTATGTGGTTTATTTGTACTCCTAGAAACTCAAGCCCAGCTTTTTGTTTGTTGGTTGGTTGGTTGGTTGGTTGGTTGGTTTTGTTTTGTTTTTTTTGGTCACACCCGGCAGTGCTCAGGGGTTACTCCTTGCTCTATACTCAGAAATTGCTCCTGGCAGGCTTGGGGGACCATCTAGGATGCTGGGATTCGAACCACCATTCGAGGCAAATGCCCTACCTCCATGCTATCTCCCTGGTCCCTCAAGCCCAGCTTTTAGAATTAATATAGTTTATTTTAATATGGTTTAATCTGAGAGAGCATAACTTTTGGAGACAGACATTCCTCAGATTTGATCTCTGTCCTTCAATCACAGCTAAGGAACTCAAGACAAGCTTTACTGAACTTTGTGCAGATAGGTAAATGGCAAAAACCTATGTATCATATAAGAGTATAGTGAAGATAAAGCATTATTATTAACAAGTACTTAATGCAAATCTCAATAAATGATGTGTCTCCTTTTCCCCCTGAAATATAGTGGTTTGTCCTGGTCATGGTACAAAAAATAGAATAAATTTTTGCTTGTTAAATAGAAAAGTCAGATTTCAATATACCCTCCAGACATTTTGATGCAGTATTCTAAAGACTAGTTATCTCTGACCTTTAGTACTTAATGTTAAATATTTCTAGACAGTTGAATTCCCTGGATAACTGCCTAAACGGGGCCCCTATCCAAGCTCCTGAGATTTAAAAGCAATAAATCCAGTATGCGGTGGGATTTACATTATTTATTTTGGTTTTTGGGTCAAAATGCTCAAGGCTTACTTCTAGCTCTGTGCTCAGGGATCACTTTTGGTAGAACTTGGGAAAACATGTGGAGTGCTGGCGATCAAATCTGGTTCAGCTACCTACCTGCCAGGCAAGCACCCAACCCCTGTAATATCTTTTCAGCATTATTATTGTTATTACTATTATTATTTTAAATGATGTAAGTGATTTGGCCAGCTGTGGCCAAAACCAAAAAAAATTCAAATACTGATAAAATTAAATCATTTTACACACAATTCTCTTCCATAACCAAGCAAATTTCTTTGAACTCTGATTTGCAAATATGAATGCATTTATATTAAAGAATGTCTGCAAATGAAAATATTCCCTCACTGTAGAGTTTTCTCATCCCACTGCTAACAAGATTAAAAATATTTGTGAGACTAGAGTGTAAAGCTTTTCCCATCTCCTTCACAGTTCTGTCCCTTGTTTCATTTTAAAGGTCTATGCTGTAGAGAAAATAACTAACCTATATAACCACACAGTAGGCTCTTGATGACAATTAAACCAATTTACCCAATTTTCTTTTGTGAAACTTTCATATCTGAAGGGTAGTGATAGATCATCTCATATTTTCTGCATGAGGTATCTGTACCTCTAATTCTTATGCTGTTCAAGTATCAACTCCATTAAAGACATACATGTGTAGCCAAGATAAAACACAAAAAATCATATCAATTCCTCTCTGAGAATATAGCTAGAGAAAGGCTGATTTGGGGGAGAAATCCAATCTTTGATTATTCTACTCTAAGCAAAGGTAACCATTATATAAAGTTTTGTGAATTATTTAATCTATGAACACTCCTGAAACATTAATAAAATTAGAAAAATTGCTGGAGTCTTTTATGTTTTTTCTAACGATTCTTGTCTTGGCCTAAAGATCTTTCCTGCCACTTTAGCACATAAATCTTTGGTTCTGGACGCTCTTTTGAGAGTCTTGAGAATTTCCTAAATATAGTATCATGAATTCCTGTGATGAATTCTACTTCATTATAATATATGATATTTGATGAATGGTTGGATTCTATTTGGTAATATTTTGTTGAGGATCTTTGGATCTGTGTTCAGCAAGGATATCAGTCTATAATTCTCTATGTGTGTGTGAGTGCATATATGCTTAGGCATGTGATTTCTTCATGATGTACATCCTCTTTGATTAAGTAGCAACTTTCTGTCTCATAAATTTTTTAAGCCTAAAGTCTATGTCATCTGGTATCTGGTATTAGTCCGACCACCTCAGCCCTTTTAGTGAAGTTATTTGCTTGAAGAATTGTCTTTTAACCTTTGACCTTGAAGCTGTGTTTGCTCTTTCTATTCAAATTTGTTTCTCTAAGATAGCAAATATTTTTTGTTTTTGTTTTGCTTTGTTTTGTTTTGTTTTTCGGGCCACACCCGGCATTGCTCAGGGGTTACTCCTGGCTATCTGCTCAGAAATAGCTCCTGGCAGGCACGGGGGACCATATGGGACACCGGGATTCAAACCAACCACCTTTGGTCCTGGATCGGCTGCTTGCAAGGCAAACGCCGCTGTGCTATCTCTCCGGGCCCATAAGATAGCAAAATTTTGTGTTTAACTCTCTGATACATTTTACCACTCTCTGAATATTAATTGATGAACTTAGACATCAACATCCAATTTCAATGTCCAGTGACATTGAATACATTATTGTCATGGGATTTTCTGTCATCTCTTTTGTAACAGTTTGTTGTGTTTGTGAGGCCTGTCTATCTTAAAGCAGAGCTTTAGTTGTTCCTTTAAGGTTGGTTTTGAGTTTGTAAAGTTCCTGAGCTCTTGCTCAGAGCTCAAATGTATACAAAGCTGTGTATCTTTCCTTCACATCTGAATAAAAATCGGGATGGCTGAAGTATTCTTGGTGAAGCATTAGTTTAATTGTATTTTTACACTATATCCCACCACTGCCTTCAAACATGGGGTGTGTGTGTGTGTGTGTGTGTGTGTGTGTGTGTGTGTGTGTGTGTGTGTGTGCTAAATCTGCTGTAAATCTTAAGGGTGCTCCTTTGAATATAATTTTCTTTATTGATTTTGATCTTGCTAATTTCAATATTCAACCTCTATCTCTGCTTTTCATCATTTTGACTAGAATGTGCCTGGTTGGGGAGTTCTTTGGGTCTCTTTTACTTAGTACTTTTTGGACATCCAGGATGTGGGTGCATGCACTCTTAAGCTCTGGGAACTTCTCAGCAATTATATCTTTGACCGTTGATACTTCTTCGTAGAGGTTCTCTTCATAGTTCTCTGGGACCCTCATTATTCTTATGTAGTTCCTCTTGAATTTAACGCAAACTTCTATTGTCATCTCTTCATTTATTTTGAAGATTTTTCCATCTTCTCTTCATTTATTTTAAGACTCTTTTTAGTCATCCGTTGTCTAAATGTGTTATACAGTTCTTCCAGCTTACTGATTCTGTCCTTAGCAGCTGTTAATCTGTTGGAGAAGCCTTCCAATGAGCTTTTCATTTTACCTACCAAGTTTTTAGTTCTGTCTTTCTATTGAAAGTTGTATTTCTACTCTCATATACTTGAGTCTTATTGGCTGTCCATTTTATGTTTTCTATGAGTTCTTTGAGTATCCTTAACATTCCTTTTTTAAAGTCCTTATTAGAGAGGTTACATAGGTGGCTGGTACTACTTGGGTATTCAGAACTACCATCTTCATTCACTATGCATGGTGGGTTCTGTGTTACTTTCCCATTGTGACTTTTGCAGTGAGTAGTATTTTCTGTTTATTTTGTATTATTTTTTTTTTCTTTTTTTGGTTTTTGGGTCACACCCGGCAGCGCTCAGGGGTCACTCTTGGCTCTATGCTCAGAAATTGCTCCTGGCAGACTAGGGGGACCATATGGGATGCCAGGATTAGAACCACTGTCCTTCTGCATCTAAGGCAAATACCTTACCACTGTGCCATCTCTCCAGCCCCATGAAGAGTGTTTTGTATGTATATGGTATGACTCATTCACTAGAAGAAATGCACAGCCAAGGAGCAAAGTGGAGTTGTAGTTTTTTAAATTTTTTTTATTTATTTTTTTATTGTAGAGCACTTTCCTGGGGTTAAAATGGCTCTTCTGAACCACAAAGAGGATGCTGCTACAGTCTTTCTGTCTGCCTCAGTGTCTTGGAATTGTGTGGGTGAAAGGATCCCATCTGGGGTGTCTGGAAGGCCCATTTCCTTGTCCTGGTGTTTCTCTTCCCTGGGGCACACTGATCTGGGGTGAAAATAACTTTTCTAAGTCACAAGAGGACCTTGCTATTGGTCTGTCTATCTGCCTTATTTTCTTGGAACTGTGTCACAGTGCTGCTTAGACTTACTACAAGATACAGGTTGCAATATTGCAAGTTCAATGTAATATGTATATAACTTCATTTAAAAATAAATCATAGGGGCCGGCGAGGTGGCGCTAGAGGTAAGGTGTCTGCCTTGCAAGCGCTAGCCAAGGATCAGGACCGTGGTTCGATCCCCCAGCGTCCCATATGGTTCCCCCAAGCCAGGGGCAATTTCTGAGCGCTTAGCCAGGAGTAACCCCTGAGCATCAAACGGCGTGGCCCAAAAAACCAAAAAAAAAAAAAATCATAAAATATTTTAAATATTTTATGTATAGACACATCTTGGAGTAATATAGATTTTGTTCTAGACAACTATGATATAACACATATCACAATAAAGCAAGACACATGAAAAGTTTTTTGTTTCTCAGTGCATATAAAAGTTATGTTTATAGGGAACAGAGAGGTAATACAGGAGTTTAGACCTTGCATAATATTCCTGATTAGAAATCCTGGGATCACATATAGTCCCTGAGTCTTTTTGGGAGATATCTTGAGCACAGAGCCAGGAGTTAGTGCTGAGCACGACGGGTGTTTTAATTTATTTATTTAAAAAAAAAAAAAAAAGAACCAATGAGTGGCAGTTAGAATTATCAACTGCAGTGATCTTTTTTAATGACACAGCTTAATTTGTTTTAAATTTTATTTTAGCTCATGCTTGGCTATGAGGTTATTGTGGTGCCTAGACCTTATGATTCCAGAGACTACAAGGAACCCCTCTTCTTCACTAATACTCTTGCTCCTACTACCATATCTGGGGTTGACGGAGGAGTCAGGTGGTGACAGGGTTTAAATCCTTGCAATATCGTCCTTGCTTCACTGGCAAAATTTTAAGTTTCCTGTTCAATCTTGAAGTGATTGGCATAGAAAGATTACTTATATACATACATGTACACAAAATGATTATAATTAGTTAACCTGAAGAAAAGAAGGAGCAAAATAATTTGTACCAAAATACAAATTTCAATGAATTATGTGATTGAGCAGGAGGATATAAATGATTTACTAAGAATATCTGTCTGTAAGTGCAAAGTCAGATGATTTTTAAGATGGTTCAAATATTTTCAGTAACATGGTCATTGGTGATGCTGACTTTCCAAATTGTGAATGGTTTTTTGAGAAGAACTTCCAAGTAAAAATAAAGCACAGCTATTCCCCAATGTACAGAGCACTTGCATTTCTGTAAAAATAGGCTGTATTAAGGGAGGTACCAAGACCAAATAGGTGTAAGACTACTAAATAGTAAGCTAGGCACAGAGGGGACCACTTATTATAGCAGCTCCGGGGGTAAGGGAAGAGGTTATGGGAAGAAGGACGGGAACGGAGGTGGAGGGAGGAGGACAATTCGATGATGGGAATTCCCCTGATTTTATGTTAATATGTACCAAAAATATTATTGTCAATGATATGTAAGCCACTATGATTAAAATAAAATTATATTTAATTAAAAATAGGCTGTATTAAAGTCAGTGCAAAACTTTAAGTGAATTTAGGCCTGAGTCATTTAGATCATTATAAATTATTGTTGTGTATGTAAACATTTCAATGGGATTATTATGTTACTGACCCTACCCTGATCCGGTGATTGTGCCCTACCCTAGGGGGTGACCTGGCATTCTGCTCCCACCCTAGGGTGATACCTAATTCTGCTCCCACCATTGGGTGGTACCTGATCCCACTATTGGGTGGTACAAGCGGCGGGCTTTTTGGCTGGACTGATGCTGAGGCTTTGGGCTTCAGTCTTGTCCTCCAAATAAAGCTGATATTTTCACAAGCCTGACAGTCTGCTAGCCTTTTACCCACCGCTTCACCTCAGAACTGCCGGCTGAACAGGGTGGCAGACGTGTGCTCTGAGCTGGAGGGGAAAGACCTCATCCTCCATCCCTCCATCAGTCAACCCCATCAAGTGCTGACTTGTAACAATTATGAAGTATACATAGGTCTGACTTAGTAGATTTATCACTGACCATTTTTTTTTGTATAAAATTAAAGTTACTTATAATGACAGGTCATTGTAAATGGCAGGAAATATACCTGTCAAAATATCTCTAGCTTCTGTCCAAAAGGTCTGTGGTGTCATCAACCTTGCTATTATCACAATCAAAAATAATTAAATTTTCTAAAATGTTTCCTAGGCAGTAGAACTATTTTCTGACAAAATCTCAGAGGACAAATTGAAACTTTTATATATTGACTACCCAAGCAACACCCATACTCTTTTTTAGATATATCAAAGAACATTTTAAAGGTCATTTTAGGAACTTGACAATTTTATAGTATACAAGGTATCTGTCCTTAAATATATAAACTGTGGCCTAGAATCAGACATGAACATTATTTCCATAGTAGAATCAACTATCGCTCTGTGTGTGTGTGTGTGTGTGTGTGTGTGTGTGTGTGTGTGTGTGTGTGTGTGTGTGTGTGTGTGAAAGGAGTGGAGGGCGAGTGTTTAATTATACACAGTAAAATCAACCATACATTTCCTCTAGATATCAAGATCAAGCTAATGGATTTACAGTTTTACTTTGTTTCTCTAAAGTTAGTATTTGAGGGCTCCACAATAGTGCTTGAAGGTGCAAAGGCCACTCTGGTAACACCCAGCCAAGAGGCGTGGGTCTAATGATTTTAATGGTCTTCCCTGAGATGCATGAGTTCCTACATTCAGAAACCATACTCAATAGTAGTTGGGCCCATGCACTTTTGGGAATTTATTTATTTATTTTTGGGTTTTTGGGTTTTTGGGCCACACCTGGTGACGCTCAGGGAATATTCCTTTCTATGCACTCAGAAATTGCTCCTGGCTTGAGGACCATATGGATGCCATGGGATCGAACCGTGATCTGTCCTAGGTTAGCACATGCAAGGCAAACACCCTGTTGCTTGCGCCACCACTCTGGCCCATTTTTGGGAATTTATATCAGGACTTTATGCATCCCAGAAACTCACTTTAATTTTTTTATTATTAAATATTTTTATGTTAGACACTATGGTTTAGAGTTATTTATAATACAGTTATTTCTTGCATTCAATATTTTAACACCAATATAATGTATCCCTCCACTTGGTGGTCAGTTTACCAACTGCTCCAAAGCCTGCATCTGACAGGTATGTATAACTTACTTAATGCTGTTTGGTATAACAAGATGGCAATGAACCTATAGAAAAAATAATGCACTCAAAGAAAATTTGTGGAAATTGTCATATCATGCAATGGGTTTTATGTCATTTCCTAAAGGTCTACTAAGCTGCATATTTCCAGTAGAATATTCTTTTGTTGGTTTTGTTTGTTGAGGTTATGTGGCTTCTATGATAATTTCACATATAATTTGTTGTCTTCTTACTGAGAAATCAGTATTAAAATTATGATGGCTGTGTAAGCGACCACATGGTTTATAAATTTGAAGATGTGTGGATCTGGACTGATGAACTTATATGGTGACAAAGATAATTCATAGGGCCCTTTTAAAGGGCTATTAGCTAAAGTGCTATTAGCTAGGAGGTTGGTGTGTCCATGTGTCCATGAGTTTTTCCTGCAAATTGGGCCTTCTTTTGAGCTTTAGATAAGCCTATGGCATTGGCCACTTGTACAGACTTCCACTTTAGTTCTTAAGCTATTTCCTCAGTTCCTATTACTTTGTCATCTGACATTTAAGGTAATGATACTAAATTTCTACCTATATAATAATAAAATATTTCTTTTTTTAATTTTTATTTTGACAAAAGTTGATTATAAATCGTTCACAGTGATATTTACTTTTTTGGGGGGAGTTGGGTCACACCTGGCAGCACTCAGGGGTCACTCCTGGCTCTAAACTCAGAAATCACTCATGGCAGGCACAGGGACCATATGGGATGCCAGAATTTGAATCACCATCCTTCTGCATGCAAGGCAAATGCTCTACCTCCATGCCATCTCTCCAGCCCTCACAGTAATATTTTAGGTACATAGCAACATTGAGTCAAGGGCATTCCCACCACCAATGTTGTCTTCCCCCCCCTCCTGTTCCCAGCATGCATCCCATATCCCCATCTTTTATCCCCGGGCTGCTAGTATCAGTGGTCCCCTCTGTGTCTAGTTTGTTGTAGATTGGGTATCGATTTTGTTGTCATTGGCTTTAGATTTGGTGTTTAAGTCTGATCATTTTATTTTATTTCTACTTAATGTTCATACGACTGTTTGGTCTTGATACCCTCCATTATTTCCCCCTCAATTTGTGAAACGAAACAAGATAGTTCAATTTATGTGGTTCTGTTTGAAGGAAAGAAGAAAAATAAATAAAATGGGGCAAAAATCAAACAAGCAAAAAATGAGAGGAGTCCTTCCAGAGGCTATAAATATCAATTTAAGAGAAGAAAGGGAGAAAGAAGAAAAACATAACAACAGTACGAAAAAATAAAAACTATATCAAACAAAAAACTTGAAAAGCACCACAGCAATAAAAACAACAACCTCACAATAACCACAGTCCTGAAATAAAAAACAAAATAAAGCGCACGCACACACACACACACACACACACACACACACTCAAACATGGGAAAAAACCCACAAACGACAACAATAACAAAACCAAAAAAAATTAATTTGTGCTTTTTTTTTTTTTTTTTTGTATAGGCACAGTAAATATTGGTGAGACTAGAAAGGGAATTCTGTTGGCCTAAGAGATACAGGGTTTCTCCACCCTTGAAGTATACTGTCATGGGAATAACTACAGGCTCTGTACATATTCTTTTACTCTCCCCTAGGCCCTTTTGTGGGTCTGGAAACTTTCTGCTCCGTTGTGGATGATAAAATCAGGCTTCTGTAGCTAGAGATCTTGGTATTTGGACAGATCATAGAATGGAGTCTAGGATGGAGTCTTTACGGTTCTAGAAGTTCTGTTCTATCGCTATTGGTTTTTTTCGTTTGTTTGTTTTTGGGGGGGAGGGGGCCACACCCATTTGACGCTCAGGGGTTACTCCTGGCTAAGCGCTCAGAAATTGCCCCTGGGTTGGGGGAACCATATGGGACGCCGGGGGATCGAACCATGGTCATTCCTTGGCTAGTGCTTGCAAGGCAGACACCTTATCTCTAGCACTCACCTGCCTCGATATTGTTTTAATCAGTCTTTTATAGTTGCTGGTCTTGGTTTTTGTCCCGATCCTAGGACAAAGCATAGGATAGAATCTTTCATTCTGTTTTCAGAAGATCTACTCAGTTGCAGTTGTCTCAGTCAGACCTCTGGAATTAGAGATCTTGGTTGTTGTACAGAACATAGGCCAAGGCCTAGACTAGGGTCTTCTTTATTGATCCCAGGATGTCTGCCCAGTCATGGTTATCACAGTCAGTTTTCTGTAGATAGTGAACTTGGCTTTTGTACAAATCAAAGGATGACATGTCTTCTAATTTTATTTTATCATTAGGAGGTGAGGTGAGACAACCTGCTCTTAGACCAAGTTGTTACCATTTCTCATTGTCAGGATGTTATATCAAAACTGGTGCACGTTGGTGTCAGAGCAGTATTAAAATGTCCCAGAGGGAGATTGGTTCCTGGAGCAGTTGCAGAAAACTGTGTAGGTTCTATGTCTGGGATCTAGAGTTCAGGGTTAGACGGTTGCTCTCTAATCACCTGGAATCTAAGTTGGGTCCACATGACATATGTTCAAGGTGGGAGGTGCCCCTGTATTGTAAAATGTATGAGTTCTTATTCCTAGTAGATAAGAGCTTGTTTCTATAAGTAAATTTTACCTTTTTAAGTATGCCTTTGCAAGAAGAAATGGTGCTATATTTATATTGCTGGTGCATTTGGGGGTGTTGAGTGTCAGGCTCTATCATCTCTGTGCCCTGAATAAGATATCTTCTTAAATATTTTTTCTTTCACTAAAATATGACAATTTAAAGAAAAATTCTAAGTACACACACACACACACACACATATATATATATATATATTTGTACAGACAGTAATATTCTAAAGATGACAAATGAACACTAAAATTTAGGGAAATCTTATTCAAAACATCATCATGTTCATGAGTTTAGCATAATCTATTTGATCCTTTTTCTCATGTTGAGATTTCTTTTTTTAAAATAATATTTTTTATTTAAACACCTTGATTACAAACATGATTGTGGTTGAGTTTCAGTCATATAAGAGGACATCTCCCATAACCACTAATGTCCCAAATATTTCTCTTCCCACCCCGCCCCACCTGTACTCTAGACAGGCTTTCTATTTCCTTCATACATTCTCATTGTTAGGATAGTTCGCAATGTAGTTATTTCTCTAACTAAACTCATCACTCTTTGTGGTGAGGTTCATGAAGTGGGCTGTACCTTCCAGCCCTCCTCCCTTTTGTCTCTGAAAATTATTGCAAGAATGTCTTTTATTTTTCTTAAAACCCGTAGATGAGTCAGACCATTCTGCATCTTTCTCTCTCTGACTTATTTCACTCAGCATAATAGATTCCATGTACATCCATGCATAGGAAAATTTCATGACTTCATCTCTCTTGACAGCTGCATAATATTCCATTGTGTATATGTAACACAGTTTCTTTAGCCATTCATCTGTTGAAAGGCATCTTGGTTGTTTCCAGAGTCTTGATATGGTAAATAGTGCTGCAAGACATGTTGAGATTTAAATTTATTTTCTATTATAAACTAGATTTCTAAGATGCTTGTGGTTAAATATTTTGCCACATGAAGATTCAATTAGGAGAATCTACAGATGTAGAATTAAAGTACTGTTCATTAACTATTTTCTATAAATTTTCATAAAGAAGTATTATGACCTATGGAAATAATTTCTTCTTCATTACTCAAGGTGACTTAATCAATTTATTTTAGGTGTGCTCTGTTTTGGAAGCAAATAACAATTCCTCCCATATTGGGATAGATAGCAGTGTGATAGGAAAAACATTTGCTTGAAAGATTTGGTATCTAGTTAATCTTACCCTTTTCACTTAATGAATTTTGAGAACTTGTGCAAAACACTGAAACCCAACTTCAATCATGTTTATAATCACGGTGTTTAAATAAAGATATTATAAAAAAGAAAACGCAACCCCTCTAAGTTATAATTTTCTCACCCATAAAATTGTACTACAAACAATACATTGTTTACCTCACTGAGAAATGATGTGAATGCTATATGTGAAAATGATTTGTGAATGCTTAAACATGTTATAAAATGTTAGCTCTTTGTTTACTACAAGTGCAATATATGTTGACCTCTTGAGAGATTTTGAAAACACAATTTACTGGCTTCCCAGATTTGTCGTCTCTTACAATTTTTTGATACAACATGGAAATAGTATCTAGAGTAAGTGAAAGTTGTTAAAGAGGAAAAAACTAAATTTCAGGGAGATTTTATTATTTTGCTAATTGTTCTTTGTTGTAGTCAACATTGATTACTTTGGGCTTTTGAGTTTTTATGGTTATTATTATATATACTTAAAAATTGTTTATTTAAAAGCCACATCACCTGTTATAAATAGGTTGGTCTGGTGGCTCAGAATTTCTGAGTCCTGGTTAGGATTGTTCTTGATGTTGATTATAATGATATTTCCATAATGCAAATGATCACAGAGATGCCTTATCATGAGTGAGTTCAGGTTCAAAATTATTTGGTAAGCTGCTAATAAGAAAGTGGCATATTTGGCAAAATCTAGAGAATAGAAGAGAGCCTGGCTTGAGTTCTAGATAGAAGGGCAAAGGACTAATAGTAAAGATGCCTGGATCACTCTACCACTTAACCACTTAAGAGCCTCAAAGCTCTTATCTGTAAGCTAAAGAAGTTAAATATGAATGTAAGCCCTAGAATTTCTCCCTACAGCAAGATTCTAAAAGTTGTGGGTAAGTTTGAAATTTCCAACATGAGGAGCAGGGTCAAAAGAAACAAGGGCTATGCCATGCCAGAGGATCTTTGCCAGGTGGGTCTTTGGGACCAGCAGAATTCTACTTTATGACATCATAATATGCAGCCTGGGTTCAACTTTAGGTACTGAGGAGAAGGGAACAAGAGGTTCAGCTATTGATATATTAGAAGTGGGAAGTTACCCGACAGAGCAGAAGGACTCAGCCAGCCATGCCTCCAGTTCAGGTAAGTGACATTTGCTTATTTCACAATAGAAATGGCTGATGTTGAAAGAAACAGGAAAAGAGGATCAGAAGACAAATGCACCCCTACGCTTAGGGTTAACAATATAAGTACAGGGGCTGGAGAGATAGCAGGGAGGTAAGGCGTTTGCCTTGCATGCAGAAGTTTGGTTGTTCGAATCCCAGCATCCCATATGGTCCCCTGAGTGATTTCTGAGCATAGAGCCAGGAGTAACCCCTGAGCACTGCCGGATGTGACCCAAAAACCAAACCAAACCAAACCAAAACAATATAAATACAGAGATGATGCACCAAATAGACTTTAGGGAAAAGGAAATGTCCCAAATGAGCAGGAGAAACACCAGTGGCAGTAGGTCATACCAGAAACAGCTAGAAACAAAAATGTAATTGCATGAAAAGGGAGGGGGTGTTGCTGAGCAGTGGGGGAACTTGGCTTGTATGTGCAAAACCCTAGGTTAAATTCCACTGCAAAAAAGAGAATGTAAATAAATTAGAAACAGAGCTAGGACATGAACCCCAAAGCTAGGTTTACTATCAGGAAAGATAGAGCATTTTTGAAACCATCTTGTTTCTCATTGTCCTTCCTCCACCACTGAAAAAATGCAAAAGGCACAGGGATTTCTAGAAATGAATGTAAATGACTTTCTAAAGTTATCTCCTTTGGTTGGCTGGTGAGGTTTATTCCTTTCTCTAGATGCTTTTCTTTTAAAAATTTCTCACTGAAATGAAAAGTGAGAAGAAAAAAACAACAAACAAAAATAATAAGTTGAAAGAAGATTAATAGCAAAAACTACAAATAAAAGTAATAAGAGGAAAAGAAACATTGATTATATTGATTACAGTTAACAGCAAGATTGAGTCTCTAAAGACTGTCTTAGAAATTCCAAGGCTTACAGCCCTGTAAACAGTAAAAGGGAAGGATTTTACTCACTGAATAAGTCAAACAGTTCAACTGGAACCATCTAAGGTTCCTCCTCCTAGACAAAGCTCCAGCCATGAACTCATCTCTGGGGATGTGGACAGGTTTGTTTTTCTTTACCTTGCCTGGGGTTTTTGGCTTCTTAAGTATTTGTTTTTTCCTGGAGTCTTGGGGCCCTTGTGAGGCACCCAGTGACGGCAAATAGCTGTTCTCTGTTTACCAGTGGGGCGGAGCGTCTGGTGGGTGCCAGACCCTGAGTCATCTTCAATTTGTGTTTGGGTCTCAGCAAGATTTCTCAGGCAAGAATACTGAAAGTCTCCAGAAAATACCCGGCTTATAGCAACCTTCCTTAGTGGCAATTCCAATCCAGCCATCTGACAAGTAGATGAGTTATGAACATGGGACCCCCCCCCCCCAATAACAATAAACAAGAGGAGAATGCCCAATCTTTATTCATAGGTCACAATTTTAACATTGTTTTGGCTTCAACACATCATGATTCAATACATTTTTGCAGTAAACCAATACCCTCACACTATAAAATAGTAATAAAGTATGTAAATAAATGAAGAGGCCCAGATACTCTGAACGCATTTTTATATATTAACTCTAGCTCCAGTTCAACTTACACCCAGAGATTCGACTGTGATTTTTATAATTAGCCAGTAACCAGCCTCTTAAATTCCTGAATTTAGAACTTCATAGGTCCAGATTTTAGACTTTGTTCATTTCACAGTCACTAAAAACCAAGTTAAGGTTTAACTGAAAATACTATCTTCAAAACAGAATGTCCTAACTCATCTTCATTTGCATTTATAGACTATAATGTTCTCTCACCACTGTGTTAGTCACAGACCACAGAATTTGAATTGGAGGAGAACCAAAAGATCATCCATGTCAGTGTTTTCATTTCCAGAAAAATGCAAAGAGAAGATCTGTCTTGGCTTGGATTATTGAGATTCTGCTGGGTTGGAAACTAGTTTGTCTTTTCCCTCTCAGCATCTTAGATCACTCTCTGGAATACTCCCTGACCCCTATTGATGCTGACTGGTTGTATTGGTTCATATATGAACCATTTCAACTTCCTAGTTAGAGTATCTTGTGGCAGGAGATAGAACACTTGCTTTTTACACAGCTGACCTTGGTTAGATCCTCTGTCCCTTACGTGATTTCCCTGAGTTCTGCCAGGAGGGATTCCTTAGTACAGAGCCAGTAGTAAGCTTAAAAACAATTATTATATCCTAAAATGATGAGATCTCATTTTGTCACCTATTTGATAATTCAACTACTTTGTGTAGATGAGTTTATTCAATAGAAATTTCTTAGTCTCTTCAACTCCAAACAAAACAAGCTTTGATAGACTGAGAGAAAAAAATAAATCCAGTGAAATTGGCAGGGTCTTTATTCTCAAATTCTGATTAAAATTAGCACATTAAAATTTTTTTATAGAATTAACAAGATTTTTGTTTTATACTTTATATAGACTTCCTTTGCCCTTGGCTTTTCCAGTTTAGGTAGATAACTAATCACGTTCAAGTGAACACATATGTGTGTTGAACTCTGATATATCTCTGTTTATTTTGTAAATACGTAGAGTAAAAACTCTGGCAGATGTGGGGCTATTTACTATTTGTGGTAATTGACCTTATATTTATTACCTATATGACCCTTTCTGGACTTATCTCTTGAATCAATATTTTATTTGAAGTTAGTTGCATAATTTAGGAGCTTCTGTAAACAGTGTAGGTAGAATTGTATATGTTTGCATCTAATATCTAACATTTCATCTAACCCTTTAAAAACAGTCACTCAGAGCTTTTCCTAATTTAGGTAACTGCACTTATATTAATAGCCTAAAATATCTAAATAAAAATTAAATAATTGCTTAATATAAATATTCAATCTAATTTTATGATCATCAGCTCTAAACATCTGATGAATACTTTCTAGGACAGTAGAGGGTTTTCAACCAACTCTCTATATAGCTTATAATATATTCTGTATTTTTCATATGTTTTGGGTTTCTACAGAGTATCTTTACTAAAAGAAAATTATGAAATGGTTACCAATAGGAAAATACATTCCATGACTGCATATGATTTAAAGCAGGGCTATAGTAATATCTTTCATCTTCCATATTAATTGCAAAAATTGTCTAATACATTGAGTAATTTTGATCATGTTACAGCATAAAATTGAACTCCAGAAGAAATCTGATTCTAAAAAACTGTGCAACATGGGGCCAGAGTGGTGGCACAAGCGGTGAAAGGATCGGCCTTGCCCGCGTTAGCCTAGGACGGACCGTGGTTCTATCCCCCAGCTTTCCATATGGTCCCTCAAGCCAGGAGCAATTTCTGAGCGCATAGCCAGTAGTAACCCCTGAACATAACCGGGTGTGGTCCAAAAACAAAACAAAAAACAAACAAACAAAAATCCCCTCCAAAACTCAAAGACAGTGCAATAAAAGAAGTTTAGTTTTAGAGTTTTCTTCTGAGTTTTGAATTCTCTAATCTTTCTGGCAAATTGAAACACAGGTATGCCAAGTGAAGTTTTCAAAATGTTTCCCTTAGATTACCTGAGAAGATGAAGCTTGACAAGTCTTATGTAACAGGCATGGGAGGGAGGGAGGAAAATAAGGAAAAGAAAAACAACCTCACCAGAGATCTTAAGACATTGACATTTCTTTTTTGCTGCTACTGCACGGGGTGCTTTGGCATAGGGCCAAATCTATCTCTGATACAAGCAAGATTCTGCCCCTTCATTCCTGCCCAACCCCCATCTCCACTCTCTTAAGAATTGTGCAACCCAGGCTTTGTAACTTGAGTCCTGTGGAGTCTAGAAAGGAATGTGACCCAGAGCCAACAAGCCTTGGTGCCACTAAGACTGAGAAGGAGCTCTTCTGCTGTTTACCTGGTGCCTCTGGAGACCCTCAGGAGGGAAAAGGTATGCTCTCAAGGGAGCAGGGAATGGAGGCCTGGACAGGATCCTGAAGCAAACATTCGAGTGTCATTCCCTCTCATCATTCCCAGCTCTCCAAGGCATGCTTCCTGCTGCCCCGCTAGTTTCAGATCCTCCTTTGAAGCTTTCCCACTTGTATTTGCATTCTTTTTTGGAAGCAATATCACAGTTTCCCATTATCCAGGATCCTTAGAGTGGGAAGGTGATTATACTGAGCAACCTCCATTATAACAGTGATAAGGATGGTAGAATGCTAGGCTCTAGAGAGCAGCAGGACAGGTAGTTGGTGATCTAGAGGCCTATTGATCTAACTGACTACAGAGAATGAGTTCCTTCTCCTCTTCCACGCTTCCCCTCCAGGAAACCTCTCTTTCCCTCGTGACTAGTGCATGATTGGGATGCTGGCAATATCTAGGATTGTGCAAACCTCTTTCACTCAGTGGATTATGTCAGGAACTGAATCACTGATACTTTTTCCATGAAATTGCCTAAACATCACGTTGGTCACACTAGTTACTCAAAAGACAATCGAAAAGGAAGTGAACAGGTAACCTTTAGTCTTGCCAGTTGCGCGTTGTTTAGTACAAGGTCATACAATCAGTTGTAAATGGCAAGTTTTGTGTTTTATTTTACTAATATGGTTTATAAATAAAAGATGCTTTCTTGCAAAAAAGTTTTTCTTTTTGCTAGTTGGAAGGGTAACTTGAAAATCAAAACACCAGTATTCTCTTTCTTCTTTCGAGCATATTTAAAATGCAAAGTTTCTTGTAAGAAGAGGTAGAAATAGTCTTTTTTGTTTCATAATAACTTCCTTTGCATATTAAAAACTGATACTATCACCTTCCTCTCATGAACCCATTATCTCTTGTGCTCTGGGCTGTCAAATTGGCTGTTATTCTTTTTTTCTTCTATTTCAAATTAATGCAATGTTTCAAAAAATAAAACACCATAGTTGTTAAAGAAAACTCTTTAATACCATTAGGCATGTCACGTTAACAAAATGAATCATTTGGCTTTAATTGATCTACTTAAGAATTAAGAACTTCAAGACCACCAACTACAGAAGATGGATTAAAACGACACTGAAGAAGCAGAACTGCTAGAACCACAAAGAAAGACTTCACCATAAGCTCCATTCCTTGAGCTGCACAGTCATCAAGATCTCTAGCTACAGAGGTTTGATTTTACCATCCAAGATGAAGCAGAAGTCTTCCATTCACCACGAAAGCACCGAGGGGAAAGTAAATGATCATGCAAGGAGTCTATAGTTAATCCCATGACAGTATACTTCAGGGGTGGAGAAGCCCTGTATCTCCTAGGCCAAGGGAATTTTCTCTATAATATCCCCAATAGTTACTGTGCCTATGCAGGGGGAAAAAGAAAAGAAAAAAAAACTCAAAACAATAATTTTTCCACATATTTATCAATTGATGGATTTTTTTGACGTCTTTATTTTGGTGTAGAGATTGAAGTTGATGTCTCCAATATTATTTTATTTTACTTTATTTTATCTTATCTTTCTCTTTCTTTTTGCACTCTGACAGATTTGATTTCAGAACCGAGACTATTGTGTGGTGCTTGTCTTTATTGCTGTAGTGCTCACTGGATATTTAATTTGATATTTCTTTCTGTATTGTTGTGGTGTTTCAATTACCTTTTTCACATCCTCTCTCAAACTGTGGTTGAAAGCCTCTAAGGAGTCTGCCCATTTTCAGCATATTTGACTTCTTTTTTTTTATTTTTTTCTTATTTTGTACCCCAAACTATTGCTTTTCTTTCCTTCAAACAAAACCACATAACTCAATTTATCTAGCTCTGCCTCTTAAATAGAGGGGGAAACAAGGGAGGGTACCAAGACCAAACAGTTATATGATCACTAATAGTAAGCTAGACAAAGAGGGGACCACCTACTCTAGCAGCCCCGGGGGGTGATGGTGGGGTATATGGGTTGCAGAAAGGGAACTGGGATGGGGGAGGACAAATTTGGTGATGGGTATATGGGTTGCAGAAAGGGAACTGGGATGGGGGAGGACAAATTTGGTGATGGGTATTGGTGATGTTAATATGTACCTAAAATACTACTGTGAAAGATATGTAAGCCATTATGATCAAAATAAAAATTAAAAAAAAATTACAAAAAAAAATAGAAGCACTTTCTTTTCTAATAAAGACTCAGGATAGGAATATGCCTTATTCTGGAATAGGAAAGATCAGAATTGAATTTATTTCTAATAAGAAATATCTAAAAAAAACTAATATGGAATTGTGGACTTGTTTGGTTTTAGTTTTAAATATGTAAATAAATGAAATAATTTCAGTTAGTAAAAAAAAAGAATTAAGAACTTGGGGCGGGAGAGATAGCATGGAGGTAAGGCATTTGCCTTGCATGCAGAAGGATGGTGGTTCAAATCCCGGCATCCCATATGGTCCCCCAAGCCTGCCAGGAGCTATTTCTGAGTGTAGAGCCAGTAGTAAGTAATCCCTGAGTGCTGTTGGTTGTGACCTCCCCAAAAAACAGAACAGAAAAGAATTAAGAATTAATTGGGGAGTCAGAACATTCACCAGTGGAATAAGAGAGAGAACATAGGGACTAGAAGATAGGGTTGGTCCCTGACAGAACAGGGCTTGTAGTGTCATTACATCTATGGGCCCTTAGGAGCCTCAGAGGATAGTTCAGTGGCTTACATATCTGCCTTACATCTGTGGGCCCTAGCATTAATCTGTCCAGTCAGGTTAACTTACTGAGAATCATGAGGAGTAGCCCCTGGGTCCTCTGAGCACTACTTAGCTCTGACCCCTTCCCCAACAATAACAAAAATGTCATACACCTGAGAAATTTCAGAAGTAAAGCCACACTGCATAACTACTTCAAAATGTTCCCATTGAGACTTCATATTGTTCCAGGGACTTGAATATATAGAGGTGGCTTTAATGTTTGGATTGCTATCAAGATGCAGGTAAGAAAGGAAATTTGATGTTAGAGAAACAGAATAGTGACTGACATAAGTAGAAGGAGTAAACAATGGTTTTACTGCAAATCTGGCTTAGGAATGAGTTTCCCTACTTAGAGCCATATCTCTGCTCCCCTCTGCTTTTACAGCTCTTTTGCATTCAAAGCCAACAATTCGCATGGTTTCTTTGGGTTATTGAAAACAGGAGTTATGGGAATAGGCCAACACCAGAAAGGGTGAAACCAACTCTAACAGATGGTTTCTGTGAAAGGGAGGCCCTGTGTGCTGCAGCCAAGGTTGTGTCTGATTTTAATTATGCAATGGACTCTCTGCCCTTATACCCTAAAGTCACCATGTTCCAAAGTGAACTCAATATCCTTGCCCAGACTTGCTTCCCTTTTGTGAGTCCCATCTCTGCCAGTAAGCTCACTGTATCTCAAATACTCTGAACAGAATTGGGAGTCCCTTGTCTCCCTACATTTGATTATCAACTCCATATCTCTTCCAATTCTGTAGCTTCTTGCCAGTTCTGGCTGTCCTGATGAGACACTCTCATTTTCTAAGATCACCCTTTTCCCAATTTTATTCCTTTACACTCTATTGGTCACATCTTTTTAAAATATTCAGTAGATATTTTTCACTTACCAGCTGAAAAAAATTTATATTTTTCTATTGTTTATACAAATAGACTAAATTCTTGATCTTGGCTTTCAAGGCCTTTACCTCCTTTAGCCTCATTTGATCACTTCTCTTCCCTCTTTTTCCATTTATGCAACAGACTGATCTAATTCTCAAACTCTTTCCTGCTCCACATTTTTTTTTTACCTCTGTGGTCTTAGTTTCTTCTGTTGTTCTCTTCTGAATGGAACTTTTGCAGTATGACCTGAATGCCAAGGGAGTAAGCCTGGTGGGGTTAGAAAATAAGGGATAATGGAGTAGAAAACCTTAAAGACAGACAAAACATATGCAAGATTCAGACAAGAGAATGGTGTTTTCAAGTCACTGAATAAACGAGAATAGCCTGTAGGTGAGGAGGAAGGAATGGGGAAAAAATGGTTTCTGAGAAAGGCAATGATTGCCTTTACTAAAGCACTGGGATTTCAGTTTAAGATCCATTGGCAACTTTGAAAGGTGGGAAATGGTAGCCTCAAAGATGAGCATAGAGTTAAGGAGGAGGTGATATACAAAAGGGGGAGAGAGCCACGGGCCTCCAATATGGCCCATCTCCTCACCTATGAAATGCCCAGACTGTCAGGACTGTTAAGGCCTACATTTGCAAAACCACAGTGTCTAAAAGAAAAAAAAATGGAAGAGAGAAAGAAGAAAAATGCCTGCCATAGAGGCAGGCAGGGGAGAAGGCAGGGGGAAGGGTGGGAGGAAAAGTGGGAACATTGGTGGCATGAAATGTGCACTGGTGAAGGGTGTTGTACATTGTATGAATGGAACTCATGAACAACTTTGTAATGGTGTATCTCACAGTAATTTAATTAAAGAATGTATTTATCAAAAGCCTGCATGAGACCACTAATATCTAACCCATTTATTTCACAAAGACAGTGCTTAGAAACCCAGTCTTCATAGCCTAGGAACTGGTCCTTATTACCCAGGTTTTGGGGACATATGATTCTCAGAGTGGAGTGAGGGTTTTATTCTTCACAAAAGAAGAAAGAAAGAAAGAAAGAAAGAAAGAAAGAAAGAAAGAAAGAAAGAAAGAAAGAAAGAAAGAAAGAAAGAAAGAAAGAAAGAAAGAAAGAAAGAAAGAAAGAGAGAGAAAGAAAGAAAGAAAGAAAGAAAGAGAGAGAGGGAGGGAGGGAGAGAGAGAAAGAGAGAGAGAAAGAAAGAAAGAAAGAGAGAGAGAAAGAAAGAAAGAGAGAGAGAAAGAGAGAGAAAGAAAGAAAGAGAGAGAAAGAAAGAAGAAGAGAAAAAAGAGAAAGAAAGAAAGAAAGAAAGAAAGAAAGAAAAGAAAGAAAGAAAGAAAGAAAAAGAAAAAGAAAAGAAAGAAAGAAAGAAAAGAAGAAAGAAAGAAAGAAAGAAAGAAAGAAAAGAAAGAAAGAAAGAAAGAAAGAAAAAGAAAGAAAGAAAGAAAGAAAGAAAGAAAGAAAGAAAAAGAAAAGTAAGAAAAAGAAAAAAGAAAAAGACGTCCAGGGTTTCCCAGTTTCACTGCAAATCTTGCAGGATGGAATTTCAGAAGACAAATAGTAAGGCAAAGAAATATATATTTCTTTGCCTTACTATTATATACATATATACATATAATCCTGGCATCCCATATGGTCCCCTGTGCCTGCCAGGGGCGATTTCTGAGCATAGAGCCAGGAGTAACCCCTGAGAGCAGCCGGGTGTGATCCAAAAACAAAAACAAAAACAAAAACAAAAAGAGAGAGAGAACATGGGTCTCTCTAGAGAAAAAAAGAAAAACTATAAAGTAAAAGAAAGGAATTACATATCCTAAAGTGGAACACGGGAGATACCAGAAATGAAAAAATGAAATGTTTGCTGCTTGCTTTTGCAGGGTTTATTTTATAACATTTTTGTTCCTGTTTTGTCTTTTTTTTTTTTGTCCCAAACTGCCTTAACCTGGGGGCTTTCCGTGTAGATCAGAGGTCTTTGCTTTGTCTTGTTAAGAGAAAAGGAGTTGGGAGCTTTTGGTTGTCATTTTTCAGCCTGATTTTGGTTCTCAGAGGCTCTTTTTCCTGGCTCTCTTTTTTTTTTTTTTTGGTTTTTGGACCACACCCTGTGAGGCTCAGGGGTTACTCCTGGCTATACGCTCAGAAGTTGCTCCTGGCTTCTTGGGGGACCATATGGGACGCCGGGGGATCGAACCGCGCGCGGTCCGTCCTAGGTTAGCGCAGGCAAGGCAGGCACCTTACCTCCAGCGCCACCGCCCGGCCCCATCCTGGCTCTCTTTTTTTGGGTTCACTCTCTGTGCTCAGTGACCCTGCATTCTCCACACTTGAACCTGAGCCTCCTGTGTGCTCCCAGCCCATTGAGCTTTCTCTGTCTCCAGCCCCTCTTTTTCCCATCCTTATTAGGACCCTCCCTCTGCCCCCACGGAATTTATCCTTTCCAGATGGGAGGGAAGAGCAAGGGTGGGTTTGGGGGCGGCAATGAATCTGACCTGCTCATTTGTTGTCTTAGCAAACTTTCTGTTCCAATGGAATTGCCTACATAAAGTGTTCAACTTTGTCCTTTGGGGCTGGTGACAGTTTCTTTTCTGACATATCTTGGCTTTATTACTTCCTGAAACTCTTTACCAAAGGGGAGAGACTCCCCCTATCTGATTTGTATAACAAATTTAGGGGTAAATTTGCAGAAGTATTTTGAGTGAGCAGCAAAGAAAAGAAACCCTTCTGGTTTAGATGGAAAGGCTGGGAGGGCCTTGTCTAGCTACATTCCAGCCATAGCAGAGACTTCCCAAAAGAGACCAGGAATGTGCAGTAGCTGTGAGGACCAAATCCTAAAGTCTATATCATTTTTTCAATGAATTGTTCTATCAGTTTGCATTTCCTTGAACTCTGAGTAGTTCCTGCTTCAGAGATATCAATACCAAATCTAAAGCCAAGTGTTTTCTGTTCAATCTGGGGATTAGGATTTGCCATAGGCTTATTAAAGACATATGCTTTGTTATCTAATGGTTAATGTAAAATTTTCCTGTACCTATACCAATCTTATCCATCTCTACTGTAAGGAAATTGAGACCCAAATTTTGGGAAATTAACTTATCAGAACTCCCTATTAACATCTTTTAACATCCCTGAACTTAAACTCTAAAAAATAGTTTCTTCTTTTTACCCATGCAGTGGCGATATTTTATTTAGTTATCACATTTGAGATATTTTGGTGTAATAAAATATCATGGCTTATTTAACAAGGTTATTTCTTCATTGATGATACTTTTAAAAGAGTAGTGTTTCTGTGGTCTGAACAGAGGCTGTGTAATCAGTGCCCTAAATCTTTCTTCCATAAACTCATCTTCCTGTTTAAAAGTAAAAGGCAATTTTGGATTTACCTAAGCAGACTGCTCTTTTAACAGAGAATAAAAATATAAGCAGCTCTGGGCATTTTGAAAATAATTTACTAATCTGTAGGTTCAATTGTGTAGTTCTATAATATGATGTAAATTTTTAGAAGAATGTAGTGTATGAATTTGTCTGTATAGAGAAAGAATTGAGACATGATTTTCTAGAAGCAGGCAGGGGGGAGAAGGTAGACCAGGAACTTCAGAGAACATTAGAAAGGGCAATAGATTTGGATTAACTGATGAATCAGGCAGAAAGGAAGACCGGGTTCTGAATAGGCTGATATGATCCCATCATAGGGGTAATATCACTTTCCATAGGGCTCCACTAAGGAGAAGGAACTTTCTCAGGAACAAGGTTTTCTGGCATTGGCAAACCTTATTTTAAAAGCAGAGTAGTGGAAATGGTATGAGAATTGGTCAGAAAGGAAGAAAGAAGGCAACGGCCAGTAAGATTTTATGCTACCCATCTATAGTTGTTCAAAGCAGTGAATCTTTCTGATCCTGCTTCAATATAGTTTAATTAATAATTATAATAAAAATACAATAGTATTATAAAATAAAATAATAATAACTAATAATATAGCTTAGTAGGCAAAAATAAGTGTTTTGGTCTGGTGGGGAGATAGCACAAATGACAGCACAAGATTAACATAAACAGTTTCATCACTAACTTCATTGTGGGTTCCTTCTCTTCTCTTCATGACCTGGTAAAGCCCCAAATCCTCAGGCCAGCACTATTTTTGGTGTCAAGCAATTGCAGAAAGTGAGCACAGACCCCAATTCTATTGGAGGTGGCCCCATTAAAAAGTATTAGGTTCTGAAGTGGAAGTGATAGCACAGTGGGTAGGGCGTTTGCTTTGCACGCGGCCAACCTGGGTTTGATACCTCCCAGTATCCCATATGATCCCCGAGCCTGCCAAGAGTGATTTCTGAGTGCAGAACCAGGAGTAACCATTGAGCGCCACAGGGTGTGGCCCCAAACAAAACAAAATAAAATAAAACCAAAAGTATTTGGTACTAGAGATATACCACAAAGATTTAGGAGCTTGCCAGATCCTGTTAGAATCTTGGCCCACATAAGATCCCCTAAGCACCACCAGGAATGATTTTAAGCACAGTCATGTGAGGCCTCTGAGCCCTACTTGGTTTATACCTCCTTCGCCCATCCCCAGAAAAACACAAAAAGGTAGATAATATTTTAATGGAAATACTGCATGTGCACATAATGAAAATAACTTAGATAATATTGTAAAATAATAAAAACACTTGCCTTCCCATCTCCGTCCCAAGTATTGGTTTCTGTATGTGACTTTTCAAGCTTTGAGTTCATGGCAGAAATGTTCTAAGCCACACAAATGTGTCTGAGTACATACTATATACATGTCCTTGAGAATGTACATATTAATGGATTCACTTCCCTTTTTATCTTATTTTAATATTTACTCTTTTATGCCTTGAGTTTTTGGGGGAGTAGAGGAAGTTCCCCAAATTGTGCTGGAAGGGGTCCAGGGCCATTCCCAGCAATATTTGACCATTTGGTTTGTGGTTCAATGATAGGATCCAAGGATGAGGAGCTGCTCAGACATTGCAGTTCTAAGTATCATCAAGACCACCCTGGGGATCCACAGGGGCATTTGATAGGTCCAGAGCTGTCAGCAGTTTGCAGGGATGTACTCAATCACATCAGAGGGTGGAAAGTAGTGGCGTGTGGTACTACAGATTCAAGTGGGGTCAGCGAGTATGTCCTAAAACCCGTTTCATCTCCCCAGTCCCATGCTTTTCTTTTAATTTAATTTAATTTTTTTTATTGAAACCATTGTGAATTACAAGTCTTTCACAGTTGAATTTCTGGCATTTATTGACAGTGAATTAGGAACATTCTCACCACTAGTTTTGACCTCCCTCCATGCATTTGACCTCTCTGCATGCATCCCAAACCTCCACCCATAGTCCCCTGGACTAATAGTGTAACAGTCCATTTTTGTGTTTAACTTGTTATAGTTTGGGTCTCTTGATTCTGTTGTCATTGACTTTGGCTTGGGTATTTAAATAAGACTTCTTTTTTCATGCTTTCCTTTTTAAAAAAATACCTGAAGTAGGGGTCGGCGTGGTGGCACTAGAGGTAAGGTGTCTGCCTTCCCAGTGCTAGCCTAGGACGGACCGCTAGCCTAGGATCCCCCGGCGTCCCATATGGTCCCCCCAAGCAAGGGGCAATGTCTGAGCGCTTAGCCAGGAGTAACCCCTGAGTGTCACCGGATGTGGCCCCAAAAGCAAAACAAACAAAAAAACAAAAAACAAACTTAAGTTATTACATATGTAGCATTCTATTACATAGTTTTTCTATCAGTATGTATAAACCTTATTTTTTTTTTTTTACTTCTTAAAATGAATACATCTACACGTATCTTTCAAGACCCTGTGGCTATTTTGTTGTTATAGATACATATTTCAGTAGAACATGGCTTAAAAATGCCCTTGCCCCTCTCTCCTGTTGCAGAATCCCAGGTCTCCTTTATTTTCACAGGGGTGTCTTTTCAAATCAGAAGAGAGCACCCTCTACAGGAACGCGAACATATTGCATCCTCCTCTTTTTCCTGGAATTTGTTTCTGTGGTGTGTCAGATTCGTATTTCTGGGGAAAGAAAATATCAAATAGTCTTTCCTCTAAGTTTATGAAATTCTTTTTGAATGTCCCGTGCTTACCCGACCCTGCCAAGAGTGTTACAAACGCTCTAACATGTCCTAGCAGCTAGTTCTTTGTGACTCAGATTTCAGCACAAAGTAACAGATGTGTTCCTCCTCAAAGCTGAAACTTGCCACAAGATAAACAGGGGTCAGTCATCAACATAGCTCCTCAGGCCCTTTGCCATGAGAGGTCACTTAATATGAACCTTAGATCTAGAATGCACTAAACTTTATTTAGGACACATCTGTACTTAGAAATTTTGTTTCTGCAAGCTTCCTATTTTAGTTTCTAACACTTTTAGATGCTGTATTTTTGTTTGCTTGTTTGTTTTTGTCCATACTCAGTGGTATTCAGGGCTGGTTTTGTTCTCAGGAATTACTCTTAGTTCTTCTTGGGGACTATATAGAGTGCCAGGGACAGAACGCAGGTCATCTGTATACAAAGCAAGTGCCTTTGTCATCATACTATTTCAGAGAGCCCTGGTATAATAACCTTTATTGTCTTTTATAATATGTAACACATAGTCAGATTTTTCTCCCTCTATAACCAGATTTCAATTGAAACCTGTAATTCAGGGGCCAAAGAGATAGAACATAGCTTAAGGGCCCGGAGAGATAGCACAGCTGCATTTGCCTTGCAAGCAGCCAATTCAGGAGCAAAGGTGGTTGGTTCGAATCCTGGTGTCCCATATGGTCCCCCGTGCCTGCCAGGAGCTATTTCTGAGCAGACAGCCAGGAGTAACCCCTGAGCACCGCCGAGTGTGGCCCAAAAACCAAAAAAAAAAAAACAAAAAAAAACCCCAAAAACCAAAAAAACATAGCTTAAGGGCTGGCCTTGCTTCCTTGTACCACATATCAGCTTTATATATAGACATTTCTTTCCATATTCTGGAATAAAAGAAATAAATATTAAATAGAAATAATAAACTTTATTGAACATTATGGAATTATTATTCTACAGATAAATGAATCAATAGTACAATTGTGTACAGGTAAAATCAGGATATACACTCAAATACATGTGCTATATAATATATGTACATAGATTTATTTTAAGAAATTATCTCAGGGCCAGAGAGATACAATGGGTAGAACATTTACCTTGTACACAGCTGACCTGGGTTTGATGCTCAGCATTCTAAAGTAATTCCTGAGTGCAGAGCCAGGACATGGCTGGTGTGGCCCAAAAATTAAAAAAAAATAAAAAAGAAGAAATTATTTCATATAATTGTGAAGGATGACACGTCCCAGAATCTGTTATCTATAAGTTAGAAAAACAGCAAAATTGATGACATAGTTCTAGTGCCAAGACCAGCAGGCAAGGACCAGAAAGTCCAGAGTTTTGGCTAAAATCCAATGATGTCTCAAGGCAATTTCATAGGAGGGAGCTTCTTTATTTACAAGAGGGTCAATTTTTTTTTAGTCTCAGACTTACCACATTAGAGACAGCAGCTGTGTTACTTAATCTATAGAGTGAATGATGTTTTGCCAATTCTTTAAGCAAGTGTCTGGTTATCCCTTGACCCAATTAAATTGACATCTAAAATTAACCCTCTCGCCTACTACTTCTCCAGAAGGTTTAGTAATGATTTCATTTGACTGCTACAAAGTCCCACATGGAAAGCATTTTTTTTTTTTTTTTTTTTACTGTACCCATTCATTTCTGATTTGGAAGCAAAACCTTGCATTGCTGGAAAGCTACTCCAGGCACAGTGCTTGACGGGGAGTTTGCAGTGACAGAGATCAAGTGTCAGCCTCCTTCAAGCAAAGCTGGTGCTACAGCCTTTTGAGTCATCTCCCCAGCCCAAGAGCTGGGTTTTTTGTTTTACTCTTGCTCAATAAGTGTCTATTCAAGAGATACTCATACATTTTAGATATAAAGAAATGGAACTCTATGGAGTTGAAGTGACATGTCTGAGGTAACCTCTAGGGCAGAACCAGGAGGCTAATCTATGTCTATTGAATAGTTGACCTTCTTCCCTTTCCTTCAGGGTGGTTATGGTGATGGAGGTCCCACCACAGTAAGACTGTGATGTTTGTGTTGCTTGCAAGAATCATGTTCATTGTTGTGCTTGCATTGTTGTGGGAGGCTACACTCTTCAGTTGTGGTCTTTGTGCTTTTTCTGTATAGTAGTGCCCATTTGGTGATCACTGTGTCTGTGTGCCAGGAATTGGGGTGATACTCCCACATGGTTTAGGTGTGGTGCTCATCAGGGGTCACTCCCTTCTGGAGGTGGTGTCATATCGTATCGTCATGTCGCATTGTGGCTAGAAATGTCTTGGTTAGTGCTGCCAGGCTCAAACAGCAGAAATATTTGTTGTACTGTGCAGATAAACTAAGCCATTGAGCTATCCCTCCCAGCCCTCAATGCAACTCTCTTACTCTCTGAACTGGTGCTGTGCATGCCCTGCAGGTCCTGGGACATTCCCCTTTGGGGTGGGACAGGGCTGAAGGCTATTTTCCTCCAGGTTCAGGTGCTTTGGTAGTGAGAGAGACACTTTTTTCCCTTCCCATCTTAGGCTTGAATGTTATTTAGAGCCCTGTTTTTCTGTTGTTTTTATATGGGGGGGGTAGGGATTTTTTTTTTTTTTGCCTTTGGGTAATCTAAAGAACCCATAATACTACCCTTTATTGAATACTATGTGCTGTTCTTTGCATGAGTTAATGTTCACATGAACCCTGTGTTCTTCCTGGGGCCCCACTCTACCATGGGAGGAGGAGGACAAGGTACATGCATAGCCGCAGGCAGGGACTCAAAAATGCCCTCCCAAACCACCATCCTCAAAGCTACCTCAGGATTGCCCTATGTTGCCTCCAGCATCCCTGCGGGCCAGTCCAATCCTGTTTTACCCCTCCCCAAAATCTACTCATAAAACTAGCTTAAAATGTGCATGAATCAAAAATTTTGCAGGTGTGCACTTTCTGCTGATTCACTCGGGGACAGGCCTAGACTTTCCCTGCATTGGGTTTGTGTTTCATGGCTTGACATGCTGTTGCTCTTACCCCATATTACTAACCCCCACTGGCACTTTTAGGAAATATTAGCCAAAGGGGAAGTTTCTGTAAGCCCCCCAATCAAATCTTGTTTAAAGTATGTGTTAAAGCCCTCACTCACTTCCTGAGGCCTCCTTTGGGTTGCTCTCCAGGCATTTCCACAGAGAGGCAGAAAGGGGCACAGAAACAATCCTTATAGTGCAAAACAATAAAGTTAAAACAAACAAACAAAACCAAACCAAAACTATAGAGTTAGTGTTGGAGAAAACCTCTGGAGAAAGTCAATAGTCAGGAAAAGTGTTTTACTCTAGTTTGCATGGTTTAAAGTCACCTCCATCTTTCAGTATTTGGGGTGCATGCTATCTATAGGCTGGGGCTGGGACAACCTCCCATTTAGATGAAGCAGGTCAAAGGGAGGTTACCTCTCAAAGGCAGTGCTTGTGGGCCAGACACCCAGACTGCACCAGATGATGACATGGTAGCACTCCTTTCACATGTCTTGCTTCCACAAATGATGATGCGCAATGGTTTGGGTGTAGCCCAGCATAATATAAAGGGAAACTGCGATAGGATGGTCCTTTTAGGAACGAAAGCTTATCCTTTTTGGTATGCCTGGTTCACTGGAAGAAAACAGTCAAGATTTTGTCTGGAATTTTAGCAAGTGAGTCATCATGGTCCCCAGTCCCAGTGGAAGTGGTTTTGGCTTAAATCATGTGTTTACAGAAGATCACCCATAAGTCCACATAGAGCCACTCAGGGGATTCTTCAGCCTTGTTAGGCTGATGAGAATGCATATGTGTTTCAGGAAATGATGCATCTAATAAGATACCTGGCCCAACCCCATCTGTCTTCTTGTAGGAGGTATTCCAGGTGGTGATCATTATTCTCTGGACAAATAGGCTAGTTTCAGCCATGACTATGAGAGCTTCCTATAAGATAGGAAAAGACAAGTAAAATAGCCTATGTCTTTTAAAACAAGTCTAATTATTTTTACTATTTAAGCATAAAGAGAAAACTAATTTCAGGTACTTTGACAGCCAAAAAGCCTTGTATGAGAACTAGTTTAGACACTCTAGAAGTAAATACAGGATTTAGAAGTTTCCCGATCCATGGCTGCTGGTCCTGATTGCCTTGGACTTGCCATTGGATAAGTCATTCACATGATGCCTTACCTGGAACTCTTGAATTGGAAGGCCCAGGTTTCTAAATAGATGCCATCACTCATAACCTGGTGAAATGCTAATGATTCTCCTGTCTTAAATAAATTTTAAAGTGGGGCTAACAACATTTCCCCAATTACCTTAGTTGTGACGGTCAAACAAAATCTATGTAGAAGTCTTTTATTAAGAATATTCTATGGGGCTGGAGAGATAGCATGGAAGTAGGGCATTTGCCTTGCATGCAGAAGGATGGTGGTTCAAATCTCAGCATTCCATATGGTCCCCCGAGCCTGCCAGGAGCGATTTCTGAGCATAGAGCCAAAGCGCTGCTGGGTGTGACCCAAAAACAAACCCCAAAAAAGGGGAAAAAAAGAGAATATTCTACATGCTCTTATATTTTTATTATGACACATATAGTGTATTTTTCCACAACTGATAGGAGACTGAAAGAAAACAGTGGAGGATAGTAAAGCAGGAGAGGCTTTGGGATGGACAGAGGATATGAGGCATTGGACTGTGGGTCTTTGGTACCAGCATTCACCATGTCACAGTACAGTTGGATGAATGCTGGCTGGAGTGCTAGAAAGAATTAGGTACATTGGTAAGATGGGGCAGAGAGAGCATAGCAGATGAAGTGCTTGCCTGGCACACTGTAAATACTGGATCAGTCCCTGGTACCACATATGACCTCGTAAGTCTTGCCAGGAGTTTTCCCTGAGTCCAGAGTCGGGGTAAACTCTAAGTACATAAACAGACTCCAGAGATGCTGCTGGAGTCTTAGTGGAGTCAGCTAAGGATTGAAAGAAAAGGGCCCAATCAAGAGCCCTAAGGAGCTAGGAGATGTTAGCAAGAATAGTGTCCTATGCACAGTGGAAGTAGTTTGGTGAAAAAGACTGTGGCAAATGGGATAAGGCTGGAGTTTGAGAATTGGAGGACAACTTGGTATTCAAATAGTCATGAGCTTATGAGGGAGAGGGTGCTGATGGGAGAAGCACATGCAATCTGAAGTAATCTCTCATGGAGAGAAATAGAGAACAGAGTTCCAGATTCTTCAGAGACTACTGGTGAGTTGTGAGACCAGAAAAGATTACACATTGGATAGAAAACTTGTGGAGAGTAGGGACATTAGTGCAGGGAATGGACGGACTATAGAAAAATGCTGGCCCATCAGGAAATAGTCTCAGAAATTAGGGTGACTTAGACACAGACTCAAGAAATAAATTTGAAGTGAATTATAATATACATTTCTCATTTTACTTATAAAGATAACAATAGGTTGTGCAGACATCTTGATCTCAGAGTCAAATCTCAACTAACTGGGCCAAAGGGTTGTTTGCTAGAGACCAAGTGTTGGGCCCTTCATTGCAAGAGTTCATCAGGGTTATACCCAATCCCACAAGGACTGACCTCTAAGCACAAAGCCTAAAAACAAACAAACATAAACCAAAATACACACAAAACCCAACCAATCAAACAAAAATTACCCGAGATGTCTGTAAGGTTGCATTTTAAATTCTTCAATTGTCTAGCTGCTGGACTCTTGCAAAACTTGGTTTCAAAGGAATGCAGCAAAGGGGTGGAGGCGCCTCTCCACTTTGCTTGCCACCACCCTTGAGCTTTCCTCGAGCATTTTTTTTTTTCAGAATTGTCAGACTTGCAGGTGGCTGAGGAGGGTGGGGTGGGGTGGGGGACAGGGAAACTGAAAACCCTGAGTGATTTGGGGTGAGGAATAGTTTCCAGTTGATAATCTTGTTTACAATAAATTTCTTTTTGAACACCAGAGGGCGATACTATCATATTGAATCACCTACTAGCATTGCGATAAGGCCAACATTCTGAAAACCACTTTCTATTTTCTTTTTTGTTTGTTTTTGGGCCACACCCGGCGATGCTCAGGGGTTACTCCTGGCTGTCTGCTCAGAAACAGCTCCTGGCAGGCACGGGGGACCATATGGGACACCGGGATTCGAACCAACCACCTTTGGCCCTGGAGCGGCTGCTTGCAAGGCAAACACCGCTGTGCTATCTCTCCAGGCCCCTCTATTTTCTTTTTTAATTTGTGAAGTAACTCTGAGTTTGCCCAGGACTCTTAAGAAGGTTATGGAGAAGGTTTTTGAGAGCATTTGCTTGATATTTGTGTTCTGGTGGTGGCAGTGCACGGGACGGGGATATTCACCAAAAGGTAGAAGACCCAAAGGTAGAGGTCAATTTTTCAGCTTGTATATAGAGAAACACTTGGCATTCCTTTCTGACACCAACCAGTTCTCACACCACCATCTGTGGAAGCAGGTTGGGGCTGATTCCCAAGTAAGAGTCACATTATGGTCCAGACAGACAGACAGTTGGTAGAATATTTGTCTTGAATGTGATCACCTGGGTTTGATCCCTATACCCCACATGGTCTACAGAACCCAGCCAGGAATGATTCCTGAGCCCAGAGCCAGGAGAAAGTGCTGGGAACTGATGGATGTGTTCCACCCACCCCCGATCTCCCAAATAAAAGAGTAAGCATCACCTTGCATAGGACCATCTTGATATTTCTAGGGTTAGTCCTTTTAAACTGGTCCCATAAGGCTCTTCCACTTAGTCTTATGCAAATGTTCCCCTGCCTGCTGTATTATTGTTTCAAGAGACACGAAGACACGAAGATGACTCTTGGTGCTGAAAATGGAGAGACCTAAGAGGTAGCTACAGTGAAAGGAGGGGGTCTAGGAGTTGCAGAAATCTTGAAAGTTGTTGCCCAGCAGCAGTAAGGTTCTGGTGAAGAGCTGACTAGTCTGGGTGCCCATGGTCACACAGACACTCACCTAGAATATTTGTTCTTGGTTTCTGGAACAATGTGGGAAATCCTAGGTGACTTATAGAAGAATCTAGAATAATTCAGGAGCATGAGGTATTTGTAGGTATCCAGAGGAGGTTTGAGTAGTAACAAGTGTACTAGGGAAGGGTAGCTGGAATGACATTTAGGGAGAGTTTGGATCTTATATTTAGGGAGAGGCCAACTTGAGAGCTCTGAAGCATATGAGAACAGCCTCATGGAACAGATATCTTTCTCACTCTCTCTCTCATACACACACACAATCTAATGTGAAAACCTGACTGATATCATCTCACATCTATGAGTTCTACAGTAAATAGAAATTGCTCCCCTATTATCATATATAGCACAAGGCATATGTGAGGATATTGTGAGGATCGAAAAGGTGATGATAATAACTAGAAAATCTCATTGAAATCTTACAAAAGTGTGAAGTGAGCACGTTTGTATGCTTATTTCACAGAGGAGAAATATAAGATTAGAAAGGCTTAACAAATTACCAAATAACCCAAGATTATCAACAGAAAAACTGTAAACCCAGGCTTTGAAATGAGGTTATCAGGCTCCACTATTCAACTCTAATTTAGTAGAGATCTTTGCTATAATAGTTTACAATCTAGTTTCAGGGGATTACTAGCTACTATAAATCATTGCTTATCTGTGGTTGAACTATCTGGTGAAAGTGCTAAACTTCATAGGTTAAAGATGTTGTCATGGTCAATTTGGAAGCAAATGCTTCTTGGGAAGTCAAAAGCTTCAGCAGGCAATACAGGAACAACATGGCTCCACACGGTAGGCTTTTTGGCCAAGCTTAGGGGAAGATGCAGCCTCAGCTGCCCCCCCCCCCCACACACACACACAGCCTTCTTTCTCCTTCCTCCCGGTCCCCAGGGTTACCCCTGGCCACAGGGGGCAGAAAGGGAAATGGTGAACTTCCAGCTTTCAGTAGTTGGAAGCTTCAGCAGGCAACATGGGGACAACATGGCTCCATGCAGTAGGCTTTCTGGCCAAGATTAGGGGAAGATGCAGCCTCGGCTACCGCCACAGCCTTCTCTCTCCTTCCTCCCAGTCCCCAGGATTACCCCTGGAGAGAGAGAGAAGAGGATAGAACTCGAGTGGTTTTTTGTTTGTTTGTTTGTTTGTTTTTTGGCCACACCCTGTTATGCTCAGGTGTTATTCCTGGCTATGCATTCAGAAATCGTTTCTGGTTTGGGGGACCATAAGGGATCCAGGGGATCAAACCGCGGTCTGTCCTAGGTTATTGCATGCAAGGCAGATGCCATACTGCTTGAGCCATCACTCCCGCCCCAAGAACTCGAGTGTTAAAAGTTTAAAAAATATTCTTGAGGTAGCATGGGAAGGGTGGAGAGATATTGATACTTTGCTGATGGGTGTGGTGCATAATACTGAGAATTGCGTTCTTTTTTGTGTGTTTGGGCCACACCCTGTGACACTCAGGGGTTACTCCTGGCTCTGCGCTCAGATATTGCTCCTGGCTTGGGGTACCTTATGGGACACCGGGGTATTGAACTGTGGTCTGTCCTCGGTCTGCCACTTGCAAGACAAATGCCCTACCACTGTGCCACCACTCTGGCACCGAGAATTATGTTCTTTTAGTTTTGTTTTCTTTGGGAGGCTACATCCAGAGGTGTTCAGGGTTTAGTCCTGGCTCTTTTCTTAGGGATCATTCCTGGCGGTGCTTAGGAGACTATAAGTGGTGCTGTGGATCAAACCCTAGGTCAGTCACAGTGCAAGGCAAACATCCTACATGCTATACTGTTGCTCTGATTCCGACTCAATGTATCTAACTAAGACTAGGATAACATGTTCGGATATTGAAGTAATCAGATCAATAGACTAAATAATACAATTTTTCTTTTTTAATATTAC
This sequence comes from Suncus etruscus, assembly GCF_024139225.1. NCBI lineage: Eukaryota > Metazoa > Chordata > Mammalia > Eulipotyphla > Soricidae > Suncus > Suncus etruscus. The sequence goes on along the minus strand of NC_064857.1, from coordinate 29,912,275 downwards.
ATGGTCATCCTAGCTATTTTAGAGACATTAATTCATGCTCTAACTTTGAGCTAGAAAATAAAGAAAATTTACAAAATTCCCCTTCCATGTCAGAAAATACGCTTCTTAATCGAAAGTTTTGTTATCAGTTCCATAAGAAAAAATAGTATTTGTTCGAGCTAAGTACCAATAGAATAATCAAAAATAGTGTTAACATCTATTTTGTTATCTCTGGATGGCTTGTAATAGCAACCTTTGTAGTCATGCATGTTTCATTCTCTCTTCATTATGTTTTCCAGACAGATAACCACTTGGTTGATAGAGTAACAAATGAAAAGTAACCTGAATCCATTGACCTGTTTAACCTTGCACAGGAACGATGGAAAGGAACAGTCATCTGCTTTGAAACAGTGGAACAGGTATGGAACAGTTCTTTCCCTGAGAGCCTTCCATCGTTTCTGTCTTTACGGATTCCTTCATTTCTTCACATCTATTTGCAGAACAGTTGAAAACAGCAAGTTATTCCTGTTTGAGAACAGAGTTGGAGTTATAAAACAGGTACAGTGGGTTATTTGAAAAGTTGCTCTGTCTTGAGACTACTGTTCATATATGTACCAGTGTAATTTAAGAGAGAGTTTTCAGCAATAAATAAGTAATCATACAAGGGAGAATTATTGTGAACCTAAGATTAACGTTTTGAATGTCTTTGACTTTAAGAGACAATGTAACTTGAATAAGGAGATTCTGCACCATTAAATAGGTATCTATGGAGAAATTGAAGAAGTAAAAACACAATATTAGAGCCTGCTTTTTTTCCTCAAGGAGAGACACCAAAGATGCTTTTGTTGCATTTAATAATCGAATCTCCTTGAACACACTCAATTTCTCAACTGTGAAGGGAACCTTAGAAAGGCATACTTTTATTTTTTCATTTTTCAGAACTCACATAAAAAGATTAACAGAGCTTATTCTGCTTTAAAAGGAATATCTTGTGCCAAAATGAAACATATTTAGAGTAGTATTTTATAGGACTGTTGGCACTAAACCTTTTAAAATGGGTTTATTATTAATAAGATGCCCATCATCATCATTAATATATGAAAATTTCTTTCAGTTGTGTCAGTTATCCAGAAACATGAACTTTATGTGGTTTGGTAGTAATTGTATGATAGCCAGTGCTTTAAAAAATATTGTATTGCTAATATTATAATGCATCAAAAAAGTAATTTTAAGTTCAAAAGATTATCATGTACTGAATAATCAAACTTAAGTTACTTGATAAATTTCCACAACACTTTTTTTTCTTTAGATAGCTTACAGAGGAAGCTCCATGAAGAATTAAAAGACTTAAATTCTGCATGGGAATATTAGAATTCAAAAGGCAATAGGAAAGGAACTCATAAAAATTTTATTTTATGTAATGAATTAAGGGCTTGACCCATTATTTAAAGTTATTTAAGGAGAGGTTATAGACACTGTTTTTGACTATTACTCTGTTTAGTATCTTCTCAAGTCATAATAGTTTCTTGTTTTCATGTGTTAGAACAACTAAGGATTTCAATCTGTTAAGGCATTGTATTGAAATTAAATATTTACATCAATAATATAAAGGAAAGGTCTGACTTCACACTCAGCAAGGCGACAGAAAAACTAACCTCTGCATCTTTTGGTGCAAAGAGAACATTCTGGCAGTGTTTTAGCTCCTTTGTTTTGGTTCCTTTGGTTCAATATGTAGGCTAGCCAACCACACTGACCAATCAGTAACTTTTTTTTTAATCTGATGCAAATAGACTTTTAAAAATTATATTTTAATTAAGAAATGTTATTTGCCAAAGGTAAATCTTTTGGTCATGACAAAGAAAGCAAACCACAATAATTCACAAATTCTCTATAAGAATCCATTCTGAATAGTATTTGTTTTTGTTTTTGTTTGGGTTTTTTGTTTGTTTGTTTGTTTGTTTTTTGGGTCACACCCAGCAGTGCTCAGGGGTTACTCCTGGATCTATGCTTAGAAATCACTCCTGGCAGGCTCGGGGGACCATATGGGATGCTGGGATTCAATCATCAACCACTGCATGCAAGGCAAATGCCTTTCCTTCATGCTATCTCTCCGAACCCTCTGAATATTATTTAATCTATTTCTCAAAGCAAGTGAAGTACTGTTTCTTCTGAATATTGAATATAGAGAAAATTAGGTAAAGTAAAGTGTATATAGTGACTAACTATTATTTCTTGTTAGTTCTCTTGAATAGTTCTTAATAATGTTAAAACATTTTGACTCACTCAGATTTTTCACTGCTTCTTTTAGGCATACTAGTAACATTGGAATATGTTTGGTTTGAATATTTGTGTTTTGTTTTTGTTTTATTTGGAGGTGGTAAACAGTACCATCAGTGCTCAGATTTTATTTTTATTTTTGTTTGGTTTGTGGAGTCATACCTGGAGGTGCCCAGGGCTTACTCCTGGCTCTGTGCTCAGGGATCACTCCTGGGGAGATTGAGGGACCATATGGGATGATTTAAGAATTGAAGCAAGGTTGGTTGCATGCAAGGCAAGTTCACTTACTGCTATACTATCACACCAACAACTGGTACTCAAGTTCTATTTCTGATTCTATGCTCAGGAGTGATCCTTAGTGGTGGTTAAGAGACTATATGTGTACCTAGGATTTTATTTTATTTTATTTTACTTTTGTTTTTGGGTCACACATGGCAGCACTCAAGGGCTGCTCCTGGCTCTACATTCAGAAATTGCTCCTGGCAGGCTCACGGTACCATATGGGATGCCAGGGATGGAAGCTGTGTCCATCCTGGGTTAGCTGAGTGCAAGGCAAACGCCTTACCACTGTGCTACCACTTTGGCTCCTGTACCTAGGATAACCAGGGTTGGCCTCATGCAAGGCAAGTGCCTTATTTCCTGTACTATCTCTTTGGCCCTTGATATGAATATATTTATTTTATTTTTCTAATTCATTTTTATATGTCTTGGAGCCATGTTCAACTTAATGAAAGAGTAGATACAGGGATGATTTTTTTTTTTTATAAAACTCCACAATGGGATTATATATGAAAGGTTGTTATCCATTCAATCCAAAGAAGAGATTGGTTGATGAATCATGAGAGAATAACTGAGAGTACTCCCCCAAAATAACTGGCATCGAACACAACTGAATTTACCTCACTAGTTCCTACTACTGTTCTTTTTCTCTCTTTTCAGCCAACTAGCATTATCCCAATTTTATGTTTTATAGGGTTAACCATCTGAGTCATCATTCAGAATAAAAAGAAAAAGTAAGGGAAAAGAATTCTGGTCTGGCTTAGATTGGGTACCCACTCCTCAGGTAAGTTTGAGGTAGGTTTCAGAAAGTATGTTTCTATATATATTTTTTTAAAATAGTGGTGACCTAGGATTCCCACCCCAAAAGGGAAAGCACATTATCTAATAGAAAAGTTTTAATTATCCACTACAATGATCTCTGATAAAAACTTCAAAAAGATGGGCCTGGAGAGATAGCACAGTGGCGCTTGCCTTGCAAGCAGCTGATCTAGGATCAAAGGTGGTTGGTTCAAATCCCAGTGTCCCATATGGTCCCCTGTGCCTGCCAGGAGCTATTTCTGAGCAGACAGCCAGGAGTCACCCCTAAGCACGGCCGGGTGTGGCCCAAAAACTTCAAAAAGGCATTTATTAAATTAGCTTAGATTACTTTTGACACCACATTTTTTAAGTTTTAGAATTTGAAGCATTCTGGGGGCTGGAGAGATAGCATGGAGGTAGGGTGTTTTCTTTGCATGCAGAAGGACGGTGGTTTGAACCCCAGCTTCCTATATGGTCCCCCGAGCCTGTCAGGAGCAATTTCTGAGAGTAGAACCAGGATTAACCCTTGAGTGCTGCCGGGTATGACTACCCAAAAAATTAAAAAAAAAAAAAAAGAATTTGAAGCATTCTGTTGATAGATCCTCACTAGTGACTAGGAATCTGCTACCCAGCAAGGTTTCAAAATCTCAGACACAAACTGGATGACTGTGACCCTATTCCTTGTCTGTCAAGTCATATTTACCTTCTAAATTTCATTTATCTGTGGCATCTTGCACGACTTAAAAGAAATCTTTTGGTTGCCTCTATTACTACTGTATTGTACCTCTGTTACCTCTATTACCTCTTTAGGTGTCTGTGTGGGGCAAAGCATCTGTGTCCTGAGCAACAACCTGTGTGATGGTAAGAAGGGGACGAGATGGGGCAGGAAGAAGGGAGATGGAAGATGGTAAGAAAGGAAGGAGAAGGGGAAGGAAGAAGGAACCTAAGCAGCTACTCACATGACTTTTCCTTTAATTGTGAACAGTCAGCTGGACTGTGTTGCCAAGACAGGGCTGAACTGGAGGATTAGAACTCAGGGATAAAAATATATAGACTAAGCCTTGAAGTGCTTATTCTCTGGAGAAACTGTGAAAGGTAATGTAGAGCAGTATTGAAAATAAATGCTACACTTTACTGAGCAACTGCCAGCCATATGATCTATGAGATTTTGTTTTGCTGTAGGCAAAAAACATTTCCCCCTCTCATCCTTGTTTGAAGTGGGAATTTCATACCAATTTTCCTTTTACCTTCAGGGAGTTTATTTTCTAGAATGGTGAATTGGGGATGGGACGATGCACCCATACCTTACACCCTTAGTTAGACCTGTTTGGATATTGAGTGCCTACAGACTGTAGACTTATTGCTTGATGTCTGATTTTTCAGAAGTACTGACCTTCTGATCTCCTAAAGGCTTAGAAAAACATCCTATAGCACTTTACATCATTTTTTTTAAAAAAAAATAATACATTATTACAGTTTAAGAAACAATTGTAATAGTATGAATATTTATGGTATGATACTAATGTATAGTATTACTGCATTCAACTACCACCAAAGTGCCCTAGACCCTCTGCCACTCTCCATATGTCACTTATAGTTCACCTCTTAATCCCTTTCTCTCCTCCTACTGCATGCTAATCTGAGTCTTAAAATCCAAACCAAGGGGTATTTCATTGTTCTATGTTTTCCTCCCCATTTTTACCTCTAGATACCACAGATGAGTGAGATCATTTGCTATTTGACTTTCTCCTCCTTACATTTCACTTAACATGAGGCCCTCCAGTTCCATCCACAGTACCAAAAACTACATGATTTCATCTTTTCTTACAGCTGAATAGTATTCCACTGTGTGTGTGTGTGTGTGTGTGTGTGTGTGTGTGTGTGTGATATCACAGCTTCTTTATGTACTATTACATCACTAGACACATGGGTTGCTTCCATATTCTGGCTAGTGTACTAAGTGCTACAATGAATATAGCTACATACACATACTTTGAGTTAATATTTTTGTTTTGGAGAGATAGATGCCATAAAGTGGAATTGCTGGGTCATATAAAAACTCTATAGTTATAAGTAGGTCTCCATCTGTGGTTTTCCATATAGGCTTGAATCAGTCCAAATTCCCACCAAATGAGTGTTTCTTATTTACCATATCCCTGCAAAAACTGGCTTGTCTCTTCTAAGCCATTCTCCTTGATGATAATTTGTATTTTCCTGGTAATAAATGATGCTGAACACTTTTTTATATTCATACTGGCCATTCCTTTGTCTTTTTGTTTTGTTTTGTTTTGGGGCCACAGGTGACACTCAGGGATTACTCCTGGCTATGTGCTCAGAAATCACCCCTGGTTTTGGGGGACCACATGGGATGCTGGGGATTGAACCCAGGTCTATTCTGGGTCAGCTGCATGCAAGGCAACTGTCCTACCGCTGTGTTATTGCTCTCGCTCAGGCTCCATCCCTTTGTCTTTAAGAAAGTATCTTTTCTCTCCATTTTGGGATTATTTGTTCATATTTTTATTGAATTAGCATGAGTTACAAAGTTATAAAGGTATTGTGATTGAGTTTCAGCTGTACAATATTCCAATACCAATTCCTTCACCAGTAGGGATTATTGTTTATTGTTAAGATTTTATACATTGTTCTTATTTTGATTCATTAGAACCAAAAACACTCAATTTCACATATTTAGGTCTGCCTTCTTTAACCACCTTTTCTACCAGGTGTGGATCCATGTACCTAATTATGCTGTGATCAGCATTTACTTTCTAAAATTTTTTATCTATTGACTGGTTTTTGGTTTTGGGGTCACACCTGATAATATTCAGGGCATGTTCCTGACCCAGGAATCACATTTAGCAATGCTCAGGGAACCTTATAGGATGCTGGGGATCAAACCTGGACCAGTTGTATGCCAGGCAAGCACTATGCTCATTGCATTATTGGATTCACTTTTATTGCAGGAATTGTGCTCAATCTACGTTGAGGCATCAGGGATCGAATTTGTGCCTTTACTTTGTTTAGAGTAAACCATAAGCTATTCCCAAATCTTGCCCTTAGATGTTCTTGCTTTGCAAAGATCCCCAAGAACAGAAGAGTAGACAAATGACTTCTAACTTAGGGTAACCCAGGTCTTTCTGAATAAGACAGGGGAAATAACAGGGTAACCCAGGTCTTTCTGAATAAGACAGGAGAAATAACTACTTGAGAAATGGTGGAGAAAGGTGAGCATTCCTGTGGAGATTGTTTTGTTGGGACATTGTATGCATGAAATGCTGTCATTAATAGTATTGTAAGTCATGGTGACCAAAATAAAATCACTTTTTAAAAAAGAAGCTTTGAGGTACCAAAATGAAATATAACATATCTTTTTATAAAAGAAAGTAAAGCTTCTACTTCAGGCAAAGAAGATCAATGGGCATTATGGGACACTCATATTCCACAATTACAGAGAAATTCCAACTAGAAGAAACCAGGAATATTTTTGAGACTTTTTAAAAGTATGTGATTTGCCTTGTTTTAAAAAATTTTTAATTAAAAAAAAACTTGTTCTAGCAATGACTAGACCAATGGAGTAAAAATAATAATAATAATAATAATGGGCTGGCGATAGCAGAATGGGTAAAGTTTTTGCCTTGCAGCTGACATGGGCTTGATCCCAGCATCCCATAAGATCTCTGAGCCCGCCAAGGAGTAAATCCTGAGTGCAGAGCCAGGAATAAACCCCTGAGCACAATAAAATGTAGCCAAATTTTTAAAAGAATATAAATATATTGATAATTTTCATTTATGGCTGGGTTTGGAGAGCATACAAAAGTAAGCAAATACCAATTGAAAAAAAATCTACACATGCAAAAAAATATCTGAAGTGTGAGGATTGATTCCCAATAATTCTGAATTAACTTTATTTAAATAGTATTTTGCTGCTATTTAGCCACAGTGATAATCCATTTCTATAGCTACCCATAGCCTTTAATATCCGATTTTCACTCTCTTAAATATTTGCCTCTCTCCGTTAGTAAATGACCCCAAAATGTACTTCAGATGATGATTTTTGCAAAAGGTAAAAATGAACTGTCTCTCATTTCAGAATGTCAGGCCCAGTAGGAATTATCTTCATTACTCTTTCTCCCTTTTGGTTGTGTAGTTTGAGAAAATGGCTTGTAACATACCTAACCAAAGACAGCGGGCTTTGTCAACATCTGGAGAAGCTTTGTATGAAATTCTTGGTCTGTCTAAAGGAGCATCAACTGAAGAAATTAGAAAAACCTACAGGTAAGGAAGTGACAATGATGACAATCCCAATACTGATAGTTACTTTGCAATTGGCATGTGCTTACAATTATTTAATTGTAAGAAGCTTCTTATGAGCTTCTCACCAAGACCAGGTAAAGGAAGTTTTGAACTTTAGATACTTTATTCTGTGATAGAGTTAGGAATAAGGTACATCACTGAGTTTATGAAAGAATTATTTTCAGATGCCATAAAAGTACAACAGTGTGTGTGAGATATCACTGTAGGAGTTATGATTTAATTAATGTCTTTTTGCTTTTATATCTGATGTCATTTCAACTTAGCTATTTGAAGGGGGTTTTAAATAAAGATTTAAGCTACAAAGAATTTAAATATTGACAAAAGATGTATTTTATAGAAATTTGAAAATTAATGAACAATAGCATTTATTTATAATTTTACCTTTTAAGAATAATTTCCATTTTGCTTCCTTTCAGTCTCATTTTTTCTCTAAATATTTAAAACCAATTTTAATTAACACATTTTTCATTTATAACAATGGCCTATGATGAAAATACCTTGGTGTTATAAAATAATCTAATTTTTTATGACTAGTACATGGCTTTTCTTCCTTTCTTTTTCTTTTTTTTTTTTTTAGTACATGGCTTTTCTATGGTTTCTTTTTGAGCTACTTTTTATTTTGTATGTTCTAATTTTCCTCATAGAGAAATAGGGAGGATTTGAGGTCACACCTAGTGGGGCTCAGAAATTTTTTCTAGCCTTGTTCATAGGAGTCACTTCCTATGTGTCTTTCTGGGCCGGAGTTGTGGATAAGACAGACTCTGCTGGGCCCCTTAAGCTCGGCAGACATTTTGGGGCTTCCCCTGGCTTGCTTCAACCTGGGAACTTTGATCTTCTCTGGCATTCATCCCCTGACGGCTTGCCTCGGCTGAGGTGAGTGTTTCCGGGCCAGAGTTGTAGATAAAGCTGACTCTGCTGGCCCCCTTAAGCCCACCTATAAGGGGTCGAAGCAGAGAAGCGCTTTGTTTCATGGCTGTGCATTCCACCTAGCCAATGAATACCACCACAACACGTAGAAAACTCACAGCATAAGCATGACAATAGGGAAACTACGCAGAGAATGAATATGGAAATATGAAATATGAAGATGGAAACGCTGATGACCCAACAATGGCCAACCACCTAAGCAGTCTTTCAGAAATGGAGTTTAGAGAAGAAATATGGAGGATGCTCACAGAACTCAAAGAAAGTATAGATCAGAACACTAATAAAAATCAAGAGAATATGAAGATAGAAATCAGAAAACTCCAAACTGAAATATCAGGTCAAATAACAGGTCTGAAAAAACTCAGTAGATGAATTGAAGAACATAATGGATGAGCTTTCCAACAGGTTAAAAGTAGCTGAAGATAAAATTAGTGCGCTGGAAGATGCGATGCATAACTTTACACAGCAGAAGAGATTGGAAAAAAGCCTTAAATCAAATGATCAGAAAAATGGAAAAATTACTTAAAGAATATGAGCAGATGAAAATAGAAGTCTCAACAGAAACAACTTTAGAATCATTGGAGTCCCAGAGACCCAAGAAGAAAATCTCCAGGAAGAATCAAAAGTCAAGAACATCATCACAGAGAAACTACCAGAGCTAAAGAAAACATGTGACCAAATCCTGCATGCCCAAAGAGTACCAGCTAAAAAAGACCCCAGGAGAAACACCCCAAGACACATCCTAGTTACAATGATGAACCCCACAGATAGAGATAAAATACTGCAAGCAGCAAGATCAAAAAGGGAAATTACATTCCAGGGAGCATCCTTGAAATTTACAGCAGACCTGTCACCAGAAACACTCAAGGCCAGAAGGCAGTGGTGGGATATAGTGACAAAACTCAATGAACTAAATGCTTTGCCAAGAATACTGCACCCAGCAAAACTCACTTTCAGGTTTGAAGGAAGTATACATGGCTTCACAGATAAACAACAGCTCAAAAACTTTACAGACTCAAAACCAGCCTTAAAAGAAAAACTGAAAGGAGTCACTTCCTGCAGTGTTCAGGGAATCATATTTAGTGCTGGGGATAAAACTGGGTCAGCCATATGCAAAGCAGCACCTTACCTTCGTAATACCTCTCTGCCCTTTGCCTTATGTTTTATGAATATTCTTATACATAAATGATTATGCATATTTTAAATTATTTTCTCTATTTGTTTGTTTTGGTTTGGGGTCCACATGGAGCTGTATGCAGGTTTTACTCTTGACTATCCATTTAGGGATCTTTCCTGGTAGTCTTGAGGGACTATATAGAGTGCTAGAACTAAACTGGATTAGCTGTGTGCAAATCAAGTTCCTTACCCACTGTACTATCTTAATGAGGAAAAAATGTTTTTAGAGAGAATTTTGTTAAAATATAACATCTAACCCCATCAAAAAATGGGAAGAAGGGGCCAGAGCGGTAGCACAGCGATAGGACATTTGTCTTTTACGTTGCCAATCCTGGACTGACTCCGATTCAATTTTCAGCATCCCATATGGTCCCCTGAGCCTGCCAGGAGTGATTTCTGAGTGCAGAGCCAGGAGTAACCCCTGAATGTGGCTGGGTGTGACCCAAAAACCAAAAAAGAAAGTGGGGCGGTAAAGAAATAAACAAACATTTTCTCAAAGAAGAAATATAGATGGACAAAAGGAACAAGAAAAAATGTTCCACATCACTAGTTATCAGGGAGTTGCAAATCAGAATAACAACATAGTATCATCTCATACCACAGAGACTGGCACACATCACAAAAAACTAAGATCAGTGCTGGCATGGATGCCAAGAGAAAGGAGCTCATTTACTGCTGGTGGAAATTCAGACTGGTTCAAACTTTTTGGGAAAAAAAAATATGGACATTCCTCAAAAATCTAGAAATTGAGCTTTCTTATAATCCAGCAATACCACTCCTAGGGATATACCCCAAAAATATAATATAAAATGCCCTCTATGTTAATGCACTTCTATGTTAAGCACAGCACTATATTCAGTTGTCAGAATCTGGAAACAACCCAGTTGCCAAACAACAGATAAATGGCTAAAGAAACTGTGGTATATTTACACAATGGAATACTATGCAGCCATTAGGAAAAATGAAGTAATAAAAATTTTTTTATACATGGATGGACATAGAGATTATTATGCTTAGTAAAATGAGTCAGAGGGAAGGGGGTAGACATAAAATAATCTCATCATTTGCAGAATATAAGAAAAACAAAAGATAGCATGGTCACAATAAAGATAAGGGTTCCAGAGGCCCAACCCAGGGCAAGAAGCTCACCACAAAGGGCAATGAGGGTGAATACAGTTAGAGCAGAGAAGGACAATGATAATTGGAATTAATCACTTTGGACAATAAACTCGGTGCTGGAAGTGGAGAAAGTGATATGCAAGATACCCTTCTATTAATAGTAGTGCAAACCACAGTGTCAGGAAAAAAAGAAAGATAAAGTGAAAGAGAGAGAGAGACAGAGAGAGAGAGAGAGAGACAGGGAGAGAGAGAGAGAGAGAGAGAGAGAGAGATATGACTGAAAGAAAGAAGCAAGTTACCTGCCCTAGGGACAGGTCGGGGTGGGGACTGGGTGTGAGAGGGAAACAGGAGACACTAGTGTAGGATTGTGTACATTATATAATTGAAACCCAACAATGAACATTTTTGTAACCATGGTGCTTAAGTAAAGAAATTAATAAAAATAAATATAATTTTAGATTTTAATCAGTTTTTAGTTGGCTTGAATTAAAATCTTAAGACTTAAGCTGTTTTTTTTGAAATATGATAAATAGCATAATTTATTCTTTATTTCTTCATGTTTTGTTTTTATATATTAAATGTAAAATTGTCAATTAAGAATGAAGGCATTGACCCATATCTTCTAATACATTTATGACTTGCTTTATATTGTTGACATATTTAAAGTCTGTGAAAAAGACTTTGTGAAGGTAGTACTATAGATATGATTTTTCCCAAATCTCTGCCCTACCAAAATTTATTAAACACTCCATTTTTTTTTACCTAATGTGAGACATTCCTTAGCTTTGGAATGAACTCTTCACCATATAATAAATTCTGGGACATGAAAGATTTCGAAGAAGCTCAAGTTGAAGAGAAAATAATAATAAAAATTACATGGTTCTAAAAATTCTGTGAAAAAAATAAATTGTATCAAAGTTAATTATCCTGTTATTTATATTTACAAAAAGTTATTGGGAAGGGAGTTGGGCAGGGCAGGGCTTACTCCTGGCTCTGTGCACAGGAGCCTGATTGTGTCTGGGGGATCTACACATTTCTAGGGATAGAATGGGTATTAGCAGTATGCAAGGCAAGATTTTATCTCTAAACTATCTCTATAACCTGGATAAGCTTCTGGTTGAGATATTCTAGGGTTCAGATTTGTGAACAAATACAATTACATTGTAAGATTAAAACAAAGATCCTTCAAAAAATTGTGGGGGAAGTGAATTGTAGCTACCTTGTAAGTTTTCCACTTTGCTTAACAAATGTGACTTCTAATCACCTTTATTAATTTTGTAAACTAGAATTTCAGGTCATCCTAATGAAGACTCTAATTATGTTTAGCTATTTACAACTTTAATAATCATAATCTTGGATTTTCATGTAATCAGTTTCTTGCTATTAATTTTGTTTTAATGACATACAAATAATTATTTTTGTAGTTAATTAAGGTACTAGCATGCTGCCAAAATCATCCACCTCCATCTAAATTACACATTTGTATTCTGTAGGTAATTTAAAATCCATCAGGATGAAAATCCATTGAGAGTATTATTCTTTTATTCAGAGATCCAGTTCAAATCAGACACAATGTAGTAAATTAAAAGTCAGTGATATTTATATAATTACCAACTAATAAATTTATACACTTTTCTCTCCCTCTCTCTATCTCTGTCTCTCTCTGTCTCTCTCTGTCTCTTTCTGTCTCTCTGTCTCTGTCTCTCTGTCTCTGTCTCTGTCTCTCTCTCTCTCTCTCTCTCTCTCTCTCTCTCTCTATATATATATATATATATATATTTTTGGCTTTTGGGTCAATTCCAGCAGCGTTCAAGGGTTCTTCCTGGCTCTATGCTCAGAAATCACTCCTGGCAGGCTCGGGGGACCATATGGGATGCCGGGATTTGAAACACCGTCTTTCTACATGCAAGGCAAACACCCTACCTCCATGCTATATCTCTGGCTTCTCTGTTTATATTTTTATTGTACTTTTAAATATAAGCATAGTTAGATTTCTTTCTTGTATATTTTTTATTAGGACATACATACGCCTGATTAAAACAAGTATATACTTAAGGAAAGAGTAGAGGGTATTTTTCTTTTTATTTGAGGGGGGGTCACGCCCGGTGTCATACAGGGGTTACTCCTGGCTCTCTGCTCAGAAATCGCTTCTAGCAGGTTCAGGAGACCACATGGGATGCCAGAAATCAAACCACATCCTGGATCAGCCGTGTGCAAGGCAAACGCCCTACCACTGTGCTATCTCTCCAGCTCCTAGAGGGTATTTTTCAAAATAAAGTAAATAAGTAATGGTCTTTATATTGTGAGTCGATCAAAATATGAAGCTCACCACAAAGAGTGGTGAGTTCAGTTAGGGAAATAACTACACTAACACTATCATGACAATGTTAATGAGTGAGAGAAGTAGAATGCCTGTCTTGAATACAGGCAGGGGCTGGGAGGGGGGGGGCATTGGTGGTGAAAATGTTGTACTAGTGAAGGGTCGTATTCTGTCTATGACTGAAACCCAACTACAACCATGCCTTTTGTAATCACAGTGCTTATGTAAAGATTTTATTAAAAAGAAAGAAAAACAAAGAAATAAAGAAAAGAAAGGAAGGAAGGAGGAAGGAAGGAAGGAAAGAAGGAAAGAAGAAAGGAAGTATGGAGGAGGGAGGGAGGGAGGAAGGGAAGAAGGACTGGAGGAAGGAAGGGAGGAAGGACTGAAGAGAGGGAGGAAGGGAGGGAGGGAGGGAGAAAGGGAGGAAGGAAGAAGGAAGGAAGGAAGGAAAGAAGGAAGGAAGGAAAAGGAAGGAAAAGGAAGGAAGGAAGGAAGGAAAAGGAAGGAAGGAAGGAAGGAAAAGGAAGGAAGGAAGGAATGAAAAGGAAGGAAGGAAGGAAGGAAGGAAGGAAGGAAGGAAGGAAGGAAGGAAGGAAGGAAGGAAGGAAGGAAAACAGAAAAAGTGCAAGTGCAGGAACCTAACCCTAGCTTAATTCCTGGTTCCCTGAGCACCATTTGGTATGGCTCTGGTGACTCCCAAGTACCACTGAGGTGGATCTGATTGTTCCTGGTACTTCAGAACTCGAGTACCATCTTATCTTTGGCCCTAATATTGAATATACTGCAAGGTTGGTCTAGAATCACTTGGAGAGGACCCTGGCATCCTGCATATTGGTTGGCAAACAATCCCCAAAACAGAAATTTGGATCACTACAAAACAGTGAGAAAGCAGAATATGGGTAACTTCAATATATTATCTTTCTGATGAGCAAGCTCCCAATATTATATCTCATGATTGTTAAAAAATAAGTTACAATACCATCAATTTTCAATATTTAAAATTGGATAATAAGGAGACCTAAATAGGAGAAAAGTTTCTTCACTTACATTGCCATAATGTTGCTAGAAGTAGGCTTCAAGAAGTTTTATTTATAACCCAACCACCAAGACTATAAAATAATATGCTTCATAATATTAAAATAAATCAAGATAAAATTCTTTAAAATGTTAAACAATCCTCAGGAATATTAAAAAAAAGGGAAACAGGAATAAAAAGCATTGAAAACATGGACTGAATTTATAGTACAGTGGGTAAGGTGCTTCCCTTGGATGTGATTGCAAAGGGTTCTATCCCCAGCATTCTATATGGTTCCCCAAGCTCTACCAGGAGTGAATGATTCCTAAGTACAGAGCCAGGAGTAACCCCTAAGCACCATTGGGTGTGGCTAACTTCTCCCCAAAGGCAGTGAAAACAAATAATTGATAAAACATGATTTGGGCCTTTACATTAGTAATTACATATTTAATTTTTTAATTTAATTATTATAGTTTAGGTCACATGCTAGCAAAAGAATTAACATTTATGATTTTGATGTATATAGTAACCACAACTCACCACCACCAAAACACCAGCGTCCTTCACCAATATCCTTATTATATTTAGTTCACCTCGTTTTTTTCATGCTTCTTGTCTCACTCTACTTGATAATCTGGGTTTTGTAATCCAAGCCATTGGTTTGTCATTAATTGGTAGCATCTATTTCTCTGTTTTGTTTCTCTGATCACCATAGATAAATGGGATCATATAAGTTTTGTACTTTTTGCTCTGACTTATTTTGCTTAACTTGATACCCTCCCGTTCTTCTACATTACAGTGAACTACAAGTTTTCATCTTTTCTTACAACTGTATAGTATTCTGTTGAGCATGTAAACATAGCTTTTTTAATGTGTTCATTTGTCATTGGACTTTTGAATTTTTTCCATGTTCTTGCTATTCTACTAAGCGTGGCAGAGAACTTAAATGTACTTGTATCTTTTCTAAATCAATCTTTTTTGGATCAGTGTTTGCAGGATAGATGGTAATAGGATCACTCGTTCTTATGAAAGTGTTATTCTTACTTTTTGAGAAGTCTGACTGTTTTACAAAAGGCTTTTCCAGAGGACATTCCCAATAACAGAGAACTAGAGTTTTCTTTTTCACAGTATTTCTGCCAACACTTTTATCCCCATATATATGTGTGTGTATGTATATATCATATATAACCATTTGTCATTTTGATGTGCATTTCTCTAATAAAAAGTGTAAATGAACACTTAAGATACATATGGATGTTTATATATCCTTCTTTATAGAAGTACTTGTTTAGCACTCCTATTTTTTAATGGGGTTATTAGTTATTTGCTATTGAACTTTGTAAAAGCTTTAAATATTTTGACCTTATAACTCTTTATCTGTTGTATTGTATGAAAATATTTTCTCCTATTTAAGAGAGTGTCTTTATTTCAGATCACATGTTTTGTTTTGTTTCTGCTATGTAAAATCTTTTTTAAATTTGAGGCAATCCTATTTGTTTGGCTTTTATATTTTGTTTTGTTGAATATATGTATGAGCCAATGGAGTCAAATCAGTGAAAACATCCATGAAGTCCATATTCTGTAGAGTTTTGCCTATGTTTTCTTCAGTGGATTTTACTAGCCCTGGTCTTAAATCAACTTTGAATTAACTTGTGTGTGTTTTGTGCTTTTCTTCTTCTTTTTTTTCTTTTGCATGTGGCTACTGACTTTTCCCAGTGTCATTTATTGAATATATCTTCTATGCACCTAGCTCCTTTGACATAGATTTACTGTCCATAAATATGTGGGTTTTCTCTGGGTTCTTGATTATATTTTTCTGAGAGTCTATCTTTATTCTAGGGCCATTCCATTTAATTACTGTAATTATATATATACATATATATAATGCAATACTTTCCACATTTTTCTCAGAATAGCTTCACCAATTTGGTGAACATTAGTAATTACATCAAGTGTGAATCTTGTCTAAATATATGTTATATTCAAATGGGTGGCATACCATTACTCCAATTCTCTACTTTGCAATTTTGGCACAGAGATCATTTTAAGGAATGATCGATTCATTAAAAGCTTCATTCTTTTATATTGCAGTGTACTATTTTATAGCACAGATGCCCCATAATATAATCAGCTCTTTGTTGATGGATTTAGGTTGTTTGCCACCAAGATTGCTTTGTTGAAACTACTTTGGAGCTTCTGAAAGAAGTATATCTCATGGTTCCAGAAAGGTGGAGAGGGATAGAAAAGGGTAACTATTTTTGTTTTATGTTAACTCTCCAGTTTTGCCATGTTCTACTTCCAAATTTCTGAAGCAAAGACCTAATGAACTCAGTTGGGTCAGATACTGGCTTTGGTCTACATGGTTCTGACTGAAGATCCAAAACTATGGCCTTCATGTAAATACTAGGAAAAATTGTAGGATTGGACTTTAAAGAAAGAATAAAGGGTAGTGGACTCTTAAGAGCAGGTATAGAGTTAGGGAAGAAATAAGCAATCTTTTTAGATTATTTCTTTGGAAATAAACCTTCATATACAAATAAACCTTCATATACCAATATTAGTCTTTCCTATGTCTATATATAGATATCTGTCATAAGATATTTCTGTGAATGAAACATCTTTACTACATTAGTAAAACCATACTTCATAAGTTACCTTATGATAAATGATAAATTGAAGTCTCCAACTGCCTGCAAGGACAGCTTTGAGGAGGAATGACAAGAGAAAGACTTCTGCTATATTGAACCATCATGTACGAAAGTTCATGACTCATTGAAATTTTGTAAAGAAAAATGAGATCATTTCATCAAAGGCCCTTTGTAGAAAAGCACAATGAATGGGCCCTATTATGAGTAGACAGGTATCTTCTGAATTTTTACAAGTCCAAAATTATACTGCCATTTGGTGTTAGAAAAGCACTTATCTAGCTTAAGTTAAAAGTATCTTATTGTAGAGTAAAATTTTGGTATAAATCTTATCTAGAGTTTACATTAAAGAATAAATCTGCCTTTAATATTAGAAGCACATAATACTGAGGATCTTGAAGTCTGAAACTCCTTTAGCCTAATTTTTCTCATTACTGGGTCCTATCAACCCTATCAGTATTTGCATAAGGATAACAGTTTTTTTTCCTACTCTCCCCTGCCTAAAGTCTGAAAATTTTAGTTAGTGTTTATAAATTCAGATAAACTTTTAAAGGCTCAGAGTTTTAAAAGATAGGCATGTATAAAAGACAATTCTTATCTTTTATGAACTTACCCAACTTTAAAAGAGACATGCTCCCCTCTTTCTCTCTCCCTTTCTCTCTCTTTTTCTATCTCTCTCATCTCATTATCTTTCTCTTCTTTTTCTTCCCCCAATCCTCTTACCTAATTTAAATAGTGTCTCTGCACCAATTGAAATTATGAGTTAGGAAGCAGCTACAGTACTAGTCATTACTGAATGGTAGGACAACTGGGAAAATGGTAGGCTATTGAAATCAAAGATCGAAGATCCACATTCACATTCTAGCACCTTTCAAGTAACGATGAGAATGTTGCACTGGTGAAGGGGGCTGTTCTTTACATGACTGAAACCCAACCACAATCATGTTTGTAATCAAGGTGTTTAAATAAAGATATTTAAAAAAAAAAGAACGTGTGTGTTCTGCAAAGTCTCCACCATCCAAGTCTTTCTGTCTCCCTTAGCAAAGTTCCACAGGACCCAAATCATTCTCATAAGTTTTTAAGCCACTGATGATGCAATTCACTCTATGAATTCACTGGATAATGCACTAGACATATACATGATCACTGCTAGTCACAATTTTGGGTATGCAAGGCTCCCCTGTTGTAGCACCATCAGTTCTCAACTAGTAGAAGCATGTTTTTCTTTCTTTATTTTTTGGTTTATTTGTTGTTTCTTTGTTTGCATTTTGCTGTTCAACTCTACCCTAATTGACTTGACAGGCATAAGAGGTGCTACTGGCTAAATACTTGATGCTTGGGTCCTCTGATTACTCCTTAAAACCAAGAAATTTCCTCTGATGTTTATCTTGAAGTAGTCACTAAACTCTGTGATGCAGTATGGCTGCCCATTTGGGCCACACCCTGTGACTCTCAAGGGTTACTCATGGCTATTCTCTCAGAAATTGCTCCTTTAGATCGGCTGTGTGCAAGGCAAATGCCCTACGCTGTGCTACGGCTCTGGCCCCTGGCTGCGAGATTTTTAAGATAGAAAGATTTAGGAAACAAAAAAAAGGGGGTCAGAGAGATAGCAAGGAGGTAGAGTGTTTGCCTTGCATGCAGAAGGATAGTGGTTCAAATTCCAGCACCCCATATGGTCCCCCGAGCCTGCCAGGAGTGATTTCTGAACGTAGAGCCAGAAGTAACCCCTGAGCGCTGCTGGGTGTGACCCAAAAACAAACAAAAGATAGATTTAGGAAACAAGAAAAGGAAAACTCTGTACCAGTTTTATCATTTACAGAATAAGATTCTTGAGTATTGAAAAAAATCTCAATATTAGTTATCACTTAAATAATTAATATTATTTAAATATTGGTTATTATTTATACTGACTTTGAAATTAGGTAAAAACAAGATTAAGATTTTCCAAAGAAATGGTTTCCCAGAGAAATCTAACAAAATGCTGGTTTTCTGAGTGAGAAATCAGACAAAAGAACTGGTTCTTCTCAGGTAACTGTAAGATCAAACTAAACCAGTTTCATACATCAGTATATGATTCTCCATGCCCCTTGTTGACAAAGTACCAAATATACTGGTTCACAAGGCCACAGAGGACTTATATTTTATTCAGTTTCACATAGAATGTTCTGGAAATCAACTTCCATTTCTGATGAAGTGAGTTGCTACAGAGTAGATCAAAGTGAAGCAAATATTATTTTCACAAGGGGAAGGAAAAAGTGTCATTTCCATAGTGATATGGCAACCCCAGTCTGTGTTGGCTTTTACCCATCTTTATTAGCAATTACAGGTCATAACAAAGACTGCTTATGAATAAAATGTAAATATCAGGGGAATACATAGCTATTAGAAGAATTGTAAATATTTACAAGGTAAGGTGATGATTCAAGCTCACAAGGTAAATTGAAATTAGACTCTATCAAGCACTAATTTATTTCCTGAATTCTAAAATCTTCCACTGAAAAGAAGACTATATGAGGTTAAGTCAGGTTATCTTTTAGGTTATTTGCAAATCTTTATCCTACAGTAAATCTTTCTTTTTCTTAATTTAAATATTTTTTATTTTTCTTTTTAAAAATTTTTTTGAGATCATTGTAATTTACAAATCTTTCAGAGTTGTATTTCAAGCATATAGTGACAGTGAATTAGGGCCATTTCTACCACCAGTACTGACCTCTCTCCACCATAGTTCCCAGCATGTATCTCATATTTTCACCCACTGGACTACTAGTGTAACAGATCCATTTTGTGATTCTATGGTTTCTGACTTTGACTTGGGTATTTAGTTTTGACCTTTATTTTTTGTTTTTACTCAATGCTGCTGAGACCACTTGGCCCTGGGTCCCATCCATTTTCTTTTCTTTTCTCAATTTATAAAAAGTTATAGAAATATGAGACCAAACAAAATGATTCAAGTTCTAAGGTTCTATGAAAAAGGTGGGAGCCCCTATCTAGAAGATATAAATTTAAAGTGGGGGCAGATGTGGCAATATTTTTTTTATTTTCATAGGTGCAGTAAATATTGGGGAAATTAGAAAGGAAATTTCCTTGGCCTAAGGGATACTGTGTGTCTACACCCATGAAGCATACTGTCATAAGACCTACTACAAGTTCCAGGCATGTTGGTAGTCCAACTCCAAGGTTTTTCTTTATGGTCCCAGGAGAAGTTCTGTACAGTTGCAGTTGTCAAATTCAGTCTTTTGTAATTACAGATCTTGTTTTTTGCACAGATCCTAGGACGAAGCCTAGGGTGAAGTCTTTCTTTATGGTCCCAGGAAAAGTTGTGCTCAGTTATGGTTGTTGTAGTCAGTCTTCTGCAATTAGAGATCTTGTATTTTGCACAGATTTTAGGGCATACTCCCCTTTATTTTTATTTTTGTTGCTTGTGCTCTTTCAGAGACAAAATGTCATTGTCAGAGCTTTTCTGTTTTCTCCTAGAAGTTTACTGTTTTCAGGATATGTTTAAGAGCTCCTCCATTTTGAGTTAACTTTTGTAAATTGTAGAAGATAGAAATCTAATTTTAGTCTTCTATTGTAAAAATTTCAACATTCCTGGGACCTTTTTGAATAGACCTTTTCCTCATTCAGCATTTTTGACTCCCTTATAAAGTACTTCTTAATAACACATATTTGACTTTATTTCTAGACTCAATTTCATTTCATTCATTTGTCTCTTTTAATACCAGCACCATACTGTTTTGATTACTATAGTATTATTGTATTGCTTAAAACTGGGAAGTTTGATACCTTCTATTTTATTTTTTTAAGATTTTTTGTTGTCTTTTATAGTTTCACATGCATTTCAGAAATAGGTTTTTCTAGTTCTATGAACAATTCCAATAGAATATTTATTGGTATTCTATTAAAGCTATGTAGAGAGCTTTTCCTATGATAAATCTTTCAATTGATCCTTTTTTTTTTAAATGCAGCTCAAGTCTGCCATTCCTGGACACTAGAATAATTATGACAAGTAATTTCCTCCCACTCCTCACTTAGTACCTAAATTATATTGAGAACTTATTTTACTATGAGGGATGACTATCACATCTTTTTCTATATTTCTGTATCTAATCAAACCTAGAGTTATCATTTAAAATTATTAAAATAATTAAAAGTAATAAATGAAGTTGCTGCTTTACAAAGATGGGTTTATGGAACTGAGTATTCATAATCAAGCAACTCTGCTTCATGCTGTCTACTCCAAGCATCCTAAAACTCTATTCTGAAAAGACACTTGTGTTACATGCATTGAAGCACTAATCATAATAGCTCAAATCTGGAAACAACCCAAGTGTCCAAGAACAAATGAGTAGATAAAGTATACACAATGGAAAATCAGTCAGCAATAAAAAAAGATGAAGCTAAGGGAATGGATATGGGGAGTGTCTGATAAGTAGATTTAGTCAGCAGAGAGACAGATCCAGGAATGATCTTCCATATATGATATATAAGGAAATATGGGAAGGCAACAACAACTGGCCAAAATCAACAAAACCAGTGAACAGGTCTACAAAACTAACTACTACAAAACAATCACTGTGGTGGAGTTGGGGTGTGGTGATAATATTGAGAGAATGCTGAAAAGATGACTTTTGGTGAAGGGTGTGGTGTTAGAACATTGTATATTTAAAATTGTATCAACTGTTTAAGGAAATGGATTTAAGAAAAATTGGGTTTAGGAATAACAAGCTGTCCTGAGATGGGATGAGGCAGGAGCCGTGATGGTGGGTTTCTGACATTGATCTCAGTTCAAGACTGAAAATATTGAGTAATAAAAGCTCAGAGTTAGAAAATATAAAAGTTTATTGAAAAGTAGAGAAATAAACACCCAAGCAGAGGAGAAACTTGGTATAAGAGTAATATTAATTACAATTAAATATTGCTCCTTGTGTGGATTTTTATAGAAAAAAATGGTTGTGTTACTTTCAAAATATGAGAAAGTTACCATTTCTTAAGTTGCTAAGAATAACATACAGTACTTATTTAGCACCCTTTAGATTATTTATTGAACCATATACCTGAGTTCATTACCTCTTGGTCTCCTGTGAGGTTAAATGATGGGGCAGAATTATAGACTTGAAATAGTACAAACTACTCAGTCTCAGAAAAGGTCCAGAATCTAAGATGTAGACACACATTAGCTAAAATGAAGTCACAAGCATTGTAATAAAAGGGGCCTGACACATGAGATAGTAAATGTTGAAAATTCTACTTGTGTAGATTGATTTAGCTTTTCTGGTCATTGGGACTTCTTATATAAAATGAGAATAGGTGTCAATAACTACATGTAGATATATATTTGGGAGGAAATTAACTTGAGTAATATTCATTTACCATAATTCATCTTCAGACCTCAAGGGTTAGCTTCTGCCATATGAGATTTGCAGTTTAGAGGAGTACAAATAGATCAAATAAAATGATATGTCTGGCTTGTCTTAGTAGGATGTGATATTGTACATCAAGAATATGGGCATTTGTGTTCTTATACTGGTGATGTAAATATTGTCATTGCCAAGTGATTAGCTAACTCATTTTCTAAAGTCATTGGACCAGGGAGACCAGAATAAGATTTATTTATTTATTTATTTATTTATTTATTTATTAGTTTTTGGTCAGAAGTATCTCCTGGCAGGCTCAGGGGACCATATGGGATTTTGGGATTTGAACCATCATCAGTCCTGGCTTGGCTGTGTTATCTCTCCGGCCCCAGAATGAGATCTTATATGAGTGTTGAAGATAGGCTCTGAGCATTTTTGTAACATGGCCTGTAGATGTTGCAGCAGATCTTGAACCACCGAGTTGTGCGCATTTATGAACACAGTGACAATTTCTGGAAAAAGGCCAGCTACGTAGGCTGAATCACGTACTATATTGCTTGGGCCTGACACGTGAGAGTAGATAAATTAAGGTTGCAAGTTTCCACGTTCCTCTACCGGCAGGGACAACAAGTCTCCTCACTCAAAACAGCCTTGCAAACCTCCTCAGCCTTCAGGTCCCTGTTGGTTTTTCCCTGAAGAGGAAAAGCACTTGGTGGTCAACATTGGCACACATTGCTACCTTGCCCTGGCCAAAGGAGGCTTGTCTGTTGACCGCGTCTTCATCCTGCCCTGTGGACACTACCAGTCAGTGGAGCTTTCAGCAGAGGTGGGGGGGGGGGGTGGGAAGTACAAGACTACACTGCAGCGCTTCTTTAAGAGCCGAGGGAAGCGCTGTGTTCTCTTTGAGAGGAACTCTAAGAGCCATCATCTCCAGCTCAGGTCATCCCCGTGCCACTCAGTTGCTGCACTACTGATGACATCAAAGATGTTACCCAGGCACAGGAGCAACAGATGGAGCTGTTGGAAATCACGGAGCATTCTGACATTAAGCAGATTGTACAACCAGGAGCTGCATGTTTTTATGTTGAGCATGACCCAAGGAGCAAAACTTTTCCACGGAATTAAAAAGAGTTTTCCTTTGCAGTTTGGAAGGGAGGTCTTGGCCAGTGAAGCCATCCTTAATATTCCTGACAAGTCTGATTAAAGGCAGTGTCAGATCAGCAAGGAAGAGGAGGAGACTGGAAAGATATTGAACTGTTTGACTTCACTCTGGATGACTGACCTGAGAGACAGGCCCCCATCAAGGGCCCGGGCGATCCCAACAGTTTATTCTTTTAGAAACTGCCAACTGCTCTGAGATCTGTTTCCGTCTCTGTTGGGAACATTCCTATGGAATGTGCCCATATCAAGAGGCCTAAAAGTGAATAGCTTCTGGGAAAAGTCACATTCTAGGATGAACATTCTGTTAAAAGCATGTATCTCATGTCTCCTTCCAAGCACAGCTTGTCCTAATCTGCATTTTAAGAAATATTTAAACCATGAAATAAAATCAATTGCTTTTCTATGAAAAATAAAAGATTGCAAGTTTCACTTGTTGTACAGAGTTGTAATTGGTGCATACTGTGGTTGTTGTGGTGGTTGGGTTAGGCTAAGGATCCCACCTTTCCTTCAGGATGAACTGTGAATATAAACTACAGGTACGTTTGGAATAGAAGAGGTGAAAAAATGGAATAGAGAGTGACTTTCCAAAAAAGTCCCAGGTTTTTCCTGCTGGATAGTGTGAGGAAAGTTCTCCAGGGAAGTCAGCCGAAGCTCTTTAGAGAACTTCATTGAGTGGGAATATTGAATCAATTTCCTTATTAGGGATTGGCAGGATTATGGCATGAGGGTCGTATCCCAATAAAGCATGTGTTTGTTCGCAGCTATTAATTCAAAGTATGGTACAACAGTGTGATGCTGTTTATTATGAATATAAATAGTTCTTTTTTTTGGGGGGGGGGTCACACCCGGCGGTGCTCAGGGGTTACTCCTGGCTGTCTGCTCAGAAATAGCTCCTGGCAGGCACGGGGGACCATATGGGACACCGGGATTCGAACCAACCACCTTAGGTTCTGGATCGGCTGCTTGCAAGGCAAGCACCGCTGTGCTCTCTCTCCGGGCCCGAATATAAATAGTTCTAATGGACTGAATAATTAAACAATGGCTGCTGTTGGTGATTGAGGTGTCGCAAAATTAATAGCCAAACCTTCTCTCCAGGGATAAACTGAGTAAGATATGACTTTTAGAGGTGGCCCATAAAACACTCCAATTCTTTCTGAACCTCTGGAGTTAGTTATCTTTGGCTACTCAGGGCAGAGTCTGTTGTAAAGGGGCAGACCACTTTTATGGATGTTATAGAGATCTTATAGGGGTTATAGGATGTTATAGGAGATCTTATCTTTGTAAATAAAATAGTTTTTAGGTCAGAAATTGTATCCATGTATTGTTCTACTCCGACAATCAAGTTTCAGGTAGTTCAGATCCAAAAGGCTGCAGCTATTGACATCATCAGATCTGCACAGGGCAGTCGAGAATTTGTTTCAAAATCTCATCAGAGAAACTGATTCAGTCTGATTGAGGCAGGCTGGAGGATAGCAGCATTTCTTTTACTCTAGCCACTGTTCTCCATTGCCATAGAAACTGAAAGAAAAAGAAACTTGGTTTAGTAAAAGTAGCCTTTGCAAAGTTCTTCCTTACCAGAACTAAATTCCTATCTTTGTAAGTTGAATGTAGCGTAATAGCCTGAAAGAGTGAAAATTTTTAAACACAAAGAAACTGTTTACAACAAATTGCAGGGGGATTATTCAGAATTCTACAAAAATGAATACTAAACTATTTTTCTTAAAATGTAAACTCTGTTAGTGATTAGGGATGGAGCTACTTCCTGCTCATCTGGAGACATTGTGAGCTTGTCAGTTTCACCTCATAATATCTATCTTATAAAAGGATAAAGGTTAACAACAACTTTGGATCCTATTTGTTCAAAAAGAAAAACACTAAAACGACTACATTTTAATTTCTAAACAAACCTAAACTTAAGTGTAATTGCAGCTGAGCTGATTGGAAGCAAGATGGTTTTTCCCAATGGTTCCCAATTGGTTTTCCCAATGGTTTTTCCCTTGGTGATGAAGTTGCTTTTTTCTAACAGTAGACCTACTTTGCCTGACAGTATTTGTCTCTTTAAACCTGATCATAATTCATATGGGCATAGTGCTGGTGTCACAGTTACATCATTCGGGCAAGGTATATCTAGGGCAGCACTTCCTGTGGTGATGGGCTGTAATGAGCTTACAGGTTGAAGGTCTGCATGACTTGGAACCCCAGATTTTGTGGGACCTTGTCTAGGTCCTCTGCCTAGTTGACTAGTAGGAAATCCACTTGACCCATGGTTCACTACATTGCATCGTGGACATGGTCAGGGTGGCACCAGAGGGTGGGCTTGCATTCCCTCCTTTACTGTCAATTTTCCACAGTTGAAGCATCTACATAGACTTGTGAGGTCTGGGGTTGCCCTCTATTTACATTCCAGGTAGAACAACACTCTTTTGCCCCGTGATTACTTCAGCCTTATTTTGGGCAAGGTCTAGGTGGTGGCCTTAAAAATGCATAGTTGAAGGGGCTCTATATCTTTTTGCTGGTATCCTGATCTCTAGTTTGCCTCTGAGCAATGTAGGTAGGTCTCAAGGGTATTTACTCGTGTCTGGTGGGATATGGAACCAACATTCTGGCATGGTTTTAAGAAAGCCCATTACATCCTCCCTCTTTCTCTTTGGCCTCAGGATGGACTGACAGTCCTCTTTAGCTTTTTCAAATGCCAGATGTTTAATCAAGTGTTCCTGGACTTCTTTTCCTTATACCTGCTTCTGGACTGCTTCAGATAGCTTGCTAATGAACTGTGCAAAAGGCTTTGTTACACCCTAGTATGTTTTAGTGAAACTCTCTTAAATTCTGAGTCAGTCTTTTCCCCATGTTCCCAACACTATTTCATGCACATAGGTTAGGATCGTGTGAGGTAGAGTAAGTAGCCTGCTTTTTTTGACATTTCAAAATCAACTTCCCCATAAAGCATATTCAGCATTATTCTAATCTCAGTCTCCTACTATATTTTCCAAGTTATGTAATTTTGCTTTGACCTCATCGCTGTAGCACATGTCACTGTAAATAGTGTGAGGGGTTTAGGCATACTTTGGTCACTGTCTAGAAGTCTTGTGGGGTCCAAAATGTATTCTTGCTCCAACCTAACAGGTATGTGGGACAGTATGAAAAAGTGGGCAGAGACTGCACAAACTCTCTTAAAGTTTCTTAAGGAATTGGTCTTTAATCCTGATAGGAGGGTAGTTCACGAGGCCTAAAGCTGATGGATTCCAATTTTGACCTAATAGGGAGGGTATTTCTGAGTCTGAATAAATGCTGAGTGGCTCATCATCTGTGGTACTGTAACTAATGTTAGGCAGGCCTGGGAGATTCAGGTGTTTGGGGGCTTCCACCACTTATGCTAATTATGATTTCTGGCCTTGATTTGAGACTGGACCTTAGTTTCAACTGGGTAAACTCCTGTCCTTTGTGCTGGTACTGATTCAGCAAAATTCTTTTGTATATTCTCTGTCAAGTTTGATTTTTTAAGTTATATATTTATTTATTGGGGGGGGGCGGTTGGGTTACACCTGGTGATGCTCAGGGGTTACTCCTGGCAATGTGCTCAAAAATTGCTCCTGGCTTGGAGGACCATATGGGACGCCAGGGATCAAACTGAGGTCAGTCCTGTGTCAGCTGTGTTCAAGGCAAATGCCCTATAACTGCACTATCGCTCCAGCCTCATCTGTCAAGTTTGATTTTATATGTAAAGGAAAAGATTATTTTTTCTAGATTTTGATATAGAACACATTGAGAGAGTGGCATTCACTATAAGGTTTTCTCTGGTCTCCTACTGGTGGATTGGGCTCAGAGGGGCTGAAGGGATGGATAATGCTTTATAGTAGATTGGTAATTATTATTTCTAAATATTATCTGAAAGTAGATATTTCAACACACCATTATCCATAATTCTAATTAGCAAATAGATCAATATGTTCTTAAGGTCAAAATTTTTAAAAATCATTATAGCCAGGATATATAAAGATTTCTTTTTATAATGGAACCAGGGTCTTTATACAGGATGGGATCATTGCCTTGATCTATATATGATAGCTATTTGTAACAACCAGAGAAACATTGCTCACCTGTTCCAACAGTCAAGCTGTTTGAGCTCCAACTGCCAGAGGCCTTTGCCTACAAAGTCTTGCCAAGCAGACAAGACTCTAATAAGACTTTTTTTCTTGAAACCTAGTTTAATGAATGTACAGGCAGGGTGGAAAGGACAAGGCCATTATGACTAATCCCTAGGGGTGGGGAGAAAGAGACAGAGAGGAGAAAGAAGAAAAAAAGAGAAAGAGGAGAAGAAAGGAGGGAGGGAGAGAGGAGAGAGAGAAGAGAGGGAGAGGAAAGAGAGGCAGGGAGAGGAGGGAGAAGAGGGAGAGGAGAGAGAGGAGAGGAGAGAGAGAAGAGAGAGGAGAGAGAGGTGTTTGGGGCCAGGATGAGGTCAGATAGAGGGCCAGGTAAAAGAACAGGCCATAGGAGCAAAAGGATCCAAAATCTGAACAAAACAGCAGCAAATAGCACCAGTCCACCAGCCAGTAGTTCATGAGCTCCAGCGCCAACAACCCAGGAACTCCAGCTCCCTGCACTCCACGTGGGGGCTTTCTATATCCCCTCAACTGCCACTCAATGACAGTTAGCCAAGGGCTATCTTAAAGGGGCAGACCTCTTTTATGGGTGTTATAGGGGTATTGCAGTAGTGAACCATATGGGGGGGTGTCTAATCCTTTTTATATATACACAGTGAAGTTAACTTGTATTTTAAAGTTATTACACATTTTAGTAAAAATTTGGGAACATTTTTTACACAGAACAATTAAAAGTACAGTGTCTGTTTTAATAGCCACTAGAGGTCAGCACTTGACTCTCAATGTGGTTCTTAATGAGGGTAAGAGTATTTCACTGAAACAGATTATTTGTGATTTCTTTTTTTTTTTTTTTTTTTGCTTTTTTGGGCCACACCCTGTGACGCTCAGGGGTTACTCCTGGCTATGCGCTCAGAAGTTGCTCCTGGCTTCTTGGGGGACCATATGGGACGCCGGGGGATCGAACCGCGGTCCGTCCTAGGCTAGCGCAGGCAAGGCAGGCACCTTACCTCCAGCGCCACCGCCCGGCCGCTATTTGTGATTTCTGATATCTTCTGTCATCTGCTTTGAACTCTGAATGCTAACTATTGAATCCCAGAAAACTATAGAATAACTAAACAATTGGGCAAGCTGCTCATCTATTCCATCTACAAATATGAGAAAGTACCTTAGCAGTGCCCTGGTACAGCCTTGAACCATATGTTCTGTAACAGCAGGTTTCAGAAATAACTGTGCACAGTGGAAGTGCATAATTTAAATTCAAATTTAAATTTAAAGCCAATCTACTCATTTGATTTCAAGTTGCAGGTCTTACTTTTTGTCCTGAGTTTTTGCCCATGGCTACTGCTGTCTTAAACCCACTAACAGTCCAGCTTTCTCTCAAGCATTCTTATTAGAATTTGTTGTAGTGAGACAAGCTAGTGGTTATAAAAGTAGACAATGTTGGAGGATTTGAGAGACTCTGAGGATGCTCAAGAGAAATGTTACTACCCTATATGTTTCTTCATTGTGTCTACTGCAGATTGAGGCCTGTGGGTCTGGTTTTGTTCAGGTTTGGCCAGCAATCTAAGGTATGCGATCACCAGTTTCATCCAGAGTATATGCTGATGCACTTATGCCATATCTGACTGTTGTTGAGACTTTCCAGCACAATTCAGCAGAGGACCCAGATATGATAGATAACAATGCCTCACACTGGCCTTGTTGCTTAAGTCCTTGGGTTTGAGCAGCTGGCATATCATTATAAGGTTTCCTTTTTCCACCCCTCAAATTAGCTCCTTCTGAGACTAGATAAATATTTATCTTGAGTCGGGCTTTGGCAGATTGTAGTATGATCATTGTCTTCAACCAGTGTGCACTATACAGTCTGGTACCAACCAACCTGATAAATTATTTCCCTGCCTGTGGCCACAGCTCTATGCTCTGTTTTAATTGTTGGTGGTCTGAGGTTCTACTGAGCTCCAGACTACTTCTGACTTTAGCCACAAATGGGTAGAGAATCAAAAGGTTGTAGGCAAATCTACAGATCCCCCATTTTCACCTTATGTGTCCATATCTATGTCACATACCATATGTCTTCTTTGACACTCTGACTGCTCCAAAGACGTGCAGTTCAAGCTTACTGTTTTGAAGCTTCTATCCCAAACCCCAAACTCCCCAAACTGTTGACTGGTTAGTACTGTGCACTTTCTCTATGGGATTGTCCTCAGAATCCATTAGTTCTTTTTAGATTTTGTTGCATTTTGAACCTGGCATGATTCTTCTCTGACACCTTGTCCCCACCAATAAACTCAGTAGTTCATTTTTCTTTTTTTCTGCCAGTGTTCTTCCCCTCATAGCCAATATTCTCTAGAAAGAGCTTATTTCTGACAACATACTTTGTTTTCCTTTGCTACTTGCACTTTCTTAAACTCTGATTAGTTATTAATTTTTGCACTACATTCTTTCTTTTTTTGTGAAAGCAATATTTTTTAATTTGTATATTTGCTTTTGGAGTGCTGTAAAAAGAACCCAGAGACTTAAGTGGCAAGTGTGCTCTGCCACTATCCTCATGAAGGTGATTGTAAAGGTTTTTTAACAATAGAGGAAAAACTACTATCTCAATCTTCCTCTTCTATATTTTATGTTTGTATAAGCTGATGGCTATGTCAAAGGACATTGGATTAGCAATGAACTTTGTGAATGAGAGAATTTGGCAGAAAGTTAATAGCAGTGAGGAAATAAATTGAAAGAGAAAGCAACAGAAAAAACTTGGAGAAAGCATCTGAAAATGTATTGTATGAGAAAGACAGACATGGCCATTCAATGAAGGAATGTAGTTTCTTGAGGGTCAGAGGTCAAGTTTTTCAAACAAGATCTCTGACATTCCAAGTCTACAGAGATAGATTTAGCTGATAGCTGGGGCAAAATAAAGAGAATGAAGTCTGATGGTCTGAAGTAACTCAGGGATTAGTTGTTACTTATGATGGGACGAGGGAGAATGGAGAATGTTACCATTTTATTATTCCAGTGCTTCAAATAGATCTTGTGTCCTTGCTTCATCATAACTCTAAACCCCATGTTTCCCTTTTCTGCTGCTCATTGAATTCATCATGCATTTCATTTGAAAGCTGTCACTGAATTTTGAAACAGAAATGAGAGATATTGATGCTTTTATATCATATGAATACTGTTTAATAATGACTAAAAACTTTTAAAAAAGCTTTTAAAATAAAGAGTTCATACTTTGGGGTTAAACAAGAAAAATTAGAAGCCTTAAAGTATTATAATAGTATAAAATTATAAATTATTTTAAACTGTTGTCAAAAAACATAGGTGAACATTATATTTAAATGTCCTTCAAGCAGTGATTTTTCTTACATAGAATTGCCTGTGTGATTTCTTGTTCTATAGATAATTTCACAAGGAGGCATGTCTATGCTCAATTACATCCTTGGGTAGTTATATAATTTTGACCACTGCCTCTGCTTGCTGTATTTTAAGAGCCAAGAGTTTCTGCCAAAGAGAAGTCAAAGTGCTGCTGACAATCAGGAATTAGGTTTGATACATATGGAGGTGTTCCAGCCCTCTGAATCAGCCAACTCCATTGTTAGAGGAGTGTGATATACGAGTGAGTGCTATCTACCCTTGAGAGCTGACAAAGTTCCAAGAAGCTTAAAATATGACAGGAAGCCAGGTTTCTCAGGCTTAGTCTTGGACCGTGTAGCATGCCACACTACAACTGAACTCTAGAAACAAGGGATTGTATGTCAAGTAGCATTTTTGAGGAATTTTTTTTTTCAAGGCAGAAGTGAAAACCCTTGTATTTGATTGACCTGGATATGATTTCTGAAATTAATAAGAAAAAATGCTAAAATAATACAGTTACAGGATAGAGAATGTGAATTCTAAGAATATCACTGTTAAAATTAATATGCTTAAAGAATCCTCTTGAGCCCCTATCACACCGTTCTTTTGTTTATACTTGGTGGTACTAAGATCTGGTCTTGCACTAGAAAAATCTGTGTTCTAGCACATTAAACTATATCCAGAGCTCAAAGCTTTCTTGAAGATAATTCCATTGTTAAAATTTGAGAACTTTTTAATATCCCCATACCCTACTAATTTGGATATAGGGAGTCATTTAAAACAAGTCACGTAAAACCTTCAAATATTAAGATGAAATAATGAGCTTGCAAATCTTGGAGAAAGAAACTACACATGTCATCAGTCAATTCTTAAATTGGCATGGTATTTGACACAGGTGATCAGTCACTTTGAAATATTTTGTTCACTTAAATCCCAAGAGCCCATTTCTCCCAGATTTTTCTTCTATGCCATTGGTGTAGCACACCATTCTTCTTCCCTATATTCTTTGCTGGTCCTTTCTTCCAGTCCTAGCTCAGTCCTAGGCCTTCACTTGGATTAACTCTACTGGAAATTTTGCCCAATTTCATGGTTATAAATACCATGTACTTCCTAATAATTCCGAAGTATATATCTCACAAAGTAACTTACCACAAAGTAATGTGAGAACTCCATACATACATATCCCTTCAGCTCCACCTCTATTTGGAAGGCTAATAGACATCTCAAATGATTCAAAATTAAAAATCTGAATATATCATTATCTTACTAACCTAAAAAAAAACCCCAAAGGGGCTGGAGAGATAGCATGGAGGTAAGGCATTTGCCTTTTATGCAGGAGGTCATCAGTTCGAATCCCAGCGTCCCATATGGTCCCCGTGCCTGCCAGGAGCAATTTCTGAGCCTGGAGCCAGAAATAACCCCTGAGCACAGCAGGGTGTGACCCAAAAACCACAAAAAAAAAAAAAAAAAACCAAACCAAACCAAACCAAACAAACAAAAAAATCAACCAAAGCAGAAAAACCCTAGAAATGATTCCAATTCACTATAATATATAGCATGTTTATGTGCTTATATACTGTATGTATTATAATATACTATATATAACATAGCACATATATAAACTTCTAATTACTTAGGTGAAAAGTTAGTGCCATCAGTAAATTTTTTTTGTTGATTGCATTGAATCTATTTGCTATCTCTCAAAATTTATCTAGAATCCAATCATCTCTCACTATATCCTCCTTCATCATACGATGACTATGAACTCATTTATTTCATTGGGTTTTTTTTGTTTTGTTTTGCTTTGTTTTGTTTTGGGTCACACCCGACATTGCTCAGGGGTTACTCCTGGCTCTATGTTCAGAAATCGCTCCTGGCAGGCTCGGGGGACATATGGGATGCTGGGATTCAAACCACCGTCCTTCTGCATGCAAGGCAAATGCCCTACCTCCATGCTATCTCTCTAGCTCCTCATTTCATTGTTTTTTAACTAAAGCGAGATAAAATATATCTATTCCATAGGTTTGTTTGAATGTTAACAAATATTTATAAAAATGTGTATAATTAATATTTATAATGCTAACACTAGTATTAGCATATACTAAACATTGTAGAAAAATAAAAGACAAATGGGGCACTTTGTAGTGGGAGCCAAGATTTTACCATAAATTCTGTATATGAAATAATATGCGTTCAGTGACCCCACTTATAAGAATTATAGGTACCCCTAACATCTCTCAAAAAGTAAACTGTCTAAAAATTTTTAAAATGAATCATAGTTGTCTTATGTTTGTACTGATTGTGAATTCACAATTAGAATATATCATACTTCATGAATTATAAGTTCAAATATTTTGTTACTTTTTAAACATCTGATGCTGAGCTGCTTCATATTCATTGACCTTCTAACCAGCATTACTTTCATTTTCTGAATAGGAGTGATTTCTTTTTCTGGCATATTATGATGTTTTATTTATAATGTATATGAGGCTTTTCTACTCTGTTTTTAAATTTTTATTAATGTATGATAATGAAATAACTTAATCTAAACCAAAAATTTGACTCATATTCCTATAATTACTCATGAAGATGACCGGCACTATGAAGAAAGTAAGTCATGTGGAATTTCTATAAAGTTGACTTTGTAATTGAAAAATATCACAGACTCAACTTTGAACAATGGCTTTCATCACTATTTAAATCATCTGTAGAATGAAATGGTGACCAGCTAAAAGTCTGGCTGTCATAACTCAGTTCTTATCCATTGTATAGGTATTTGTAACTGAAGAAAAAATAATCCCCAATTACCTCCTTCTCACACTTACCCAAATACTTCAGCAACTGTATATGATCCACAAAAGTGAAAGTACTTTGTATTCACAAGTAAATTTTTACTGATTATTTAAACTAGACTTATTTGAAAAGATATATTTGAATTCAAAAAAGTAAAAACAAAAACATGATAGGATTTGTAGAATATTTGTGAAGAGGTTATGTTTTAGGAGGGTTGTTTGATTTTTGAAGCCATATCTAGTGGCGGTCAGGGTTTACACCCATCTCTGTACTCAGGGATCACTCTTGGTATATCTTAGGGGGCTATAGATGGTACAGGGGAAGGATCAAACCAAGTCCACTACATGGGTGCTATACTATTGCTCCAGCTTAGTCATTAATGCTGCTGCTGCTGCTGTTGTTGTTGTTGTTGTTGTTGTTGTTGTTATTGATTCTGAGACCACACTTGCAAGTGCTCAGGATTTATTTCTATGTCTGCAATCAGGAGTCACTACTGGCAGTGTTCAGGGGACCATATAGGGTTCTAAGGATCAAACTTGGAATGACTCAGTGCAAAGCAAGCACTTTAATCACTTTAGTATCTCTCCCATCTTTCATTATGCTTTTAAAAGGGGTATAATTGGAAAATTCTTGCATTTCTAATTGAAATTTTGCTAATTCTCATGCTGGAAATCCTAAAGGCCTCTTCAATCTTAGACTGGGCTACTGATAACTTCCAGATAAAGTAACTTCACATAAATATCTAGAGCAAAATGTCTGATTCAGCAATGTTAATATAATAAAAATTCCTCTGAAAATGTGAGGGGAGTAGCAATACTATTGTGCTTCCATATTATAAACCAGAGACAACATGTGATGATGACTTGTTTAATAAAATTATTACCATAAAGTTTATCATTTCATGGTAGTCACATGTATTACTGGATGTACAAATGAATAGTGACCTTCTGAAATGTCACTGTAATTCTTTGCAAATAATACTTTCTTGTATTTTTTTTTTTAATTTTAAAAGAAAATTGGCCCTAAAACACCATCCAGACAAGAATCCTGATGATCCATCTGCGGCTGAAAAGTTCAAAGAAATCAACAATGCCCACACCATACTTACAGATAAGTCTAAAAGAAACATATATGACAAGTATGGATCACTGGGGCTCTATGTGGCTGAGCAATTTGGAGACGAAAATGTTAATACCTACTTCATGTTCTCAAGCTGGTGGGCAAAGGTGAAAATAATTTTTAATTTCAAAAATCATTCTTTGTAACATGATAATATTCCTTCAATTCCATCTCAAAGAAACTAACATTACTATATCATTAAATTTTTGTAAATAAAAGGAAATAACACAATCCACAGTTGTTATTTGAAAACTATTTTTGCTTTAGCTCATCAAATAATTATAAAATATAGCAAGACTTAAAATACTTCTTGACATTAATTATATTTGAATTTGAAGCTTCAGGTTAATTCTGATTGCCCTCCCTCTCCAGAGAGTGACTAATTAAGAACTGACTCATTGCTCAAAACCAAAAATAATTTATTAGTGTGACAACTATTTAATAAATTAATATAGGACAAATTTAGCTATGTACTTTACTATCTATAGCTTAGGCTACATTAGCAAATAATACTCAGGAGAATGTGTGATAATTATGTCATTGACTCATGTAGAACCTGCTGTTTGATAGTGGAAAAGATAAGGTAGTGAATGAGAAATAGCAGAGAATAAGGATTGGGAAGGGAAAAGGGGAAAGGAGAGGAGAGGAAAAGAGAGAAAAAAGAAGAGAGGAGAGGAAGAATATGGGAGGGGAAGATGGAGGGAGAGGAGAAAAACATACCTAGTCAAGGAAAAAAAAAACACATTTATACCTAGTCAAGCAAAAGCCCACTGGGACCAGAGTAGTGGCGCAAGTGGTTGGGTGTTTGCCTCTCACACGCTAACCTAGGGCAGACTGCGTCCCATATGGTCCCCCAAACCAGGAGAGATTTCTGAGCGCATAGCCAGGAGTAACCCCTGAGCGTCACCAGGTGTGGTCCAAAAACAAACAAACAAAAAAAAAAAAAAAAAAAAGAAGCCCACATTTTTTTCAGGACTTAGTGTAAGGAACATTGACTCTTATAAAAACCAGTTTTATTGATTCACTGCTGGTTTGCAATATCAGGATTGTGTAATACATTTGCAACTTATGCATGGATAACTTACCATTTAAGTTCCAATGTTATTAGATGATCAAAATGACCACTTCTACCCATTCCCTCCATCAAATATCTTTATGTATGAGTATATATCATTATGAGATGTATTTCTGGGCTCTCAATTTGATTGGACTATGATAATTTAACAATTGTGTATCTTGGTATGACTCTTTGCATTTTGAAATTTGAATGGACTAATAGCTTCTTGTATTTCCAAGAATGTATGTGTTGTTTACATATTTGTATGTGCTATTCTTCTTTCTTTGAAGAAGCCATCTATTTTCTTTACCCTCTTCCTTCTTTTCTGGAATTCCAAATTCCTTTGTTTCCACTTCTAATAGAATCTGATGTTCTTGAGGGATTTCTTCATGTTTGTTTCATTTCTCTTTTCTCTTCAAGTTATTAATAAAATTTCATTTTATTTTCCTCATTTATTTCTCTGTAAGACTGAACCTATCTTCCATGTAGGTTTTAAAATTTTACTTTTTGTGTTTTCTTATGCAGCATTTCAGAAAGCTTCTTAATAATTCAACCTCTGGTAAATGTCTCTACTCCAGCACTTCCTTTTTAATATTAATGTTTTGTTCTGTGCTAGTATATATTTGATATTTATCTTGGGTTTTAAATAATAGTTATTTTGAATTCATTGTCTATTAATATTCATTAGACTTCTATTACCATGTTGCTAAAATGGATTTAAGAGAAATTTTCTGTCAAATTTACTTTGTCTCATGATTTTATTTGTTATATAACATGCTATAGGTCAAAATGGTGTCAATATTAATGCTTTTGCTGTGCAAAATTACTACATTTCCTCTACTACCATGGTTTCAAAAAATTTCTTTTCTTTTAGGGACTTCTAGTTCACTAATTTTAACCTTTTATTTTGTGTGAAGTTGTAACTTTGTTTTTCCCACAACCTTTTTTTTTTTGGATTTTGGGCCACACCTGTTGATGCTCTAACATCTAACTTGTTAGGTAAACTTTATGAGGAGTTTGTTTCAAGAGAAACACAACTCTTAATTCTTGCATGGAATAAGAATAAAGTGGTATAGTCTACTAACTGGAAATATCTTCAGGTCTTAGGAGTACATAGACCCATTCCTGATTTCTGGGACTCCCTCATACCTATCACTTCTCACCTCTGTCTTACTTTGCTCTTTTTTCCTAGACCCTGTTTGTCATCATTGGCATCTTGACTGGCTGTTATTTTTGCTGTTGTCTGTGCTGCTGTTGCAATTGTTGCTGTGGACACTGTCGTCCCAAACCATCAACTACAGAAGAGGACTTCTATATGTCCCCAGAGGATCTTGAGGAGCAAATCAAGACTGACATGGAAAAAGGTGGAGTAAAATGAAGACGGGGTGATTCATAAGGGCCAGCAAAGTCCCAGGTCACACATGATGGTTATTAAGATTATTACTTTAATAATCATAAATTTGCATGACTTTTATGAAGATACCAACTATAGAGGAAAGCAGACTTGATTTCATTAAAATGAAATCCTAAAATATATGGCATTATAAGAAAAAGAAAAATATAATTCATGGTTTTCTCCCAGCAAAGCGAGCTCTGGGTTCAGGAAATTTGGGTGCAAATATTGAAGATAGTCTTTCCAGAAAATTGCATTTTATTTTTTATTCTGTTTGTTTTTAGGTCACACCTCTTGATTCTCAAGGCTTACTTCTGGTTCCTATTCAGGGATCACTCCTGGCAGGGAGCTATACATGGTTCTGGGGTTTGATCCCAGGTCAGCAACATGCAAGACAAGTATCCTCCCCATAGTACTATTGCTCTGTCCTGAAAATTGTGTTTTAGTTTGTAACCTTAGGATCTTTGTTCGAAGAATAAGGAAGGCAAGAGTTAGGAAGTTAAAAGGAAAGGAAAAAAAAATTCCTGTCTTTTCATCTTTTAGATTATGATAAGCATTGAGTGGAATTGGTAGAAGGGGATTTTTTTCCCTGGGAGTTTATCTTCCTTCCAAGTTTGCATATTTGGAGCTAGCATGAAATCAGCATAAAAAATATTGCCCAAGGGACTAGAGCAATAGTACTGTAGGCTGTGTACATTTGCCTTGCACGTGACCAACAGCAATTCCTGAGTGCAGAGCCAGGAATAACTTTTGAGTACCAGGTATGGCCTAAAAAACAAAAACAAAATTATTCGATATAATGGGACTATTTGCTTCACTAAACTTCTCCACTTATCTATGTATATGCATGTTCCTGGTATAGTATTTGGGTTTTAAGTTCATTCTACTTAAAACAGTAAAGGCAAAATGCTGAAAAAATTCTCATGGAATTCACAAAACAATACTTTGTCTTCTTTCAAAAGGCCTCTATTTACATATATTTGAGTTAAACTTGTTATTATCCTTTCTATCTTGTAATCAGAATCCAACTTTTATTTTCTTCTTGAAAATATATTTTCTACTTTAGAATATATTACAAACCCTGAACAGCCACAGAAGAATTACTAGATAAAATTGACTGGATAGAACTGATAGAACTGAAAACATTAGGAATAGTGTACTTCTTTGTCAGAGCTATTCCATATGATTCTTATCTTCTTTTTTAATAATATTTAAGCACCATGATTAAAAACATGTTTGTGTTTGTATCCAAATGATTCTTTTAGTCAGACTGAAACAGGAATTCTGTTATATAAAGTAGCAGAGACTTTTGGGTTTTTTTTTTTTGCTGGGGAGGAACCACACCCAGCAGCATTCAGGGGTTGCTCCTGGACCGGCTCTCAGAATTTATTTCTGGGAGCCTCATAGGACTATATGAATTGCCAAGTATTGAACCCGGGGTAACAGCATGCAAAGCAAACGCCCTACCCACTGTACTATCATGCCAGCCACAAGTGGAAGCCTATGTAAAGGCTTCTACATACCTTTCATTCTCTTTTAAATATAATGCCTGATTATTACTGACCAGCTTGAAGGACGGAATCTTCAATTATGTGAATACCCATTTTAGAATTGAGAGTTCTTTTGTAACCTGCAACCTCTTTTGATGGGGAAGCCATAGAAAAGTTGAGTAACTAATTTGACAAATACATATTACTCTGAGTATTTCTTACCACTATTCCCAAAGCCAAATTGTGAACTCATAATAAAATGCATTTCTCCCTGACCAGGGATATAAAGATACAGATTAATTCTTTTTTGAGGGTTGGAGGTTGTGCTTAGGTACACTTAGAAATTAATTCTGTCAAGCTCAAAGATCATATAGGATGATAAGGATCGAACCTGAGGCTACCAGGGACCATATGGGATCACAACGATTGAACCTGGGTCAACTGCATGCAAGGCAAACTCCCTACCCATTATGTTATCACTCAGCCCACTTCCCTGATTAATCTTTTAATGGGGAATACAGTAGAAAAGACAAAGGGACAGGAATATTAATAAGATGTTATCTTGGGTTGGAGAGATAATAAGCAGGAAGGGCATTGACCTTGCCTATGATCTCTCTGGCTTTAACCCCCTGCACCATGTATGTTCCCATGAGTGCTGCCATAAGTGATCCCTGAGCACAGGGTCAGGAGTAAGTCTTGAGCACTGCCAATTGTGGCCCAAAAGATAATGATTTATTCTATCTAGATCCACATGCACTTCTGCAACTATGTAAGCTCCTCTTTATAAAAGAGCCAGTGACCTTGCCTAACTTGCTTAAGAAAAATGATCAAAGTGCTTTAATCCATCTGCTCTTTTGAGGAAGATAAATTATAGTTAAATCATATCAGGGGTTGCTAATACAGTTGTCCATAAGGTCTCTGGGAACATCTATCAATCCAGATGAGTACTATTATTGGTAGAGTAATTTAATAGAGTACTATTATTGTAATCTATTGTGTCAACTTTAACTTTTCCTTTATAGAACAAGAAGAAAAAATTTATAGAGTCATGATAACCTCATATCCAGGGCTACATACCTCTCTGAAAGACCCAACAGCTTTCTGCTTTCAAATTAGATTTATAAAAACCACACCAGGTCATTTTAGTCGAACTTCTTTGCAGAAGATTTCTTTTTTTGGAACAGAAATCCATGCTCTGTGCCAAATTCCACCCAGGTTTCTGTTCTGCAGGGTGACTGATGATAAATCTATATGTCTCTCATTGTTCTATGTTCTGACATCCTAGAGGTCAAATTCTATACTATAATCTCATTTTACTGCTTTAAGAATCTTTAACCAAAAGTTAAAAACTATCATATTCCTATATGTGTTTTTAAATTCCTCTGTGAAACACTCTTTTTCTAGATTTTCTGATATGTATATTAATTTTTGTTTTAAAATTTGTTATCCTTTATTTTTTAAATATTAACTTTCAGTCTAAATTGGTCTATGTAAATTTTCTTGAGTATGTCTTTTTTTTTTTTTTTTGGTTTTTGGGCCACACCCGGTGACACTCAGGGTTTACTCCTAGCTAAGTGCTCAGAAATCGGTCCTAGCTTGGGGGACCATAAGGAACACCTGAGTATCAAACCAAGGTCTATCCCTGATAGGCCACCGCATGCAAGGCAAAAGCCCTACCACTTGTGCCACTGCTGCTCCAGCCCCTTGAGTTATGTCTTTTTATAAAAACTGACTCAATTGTTTCCCCTCCTAAAGAATTTTTTATTGAGGAGTTTAAAAATACATAGAGGAATATCATAAAGTTTAGAGATTGTCAAATTTGGAAATTTTCTCATAGATCATTTTTTGGGTCCACATCCAGTTGCTACTGAATCTGAGTTCAGGCGTCATTTCTGGCAGTGCTTGGGGGACTGGCATGCATCTATAAATTAATATAACTCTACTTCTGATAAAAATACTCTTGTACCCTTACCTAGTGAACTGACATAGTGGCCTATTAGGAAGTATTCCTAAAGTCATTTCTACACCAGGCCAGTAAGACTAGCAACAACTTTGGAAAAAGTGCACATCACAAAAGCATATTCCATAAACTCAAATGAAGCCTATTTTTTATTCTATTTTCCTTTCATCAAATCCCCAAAATATCCAAATGGTCACACATCAAGAAGAAAAGTGTGCAATGTTTTCTGCATGAAATTCTGCCAGTTAATTGTATTGTAAATCACAGTGACTAGAAAAATTAAACAAAACTTTAAAAGAAGAAAGAGAAAAGGACAGGGGCTGGCGAGGTGGCTCTAGAGGATAGGTGTCTGCCTTGCAAGTGCTAGCCAAGAAAGGACCGAGGTCCAATCCCCCGTTGACCCATATGGTCCCTCCAAGCCAGGGGCAATTCCTGAGTGCTTAGCCAGGAGTAGCCCCTGAGCATCAAACGGGTGTGGCCCGGAAAAAAGAAAGAAAAGGAAAGAGAGAAAGAAAGAAAGAGAGAAGGAAAGAGAGAGGGAGAGAGAGGGAGAGAGAGAGGGGGAGAGAGAGAAGGAGAGAGAGGGAGAGAGGGGAGAGAGAGAGGGAGAGAGAGTGAGAGAGAGAGGGAGAGAGAGAGGGGGAGAGAGAGAAGGAGAGAGGGAGAGAGAAGAGAGAAAGAAGGAGAGAGAGGGAGAGAGGGAGAGAGAGGGAGAGAGAGGGAGAGAGAGGGAGGGAGAGAAGGAGAGAGAGAGAAAGAGAGAAAGAGAGAAAGAGAAAAGGAGGATGTGGAGATCAGTGTTCTTACTAGTTAGGATTAAAATATGTTACATTCACAAATCTACAAATGTAAACACACTTCTAGACTCCCAAAGGGTGTCTCAAAAAGGTCTTTACAAGATAAAGGTTCTTTTGTCCTTTAGTTTTGTTTTGAGTTCATTTACTGCTTGGAGATATCTCCTGGCAGTGCTTAAGACTCTGTGCCATTGTAGAACTCAGGTCTCCTAAATGCAAAGCATGATTCGTTCCCATTTAGCTATCTCTGGCCTTATAGGTTCTGAAGCTGAAGGTTCACTAACTGCACAGTAAATCTGTCCTGCTCTTTGGTCTAATATTTCATTATTGGCACTTGTCAAATATATTTTTGTTTCAGAATTTTACTTGTGTAGTTTACAGATGAAAAACGAGTACAAACTTGTCAAGATGACTGATTTTGAACTATGGTCTGGTAAATGAACTTTATGTGGACTCAACTATTCTGTAAGGAAGGAACACTTCATGCACTGATACCCGAACTACAATTTGTGCTAATTAACCATTTTCAAGTGTGAGCCATGTGGTCACAAGTGCTCAGGTTGTGACCTGTGACTGAAGTCAACCTGTAAGAATTGGAGAAAATAAACCTGAAAGGGAAACTAGTCACATATATATCAAGTTATTTATGAAAAATGATAAAGAGCATATGTCAAGGTTAGAACCAGTCAGCAGGCATTAGGATTTTGAGAATTTTATTTCAGTGATTCTAAAATTGTATCAGTTTCAACTGTGTGAACAGTATATTCAGTTTACTTAAATATACTGATTTCTTGAGAAATAGAGTAGAAAACTGCAAAAGAGTAGCTCCTTCTATGCTCTTTGGAAAAATACAACTTATACCTGATTTCTTTTTAACAAAATAAATGAGATCCTAGGGAAAATTCTATTACTCTTATAAACTAGTCAGGATCAAATAAAATGTTATTGTCAGAGCAGCCCACAATTTCCCAGTTTGCCTTATAAAATTCAAAACCTGAAAGGTAAAGGAAATGGATACCATATTGTGAAACTTGAATGGTGTGTTTAAACAAGCTTATTCAGTTGAAAATTATTAGTTGAAATCCACAATAAAGCAGAATTCTACTAATCAAGAGGATGTCTAGGCTATTTTGAGCTAAAACTACATTCCTTGGGGGGAGGGAGGGGGAGAGAGAGAAAAAGAGAGAGAGAGGAGAGAGAGAGAGAGGAGAGAGAGGAGAGAATGAGAGAGAGAGAGAGAGAGAGGAAAGAAAGAGATTGAAGATCATAAATAAATTATGCTTAACTGTCTTGGCAAAGCAAACCAAAAATACAAAGGCTAAATTTATTTTGCTTCTCTCCTACCCTCAGGCTGAAGGCAATAAACTGATAAATTTCATTTAAATACTAAAATTTTCTTTTAAAGTCATGGTAGCCCTCTTCAGCACACACATACACACTTTTTTTTTTTAGTTTTTTTTATTTTTATTTTTATTGAGACCATTGTGAATTACAAGTCTTTCACAGTTATATTTCAGGCATATAGTACATTGAATTAGGGCCATTTCCACCACCAGAGTTGACCTCCCTCCAGCAGAGTTCCCAGCATGCATCCCATACCTCTCTACCCTTAGCCCTCTGGACTGCTAGTGTAACAGGTCCATTTTGTGTTTAGCTTGTTATAGTTTGGATCTCTTGATTCTGTTGACTTTGGCTTGGCTATTTAGATCTGACCTTTTTTTTTCTCTACCCAATGCTCCTGAGATCACTTGGCCCCTAGGTCTCACCTACATTTTTTGTTTCTTTTCTCAATTTGTAGGAAGACCTACAAATTAGACACTTAGTGTCAACCAAATTATTGATACATTTTCTATATTTTCTGTTCAGAATTCATCACTCTTTACTGCCCAGGAAATGGATACCAAGAATAAACTGAACTAATTTTTCTTTTTTCTTTTTCTTTTTCTTTTTTTTTAACCACACTCATTCAATTCTCTTCCAAAACACACAGGATAATTTAAAAAAAATTTTTTTTATGGAGAAATTTTCTTAAAGTGGTCCAGAGCCTTTTGCTCTTCTTTAACTTCTTATGTTAAAGTTACTTCTTAATTTCCTTATATGTTAAGTCAGTTCATGCTTCGGTTCAAGCAAGCAAGATGAAATAGTAGGCTTAAGATGTTACCTAGTCAGAGTTGGAGAAATAGCACAGCAGGTAGGGCTTGTGCTTTGCACACAGCCAGGATTGATCTCCTGCATCCCATATGTTCCCCTAAGTCTGCCAGGAGTGATTACTGAGTACGGAGCCAGGAATAATCCCTGAGCATTCCCGGGTATGCCCACAAAACAAAAACAAAAACAAAACAAAACAAAAAAAGAGAGATGTTACCCAGCGCAATGAGAGCCACAGATTTCATTGATTTTTGTTTCCCAGCTCAAGAAACAAATTTATGAGGTAGGTTTATTAAGATAGCTTTCTAACTACAAACATTTGTTGAGAATTTATACTAAGGGCCAGAGAACAGACATAGTTTCGTCTGTATTCAACTTTAAAAGTGAGAAGAGATGAGAGACAAATTCTAAAGAAATAATCACCTAAATAAAGACTTAAATTACTTATTTGCAGATGTAATAAGTCTTTCAAAGCCCTTTTATTTAGTTTAGTTTTATCTATAATGAGGCTTATAAGCATCTGAAGTTATAAGCATGGAGGTTGGTTCTTCATTGCTGTTTCTGTCTAATTTAAAACTGCACACTGTGATTAGAAAATATAGATAGTGTAATACAATGTTTTGACATATCTTGGGTCATGTTTTACAGTTTAGAAGTTAAAGATGCCATATTGCTTCACAGTAATATATTTTGAATTTGGAAAATTCACTGATCCATATATGTCTATTAAATAAAGCTAATTTCTTATAAAGCTAATCTTGTTCGTTTTTCTAGGCTGCAATAATAAAGATTCACAGATTGTAGCTTGCAGAGCAAACATTTATTCTCTCACAATTCTGGATCCAGATCAGGTTTCACAGAGTTAGTTCTTTTTTGAGGCTTTTCTTTGGGCATGTGGAATAAAATGTTCACTTCACTTCTTCCCTCTGGGTGTGTTTGGTCCTAATATCACCTCTTAGATACCAGTCTTATTGGAGTAGAGCCAATCTGAGCACCTAATTACTTCTTTTTTTGTTTTGTTTTGTTTTGTTTTGTTTTTTGGGTGGGGCCACACCCAGTGACGCTCGGGTTACTTCTGGCTATGTGCTCAGAAATCACTCCTGGCTTGAAGGACCATATAGAAAGCCAGGGATTGAACCATGCTGGCTCAGCCACGTTCAAGACAAACACCCTACTGTTGTGCTATTACTCCAATCGCCTCGTTAC
Organism: Suncus etruscus; assembly: GCF_024139225.1. Classification (NCBI taxonomy): domain Eukaryota; kingdom Metazoa; phylum Chordata; class Mammalia; order Eulipotyphla; family Soricidae; genus Suncus; species Suncus etruscus. Next base: position 29,867,506 of record NC_064857.1, on the reverse strand, counting down.
TTCTTTAAAGACCTTGAATCCAAATATAGTACACAATTTGGTAGAGTTCAGAAATTTAACATATAATTTTCAATGTCTGTAACCTTAAAGATAGTTTTATTTTCTTCTTTAGGCAGTTACTCTGAGAAACTCAAATATTCCATTCTTAAAATGGGCTTTTCTATTTCTTTGTTAGAAACCTCAGAACTTCTGCTTCAACTATTTTTGAGGATATAATATTAGTATATTTAACTTCAGAATTGTTATCATTGCTTGCAGAACTGAACCTTTTAGTATGTAGCTACAGTACCTCAAGCTCTACCAATGTTTTTATTCTATTTTATTTTGTCTACCAAAATGTTGTTGAATTAGCTTTCTTTTCTTTAGTGTTTATAAAGTAGCTATGCTTCTATTCTTCTACTCTCAACTCTTTTTATAAATTAAGTCCCATACCCAACAATATTTAGAGAGACTCAGGGTCATTTCCAGAAACTTGACTGATAGTAATACCTGCTCATGCTTTGTAAGCCTTTTGGTTGGCACAATTTCTATCAAACATATAACCTTCTAATTAATTACGTTCTGAATTATACCCTATCCTATTCTAATTTCATGTTCATTTAAAGCCTGATATTTAGTATTGCTGCTTAATGTTGTTTATTTTTGCTCACATATCTACCATTTTCTTTTCTAATTATTTTTATAACACAAAAATCTGTACCACTAATTTTGATCTTATATAATTTGTTTTTTTCTGAATATCATCAGTTTTATTTTTATATAATTTTTATATAATCTGTTGGCAATTTTTCAGTTTTTATAATTTAAAAATACAGTCATATTATTTTATAAATAAAAATGAAATGTTAACACACTAAGTTTAATTTTTTTTAACAAAATAAAACCAGAATTCAAGTTATCTGGATTCTATATCTAGTACTGATTAGTAAAACAGCTTATTAACCACTGCCTTTGAGACCAAGAGATAATATAAAGGTTAAGTGCATTGTTAAAGCCTTTATTTAGTTTACAATCTCTGTTTGATCCCCAGTAATACCACCAGGAGTGATCCCTGATTATGGACAAGTATGGCCCAATAATTTTCCCTGACTCCCCAAAATAAAAAATTTTGGTGTTTTTTTAATATCTCTAAGTTTTGGGATTTCAAATTTATTGGGGGGAGTTAACCACACCTGGAAATGATCAGGGCTTACTTCTGGTTCGTGCTCAGGATCCCCTGGTCATGTTCAGGGGACCAAATTCTGGGGATTAAGCTAAATTAGCCATGTGCAAGGCCAGTGCCCTTCCTGCTGAACTGTTTCTCCAGCCCTAAACTAAGATATTTAAAGTATGAATTTCTCTTTCATTTATTTTCGCTGGTTCTTACTCTTTAGATTATCTTCTTTCATCAGTTTCAGGAAATTCTCAGCCATCAGATCTTCAAAAGTTACCCTTAATTTTCTACTTCTCTTTTTTTTTTACATCTTATTTTTATTATATCTTTTAATCTTATTTAATCTTAATCTTATCACTCTATTCTCACTCTAGTTGACATTTTTGTAGCAATTATTTTTGTTCCTTTGTGTTACAATCTGACTTATCTATTAATCTCTTTTGAAAAAAATTTTTAAATGATAAACTTGATTTTGTAATGAATAGGTAGACCAATCAGGTACTAGGTCCACAAGTGCTGCTAGGTACTTGGACGCATATCTTGCATGGGACTATTTTAAACTTTGACTTTGACTTCAAGGCTTGTTAGAACACCATGTAATAAATGTTGTCTACTGATTGTGCATTTGTTGACTTTCCATTAACCACATTTTAGCAAAGCTCGTTGATCCTGCAACTCAGCATCTGATCTCAAGAATAACAAATTGATTTGCAGTTTTAAGTATATTTATAGTTATTTACAGACAAAATTATTTTAAATATTGCCTTTGTGTGGATAATTTCCTATTAGACCCTACACCAGGGGTCTCAAACTCAATTTACCTGGGGGCCGCAGGAGGCAAAGTCTGGGTGAGGCAGGGCCGCATAAGGGATTTCGCTTACCAAATATCGCAATAAAAAATCGCATTAGTAAGAAAAAAAATTGCAAAAAATAGCATTAAACATTTGCATACCCCGAACGGAACTGCTCGGGGTATGTGAATGTTTAATGTGAGTTTTTTCTTACTAATGCGATTTTTATTGCGATTATTCGGTAAGCGAATAATTGCAAATACTGCGATATTTGAAGGCCAGCCGCGGGCCACAAAATGTTGTACGGAGGGCCACAAACGGCCCGCGGGCCGCGACTTTGAGACCCCTGCCCTACACACAAGCAACCATAGGGTTTTGCCCTTTCTTCTAACTAGGGTTGTATGTAATCAGAACATCTTTAGGGGACATTATTTTCAGATATAAAAACTCCCCAGCCTTTTGTATTTAGTCAACCAGTCTTCCTCCCATTAGTTTTGACAGAATGGTCAAAGCTAAAACTCAAGTTCAAAGGTTTATCAATTGCTTCAAAATGAAGACTGAGATTCAGTGTTTTGACTATAATGATATAACTGATAACATGTCAATGAAAAGTGAAAATGGAAAGTCTCTTTCCCTTTGCAGTCTTGATGGGTAAGATAGTCTCAATTTTTTTTGTGGAATGAACTGATCAGTTAACCATAATTTTAACAAAACTCTATGCAATGTGAAGATGTTTATTGATTTTGCTTTGTTTATTTTTAGATGTGGACCTTCCAGTTGTTCTCCAGCCTACAAATGCAAATGAGAAAACACAGCTAATCAGAGAAGGATCTCGAAATTATTGCACAGACTCTTAATATTGAGGCTGTTGAAGGCTCACAGTACCTCCTTTTGTTTTCATTATATCTCCTGGTGGCCATGAGGTTGGGAGGGTAAGGGGCATGAAACACTGTAAACAGTTTTCATATCTGGATCTTATTTTTTGGTTAGGCAAAAATAATTGCTACATAATTTTCTCACTAAGCAGATTCACTCTTTGAGTAAAATTCCTAATGATACATATCCATTTTGATGAATAAAGGTCTGAAGAGTTGTTTTACGCTACTTACTTGTATGAGGCAAGACAGTGGCACATAACAGCCTTTATGAGCCTGCCTTATGTGACCCAGCCCTCACCCCATATGTACTAGAGTAGTATTACAGAAACTGCTTTTTATTTCTCTATTTTTGTACTGAAAACTGTGCTCTACCATGTACATTCAGGTGGGGTACCCCAAATCAGTTCAATTTCTTTTGCTCATAAATCATAGGTCAGGACCACAGGGAAAGGACCAAGTCCTGTTGAGTATCAGAAACTGCTTTTCAACTACTTAAATGCAATATTCAGACTTCAAATCAGCAAATTATGCATGAGAATTTAGAAAGAATTTTGCATGTATAGAGAGAGATTTTAAGAGGAAAAATATCTTAAAAGGTAGGAATAAAGTATTTGGGAAAAGTCACATTATTTTAAGATATCTTAATAGATTCAAGATTGGTATTTACTAAAAACTATCAATCAATAAATATCAATAAAAACATATTTTGTGGAATGATACATAAAAGCATTCTGAGCCTCCAGCTAGTCCCAAAGAATATGTTTATAATTTTTAAATAAAGAAAAGTTTATAGTTAGGCATTAGTTAGCCAGACTAAGGAAAAGAAATACGATATAAAAAATAAAAATCTTACATTTAGAGCTTGAAAGTAAATTTAAAGGCATAACACACATCATTTTTCAGTGGAATTAGTTATATTGACCAGAAAACTCTGCCTTGTGAATATTAAACATTTAACCTCAGGGGATATCTGCATATATTTATTTAATCTTATATTCATCATGTGGTCAAAACTGTACTAGTTCTAAAATAAGATAGCAATAAGAGTGTCTTTCCTAGAACATCCTTAGTTATATATATAATCTACATTTAAAATGTCTTATGTCTTTATGTAGTATTGCACAAAATAAATGTCATTTTATTTCTTATTTGTTTTCATTCTGCCCATAACAAATTATACATAGTCATTTGTGGCTAAATTTACATTAAAAGTGAGAACTGATGTAATAGTTCTCAGTTCTGACATCATTAAAATTCTTCTTTTACTCTTGGGCTGCTGGTATTTCTTTCTTCATCAATGTAATTAAGTAGAAAACAAGAAACCTGGTCCTACCTTAAGCTCTTCCTAACTAATTCTTTGAATAAGTGAAAGGAAACTAATCTGAATAATCTTTTATTTTCACATTTACTCAGTCTACCTTCTAAGTTGATATAAGATCAGATGAAATAGTTAAGGTGAAAGAACCCTAAAGTAAAAGGGTTTTTTTTTTGGTTTGGTTTTGATTTTGGGGCCACACCCCATGACGTTCAGGGGTTACTCCTGGCTATGCGCTTAGAAATCACTCCTGGTTTGGGGGACCATACGGGACCTTGGGAATAGATCTCAGCTTCATCCCGAGTCAGCCACATGCAAAGCAATCACCCTACTGCTGTACTATCCTTCAGCCCCTAAAGTTAGCTATTTAAAAAAATATAAAATGGTTTATGATTTTACATTATTTTGCTTATGCTGCTGAATACAAATATAATATTGTGTATATAAAACTTGTGACTCCATAAGATTCACAAAAATAGTATTTACAATCCTAGTAATAAGCAAATGCTCAGAATCTCAAGAAATAAGTGCTGCTTAGAAATATTAAAATAGATAACCCCATTGTGGATAATATGAGCCATTCTATTTCCTTAAACACAAGTTCAGGCCTATTTTTTGAATAGCAAATCAAATTAAATCACAAAATCTTTTTTTTCTCTCTCAGATTTTATTGTTATTTTTCACAAAACAAAATAATTTTACTTTCTCCCAATTTTATCAAGTCTGGTGCAAAAATGGTTAAGATAAGGACAGGGCAAGAATCAGATTTAGATCATGGAATTAAGTTGCTGGGCGCATTCTGGTCAATGTTTCTCTCACACACACAAAATATACACATACATATGTTTCTCATACACACACAAAATAGTTTACCTTTAACAGTTATATGTGACAAATGCATGCACATTTGCTCATTTGTCTATGAAACAAGAGAGTGAATTCTACAAAATGACCCTTAGTTCTGGAAATAAAGATCAACAGTTAATTATCCTGTATGCGTGCCAACAAAACCTGCCATCTGGAATCATCTGCAGTTATTTTAATTCCACAAACATCTTTGCAGAGAAGTATTATGAGATGTGCATGCTGACTAGGATTTCAGCAGCGGTCCTGGCTCAGAAAAGATCCAATGAACTGTCCTCTTCAGAGACTCACTAATACTAGTTTCTAGGCTATCAGAGTAATGGGCTTCGGATTTTTATACTTCATATTTTTTATACAAGCTTCTTATACTAAAATTATATTCTTTATCAAAATATCTATTTGAGAATAATTTATGCTCTATTTCTACAGAAAATTATATATATATATATATATATATATATATATACTGAACACATTTAAAATGTCTGGAAAAAGGTATTTATTGCACAATCTAGACTTATAGAGAGGTCCAGTTAGGGTTACATAATGTCTATCGTAAGTGATCTTACCACCTCCCAATTCATCCTTAAAGATTTCTATATCCTAATTTCCAGAATTCACCTTTTATAGAGTATACCAACTTCTACAGCAAACAGGACTTTACAGAAATTATTATTAAAGAACTTGAGATAGATTGATTATTCAAGTGGGTCAAATTTAATCACTTAAAATGGAGAACCCCCTAGATTATGAGAATCAAATGTGATACAGTGGGCAGAATGATCAGTCCAAAGTAACTGAAAATCATAAAATAGCCAGAAATATTTCCTGAAAAGGGAAGAGAAAGGGGAGAGCTATGAGTCACATAGCATGCAGGTATTTATTTGATGAACATTTCAAGGAAGTGACATTTGTTCTCCTTTAGCTTTTCCATAAAGAAATATAGCCCTTCCAAAGCCTTGATTTTAGCCTAGCAATATCTATGCCAAACCAATGGATTTGACATCTATATATATTTAACATTGAATGAAGCATTTTCCTCACTTGATTTTTTAAATCTTTATTCTATTTTGTGTGGGAGTGGTTTGGGTCACACCCATTGATGCTCAGGAATCACATCTGGCTTTGTGCTCGGTGTTCCATATGTGATGCTCAGAAGCCAACCTAAATCAGCTGTGGGCAAGGCAAACACATTATCCTTATACTATCTCTCTGGCCTTCATCTTCTAAAATTTTCTTTTTTTAATTTTCTCATCCTCAGTGCCTTCAGCTTGTGTTTTTCCCTTTGTCTATTGTTTCCCACCATCCTATATATTCTCCTGTCCTTTCTGCTTTCTTTCATATGCTCCTCATTTCTCCAAGTCTTGTCAATTTTTTTGCCAGCATCTATAGTACACCTTTATTTCTAGTGTTCTTTCATAAGCAACTATTGTGAATCTAGCCACACTGGGGAAGAGATAAATAGAAATAACCTGGGTAACAAAATATTCTTAAAGAAATGTCTTTTACCTCCCCAGTTTCAAAAGCACATAGTCAGAATGCCAAAGGCAAAGGGGGAAGAAAATTATTTTTTGGACAATTTTTAGTATATTGTCAGACAACTTGGAGTGATCATTTTCATTATTTTAGTTGATGGCAAGGCAAGTTACTGGTAATCGTTTTGTTTTAAAAAACGTAAAAAGCTCTTGTGGATTTTGCTTTGTGTCAAGGTTTATAATGTGCATGCTAACTTGGAAAAAAGTTAACATCAGCATGAGGGCTTTCTACTAATGATGAATTTGAATTCTTGGAGGAGCTTCTGTGGGACCCCAGACTTCTGTCCTTACAAGGGAGTAAACTTCTAAGTGAGACAGAACTTGGCTGGTTGGATGACGAAATTAAGTCTTAGCTTCTAAGACATATCCAGATATTCCTGTGCCCACTTTGAAGTCTTCAAAAGAACTCCAGAGACAGAGATAGAATAAAAGCGCGATTTCAGAACTCACTCAGGAACCAATATATCACACCTAACTGATCCACTTGAAAGCCTGAAGGGACGGGACACTCAAATGTGTCTTAGGAAAACTGTGGTACATATACACAATGGAATATTATGCAGCTGTCAGGAGAGATGAAGTCATGAAATTTTCCTATACATGGATGTACACGAAATCTATTATGCTGAGTGAAATAAGTCAGAGAGAGAGAGAAAAATGCAGAATGGTCTCACTCATCTATGGGTTTTAAGAAAAATGAAAGACATTCTTGCAATAATAATTTTCAGACACAAAAGAGAAAAGAGCTGAAAGTTCCAGCTCACCTCAGGAAGCTCACCACAAAGAGTGATGAGTTTAGTTAGAGAAATAACTACATTTTGAACTGTCCTAATAATGAGAATGTATGAGGGAAATGGAAAGCCTGTTTAGAGTACAGGTGGGGGTCGGGTGGGGAGGAGGGAGATTTGGGACATTGGTGATGGGAATGTTGCACTGGTGATGGGTGGTGTTCTTTACATGACTGAAACCCAAACACAATCATGTATGTAATCAAGGTGTTTTAATAAAATATAAAAAAATGTGTCTTAGGAGAAATTGCTTGTTACACAGCTAGCTTTGAGTTAGTTTACTTTAGAACATGTATGAAGTATGTAGTAGTGTATAAAGAGATTTCCCCAATGTCACTTCTCCAGAGACCTTCTTGTCTTTTACATCTTGTCTTACACTTCCAATTTACTTCTGCTACTTTTTTTCTTTGGTACCTTTCACTAATACCTTTTTGTCCTGATTCCATCTCTCATTGTTTGTATGCTCAATGCCTAGTGCTAAAAACACTGCCTGACACATGGTAGGCACTCCTGAACTCTTCTGTTTAATGAGTAACATTTAAAGCATTTATCTATGCCATAGAATTGAGATGCTCCTACCTGCTGGAAATTAACTATTGCTAGAGCTTTTAATTTTCAGCAAATTTTATTGGAATCTGCATCAGAGTGGCTGTACCTGGAGGAGGATTGTCACAGGTTTTGGAAGCAGGGAGATCAGGGAACTGATTTTCCAGTGTGGGACTATAGGGTGGAAATAATCAGAACAACTTATTGACAGATAAGAAAGACTTCCTACTCAATTCATTCAACTGGCTAACCGTTATTCTTTCTATAATAATCATGTACGAAGGTAAAATCCAAATGGATTAAAGACCTCGATATCAGACCCAAAACCATAAGATATATAGAACAATACATAGGCAAAACACTCCAGGACATTGAGACTACAGGCATCTTCAAGGAGGAAACTGCACTCTCCAAGCAAGTGAAAGCAGAGATTAACAGATGGGAATATATTAAGCTGAGAAGCTTCTGCACCTCAAAGGAAATAGCGCCCAGGATACAAGAGCCACCCACTGAGTGGGAGAAACTATTCACCCAATACCCATCAGATAAGGGGTAATCTCTAAAATATACAAGGCACTGACAGAACTTTACAAGAAAAAAGCATCTAATCCTGTCAAAAAATGGGGAGAAGAAATGGGCAGACACATTGATAAAGAAGAAATACAAATGGCCAAAAGACCCATGAAAAAATGCTCCACATCACTAATCATCAGGGAGATGCAAATCAAAATAACTATGAGGTACCGCCTCACACCACAGAGAATGGCACACATCACAAAGAATGAGAATAAACAGTGTTTGGGGGGATGTGGAGAGAAAGGAACTCTTATCCACTGCTGGTGGGAATGCCGTCTAGTTCAACCTTTATGGAAAGCAATATGGAGATTCCTCCAAAAACTGGAAATCGAGCTCCCATACGATCCAGCTATACCACTCCTAGGAATATACCCTAGGAACACAAAAATACAATACAAAAACCCCTTCCTTGCACCTATATTCATCGCATTACTATTTACCATAGCAAGACTCTGGAAACAACCAAGATGCCCTTCAACAGACGAATGGCTAAAGAACTGGTACATATACACAATGGAATATTATGCAGCTGTCAGGAGAGATGAAGTCATGAAATTTTCCTATACATGGGTGTACACGAAATCTATTATGCTGAGTGAAATAAGTCAGAGAGAGAGAGAAAAATGCAGAATGGTCTCACTCATCTATGGGTTTTAAGAAAAATGAAAGACATTCTTGCAATAATAATTTTCAGACACAAAAGAGAAAAGAGCTGAAAGTTCCAGCTCACCTCAGGAAGCTCACCACAAAGAGTGATGAGTTTAGTTAGAGAAATAACTACATTTTGAACTGTCCTAATAATGAGAATGTATGAGGGAAATGGAAAGCCTGTTTAGAGTACAGGTGGGGGTCGGGTGGGGAGGAGGGAGATTTGGGACATTGGTGATGGGAATGTTGCACTGGTGATGGGTGGTGTTCTTTACATGACTGAAACCCAAACACAATCATGTATGTAATCAAGGTGTTTAAATAAAATATATATAAAAATAATTACGTTGCATTTACCTTTTGTACAAATAAACTGGCATTAATGAATGAGTTTTTGGTTATCAAATAAGCAAGCTTATAAATTTAAAAACATAAGATAAACATAGCATATTAGTTTTTGCATATTTTATTGAAATATATAAAATATACAAAAACAAAAACAAAAACTAATGTTTCTTTAGTGCCCAATCAAGTCTATGACCCAATTGAGACCTAGTTTTTTTAAACATTTAAATTCTGTTGAACAAATCTGCTTTACTTTGCAATTCACTGATATGAAAACAAATGTCTTTATTTCAGGGCACCAGTCCTCCAAACAAAAATAAAACCTCAATTCAACAAACTCAAATTCCCCTCTTTACACCCTTTGTTTTCTAGCCCACAACTATCCTAAAATACCTAAATGGCATTCATCTTCTCATTTACTCAGAGCAGTTCTAAAGTACAAAGAGCATGAAACCTAAGTTAAATCCTGCCTAACTAATATTTTATAAAACAAAGCCATTTCTAAATCACAATTGGTTCAATTAGCTGTGATTTGCAGAATTGTACTTAGAGCCAGAGTTCACATTTATATTTTACAGAATTCTAAAAATAAGAAGGAAACAAATAGATACCTGTTGATGAATTGATTAATTCTCATAATCTACACCAATTCTGAGAAAAGTCTTTCTCCAAAAGGAGACCTAACCACACTCAGTGTCAAATGATGAATGAATAAGTGTGATACAACTTACCAGAATTTTCATGTTGTTCCAGGGCTTGTCCCCAAGAGGCAGAATAAATTCTTAGAATCAAATCATGATTATAGGATAGCTATTAACACACACTCCCACTGCCATTTGAGCTGAAAGTCACTTGTTATATTTATTAGAATTATCAGCTTCTCCAATACTTGAGCCCTGTTTCCTTGGCCCCAGCATCATCCTTCTTAGGAATAGAAATAGCAAGGGGTTTCTCTTTACTTGTTCAAGTGCCCATATATTCCCGACATGTTATCATTATTAATCTCAATAGAGATTATTTCTTTTACAATATATTTTCTGGAGTAATATTGGTAATTTTTTTGTGGGGGTTTTATTTTGAGAATAAAATTTGACATTTTCTTTTATAGAATTGATTTTTGAGGATAGCCACACCTGAAGTATTCATGGCTCACTCTTGTCTCTATGCTGAGATAATTTTTGGCAAGGTTCGGGGAAGCATATGTGGTTCTGGAAATCAATTTCTGGTTGGCCATATGCAAGGCAAAAATATACTACCCACTGTAATATCTCTCCTTCCACAAATTTCTCTATTTTCTTAAATTCCATAGAATAACTTGTTTGGCTATGTATGCATGTAGAATGATCTGTCTGAGATATATATGTTAACTATTTTCTATATTCTAAAATTGACATTTTTCATATGTTTAAAATTGCAGAAATCAATATCTAAAAAAATTTTTTTGGAGGTGACCACACCCAGTGGTGCTTTAGGGCTTTCTTTAGCTCTGTAATCAGAGGACTATATGAAGTATTAAGAATCAAACTAGGGTCAATTTTATGCAAGTCAAGTGTTTTAACCCCTGTACCATCATTCCAAATTTCATTTAAAAAAGTATTCTAAAGATAAGCAAAATTTAGAAGCAACAGATGAAACCACTAATTTATATAATGATAAATATTGTTTTAAAATTTCAGATAGAAGTCTTTCTTTATAGATTAACTTATTGATATAACAATTTTATATAAAATGCCTTTATTTGAAATAGGTTTTGTTTTTGTAATTTTTGGTTATAGTGTTGCATTGGTTAAGAGACTTTTTTGGTGCTAGGAATCAAAAGTAGGTCTGCATACAAAGAATATGTTGCCTGTCATGGTCAGCCCTATGAATACTATACCAAGTCTCTTCATAAACTTTTCTCAAAATAGTATAAAATTTTTATTTTAGTTGTTTGGGGCCACATTTAGAGGTAGTAAGGGTTTCCTCCCAACTCTATGCTCAGAAATTACTCCTGGAAGGCTCAGGGACCACTGGGGATTGAACCCTTGTGCAAGACCAAATGCCCTACCCACTGTGCTATCACTCCAAATTTGTATAAAAGTTATTTTTAAGTTCCTTATATAGCATACTAAAAAATTAAAAATTTACTTATCCAAGCATGAAAGATACATGTTATTCTGAGACAAAGGTAACGTTTTAATTGAAAAAAGCAAGTTCTCTGTTTATCTTATATTTTTCTTAGTTCTCTTGCTTCTTCCCACAATACCTTGTTCTCTAAGTAAAAAATTTATATTAAGATGGTCAGTGTTGGCTTTTAGGATTGCAAGAGAATTTATATATGGAAAACACAACATACTATGTAAATATTAAAGAATTTATCAAATAAATAATAGTAACAATAGTCATAATACTTCTTATAAGACACTGCCTTTAATAAAGATTTCAATATTTCATAGTTATGTCTTGACTTTATACAACAATCTATGTTAGAGGAATCAATCTCCTAAAGTGGATCCAATATGCTCAAACTAGCTGTCTTCCAATAAATGTCATCTTACAATCTCTGTGGGTCACAGGAACAAATGCTATCATTACTTAGGAATTCATGTTAGTTTAGGAGCAGTGAAGTTCATAGAAGTGAAGAGCCTGAAGTTCTTCTCTCAAGCCTATGCTTTTTTGTGTGTGATCAAAGAAACTTAGTGCTACTTAATTATGACCTAGAGAGGAATATAATTTGGTAGGAAAAAAAAGATCTAAGTTTATCAAAGAACAATCTCTACCTGGAGCAAAGATGAAGTTATCTCCTCGTTATGTACAAGCTTCCTTTCCTACTTAATGCCCCAAGTGCCCAAATGAAGGATAGACATCCCACTTCTTCCCTGTTTTATTTAGAATTTACTGCCATATAAATTCCCCATCTGTATAATGCTGATATATATTTTTTGCTAACTGATTTGGTCTTGATTACTGGTTCAGTCCAACGAAAGCTTAAAGGGCAGAAGATAATCCCCTGCACTTTGACAAGGTCAAGTACAGTCAGCATCATTATTCCCCACTTTACAGCCTGAAATAGAAAAGTAATTGGATCAAGATCACACAGAGTTTGGAGCAGGCTGATCCTTGAGTCCATGACATTAACAGGTGCGTAATATTGCCCTTCCATGATCTATTTCCACCTACATTAGTTCTTGAAAATTAACCTTTTCTACAACCATGTCCAATTCTTTTACCAAATTCTTTTTTTTTTTTAAAGAATTCTCATTCCTATTATTATTTACCTTTATCTTCTGTTGCTTTTTGCAGCTCAAGATTTTCTCAGGAAATTGCTCTTCTTCACTGCAGAAATTTTCTCTCCAGAAAAAACTTGAACTTTCTGTTTCTTCCCCCTCTTCTCCTTTAGCTCTCTGCAGCATCCCCCTTTCTTGGGGGCTTTCTCTGCCACATTTATTTGTCCAATCAATCAATAATTGCTTTAACTGAGTGAGAGAGTTCTATTACTTTTAAATGTAAAAGTCTAGAATAGATTGCACTAGGAAACAATTGTAAGAAATTGTCGACCGGCCTAGGTTGGGCTTAAATCCCTGCCCTTCGGGCCTGGGAGGGTCTCTCTCCCTTCCTGGAGCAGGATTTTTAGCAGCACAGGCGGGCAGCTGGCAGACCTCCGCATGTGCCAGCGACCTTTTGGCCTGGCCTAGGGTGGGGGGCCCGGACCTGGGTCACCCGACCCCCCTTTCCCCCTTTCCTCCGGATCTCCAGGTGGGTTTCTGGGAGGAGCTGATGGGGCACCCTGGGTTTTACCCACTCCCAGGCCGGCTCCAGAGGTTGGCTTAGGGGGTGGCGTTTGATCTGGGGGGTGGCAGATAATTGCTCAGCTATACTCGGGCTGTCACTGGCAATTTCATACTAGTCTACATTTTGAAACCGCGCGGGGGCTAGCGCCCCCGCGCGATCATATGCTCCTCCCAACCATCAGTACCCCAGATTTACCCTTCTTAACTTCAGTAACTCACAGCTTTAATCTCTGACCAAAGACATACAGTAGATCTTCCAAATCCCAGAACTATTTAGAAGGACACAAATCGAACACATATTGAACACATATATCTTTTGAATATTTTATGATTATTTTCTTTAACTGCTGTAACTCTCTATATATTCTCCTACCATGATGTTTCTATCCACTTTTCATCTTGTCTTTTCTTTGTAAGCTGTTCAGTAAGGATTGTTGGTGGAACTGTCCCTCAGTTTGATGCCTATGATTGAACTATGTCATGGAAATTGCTGGTCTTGTTCCTATTGCCTCCAGATGCACCAATAACGCTTCATGGCATTGATCCTTGTTTGCATAGACACATTAAAATGGGAGAACACTATACATACAGATTAGTTATTATCTAATAAATCTCATTACATTGTACCTTACACCCTGAATATTGATATAATGACCTGGCACAGGCCTCAGATGAATGGGCATTCTCCATTCACGCTGGAACCAGGCAAGCTATCTACGAAACATCCAAGGTCTTTTATAGCAACAGTTGGAAGCAGTCCTCTACCAGGAAAGACACCACCAAGGGTGTGACATCGACCTCCTTAAAAGACACTTCCGTTTATACTGAGAAGATGTGACAACAACAATGACCTGTGAGAAGACATGACAACAACAATGACCTGCTCTACAGGACATGGTTCTCTCTATTGCCCCTTAAGTGTGAGGTGAAACGAGAGGATGCTCTGCACCATCCTGACTGCAATATGGGATATGCAGACTCCAGGATCTTTAATACAGAAGCATGATACCAACAACAGAGACTATGTGAGGAATGGAGGTGTATTGCCACTACAGACGATGACTTGAATTGGACAAACTAGTTTGCCTGGAGCCTAGAGTCAGTCCTGTGCCAGGAAACTTCAGGGGTAGGGTCTCCATGTATTTAGACCATAATTTGTCTTTCCATGTCCCTTATGTTTTGGTGGGCCTATGCAAACAAATGCCACTTTAATATCGTTTTTTACTATGTTCCCTTGACTCCAATCCTTAAGAAAAACAACCCATTAAAACTTTTGAGGTTAACTTAAACTAGTAAGCATGTGCATGGAACTAGATAAATGTACTTTGCCCTCAATGTTTAAAGAGTTACATAAGTCTAATATCTTTAGATTATATGGTGTGCTGCTAAGAAACAATATGTACTACAACTGGGGATTTGAGGGACAAAGTAATTGTATTGTACATGGGTTCAGTTTTGTTTTTCTTAATGCTCTTTGGCTGAAAGTTCAAGGCTGGGATATCATCGATGGGACTACTGAGAATCCTGTTTATGGGTGATTGGGCTTCCACTGTAACTTTACCCTGTCCTCTTTCTTTGCATCTTTGTTGTCATAATTAAAATAAAAAAAAATTAAAAAAAAAAAGAAATTGTCATGATTTTGCAGGCTATAAAAAAACTTACTTTTAATTTTTACAGCAAATTATCTATCAGACACTTTCTAAGTACTTAATATAGATTAATTCAATTAATCACTAACTACCCTATAAGATTTGTACTATTATTTTTCATTATATAAATGGGAAAATTGGAGCTTTTAATTAACTAGTGTCCTTACTAGCAAGAAAACCAGCATTTAAACTCAAGGGAATTTAACTTTGGCATCTGCTTGCTTAATTATTAAACCAGCTTGCCACTCTCAGATATGTTTGATTTGGGGAAGTTCAAATATGATACAACTATTTAATATCAAAACAATGTTTATACTCCATTACATTTTAATTTATCCCTCCATCACTAAAAGTAAATGCCAGAACTATTAATTCAAGTTAATATATCCGATTCCATGTCCTGTTTCCATCATATATCTGAATGAAAGCATTTGCTATTATTTGTTTAAAATGGCATTTCAATACCACTCAAACAATAAGATCATTTTTATGAGTTTAAAATATCCATTCATAATAAAAATTATTCTGAATTTATCTATTATATAATGTAACGTACAGATCATGAAACTTCTATTAGAAAAATATTATTATTAAATTGGCTAGCCTTATTTTTTATTTCTTTCAGAAAGAAATGGAACGTGGCAAGCCTAAAAGAACCTTGATATCAGCCAATATTTGAAATGTGTGGATATTAATGTGTATGTATGTAAATCTATGTATATGTTATATAGCAATGAATTTGCTTTGGTTTATTTTAGTTTTCACTGAGAGAAGTATAAAACTCTCCAAACCCTGGGTCTATCTGTGCTTCAGTTTTCCCTTCTGTATTTACCATTATGGAACTAATAGACATGTTTCTTATTGACTGATCCTTTAAGGCTTGTGCTTCATTATCATTAGAATAGTAATGATGCTGGGGGCATTGGTGATGGGAATGTTGCACTAGTGAAGGGGGGTGTTCTTTTTATGAGTGAAACCCAACTACAATTGTGTTTGTAATCACAGTGTTTAAATAGAAATATTATTTTTTTTTAAAAAAGGAATAGTAACGATGCAAGGGAGAACAGGTTATAGTGGTAAGAAAAGAATGCCTATATATATGATGCCAGGGACCTAGACTCTTATTTGCAGTTGCTACACACTGATACCAAAGATATGCCACATCACATCTGTTGACATCACCTCCTTGGATTTATTTTGGTTTGGAAGCCACACCTGTTGGTACTCAATTTAACCAATTTAACATCTCTAAGCAAAGCTCATTTTTTTGCATTTGAAAGGACTCATGGAATTTAAACTTACAAGAGCTTGTAAGAGTACATCATCTATTTCTTCATTTGTTTTCATGTGTGCTTGCTATTATGGTTATACAAGTCCAGGTGGTATAGGTTAAACAACTCAAAATTGTCTCTTCACAGATCTTTAAAGACCTTCCTTTATTGTCTTCTGGCTTTCAATGCTGCTGTTAAGCGTGATCGTGGCCAGCTAGCTTTTTTGTATCTATTTCTGATAGTTTTTAGGGTTTCATCCTTATCCCCAATATTATTATATTTCTGATAGTTTTTAGGGTTTTACCCTTAACTCCAATGTTATTAAAATTTACTACACTATTTCCAGGCACACCATTTTTTAAATCATCTTACTTTGGTGATGCATTTGATCTTGTAACTGTCTTTATTTCTTCCATTGCAATGTCTCTGCCTTCTATATCTAAGACTGACAAATCAAGTATATTCTAAGCTATACTTTAGTTTTTACTTATATTTTTTCCATTTATTACATTCCTGAGTCCTGGGAGGTTTTTCTGTTTATATCTTCTGTTTCTTCAGATTTGACTTTAGCCATTAAAAAGTACCTATTTTGTCTTAGCTATTATACTTTTAATTTTCAAAAACTCAATTATGCTCTCAATTGCTCCTTTTGCTATCATCTTGTTCTGGCTTTATGAGACAATATTCTTTTAAATGCTCCCAAGAATATAAATTGGCATTAAGAATAATTCTGTACAATATCTTGCATTATCTGTTTCCTCCTGAGTCAGATTATTTGTTTATTTTGGACTTTCAGTTGTTCCCTCTCTAGTGTCTGTTTAAACATTTATTCATATTTATGAATAAAGGTCTACATTATATTTTTATTTCTAAGTGACTGGGGCCTGAAGGCAAGCAAACGTTTTCATTTATGTTGCATAGGAAGAAGTCATACTGGCCCAAGATCTTCAAAGCTATCAACCAATGAGAGACCCACTCTAAAAATGAGTGGGATAGCCTTTTTCTTTATGTCTATTATTAGTAATCTATTCTGCCTCTCCTCCAAGCCCGATAAACTCCCTATGATTATAGATTATATGCAGCTTAAGAAGATCTAAAGGCCCTTTGTGGTAAGCACATGAGCAGCCACATAATTATGGGCCTCTGACCTTTGACTTGCTGTATTTGTTCCTAGAGCATTCTGAGGGCTCCATAGGAAGAAATGTTTTCTTCAAGCTTCTAGTTTGTATATTCTTAACTGTAGTCTTTCTTCTTCATTCTGGGAGAAAAATCTATACAATCTCATTTGCATTTCACATCCCAAAAGTTATATAAACTGAGTTAACTGAGTTTACCTACTGATGCTGCTGAGGACATTTGTTTTCTTGTATATTTTTATTATCATTGGCATTCTAGTAAAAGAGGGATATTTTTAGACCTGTTCAACCATATGACTTGACTAAAAGAGAAAAACCATTTCTGATGGTTATGTGTTATACTGCCTTAGACTTAATTTGTAGTTCATGGATTCAAGCCTATAACAGGCTAGAAAAGGAATTCAAGAAACTGATGCCAGTTTGAACTAATCATTCACATTTGGACAATGCCCAGCAGGTGATGTGGATCTGAGTGTGACCACAATTATCAAAAAAAAAAAAAAAAAAGAAAAGAAAAAGAAAATGAGGATACAAAGACTGCCCACAGAATGGGAGAAATTAATCACCTAGTACCCATTTGATAAGGGGTTAATATCTAAGAGATATAAAGCACTGGTAGAGCTTAATAAGAAAAATACATCTAACTTAATCAAAACATGGTGAGAAGAGATGAACAGACATTTCCTTAAAGAAGAAATACAAATGGCCAAAAGGCATATGAGAAAAATGCTCCACTGATCTATACAAATCAAAAAAACAATGTGATATTGCTTTACACCACAGATACTAGCACACTTCAAGAACAAGAAAAAAAAAACCAGTAATGGTGTGGATGCAAGGAGAAAGGCACTATCATTCATTGCTGATGACAAATGTCGACTGGTCGGACCTTTTTGGAAAACTAGAAACTTAGCTCTCATGTGACCTAGTAATACTACTCCTGATAATAGGGACCCAAAAACACAATACAGAGAAGCCCTCTGCATTCCTATATACATTGCAGCACTATTCACAATAGCCCAAATCTGGAAACAATCCAAGTATCTGAGAACAGATGAGTGGATAGGGAAACCATAGTACATCTACACAATGGGATAGTATTAATGCAGCTATTAGGAAATATGAAGTCATGAAAATTATTATACATGGATAGATATGGAGAGTATTATGATGAATAAAATGAGTCAGAGGGGAAAAATGAGTCAGAGGGAAAAGTATAGATACAGAATGAATGCACTCATTTGTGGGACACAAAAAATTGTATGGTGGTAATACCCAAAAATAAGAAAGATGAGGTGATCAAGAGGATTTGTCCATGATATGAAGCTTACTGCAAAGAGCAGGAAAGTCCAATCAGGGCAGAGAAGGGAACACTTTGTGAATGATAGGTAGAAATAATCACTCTGGACAAGAAGTGGGTGCTGAAAGGAGATAAAGAGATAGGCATAATACCCCTTCAGATACTATATTATAAACCACAGTGTTTAAAAGGAAGAAAGAGAAGAAAAAAAAATGTCCTCCATAAAGACAGGCCTGGGGAAGGCAGGGAGGCAGGAAGCCTTGGGGACATTGGTGGCAGGAAATGTGCACTGGTGAATGGATGGATATTGGATATGTATAAAACTCAATCATGAACAACTTTCTAACTATATAACTAATCACTATATCAGTGATTCAATTAAATTATTTAAAAAAGAAAAAGAAATGAAGTTTTGCAATGAGAACTGAGAATGAGAAATTAATCTCTGATTTACATGTCTTGATAGTCTGCTCTAGCAAACTTTCATAGATTATATGTAGTTGACAATAGTTTATTCTTCACAGAGCTGAAAGCAGGTGCTGGTATCATTGGGTTCTGGAAGACCCCTCTTCTTATCTCCATGCAGACTGAGGAACCTTTGCCCTCATTTAATGAACAAGAGGAACTCTCTGGGCATCCCCTTCCTAAGGCCTCTGCTTTCCCCACCTAATCTTACCTCCACCAGCTTCACTTCCTAAGGCCTTCACCTTGAGCTTTAGGTCTTTAATTTATGACTATGAAGGAGGGAAGGGCCACAGTTCAATCTGAACAATAGACGGTAAGGGATAAAAGGAACAGATATCTAAATGTATACATTTAAAGAGGCCTGGAAAGGAGTGGAGAACAAAATCATAATGAAAATGCCATTTATATTCTATCTTTGGTTTACTTGTGCCACCATTCCTCTAGCTGTATAATAAACATCTGCCTTGCTTACAACAAGCCCTTTGTGAAATTTCTGTAGAGAGAGCAGAGAGCATATATCATTATCCATTGAGGGGTGTTACTCTGGTCTCTTTGGCTATTGAGGAAATTCCAAGGAGACCAAAGTCTCTGTCCAGAGCCATGAGAGCCATGACAGTAGTCTCTGCATAAAAAACAAACAAACAAAAAACCTCCCTTGTTAATCTTGTAAAATAAGGATAATCTTGGTATAAATCAGAGGAGAATTCCTCAAATTAAGTAGGTTTAGTCCATACATTTGAGGGAACTGATTCATGGACCTCCCCCAACTTTCCAAGGAAGTCAGTTTTTTTTTTTTTACTGTAGCACTTAAATAATTTTAGAGATATATTTTTTGGTTACATGAGAAAATGCACAACATTCACCAGGAAATTAAAAGAACTACATTCTGTTCACAGAATCTTTTTGTTCCTATTTTGAAAGTTCCTGCTCAATTCCTCCTCCCCCTCGAAATTTTTCATTTCACTTAACCATCTTCACAAGATGCCCAGTAAGTTGATTTCTCACATAAAATTTTTCCCCTCACTTCACATTTTCTCTTCTCTGACTTTACCTTTTACTAAACTCTTTATTTGGGGGAAATTGTTGTCTCATCTGGGAAGACAAAATAATTTTAAACACTCCATACATAAGTTCAATAGAATAACTGCAACATAAAAAGTCTGCAGAAGGCAAAGAACATTATGCCTTCTCAGTTCAATGACCCTTGAGAGCAGAACCACTGGCTTGAGATAGCTTCAATATCTTTAAGTGTAAAATGTGTAAAATATAAGAGTAGGCTCAATATAGGCATTGTAAATAATCTGCAACATCCTCCCACCCCCCTGCATATTTGGATATGAATGGGGCGATTTGCCTTAGTGATTTAGTGGCCTAGCAACTTCTAGAATCTAACAAACCCAAATAACTGTGTATACAGCCATAAGCTGACTGGACATAGCCCTGAGAATTGAACTTGTTCTGCTGGAAGTCTGGAACCACTCACCATGAGAAATGCCCATTTCTTGGTAAACACCCAATGCCCTCAACAGTGCTGTGAGCTCAGGTTGGCACTGAAACAATCACAGCACTTGATATGGGGCATATTATCAACTCAATTTCCTTCTAATCATCTTTTGTTTTTAAAAGACTGAAACTGCGGGGGCGGGGGGCGAATAAATGAACAGACATTTCCTTATAGAAGAAATACAAATGGCCAAAAGGCACATGAAAAGTACTCCACATCACTAATCATCAGGGAGATGCAAATCAGAACAACTATGAGGTACCATCTCATGCCACAGAGACTGGCACACATAGCAAAGAACAAGAATAACCAGTTCTGTCGAGGGTGTGGGGAGAAAGTGACTCTCATTCACTATTGGTGCGAATGCAGACTGGTCCAGCCTTTTTGGAAAATAATATGGATATTCCTCAAAAAACTGAAATTGAGCTTCCTTATGATCTAGCAATTTCACTCATAGGGATATACTTTAGGAACACAAAAACACGATATAAAATGACTCTGCACTGCTATGTTTATTGCAGCACTATTTACAATAACCAGAATATGGTGTCTGACAACAGATGAGTGCCTAAAAAAGTGGAATATCTACACAACGGAATACTTTGCAGCAATCAGGAAAAACAAAGTCATGAAATTTGCCTATACATGGATAGATATGGAGATTATTATGCTGAGTAAAATGAATAAGAGGGAGAGACAGAATGATCCCACTCATTTGTGGGATGTAAGAAAAATAAAAGGCAGTATGGTAATAATATTAATTATAATTATATAATGATGATGATGATGATAATAAATAATAATAATAAATAATAGAAATGAAGGCCAGGAGAACCATTCCATGGTAGGAACCTTGCCACAAACAGCGAAGGGAGTGCAGGGTAGAGAAGAGTCCACAGTGGCAGTGATGGTTAGAACTGATCACTCTGGACAAGACTGGGTGCTGAAAGGGGATAAAGTAATATGCATGATATCCCTTTATTAGCAATAGTGCAAACCACAATGTCAAGAGAGAGAGAGAGAGAGAGAGAGAGAGAGAGAGAGAGAGAGAGAGAGAGAGAGAGAGAGAGAGAGAGAGAGAGAGAGAGAGAGAGAGAGAGAGAGAGAGAGAGAGAGAGGGAGGGAGGGCGGGAAGGAAGGAAGGAAGGAAGGAAGGAAGGAAGGAAGGAAGGAAGGAAGGAAGGAAGGAAGGAAGGAGGGAGGGAGGGAGGGAGGGAGGGAGGGAGGGAGGGAGGGAAGGAAGGAAGGAAGGAAGGAAGGAAGGAAGGAAGGAAGGAAGGAAGGAAGGAAGGAAGGAAGGAAGGAAGGAAGGAAGGAAGGAAGGAAGGAAGGAAGAAGAAGAAAAAAAGAAAAAAATTCAGAAAGAACATCAGAGCACAATCAAGGCACCCCAACAAGTGTGGCAAAGGCAAACTCGTAGGCCTGTGGGTGTCGTGCCCCGACTCTGAAACTTCTTTAGGATCAACTAGCTACCTGCGGGCTTTTCGGGGTGCTCAACTAGGGAAAGTCAGTTTGGTTTTCGTTCTGCGCGTGCTCCAACCACCTGCAGGCCGCCTGTTTTCCCCGCCCTCCGGCTTACGAAACTCCGCCGGGTTCCAGGCCCGCGTTTGATGTCTCTAAATTTAATCTCGGGAGACGGAATCGTACCGTCCGCTCCTTCGATAGCTCAGCTGGTAGAGCGGAGGACTGTAGAGGCGCCCGGCTCGAGGCAATCCTTAGGTCGCTGGTTCGATTCCGGCTCGAAGGAGATCTGCGGCTTTTTGTCCGAAGATTTATCCCTATGGCCCCTTCAACAGTTTTCGGTAGTTTATGGCCTGTTAGTAGGCACACTGGCTAGGAGAGTTCTCCTTCCACTTTGCAGCTGGAAACATCCACTTTTTTTTCCTTTCAGATTGGTATTTATTTTTTGCAATTTTAATTTAATTTTGTTTTGATTTTGTTTATTTTATTTTTAAGTTTTTTAATTTTATTTTCAATTTTTTAAATTTTTATTTAATTTGAGCACCGTGATGTCAAACATGACTGGAGTTGGGTTTCAGTCACCAAAAGAACACCCCACCCCCTTCACCAGCGCCACATTCCCACCACCAAAAGCACCCCTTTTGATCCAACCTGGGGCCTCTAGGAGCGTTTCCCCGGGAAACTCTTGCATGCATCCCGCCAGGACTCAAGTTGCATGCATTTTGCAATCCCCCCATTCTGCAGTGATTCGATTCCGCAGCCAGCCTGAGACAAAAGACGTTTTGCAACTTTGCATTCAGCCTCTGCACGACCTCCAGAAACAGAGCCGGCTCTCTGTGCTTAAAAAAAAACACAAACTTGGCTGCAAACGCTTTGGCCCTTCTCTAGTCTAGAGGAACAGAAAAGCAGCCGTGGCCGGCAGCGGGGGATTAGCTCAAATGGTAGAGCGCTCGCTTAGCATGCGAGAGGTAGCGGGATCAATGCCCGCATCCTCCAGTTAGTGCTTTTGCTTCTTCTGGTCCTCTCTCATTCTTTTTTTAATTTTCTGATTATTTTATTATTTTAATTATGTCATTTATTTATAAATCATTTATAAATTTTATAAATATAACTTTATAATCCTATAATTTCATATATAAACAATATATTATATATGAATAAATCTAAACAATATATTTACTTATTTTGCTTTTATATATTTACTTATATTATACATAATATATGCCTACTTATATATTATTTATATTTAATATATGCGATATAATTATATGATATATAGATATATCTATATACAAATAAATATAAATAACAGATGATTATAATTTATAAATATTATGATTTTATAAAATATATTTATAAATTTATTTGTGGATTATTTAATCATTATTTTAATTATCTTATTATTTTTAGGATTTTTTTTTTACAAATAATTTTTTTTTTTTTTTGGTTTTTTTTTTTTTTGGGCCACACCCGGTAACGCTCAGGGGTTACTCCTGGCTATGCGCTCAGAAGTCGCTCCTGGCTTGGGGGACCATATGGGACGCCGGGGGATCGAACCGCGGTCCGTCTCCTAGGCTAGCGCAGGTAAGGCAGGCACCTTACCTCCAGCGCCACCGCCCGGCCCCATTTTACAAATAATTTTTATTGCCTTCCTTCATTCACAATGTTATGATAGCTGTCAGTGTAGTTATTTCTCTAACTGTACTCACCACTCTTTGTGGTGAACTTGGACCTTCCAGCCCTCATCTCTTTTGTCTCTGAGAATTATTACAAAACATGTCTTTACAAATAATTTTTATTGCCTTCCTTCATTCACAATGTTATGATAGCTGTCAGTGTAGTTATTTCTCTAACTGTACTCACCACTCTTTGTGGTGAACTTGGACCTTCCAGCCCTCATCTCTTTTGTCTCTGAGAATTATTACAAAACATGTCTTTTATTTTTCTGAAAACCCATAGGTGAGTGAGACTATTCAGTGTCTATCTGTGAAAGATAATAACAATTATTTTTATTGTGACCAAAGTAAATGACAAATCTTTCACAGTAAGATTTAAGGTATATAGTGACAAGGAATCAGGGTCATTCCCACCCCCAGCTTATTTTTATTTTTTTTCCCACCTCCCTTATTTTTATTTTATTTAACTTTTTCTTTCGAGGTAGTCAACCTTGGACACAAATTAGGCCTCAGTGGAGATTGAGGCTGCAGCTCTGGAACTTTGCAAGCAAGAGCTTCATGGCTGCCGGGCAGCTTGTCTTCCTCCAATTTTTAAGGAGCCATTTAAAAGCACCCACTTACTTGGGAGAAGTTCTTGAAACGGTCACTTTGTTCTCTCCCCAAAAATGGTAACATCTATTGCCCTCTTTTGTGATTTTTTTAAAAATTGGTGCCTGCTCTTAGGAGACCTACTTGAGATTAAGGCTAAGCAGCCTGTAGTTCCTGTAACTGGTGCAAAGAAACAACCATAAAAATGCGAAAGACAAACTAATAAAGGAATCGGGAAAGGACGCTGATTGCCTTCAACAACCTTTTGTCTTGCTACATCTCAATAGAGCATAACTGGACGGGACTCAACCAAAGGCACTCCTGGGAGAAGTCTTGGCCAAGGCACCAGTTTTGGAGCAAAGCTACTTTCTTTCCTGCAGAGCAGCTGTGGGATCAGTCAACAACACAAGGTTTTTCTTGTTAGAAATTCTTGCAGTCCGGATTTTCGAAGTTAGATTTGTCCTTAAAATCCAACAAAAAAACTGCTAAAACCCTCCTGCATTTCTCAACAAAACCAGATTTCTCAAAGGCAGAGATAGAGCTGTTTTTGAGGATAGCAATTCATATTTTAGATGATAATTCTTTGATTGCAATTAATATTTTTAAATGGCAATTCTTTGATCCCATGTCTACTTTAGGATCTAGACAACCTGTACATTTTGTTACCACTGTGTGTAAACTGTTGCACACTGAATTAATTCAAAACCTGTTAAATTTATTGATACAGCTTTTAATAAACCGATTTTTATTTGCATTTGCATTTTATTCTTTTCAGTAGGATTTTTTTAAAAACTGAATGTCTTCGAGACACTTCAAACATATCAGTATCATTTTGGTTAAAAGAAAGCATTATAGAGTAGAAAAATAATACATTTTTATCCATGATCAATATTAATTTCTGGATGAGATTATTGTGCACCTTATTATACGTAAACCAAATAAAATAGTTGGTTAAAAGGAGCAGTTGACAGGAAATGGCTAATAATTCCAAGGGATTAGAAGAAATGCACCCAAACCCAGGTGGAAAATGTATGTTTGGGGCAGGTGAGCTAAGAAGGAACTTAGTATCTTGGTTTTTATCATCTCTCCTGGAATGCAATTTGCATTAAACTAAAGATATAAATCCAAACACATTATTTCATACTGTTTAGTCACTTGATCTATAATTATGAACTTTCTTGGCTTTCTTGTATGACTGTCCTGGGCACTTTGTGTCACATCTTGGTGCTTTAATTTATAAAATAGGTCTAATAATAGTGATTTGTAAGCTATGACATTACAATGCCATGCACAGAGTAAGCATACATTAAACATTAGTTAGGACATATTATCAGCTTATCATAGGAGGATTTTTGTGTTTATGTAAATATTTGTGGAAACGCAAGAAAGAGAAGTTTAGATTTGTTCTGCAGGGGAAATAGAACAACTTTAAAAAATATAAAACAATAGTCAAACAAATTATATTATGATCATATAGTGGAAAATATAGTTGAAATTGTACTTATGAAGGCCTATTAAAATGGGAAATGTTATTAATCAAAAGTTAAATCAAGTAGACAGAGAAAAATAAAAATAATACAAGCATTTTTTAGCAGCAAAAAAGACTAAAAAAGTAGAATTACTATGCTTTTTTCCTTTTTAAGGTCTTAACATATTTTTTGTTCTGCAATAACTATTATTTTGAATTGAAAATAGAGATGAAATAAATTAGGAGCTAACATTTATTAAGTACTTCCTGCAAGTCAAATATAGTTCTAGTTATGTTACATGTACTTTCTCTATTATTTATCTCATAAAAGAAATACCAGGTCTAAATAACTTTAGTGGTAAATTCCACCAAACATTAATAAAAAAAAGAAAACCAATGATATAAAGTTCAAAAATATTGAAAAGTGAATACTGTCCATCTTAAAAATTGGTAGCAGCACTGCCCTAATTCCTAAATCAGACAAACTTTATAATAAAACTATAAATCAATATTCTTTGTGAACATGGATATGTTTTAAACAAAATTTTTAACAAAATTTTAAACAAAAACTTAGCTAATTAAATTCAGCATTATATAAAAATACATAATGACCACATTGGATTTACTTTATGACTGTAAGATGGATTTAACATTCAAAACTGATGTTACTCATCATGATAAACAGACTACAGAATAAAAACATACTTTTCATTGATTAAATGCATCAAAAGTGACTAAGTTAAACATCTATTCTTGATTTTTTTTTTTTAACTATTAACAAATTTTGAAGGGGGAGAAAAAGTTGTCTTCAGTTTGATAAAGGGCATTAATGAAAGACATTTCACTATTAGACTTTGTAGTAAATGATTGAATGCTTCTTTCCTAAGATCAGGAATAAAACAAGATGTTAATTTTGTGTGTGTGTGTGTGTGTGTGTGTGTGTGTGTGTGTGTGTGTGTGTGTGTGTGTGTAAGGCCCTTGGCTTGCATGAAGCCAGTCAGATTTGGGTTTGGGTTTATTTATTTTGGAGTTAAATAAAATCTATTATAAAATCATGTTGTTTCTTTTCCTTAATGTCACTACTATAAATTTAAAATCATAACATGATGTATTTGTCATATAGCTCCTATTTCTGTGGAACAAGGTAAATCATAGGAATAGGGACCAAAATATATCAGGCCTTTAGGACCATAGTGGAAAGAAATATCTTTATCCTAGGAGTCAAAGGATTACTAACAGGATGAGATACATGAGAAATAGCTTGCAGACCATATTTAAAGATAAAAAATGTAGAGGTATCTTATTACCTAGTTTGCAATTGTATTTATTTTGATTAAAATTGCCTGGTACTAGAAAAAGATACATAGGTTTTATGATATATGGCTTAGAACTGAATACTCAATGACAAAACCCCATATATATGAACAATTCATTTTTGATAAAGAAACTGAAAACATTAAATGGAGTAAAGATAGCTTCTTCAACAAATGGTGTTGGGAAAACTGGATAACTACATGTAAGAAAATAAAACTCAAGCCATATCTCACACTTTATACAAAAAATAAATTCCAAGTAGATAAAAGACCTAAAGATCTTACCAGAAACTATAAAATACATAAAGCAAAACAGGTAGAATGCTCCAAGATTTGAACCTCCAAGTCATCTTCAATAATCTCATTCCCCTGGTAAAGGCAACAAAATCAAAAGTTAGCAAATGGAATGACATCAGATTAAAGAGTTTCTGTATGGTAAAAGAACAAAGGCTAAAACTAAAAAACAGCTAACTAAATGGGAAAAAAATATTCACATTCAACACATCAGATAAAGGCTTAATATCCAGAATATATAAAATATTAACAAAGATCAACAAAAAACAAATTTAAAAAGTCTATTAAAAAATGGGGAGAAGGGGCCGGGCGGTGGCGCTAAAGGTAAGGTGCCTGCCTTACCTGCGCTAGCCTAGGACGGACCGCGGTTCGATCCCCCGGCGTCCCATATGGTCCCCCAGAAAGCCAGGAGCAACTTCTGAGCGCATAGCCAGGAGTAACCCCTGAGCGTCACCGGGTGTGGCCCAAAAACCAAAAAAAAAAAAAAAAAAAATGGGGAGAAGAAATGAACCGACACTTCTCAGAGGAAGACAGGGAGATGGCCAATAGGCACATGAAAAAGTACTCATCATCACTTTTCTTTTTTTTTTTTATAAATAATATCTTTATTTAAACACCATTATTATAAGCATGTGTATAGTTGAGATCCAGTCATAAACACCCTCTTTCACCTGTATAACATTACCACCCCCAATGTCCCTAGGGAAATTAAAATCAAGACAATAATGAGAGATCACCTCACACCAGTTAGAATGATACATATCAAAAATAGTGGGATAGTCTACACCGGTGGATATGTGGTACAAAAGGTTCTTTCATTTACTGCTGGTAAGAAGGTTATCTGGTCAACCTCTGTGGAAATGGTATAAAGAGGCCTCAGTAAACTTTGAATTGAGCTGCCATATGACTGAGCAATTCCATTTTTGGGTATCTATCCCCAAAATCAATCTATCTTAAACCATTCATTCAAAAAGATGTGTGTGCACCACTATTCATTGCTGAATTGAGTACAGTAGCTAAATTATGGAATCAAGTTAGATGTTCAATAATAGATGAATGGATTATGACATTGTGGTACATATACACAATAGAACACTATGTAGCTGCAAGGAATGATGCAATTTGCTGCAACCTGGTTGGAATTGGAAGTTATCATGTTGAGTGAAGTAAGCCACAAGAAGAAAGATAAACATAAAATGATCTCATTAATCTGTGGTGTATAAAATTATTTTATTAAGAAATGTAATGTAGTAAAGTGGGAGATGTCTAGATTACCCTTGAGCCAGAGCCCAGAGAGAGAAAGGACAGAGAAAAAAGAAATCAAGATGGGAAGGAAGAAATGAAAAAGGAAAATAATGTAGAAATAGTGATCTGGGTATTGTTTATATTGAGGATCTGGGAAAGCTCTAAAGCATATATATTCAAAGCACAGAGTCAACAACACTGAAACTGAGATCTAAGCTGCAACCATAGAACTTTAATGTGGCAGGCAGGGGGTGGGAGAGGTTGGTTGGGGGAAAGGGGATTATAGAATATGGAATCACTGGTGATGGGAGCTGACACTGGTGATAGGATTAATGTGTTGACATATATACCTAAAACTCAATAACTTTGCAAACCATAGGTCTTTAAACAAAAAAGAGGAATAGATTGCAGAAAGCAAGACTAAATTCAGAAACTGATTAAAATACTGTGTGAAGGGCAATAAATGAGATGAGAATGAAGTCAAGGAAGTTCTAGAGATAGGGCATTAAATAAAAGGTTCAGACATGGCCCTAAGAAAGAACTTAGACTAAAGTATGTTCTGCTGGTTGGGAGTATCACTATATTTCAGGCTTATGAAATACGCTAAAATATTCAAGGAAATTATAATATGTTCATTTTCTAAGAAATCATGATGAAGCCAAATTTATGGAGGAGTAAAAAAAGATGAAATAAAGCATTAGGTATGTTTGCAAAGTAGTGAAAGAAATACCATAGTGTTAACTTGTGCTAAATATTTTTTATTAACTTTTATTGATTTTATATTTTCTTCCTATTAATTTTAAAATCACATAACAAATAGCTAAATTAAAAAGGCTGAAAATTCAGACATAAGGGAAATGTTAAATATATTGTATTTATCTTGTATTATCTTTAGTGTAAGAAGAATAGAAACTAATTTTCTGAGCCATGTTTGGGTCATTGGAAACTATGATATCTCTGAGAGAAGAGCTAATATGAGTTGGAAATTGGTTCTCTGCACATATTTCCCCCCTTGCTGTCTTTTTGTGGATTTTTTTTTGTTTATTTTGTTTTGTTGTTGCTACGATGATCAAGGTTCTGCATTGCTCATCAAAGAGAATACATTTCTGGCACTGAGAGATCACAAAAAGCAGTGTGGTTAGGATCATACTATGTGTGTATGTGTAATGGTACCTGGCATGTTTGCAAGGCAGGCACTTTAATATTGAGTCATATGCCTAGACCCCTGAAGATAATTATTGTGCTTATTTTGAAAGGGTGAAAGGGGGATATTTTACTTCGGTTAATTAATGTGTTTAGATACATGACTGCCCAATTTTGATGGAACTGAGGAATAAAGTTTATTAGGGCTTTCCAAATGAGGCAACTGTCTGTGAAACTGCCCCCATGGGGTTCAGCCCCCTGATCTGGTGGTATATGGCAAGGGTAGGATAAGGGCAGAAAATGAGGCACAGTCCTAGACTATACAGAATACCTTCAGGAGACTGTTTTCATGTCTTATAAAGAGAGAGCCAGGCCCACTTCAAATTCCAGAACCTAGAAGTTGACTTTAGTCCTGATTCAATTCCAGATTTTTTTCCATGCCTCAGGCTCTGTAAATAATTTAGAGAACTAAAATGTTCAGCTCACTCCCTAGAGAGCTATTTCCAAGTCCCCCTTCCAATTCATATGCCAATTTCACAGAACACTGATTTTTGAGAGTTGAGAGGAACATAATTGGAGAAAGGAGGTCAAGGATTATTATCCATCAATTTGGTTTTTATTTCTTTTTTTAATTCTTTTTTTTATTTTTTATTGTGATCAAAGTGCATTACAAAACTTCACTGCATCATTTATGGTACACAGTGACAATGAATGAGGGGCATTCCCACCACTAGTGCTGTCCTCCCTCCACCCTGTTCCCAGTATGCAACCCATATCTCCCTCCTTAACCCCCAAAGTACTAGTGCAACTGGTCTCCACTTTACAGCTTGTTGTAGATTGAGCATCCATTCCACCGTCATTGGAGATAAAAAGGAAAAGAAAAAAGGGAGAAAAAAATTGGTGACAACTACAAAAAAAAAAAAAGAAAGAAAGAAAGAAAGAAAGAAAGAAAGAAAGAAAGAAAGAAAGAAAGAAAGAAAGAAAGAAAGAAAGAAAGAAAGAAAGAAAGAAAGAAAGAAAGAAGAGAGAGGAAAAAAAGAAAAAAAGGAAAATGGAAGAAAAATGAAAAAAATAATGGACCCAGCAAATAAAAATAAAAATAAATCTCTAAATAATAACCACAAGAGTGAAAAAGAAAGAGAAAAGTGGAAGAAAAAAGAGAAGTAAAATAAAGTCAAAAAACTAACAAATCAAAACAAAACAAGAAAAAGTATGGGTGCTGGACTGGCAGGGTTTGGCATTCCCCCACTTTTTTTTTTTTTTTTTTTTTTGCATAGGCACAGTAAGCATTGGGGAAGAAAGGGAATTCCCGTGGCCTAAGAGATTCAAGGTTTCTCCATCCTTGAAGCATACCATCATGGGATCAACCCCTGGCTCCATATATACTCATTACCCCATCCCAAAAGCCTTTTTTGTGATGCCAGGAAAGTTTCCTCTCGGTTGTGTGTGAGAAAATCAAGCCACTGTAGCTAGCTATCTTGGTATTTGCGCAGGTTATAAGTCAGGGTCTAGGATAGAGTCTCTAGGTCTAGAGGTTCCTATCTATCATTGTTGTTGTGTTCAGTCTTCCTCCTGGGCTGACCGCTTAGTCCAGGAGACCGAGATCCCCTCCATGCGAGACTGGTCTTCAGGGCCAGATCTGGCAACTGGACTTTGTGGGGAGGGGGGAGCAGGGAAACTCCTCCCGTATTCATACTAGACCCCCTGCAGAGGTGTCTTTTCTTACTAATACTCATTTTCATAACCATGCGGTTGCATTTGCGCCCGCGCGACAAATATACTTTTTAAGCATTATCTAAAAATGTTCTTTATTCTAGACGGTTCCTCGGAAAGAAAACTGAATGCCAAAGATTTGGATGATAACACTCAAATAGATCTTTAAAGTCAGCCTTTATGGACGTGACTTTCCGTACTGACTCCAAGCTGAAATCACAAACAATTATATATATAGTATATAGCCCCTGTCATGTATTACCTCTCCCCTACCCCTGTGTCTCTTCTATCCCCTCATCTCCCAATCCTGATCCATTATCTTCCCCTAATTTAACCCTCTTTACCCTCAGTTCCTAACTCGGTAGACACCAAGATTGACCTACTACCCCAACAGACCACCTTCCAGCTCCTCAGTGAAAGACACCCTCTGGGTCCCCGTTCTCATGCATCGGCAAGAACTACAACCAGCACGCCTGCTGATTCATGCTTGATGACCCCTTTCACCCCCACCAAATAGGACTGTTGCACAATACAAGAATCAGCCTCAGCAAAACCCCCAGCTCAGAGACACTATATGGTCTCGTAATGTAGAAAAGCATCTCTCAAACTCAATTCCAAGGCCTGTGAATAGAAAAGTACCTTGGCTTTTACTCCCCACAAGAATATATCAAAAGACCTAATTGGGAGTCTTATGTTGCCTATGGAAGCTCAATACTTGTATAACATTATATCTTAAGATGTGTATTCCTAATTATACAGGTAGCCTCCTCCACCACTTGTTTTATTCGAATACCTTTTCTTTTTAACTCAGTTTTATTTATTTGTTCTATTTTAATATATAAATTTTTTCTATCCTTACCATTTTTGGTGCTGCTTGTTACAAAAAGCCTTGACTAGGATAAAAGCTCAGAACAAAACCAGATGACAGAGACTGTGTGTGCAGCCTGTCATCCTTACCCAGAATAGCACCAGCAACACAGTATGACACCATACGTTTTTGTATGGGCACAGTAAAAAAAGGGAAACCATAGACACAGAAACAAGATCTTATCTTCTAGGGATAAGAACTCACTTTTTATAGCAGAAGGGTGTCTCCTATCCTGAACATATGTCATGTGATACAACACAGCCCCCAGGAGATTGGACAGTGTTAGTCCAATCCGAAACCCCAGATCCCCCACGTAGAAATGATACAGCTCCGGGCAACACCACCAGGAACTAAGCTCCATTGGGAGATTTATAACACTACTCTGGCACCAACTTGTGCCAGTTTTGATATGACAACGAGGAAAGGAAAACTTGACCTAAGACTAGGCTGTCCTATCACATCACCTAACACTTAATGGAAATCAGAAGAGATATCGTCCTTTGAATTGTGAAAAATAAGAGCACCAACAACAGAAAACTGACTTTGACAACCGTGACTGAACAGAGCCTACCTTGGGACTAATAAGGAAAACCCTACCCTAGGCTGTAGTCCAGGACACATAAAAACCACCACCACCAACAACAACAAGGTGTCTTATTGCAGAGGTCCAACTTGGACAACAGAGACTGAGCAGAACCTTTGGATCCATAATATCCTAGGCTTCGGCTTAGGGACCGAACGAAAACAGGGAGCAAGTGTTACAGAAAACTGAACACAACAACAATGATGGATAGGAACCTCTAGAACCTAGAGACTCTATCCTAGACCCTGGTTTTTATTTCTAAAAAATTTTGTGCTGGCTTCCAAAGAAACCTCCAGGAGGCATTCTAAGAAAAAGTACTAAGCAGAAAACAGGTAGGAGAAAGAAAAAGAGGGTCAACTTTTTATTATGTTAAATGATTGAATTAATATTTTTTCTATTCACTTAGATATAGAAGAACTCAAAGAGAGAGAACTCACTTACCCACAGATAAAATAACTGAAATTGGACATAAGAAAGTAAATTTCCCAAGACCATGAAACAGAGTGGACATGAAAGCTGTCCAGCCTGCCCTGACTTAATTTGAAGCACCTCTATGGATGTGCAAACTCAGGGCATCTGAATTCCTTCATGGATTCTACTGTCAAAACCATCCCAGAACCCAATTTCTCCCTTCCTTCCCACTGCTATTCCCCTCCACTCAGGCATCATGATCTTTTACTTGGGCTCATGGCAACAATCTCCCATTTATTTGGTCATTAGCCAGATTTTTTTCACTTTGATCTGTCCAATTGCTATTATATGCTTTATCTAACCAACTTAGATCTCATGGAAACATCCCTGGAGGAAACTTTTAACCACTTTTCTTGTCTAATTTATTAAGTGCTAAAAACTCATTAGCCCAGTGTTCATGGTCTGCCAATATGCCAGAACACTTTGCACTACATTCCCAAGAATCATACACTGAGTATTTCTGGCCCTCTAGGGATTCACTCTTTGCTTCTTTTTCTTTTCCTGGGCAGCCCCACCTATGCTCCATTTACTTGTCCATCTAAGTGTCTTAGTGAAACAATTCAAATATATCACACCCATGAAGTCTCCCACTTCCTCTGACTCTTTGTGACTCTTCCCACCATCACCCTGCAGCCTTCATACGCTTCAGGCTGTAGGGACTGCAGAAGCCAGGCCAGCAGCCAAGAAAGGCCTCACCATCTCCACACCAACTCTAGGACTCTTTAATTTATATTAAAACAACAATCAACCTTTTCCTTGTTGGAAATTATGTGCATAACAAAAATGTAGTTATAATATATACCCATTGTTTGCAGTGTTTATATAAAAATAAAGCTATAAATTCATCACAGAAAATCATACCAACACATTTAGCTTTTTATATGCATTAAATTGTATTTATTTATATTTTGGGGTCACAACTTTAGGTGTGGGACAACTCTAGGCTCTGTGTTCAGCAGTACTTAGACACCTTTCTATGTAGAAAATTTTGAAACTGAGTTTCTTCAAGCCAAGTATGCACTCTAATTGACTGAGTAACCTCTCCAAACAAACCCAGATTAAAAAAAAAATTTAAGCATGTAATTATTTGTTGGTTGTGGCCACACCCAGTGGTGCTCAGGGCTAACTCCTGGCTCTGCCTCAGGAATGACTCCTAGTGGGCTTGGAAAACCTTATGGAATGCTGAGAATCCAACTTCAGTTGGCTGTATGCAAGGCAAGCACCCTCTCTGATGTACTATTGCTTTAGCCATGATTTAAATAGTTTACTTAAAATTTATATTGATGATGGGCCCAAGTGATAGTGCAGCAGTATGGCATTTGCTTTGCACGCAGCTGACCTAGGACAAACTAGTTTCGATCCCCCGGGTCCCATATGGTCCCTGAGCCAGGAGTGATTTCTGAGGGCATAGCCAGGAGTAACCCCAGAGTATCACTGGGTGTGGCCCCCAAAAAATTATATTGATGAAACATTGTTTCCTTAAATCCTGGCAAATATTATACCTACTACTATGACTCACCAAGAATATCAGAAATGAGCAAAGAAATTATTATTTTTAAATTTAATGTGGAAGGGCCAAAAAGAGAGTATAAGGGATAAGCCACTTGCCTTGCATGTCTGTCTCATGTCACAATTCATGATCCTGACATCTCATATCATTCCTCAAAGTACAGCTAGGAGTCACTCCTGAGCTCAAAGCTAGGAATAGCCCAGAGCACAAAAGGAGATAAGGATGTGTCCCAAATTTCCCTTCATCTCATCCCAGTCTTTTTCTTCTCAAATGCAAAGAATTGTGGGTATTGTGTTTAAGAGCAGATGAAATGAGGATTTTGAAAGCAGAACTCCTTTTTCACTTGGTGATGGTTCTGGATCTGCCACCCACTGCAATTTATCA
Organism: Suncus etruscus; assembly: GCF_024139225.1. Taxonomy (NCBI): domain Eukaryota; kingdom Metazoa; phylum Chordata; class Mammalia; order Eulipotyphla; family Soricidae; genus Suncus; species Suncus etruscus. Next base: position 29,832,255 of record NC_064857.1, on the reverse strand, counting down.
TGCCATTATTTATTATTATTCCAAATTAAAGTTCTTTAAATTTAAATATTGTTCAATTTTTGTGTATTTTAGAATCATAGGGAATAGAATGAAAAAGGGGGAGGAGAGAGCACTATTGAAAAGAACATGTTACAGTTTCTATATATACAGATATATACACATGTCTATAGTTGTATAGAGTTGTATTATTAGCTAATTCTTAAAATTGGTGTGTATACAGTTTCACAGTAAAAGCATTTGAAAGCAATTCACTTAATTATAGTTTAGGTGCTATGGTTACAGTAGTGTTAAAATTCATGTTATTGATATATAGAATTACTGCATCCAAGCATTAGAATCAGCACTGACAAAATTTTCTTTGGACCACAACTCTCACAAGAATTCATCATTTAAGAGTAAGAAAGTCTTTCTTTAGATTATTGCTCTTGTGAAGTCAGGATAATGATGTTTCCCCCAGCCTCCCACTCTGTGCCAGATAACCCAGGTTCTCATTAATATGAGATATGTGTTCTATGTTGCATGTTCTATATTACCTAACATAGGTTAACTGTGGCATTTTTTGAATAATAATAAGAAAATCATTTTATTAAAGTTTACATACATAATGTGTACATAGCTTTATATCCTTTTACTGTAATTCTTTGAAATTTTTTTGTTTTCATATACTAGGCTTAAATTTATAACTCCTGTGCTAAATTGTATTTAAATGTATTAAATATTGCTACTCTCCTGCACTTATATTTTATTGTCTACTATTGTTTCAAAAATCCTTTTTTAATGATTTTTATTTTGACCACAGTGGATTACAAATCTTTCACAGTGATAATTTAATTGTGCCATTTTTGGGTGACTCTCTTCCTCCAGTCTCATGGTGGAAATGGTCATCATTCAGGTAGACTCTTGAGCTGCATCCTGTCTGGTCTTGGAGAAGCCGTCACCAAGTTCTTATTGAGTGCTCAAAAAGGGCATGGCTCAGTGACGAGGCATGCACACTGGCATTTGTTGCTGACAACTGTCAGCTTTGACCTCTTTCTCCTCACAACCTGGTCTAAAAGGGGTTTGTAATCCTCCTTCCACCCACTCCCTTCACTCCCCATGGGAGGAATGTTGGCGCCTGTTCTCTGTCACCTGTCACCATCCATCTTCCTGTCACTGGCTTATATGGACAAGTTGCCAGCTGTCATGTGATCCCCCAACTGCTAAAAACAGACCCAGCAACCACTCTGAATAGGGACCTGAAACAATGTCTTCCACCAAAGGAAACATAAAGGACACTTGATCATACAATTATCTGAATTATTTCTAGGAAACAATTGCAGAAATCCTTGGAGAACACTTTCCCTGGCAGTTATAAACAGGGACGGCCAGGAAATGAGCTCATCTTTGAATTATAAGTCATTTTCCAAAGAGCAACAGACTATGGATAATTTGGAGAAGCAACTCATCTGTCCCATCTGCTTGGAGATGTTCACAAAACCTGTGGTCATTCTTCCCTGTCAGCATAACCTGTGTAGGAAATGTGCCAGTGATATTTTCCAGGTAGGTTTGTCTGGGATTTGGGATTTGGTGGTGGAAAAGATTCCTTTCTCTTCAAACTATATTGCTTCGTTTCCTAGTTAATTCCTTTACATAACTTTGTAAAGCAACAACCACATTTAAGAACAACAAAAATTAGAAATAATTTGCTTTGTACTTTGCTGTCAGATAATCGCCGATGCCTGGAGTTATTTTCCTACTAAGTATCATATTTGGATTTATTAATCATTAATTCATTTCAAAATTGTCAATGAATTACTAATCAAGCATTAATGCTAGAGTTTCTGGTTGGGAGCTTTTGGTTATGAAAATGTTGCATGAAAAAGCATTGCTGACAATGGAACATTGCAGTTCATGATAGCTGACGCTGTTTTGGACCTTCCTTGATAAGGCCTGAAGGATTATTTACAGCAAGCTGAAAGTACAAGCTGGTGTTGTTTGTATGTCAGAGAGTAGAATGAAGTCTCAGAAAAGCCACCTGTGGCATTACTCAATTTCTCTTTCCTTGCTTGGCAAGAACAGGCCTCTAACCCGTATTTACCCACAAGAGGAGGTACGACTGTGGCTTCAGGAGGCCGGTTTCGCTGCCCATCCTGTAGACACGAAGTAGTTTTGGATCGACATGGGATATATGGACTTCAGAGAAACCTGCTGGTGGAAAATATTATTGACATATATAAGCAGGAATCAACCAGGTATTGTTCTTCCATGAGTCAAACCCATTTAAAGTTTGTTATTGTTTGCTTTAATCAATCTCTACATTGAATTCTTGTTTACAAATTATGAACTAATTGTTTTAGAAAATATTTTCCCAAGTCAGTCCCTCCCAAAGGAAATGAGGGTTTTCTTTCAAGAAGGGAAAATAACTGGGGTTCATGATAATCTTTTTGTTTTTTTTTTGTTTTTTGGCCACACCCAGCAGTGCTCACGTATTATTCCTAGCTCTGCGCTCAGGAACCACTCCTGTTAATACTTGAAGGATGATATGGGATGATGGGGATCCAAACCTGGTACACCAAGTAAAAGGCAAGGGCTCTCATCACTACTCAGGCCCCAACAATTATTTCTAAATCAACATAATAATTACCATATTTCCATCAATCTATTCTATATAATGGTGTGAAATGATGCAAAATGTATGTCCATCCTGTATTACATACATTTTAGATATTTCATGACAGTTGCAGCTCCAAATAATAGAGAGCAGGAGAATGTATAGCAAAAAATGTAGAATGCTAACAGAAATGCCATTTTCCAAAAATAATTACTTCCTAGTTTAGATGATGATAATAAAACAAATTCCTTTCCATTAGTCATAGTACTAATTTGAGGTGGTTGCAAAGCAAGGAATGGTCTTGGCAACTTAAAATTTAAGAGGTATAGTAGAGGAAAAAACATGGAGCTTAGGTAGGTTTCCTATTGTCTAGATTGTTGTTTGTTGCCTATACTCAGAATTGACCTGTTGATTGATAAACAGAAGATATATGAATTCATTAAAAAGAATACTTCTTGCTCATTGAATCACAGTATATTTAGTGTTTTTTGCCCTAGACACAGCACTGCAGGAGTTCATTCCTAGAAGGCATGGTGTGGATTGTATACTGGTCAGTCTGGTCCAAAAAGCTTGATAGGAATATCAGGACCATTCAGAATGACTTCATTGTGATTCATATGAGGACATGTATTTATGGAACATCTGCAGGACTCTAACAGCCAACTGATGTTAGAAAGGAAGCTGTTCTAAAAATCCAACATACAATTAATATCATCATTATGGTTATTAGTTTCTGTTAAAATTCCAATCTAAATTAGAGAGTGCTTAAAGCTGGAACAGGAGAAAAAGAATTGCTGATGTCATATTGCAACGATATGGGAGTTGGCTATAATCCCATGCTTCCATATTATTTTGACAAGAGGAAAAAGTACTATTAGTTTTGTTATTCCCTCACAGAGCTGTTCCCTTTATAGTTCATGAATTTGAAATGCAAATATATGCACTGTTTCTTAAAAAATTAGCTGGCCTATAAATAACTAGCCAATTATTATTTTTAAAATTTTATTTGAGGCACCCTGATTTACAATACTACTAATGGTAGGGTTTGATGTATACAATGTTCGGATACCATACTCTCTACCAGATTGTCCACTTCCATCCCATCTACCCCCCATGAAGTTCTACTCAACTAACCAATTATTAAGAAATTTATATTGTGACTAATTCAATGCCTAGAACAGTGCTTTCTTTACGTAAAACAGTTTTTCTTACGCGCCATCTGAATTATCACCAAAATTCTTAGATTTGTTGAAAAACTGTATTTTTTTCTATTTTACTACTTGCCACAATGTGAGCTTGAAATAATAACAGTTGCCAGGACATCCAGAGGAGATTTGAAACTTGTAACACTAGTAAAACTATAAGACACTCTGATTTTACCTATAGGTCTGTATACTTGCATCTACTCCCAATGTGCTCTGGTGAGCAAATTGTTTGAATGCAATGAGCTGAATATCCAATAATGAAGTTCATAGCCCAGTGTTTTTTGTTTTGTTTTGTTTTGTTTTTGATTTTCAAATTCTTTTGATGCTTGTGTTAAACTTAAAGATAGACTTTGGAACTTTTGTTTTTCTTGGTAGCAAAACCACATGTTGCACAGAGAACTCAGGCATGTGTTTAAGCATAAACCTAATTGTCCCTACAGGCTAGTGTTCCTAAAGCTGGCTGGTTCTAAGGTCCAGAAACCTGAGCATTTGAGGATTTAGCAAAGCTAATCTTGAATATACAGAGTAAAATTAAACCAGGTTTAATGATCAATTATTGGGCTGGGGTAAAGAGGGATCTGGGAACAATGTAGAAAGGACAGAGTTAGTGAACTCTGATCTTCCACAAAAAGGCTAGAGATTACAGGTCTTCACAAAGCCTGACCCTCTTATCTGAAATTTACATATTCTTAGGAGCAATTAGGGAGATGACAAGAAACTAATTTTGGAATTATAAAGAATGAGTACCATAATATTAATTAATTTGAAAATATAGTGACTAGAAACATAACTCTGTGGTAGAGTATATGTTTTGCAGATGTGAGGCCCTGGGTTTGATCTTCACCTCTACAGAAGATTAAATAGAATAAAATACATACATTTAAAAATTTAAAAATGTGAAATATAGTGGCCGGCATGGTGGCACTAGAGGTAAGGTGCCTGCCTTGCCTGCACTAGCCTAGGACGGACCGGTCGCCCGGTGTCCCATATGGTCCCTCAAGCCAGGCGCGATTTCTGAGCTCATAGCCAGGAGTAACCCCTGAGCGTCACTGGGTGTGGCCTAAAAAAAAAAGTGAAATATAGTAAGCAAAACTAGTATATGCTGAGTATGTTGTTAAGAGTGCTCTACAGGGGCCTGAGTGATAGCACAGCGGTAAGGCGTTTGTCTTGCATTTGCATGGCTGACCCAGGACGGACCTGGATTCTATCCCAGGTGTCCCATATGGTTCCCCGACCCAGGAGCGATTTTTGAGCATATAGCCAGGAGTAACCACTGAGTGTCACCAGGGGTGGCCCAAAAACTAAAAAGAAAGAAGAAAGAAAGAAAGAAAGAAAGAAAGAAAGGAAGGAAGGAAGGAAGGAAGGAAGGAAGGAAGGAAGGAAGGAAGGAAGGAAGGAAGGAAGGAAGGAAGGAAGAAGGAAGGAAGGAAGGAAGAAGAAGAAGAAGAAAGAAGAAAGAAAGAAAGAAAGAAAGAAAGAAAGAAAGAAAGAAAGAAAGAAAGAAAGAAAGAAAGAAAGAAAGAAAGAAAGAAAGAAAGAAAGAAAGAAAGAAAGAAAGAAAGAAAGAAAGAAAGAAAAGAAAAAAAAGAATGCTTTACACATGATGGGGCCTATAGTACAGCTAGTAGGGTGTTTGTGTTGCATGCAGCTGATCCAGATTCCATTCCTGACATCCTATATGATCTATATGGTCTCCCTAGCCCACCAGGAGTGATCTCTGAACATGGAGCCAGAAAGAAACTTTCAGCATTGCTGGTGTTGGCCCAAACAAAAAGCAAGCAAACGAAACCAGAATGGTTTACACATGAAATTTGTTCTTTTATTCTCAGAACATCCAGTGAAACTGTATTCGTTTTCTCACCTTATTAAAAGTCTTAATTAAAAAATTAATTTCATTAGCCAGGAAGGCACTGTGGTTAGCATAGTTATTCATAGCTGACTTTCAAGTATACAATGTTCCAACACCAATACACCTCCAGTGTGAACTTCTCCCCACTAATGTCCCCAGGTTACCTTCCATCTCTTAGTCTGCCTTGTTGACAAGCACATTTGTAAGTTTGACTATTGTAGTTTGAATTTTATACTTTCACTATTAATGTATCTGTATTTTGATATATATGTACACACACACTATTATTGTATTTGAGGCCCCGGAACCTTACCTCTATTTTTATCACCCTACTTGGTTTCTTTCCTTCCCTATTCTTCTCAAGGATCAAAGGTGGTCTGGACATCCCCTCTTTGAGACCATTCATTCCCCTTTTCTATTATTCTATTTGCTACAGATAAATGAAACCATCTGATATTTGGCCTTCTTTTGACTTACTTCATTTCGGTTTTAGTTCCAAGTTGCAGACAAATGGATAATTCCATCATTCCTCGCAGCTACATAGTATTCCACTATGTAAATATATCATACTTTCATTATCTATTCTTGTTAATGGACACCTAGGTTGATTTCCTATCTTTACTATTGTACTGAGTGCTACAATAAATAGTGGTATGTATATGTCCTTTTGATTGATTTTTGTGTGTCCTGGGGGCAGATAACAAGAAGTGAAATTACTAGGTTATATGTTAACTGCATTTTTAATTCTCTCAAAAACTTCCATACTATTTTCCATAGGGATTGAACCAGAAATTTTCACTACCAGTGAATGAACATCCCTTTTTTACAGATCCCTGCCAACATATGTTGTTCTCTGTTTTGTTTTGTTTGGGGTATTTTTTGTTTGTTGGTTGTTTTTATTTTTGTTTTGGAGCAGCAGTGCTCAGGGCTTACTCCTGGGAATCATACCTGGCTGCTTGTTCATGGGACAATATGAGATGCCAAGGATTGAACCCAGATTGTGTAATACAGAGTAAGTTTCCTATTCATTGTACTATCTCTCCAACTCTTGTGTTCCCAGTTTTTTGATGTATGCAATTTTGACTGGAGTCAAATGTTATCTCATTTTTATTCTGATTTGCATTTCCCTAATAATAAGAAATGAGCATTGTTTCATGTACATATTGGCCATCCATCTATCTTCTTTAGATAAATGTCTGTTCATTTCCTCTCCTTTTTTTGGACAGGGCTTAATGAATTTTGTTGTGATTGATCTATGTGAATGCTTTAACTATCTTGGATATTAATACTTTATCTAATGCTTTGAGTACAAATATTATTTTCCCATTCAGTCTGGTGGGAAAAGCTTTAGCCCATGTTTCTTTAGCTGTGAAGAAACTTTTTGTTTGTTTGGTTGGTTGGTTTCTTTTTGGGCCACACCCAGAGGCACTCTTGCTCTGCACTCTGAAATTGCTCTTGGCGGGCTCCAGAGACTGTATGGGATGCTCGGAATTAAACCCTGGTTTACCACATGCAATGCAAATGCCCTACTGCTTTACTCTGGCCTCAGAGAACTTTTTAGCTTGGTGAAGTCCTATTTCTTCAATTTTGTTTTTATTGTATGCCAATAGAGCCATGTTGTCAAGACATGTTTGAGGTACAAATATTGGAGCAATCTATCTATAATTTCTTCAATGTATTTTATAGATTCTGACCTAATCTCAAGGTCTTTGATCTGCTTTGATTTTTATGTAAGTTTGAGATATGGATCCAGCTTTATTGAAAGTCTTCATATTTTCTTAATATTTTCATGCACAGCAATTCATTCACACAATTTTGAATATTCAAACAGTGCTACAAACCCTCTGTTATGCTCTCATCCCACTATGTCTTTATCCCCAAGTCCCAATTCCCAGGGATTGTCATTTGAATTCTTTGACCTGCTCTTCTGCTATCTAAAGCCAGTACCTGTTTAAGCTATTAGATGCTCCCACTGGATATTTTGTTTAAGTCTCTAGACTTCTCTATAGATGATGAGAATTGTGCCTTGACATATGTAAACCTCTCCTGCTTTGACTTTACCCAAAGACAAATTCTTTGTGTTCTAGAACCTGTTTCCTCTTGGTTTATTCACTTGATTGTTTTATTTTGTGCTGTTCAGCCACAAGTAATCTCCTGTAGGAAAAGTTCTCTTTTCAATGTCTCCCACATTCTAGATTTTAGATCACATGATTTCTGCAATCCCAGAGCCTTTCCAAGATTCCATAGATCAAGTTGGCTTCTTTCTTTTGTGCATCTTCTGAGCAGACCCTGGGTAGAGCAAGATGCTTGCTTGACATTTCTTATCCACCACAATCTTGCTCATTTTCATTCTTATTCAGTTCCTTTTGCCCTTTTTTATTTATTTCTTTTTCTTTTAAGTAAGGCTTCAGCAGGAAACAAATGTACATTTACATTATTCTATATTTAATGAAAAGAACAATCTAATTTTTAGACATGAGTAGAAGAGGAGCCTAAAAGAATTTAAGTAACTTGCTTGAGTCTACACAGCCAGCATATGGAGCTGAATTGGAGCAAGATTTAAGATCAGTTTGATTATAAATGTACTGCCTGAAATACCACCCGTCAGGAGACTCAGGGATGGTCCCTCTGATCTCAGAGACCAGAGTCTCATCTGTATTGAACCCTGAGGCACCTTGCTCTAAAACTACAACTCTTTATGCTTGTGTGTTTTATTTTGTCTTTGGGTCATACCCAGCAGTGTGTAGGGTTTAGTCCTGGATCTGTGCTCAGAAATCACTCCTGGTAGGTTCAGGGGACCACATAGGATGCTAGAAATTGAGCCAAGTCAGCTACATGCAAGGCTAATACACAACCTGCTGTGCTATTTCTTCAGTCCACTGGCTCTTTTTTATTACTTTATTTAAACACCAAGGTTATAAGGTTGCTCATAATAAAGTACTTGGTTGTTTTATATTTTACAGCTACAAAGTTGTTCATGATTGACTTTCAGTCATACAACTCTTCACCAGTGCACATTTCCCTATTTCTCACCACCAATGTCCCCAGTTTCCCTTCAATCCTCTCCCTGTCCTCTCCACTGCCTGTTTCTGGCAGATTTCTTCTTCTTCTTCTTCTTCTTCTTCTTCTTCTTCTTCTTCTTCTTCTTCTTCTTCTTCTTCTTCTTCTTCTTCTTCTTCTTCTTCTTCTTCTTCTTCTTCTTCTTCTTCTTCTTCTTCCTCCTCCTCCTCCTTCTTTTTCCTTATTTCTTCTTCTTTCTTCTTTTCTTTGTCTTCTTTTTCTTCTTCCTTCTTCGTCTTCTTTCTTCTTTTCTTCTTTCTTATTCTTCTTTTCTTCTTTGTCTTCTCTCTTCCTCCTTCTTTTCTTCTTTCTTCTTCTTATTCCTCCTCCTTTTTTCTTCTTTTTCTTCCTCTTCTTTCTTCCTCCTCCACTTCCTCCTCATCTTCATTTCTTCTTTTCTTTACTTTTCTTCTCTTTCTTCTTTTTCTTCCTCTCCTTTTGCTCTTCCTTTATCTTTTCTTCTCCTTTTCCTCTTTCTTTTTCCTTCTTTCTTTTTTCTTCTTCTATGTCTCTATCTCTCTTCCTTTTTTCTCTTTTAGACACTATGGTTTGCAATATTGTTACTGAACGGGTAGAGAGCATATCACTGTAACTCCTTTCAGCAGCCAGTTCTTGTGCAAAGTGATCATTAATATAGTGGTATCTTCTCTGCCCCAACTGCAGCTTTCTAGTCTTTGTGGCAAGCTTCGTATCATAGACTACTCCTTTTGGATCTCATTTCTATAGTTATCTTTACTATAATAATATTATTACCATCCTTTTTTATATCCCACAAATGAATGTGATGGTTCTATATCTATCCTTATCCCTCTGACTGATTTTGCTCAGCATAATACTCTTTATATCTATCGATGTATAAGAAAATTCCATGACTCCATTTTTCCTAATAGCTGCATAGTATTCCATTCACCGTGTAGATGTACCACAGTTTCTTTAGTTACTCATATGTTCTTGGGCTTAATAACCAAATTCTGGTTATTGTGAAGTGTTGCAACACACAGGAATTCATAGGGCTTTTCAGCATTGTTTTTTGGAGCTCCTAGGATATATTTTTTAGAAGTGATATAGCTGGGTCATACAGGGGCTCAGTTTCTAGATTTTTTTTGAGAAATATCCATATTGTTTTCCAAAAAGGTAGAATTAGTTGACATTTCTATGAACAGTGAATGAGAGACCCTTTCTATCAGAATCCATACCATCACTGTTTGTTCTTGATCTTTGTGATGTGTGCCAGTCTCTGTAAAACCACAAATCTTGAGCTGACCTATTTTCACTACATAAAATGCATTTATGGGCCTTATAGATATTTCTAAGAGCTGAGCATCTGTTTTTTTCATGCATGAAGCTTCTGTTTGCCTCAAGCACCTGAGTCACAGGATTGACCCAGAGCATAGAGACAGGAATAAGCTCCAAAAAGCCTGGGTTTGGAATTCCTCAAAGATTAACAATGTTTCTATATCTTTTTTATATATATGATGTTTGCCCCAATTCTGTTGTATGTTTTAGATTGTCTAAAAATTTATTATACACCCATTTATAAGTGGCTATACATCTAGGTCTTTGGTGCTTACCTAAACAAGAAAAATATTAAAAAGAATGTAGGTTGCAGCTCATAGTATAGATTGCATTATTGAAGAAATAAATAAATTTAATAAAAACTAAGTGAAAAGCATTATGGATGGTTCTATAATTTTCAGTGTCTGCATGTACTTCGGTTAGAGCTGTTAACATTAGAATCATGCCTGGGAAGCACTCTGTCATTGGGAAAAGACTCCCTATCAAAGTGCTCAGACACTTGCTTAATATGGAAGGGAAGGTCTCAGATGTAGGGAATCCTTTGGCCAAGCAATGAACAAATCACCATTCTTCATCTTTACCTAACATCCTATGAGCTCATTTGATAAATGAGTCTTCCATTGATAGAAACTGGCTGTTCTCATCTTTTGCCAATCACAAGGACCAACTATGATTTTTTTATTTAACATGCTTTCTCTAGATAAGTGTCTTTATACTAGAGCATAGGATATACTGCCCCTTAATCCCTAAACCTCTTTCATTTGTCCCTCATTCATTCTATAGCATGTAGTGAGCACCACTTTCTAATGTAATTTGCCCTGGATCATAGAGGAAGTAATTTTTTTATATTTTATTTAAACACCTTGATTACATACATGATTGTGTTTGGGTTTCAGTCATGTGAAGAACACCACCCATCACCAGTTCAAGGTTCCCATCACCAATGTCCCAAATCTCCCTCCTCCCCACCCGATCCCCGCCTGTACTCTAGACAGGCCCTCCATTTCCCTCATACATTCTCATTATTAGGACAGTTCAAAATGTAGTTATTTCTCTAACTAAACTCATCACTCTTTGTGGTGAGCTTCCTGAAGTGAGCTGTAACATCCAGCTCTTTTCTCTTCTGAGTCTGAAAATTATTATTGCAAGAATGTCTTTCATTTTTCTTAAAACCCATAGATGAGTGAGACCATTCTGCGTTTCTCTCTCTCTCTCTCTCTCTCTCTCTCTCTCTCTCTCTCTCTCTCTCTCTCTCTCTCTGACTTATTTCACTCAGCATAATAGATTCTGTGTACATCCATGTATAGGAAAATTTCATGACTTCATTTCTCCTGACAGCTGCATAATATTCCATTGTGTATTTGTACCACAGTTTCTTTAGCCATTCGTTTGTTGAAGGGCATCTTGGTTGTTTCCAGAGTCTTGCTATGGTAAATAGTGCTGCAATGAATATAGGTGTAAGGAAGGGGTTTTTGTATTGTATTTTTGTGTTCCTAGGGTATATTCCTAGGAGTGTATAGCTGGATCGTATGGGAGCTCGATTTCCAGTTTTTGGAGGAATCTCCATATTGCTTTCCATAAAGGTTGAACTAGACAGCATTCCCACCAGCAGTGGATAAGAGTTCCTTCTCTCCACATCCCCACCAATACTGTTAATTCTCATTCTTTGTGATGTGTGCCATTCTCTGAGGTGGTATCTCATAGTTGTTTTGATTTGCATCTCCCTGATGATTAGTGATGTGGAGCATTTTTTCAAGTGTCTTTTGGACATTTGTATTTCTTCTTTGTCAAAGTGTCTGTCCATTTCTTCTCCCCATTTTTTAGGATTTCTTGCTCCTTTATCAAAAATTAGGTGATTGTATGTCTGGGGAACATTTTCTGAGTATTCAAGTTTCTAGAAACTTTTTTTTGGTAGAGTCTTTAGGGTTTTCTATGTAGAGTATCATGTCATCTGCAAACAGTGAAAGCTTGACTTCTTCCTTTTCTATCTGGATTCCCTTGATATCTTTTTCTTGCCTAATCACTATAGTGAGTACTTCCAGTGCTATGTTGAATAGGAGTGGTGAGAGAGGACAGTCTTGTCTTGTGCCAGAATTTAGAGGGAAGGCTTTTAGTTTTTCTCCATTGAGGATATTTGTCACTGGCTTGTGGTATATGGCCTTCACTATATTGAGAAAGGTGCCTTCCATTCCCATCTTGCTGAGAGTTTTGATCAAGAATGGGCGTTGGACCTTATCAAATGCTTTCTCTGCATCTATTGATATGATCATGTGGTTTTTATTTTTCTTGTTGTTGATGTTGTGTATTATGTTGATAGATTTACGGATGTTAAACCATCCTTGCATTCCTGGGATAAAACCTACTTGATCATAGTGGATAATCTTCTTAATGAGGCATTGAATCCTATTTGCCAGGATTTTGTTGAGGATCTTTGCATCTGCATTCATCAGCAATATTGGTCTGTAATTTTCTTTTTTGGTAGCATCTCTGTCTGGTTTAGGTATCAAGGTGATGTTGGCTTCATAAAAGCTATTTGGAAGTGTTTCCATTCGTTCAATTTCATGAAAGAGTCTTGCCAGGATTGGTAGTAGTTCCTCTTGGAAATTTTGAAAGAATTCATTAGTGAACCCATCTGGACCTGGGCTTTTGTTTTTGGGCAGACATTTGATTACCGTTTTAATTTCATCAGTAGTGATGGGGGTGTTTAGATATGCTACATCCTCTTCCTTCCACCGTGGAAGATTATAAGAGTCCAAGAATTTATCCACTTCTTCCAGGTTCTCATTTTTAGTGGCGTAGAGTTTCTCAAAGTAGTTTCTGATTACCCTTTGAATCTCTGTCATATCAGTAGTGATCTCTCCTTTTTCATTAATAATACGAGTTATCAAGTTTCTCTCTCTTTCTTTGTTAGTATTGCCAGTGGTCTATCAATCTTGTTTATTTTTTCAAAGAACCAACTTCTGCTTTCATTGATCTTTCGGATTGTTTTTTGGGTTTCCATTTCGTTGATTTCTGCTCTCAGCTTTGCTATTTCCTTCTGTCTCCCTATTTTTGGGTCCTTTTGTTGAGCACTTTCCAGTTCTATGAGCTGCATCATTAAGCTACTCAGGTAAGCCCCTTCTTCCTTCCTGATGTGTGCTTGAAAAGCTATAAATTTTCCTCTCAGCACTGCTTTTGCTGTGTCCCATTAAGTTCTGATAGTTTGTGTCTTTATTGTCATTTGTTTCCAGGAACCTTTTTATTTCCTCCTTGATTTCATCTCGGACCCACTGGTTGTTGAGTATGAGGCTGTTTAACTTCCAGGTGTTAAAGTTTTTCTTCTGTGTCCCTTTGGAATTCACAAATAATTTCAGAGCCTTGTGGTCAGCGAAGGTAGTCTGCAAAATTTCTATCCTCTTGATCTTATGGAGGTATGTTTTATGTGCCAGCATGTAGTCTATCCTGGAGAATGTCCCATGTACATTGGAGAAGAATGTGTCTCCAGGTTTCTGGGGATGGAGTATCCTATATATATCCACTAGGCCTCTTTCTTCCATTTCTCTCCTCAGGTCTAGTATGTTCTTGTTGGGTTTCAGTCCTATTTTGGTTGACCTATCCAGTGTTGACAAAGGCATGTTGAGGTCCCCCACAATTATTGTGTTGTTATTGATATTATTTTCAGATTTGTCAACAATTGTATTAACTATTTTGCTGGCCCCTCATTCCGTGCATATATGTTTAGGAGAGTTATTTCTTCCTGCTCTACATACCCTTTGATTAATATAAAATATCCATCTTTGTCCCTTACAACCTTCCTGAGTATAAAGTTTGCATTATCTGATGTTAGTATGGCCACTCCAGCTTTTTTATGGGTGTTGTTTGCTTGGATAATTTTTCTCCAGCCTATTATTTTGAGTCTATGTTTGTTCTGACTATTCAGATGTGTTTCTTGTAGGCAGCAGAAGGTTGGATTGAGTTTTTTGATCCATTTAGCCACTCTGTGTCTCTTAACTGGTGCATTTAGTCCATTGACATTGAGAGAAAGAATTGTCCTGGGATTTAATGCCATCTTTATATCGAAATTTGGTGTGTCTTTTGGTTAGTCTTGTCTTCAATTAGGTCTTTCAGTTTTTCTCTTAAGACTGGTTTTGAGTCTGTAAAGTTACTGAGCTACTTTTTGTCTGTGAAACCATGTATTCTTCCGTCAAACTGGAAAGTGAGTTTTGCTGGGTACAGTATTCTAGGTGAAGCATTCATTTCATTCCACCTTGTCACAATATCCCACCACTGCTTTCTGGCCTTGAGTGTTTCTGGTGACATGTCTGCTGTAAATATCAAGGATGCTCCCTTGAATGTAATTTCCCTTTTTGATCTTGCTGTTTTCAGAATTCTGTCTCTATCTGTGGGATTTGTCATTGTGACTAGGATGTGTCTTGGGGTGGTTTTTCTGGGGTCTCTTTTGGTTGGTACTCTTCGGGCATGCAGGATTTGATCACATATATTCTTTAGCTCTGGAAGTTTCTCTTTAATGATGTTCTTGACCGTTGATTCTTCGTGGAAATTTTTTTCCTGGGCCTCTGGTACTCCAATGATTCTCAAGTTGTTTCTGTTGAGCTTATCGTAGACTTCTATTTTCATCTGTTCCCATTCTTTGACTAATTTTTCCATTGTCTGTTCATTTGCTTTAAGTTTTTTTCCAGTCTCTCCTGCTGTATGGAATTGTTATTTATCTCATCTTCCACAGCACCAAGTCTATTGTCAGCTTCTGTTACCCTGTCCCAGAGCTTATCCATTTTGTCATTCACTTCGTTTACTTAGTTTTTCAGTCCTGTTAGTTGACATGTTATTTCAGTTTGGAGTTTTGTGATTTCTGCCTTCATGTTTTCTTGGTTCTTATTAGTGTTCTGTTCAACACTATCCATGGTTTCTTTGAGTTCTTTGAGCATCTTCCATATTGCTTGTCTAAAGTCCTTATCTGAGAAGTTGAGTAGTTGTTTGGTCATTATCTGGTCATCAGAATTGACATCTTCATTCTCTATGTCTGATGCTGGCCTGCGTTGTTTCCCCATGTCACACTTGTTTTGTGGGTTTTTCTACGTGTTGTGGTGGTATTCATTGGCTAAATGATGTAGGCAGCCACACTCCTCTGGCTCCGCCCTTTCTGGGTGGGTCGACTTGCCTTCAAGGGAGGGGAGTCCTCCATGGATGAAGCCTCACACAGGATCAAATCTTAGGCCCGAGCACGCAATCTTAGGCCGAGCACGCAGCAGAGAAGACAGTCCAGAGAGAAATGCTGGGCTTCAGTGATCCAGCACAGTTCTTAGTGTGATATTTTCTTCTTGTTGCGATGGTGTTCTTTCCTTCGAAAGAGTGCATGGCCGCGTAGCTAAGTGCTCTTCTGGAGTCTCTTTTCGGCCCACTCCCAAGAGGTTCACGAGAGAGGAACTAATTTAAAAATTTAAATTTAAAAAAAATTCAAAAAAAATTTAAAGTAGAGGAACTAATTTAAAAGGGGAAAGTGAAACAAGAAATTGCCCCAGAATCTATACCATCACTGTTTGTTCTTGTTCTTTGTGATGTGTGCCAGTCTCTGTAAAACCATAAATCTTGAGCTGAGCTATTTTAACCTCAAATAGCTCATAATTTTTTAAAAAATAATTTTTATTTTGAAGTAGCTCATAATTTTTATCAAAGAAATAGGAAGGCCTAAGAGGGGGAGTAACTTTATCAGTTGTAAAATTGAATTTCTTCATTTGGCTTTCAAGCCTATGATAGATATCAAGCCAGGAGATCAAAGGATTCAAGAAATACATATTACTATAAAATTAAAAAAAAAGTTCTTTTGTGGGGGCCGGGTAGGTGGCGCTGGAGGTAAGGTGTCTGCCTTGCAAGCGCTAGCCAAGGAAGGACCGCGGTTCGATCCCCCGGCGTCCCATATGGTCCCCCCAAGCCAGGGGCGATTTCTGAGCACATAGCCAGGAGTAACCCCTGAGCGTCAAATGGGTGTGGCCCAAAAACCAAAAAAAAAAAAAAAGTTCTTTTGTGAAATCAAGTTCTAAAACCTTAAAGCTAGATGTCACCTAATTTCCTTACTATATTTGGGGGTCCTCTTCCAAATTACCTCAATTTCAAACACTTGACTTCTATCTAGTGATTAATATACCTAAATCAGTAGTTCTCTTCCTTTGTCTAAATAATGGACATGCAAATACATGATCCCAGCCATCTATATGAGTGGTTGAACTGGTGATGTGGTAAAGCACTTGCATTGCATCTGTGAATTTCTGGGTTTGCACTGCAATACCAAGAGTTTATGAAATTTGTATTCATTATCACACTACGAAGTTTATTTTACATTGTGATCCAATGACCAGTACATGCATGTTTAGCCTTACATTCATTATATTATTTCAAGTATAATGGGTATGTGTATTGATGTACATGTGTGTATTTATATATATATATATGTGTGTGTGTGTGTGTGTGTGTGTGTGTGTGTGTGTGTGTGTGTGTATAAAATACAAAGTTCCATATAACAATACTTTTCTTTTCTTTTCTTTTGGTTTTTGGGTCACACCCAGCAACGCTCAGAGGGTTACTCTTAGCTCTATACTCAGAAATCGCTCCTGGAAGGCTCAGGGGACCAGATGGGATACCAGAATTCGAACCACCATCCTTCTGCATGCAAGGCAAACACCCCACTTCCATGCCATCTCTCCAGCCCCAACAATACTTTTTTTACTGTATCTAATTTACAGTATTTCCCATTCTGTTTCTGATTTTTAGTAAAGCTTGCCATGATCTCCTAAATTGATTTCATAGTCCAGTCATTAATTTAATGTCTCATTAAAAGCCTATAGTTTAAAGATTTTTTTTTAATTTTGTTTACTTTTGTAGTCTCCCAAGTAGTGTTCAGGATACATAGAGGTGATAGTTAGGGGTGAGTTTCAGCAGATATGATGCTGTTTGGTCTCTAAGGTGCTGAGAATCACTCCAAACACCCCAGAGCTAAGGCCCCCAAAGCCACATCCCCAACAGTGTAAGTATATGTGTGTAGTGTGTGTGTGTGTGTGTGTGTGTGTGTGTGTGTGTTTTGTGGTGGTGGTGGTAAGGGATAGATGTGAACTCTAGGATTGAATCCAGCAATGCTCAAAGAATCATGTGGTACCTGGAATTGAACTTAGAGTAGGATATTGCTTAGCATGTACCCTAACTACCTCCAAACCCAGTTTTTAAAAAAAAATTTTTTTTGAAAACAACTTAAAAAATTCAGTCCCAAATCTGACATAATTATAAACAATCATATGTTTGGAAACATTAGTAGGTTTTTTGACATATTTAAAATTCCCTAAACTTCTAAAAAATGTATTAGCTCAGTTTTTACTTAAGATATATAAAATCGGGGCCGGGAGGTGGCGCAAGAGGTAAGGTGCCTGCCTTGCCTGCGCTAGCCTTGGACGGACCGCGGTTCGATCCCCCGGTGTCCCATATGGTCCCCCAAGCCAGGAGCGACTTCTGAGCGCATAGCCAGGAGTAACCCCTGAGCGTTACCGGGTGTGGCCCAAAAACCAAAAAAAAAAAAAAAAAAAAAGATATATAAAATCCTGGTATTTTGGATAAGAAGGCTACATCTCCCACTATGCTCTCTAGAGGAGCGAGCTTAGCATAACGCAATTTATCATAATTTTGTCTTGATTGTAATGATGGATCCACAATGATGGGTAGAGGAATGCATAATCATGTGCTGTGAAACTGAGCTGTTCCACCCAGCTACCTAGCAGCAATGATTTGTCACTAGTTCTTTCATGATTTTGGTTCTTCATCTCACAAACATATGCAAACCCAATGCTCCAGTATTAACTTGTTGCAGCTTGGATAAGTTTGGGTTAGTACTGGCCTGCTGGAAAAGTAGAAATGGGATCCACACATTCAAGGTATGTCCCCCAAAATTATTTTCTCATTACCTAAATAAGAAAAAATTAAACCCATAATTTTTAAACCCATGATTAGAAAGTGATGTTTTGGTTTGTTGATTTTTTTTAAATCTTTGAACCACACCTGTCTGTGCTCAGGGCTTACATCTTTCTGGCTCTGCCTGGCAGTGCTAGTGATTCTGGTGGGACTTGAAGGACCATATAGAGTGCCAGGGTTTGAACCCAAATTGCCAGCATGAAAAGGAAAGATTTTACTCCCTGAACTATGACTCTAACCCTTAGAAAGTGATCCTTGAGAAATCAAAGTTCATGTTGGAACAGGGCTAGAGCATACTCCTAACGTGAGAGTCTGGGTTCAATTTTCAGGAATTCCTCTAGTTGGTTTTCAAACCTTCAAACCTTTGAAACTACACATTGTTCCATGGCACACCATGCCCTATGTCTTCACTACCCTATCAGGATGCTCCCCTTACATCTATCAGCACACTACTGCTGACCTCTAGGGAAATGGAATTTAAGCTCTGGGTCATGAAAGGGACTTCGGGTGTTTCCTGGAGCAGATGCTGAAGTGTCCAGGGACTCTCTGAGGTTTGTGTTATGACTACATATCTCCACTCTGCTCTTACTTGAAAGGAATAATTTCTCTCCCTATTTTCTCCCAGACCAGAAAAGAAGTCGGACCAGCCCATGTGTGAGGAACATGAAGAGGAACGCATTAATATCTACTGTCTGAACTGCGAAGTGCCCACTTGCTCTCTGTGCAAGGTCTTCGGGGCACACAAGGATTGCGAAGTGGCTCCCCTCACTCATGTGTTCCAGAGACAGAAGGTAACAGGACCCCCCCAAAAGCTTTCTCTGCAACAATCCATCCCTCCCTGGGGCAGGCTTGTATGCCTCTTACTCAGCTGGAGGCAAGCATAGGCAAAAGATGCCAGACCTAAAAGAAGGGAACAAAAAGGGCTCCCTCTTGCTGTTTCTTTGATCTGTGCTTGACTCAAACCTTGGAGGATGGCAGTGAAGGACAGCTGAAGGTCAGGAATGGGTGCAGAGACAAGAATTCCCTGATTTTTCAGTGCTTTAGAGGTTGATAAAGTCTAGCAATGTTCAAAGACCCTGTTCAAGCTCAGGCTGCTCCCTGGACTTGAATTCAGACTATATAGATAACCAAAGAATACTTTTTGAACTAATCACACAATATGTTTTTTTTTTTTACTACTAAAAGGTAATTTTTTCTCCCCTACTCCTCCTAATGGATTAAGTGACAATGAATGACATTTAGTTAAATAACAACTTTAAAATATTGCCCTCAGTGAGCTTAAATTGGTTTCCTAACCTTTTAGTTTGGGCCTCTTCTCAGGGGGGCTTTCACCTTAGGGTCTTAGCCACAGTGCTCTCAAGAGGATCAAATTCAGTATGTCCTTTTACTTACTGCTAACCTGCCAACCTTATTTCACCAATGGGCCAGTAGGGAACTTGTCCATTTGATTAGAATATATATGAGGTCATGTGCTTCAATAGAAACAGTCATTCTTCCTTGAATTTGAATTCTTCCTAGAATTTGAGCTCTGTAGTCTAAGATCCCCAGTGAGCGGGAGGGTAGGAGAATTTGATGAAAATTATAAATGCTCTTCCCAAATTAATTATGTACATATCACTACAGAAATTTTTTTTTGTAAGTTCAGGATGTTCTCAGGCTCCCCCAAGCACTGCTGTTGCTCTTCAGGGATATTATGGCTTATAGATTAAGGGCAATACTATGAAGATCAGCTGATTAGCAAATCTCTAAGAACTCTGGACCTTCTTTTTCTGCATTAGTCTGAGCTCAGCGATGGCATTGCAATCCTTGTGGGGAGCAACGATCGGGTACAAGGCCTGATCAGCCAGCTGGAAGATACCTGTAAAGCCATTGAGGTAAGTCTTAGCAATCTAAGTAGCCTCTGGGATTGCCTTGGCACTACCATAGCAGTACTAGCTCTAACATTTCAATTTTTCCTCATATAATGACCAATTTCCTGACACATTTCTAAAAACTCTTCATCTCTTGACACAGAAAGAATCCATCCATGTGTCAACAAGGCAGATTTTTCTAATACGTTTTTCTGACTAGTGAAAGATTTCTAGTAATGGAAATGAATATCGTCTACCATTATAGCAACATTTTCTCAAGGAAATACACGCAGTTTTACAAAGAGCTCAGTAATGCAGATTAGGAAGCACATCTGCCCTCTCCCAGGCAAATGTGGATCTGGCTGCAGAAACCAATGGCAAGAAAAAGACCTGTCTGTGATTAGTGAATTGTTCAAAAACTGGGAGCTCATTCAGCCTAGAGTTCTGGCTTTTTCATGTCAGCCCTGACTGTTATACAGTGAACATGCAGTTAAAATTTGTCAAATAAATAAATGTATGACTAGCTCTTTATCTCACACTTAGGTTGGCATATAAAAATATCGCCAACAGGGGGCCGGAGAGGTGGTGCTAGAGGTAAGATGTCTGCCTTGCAAGCGCTAGCCAAGGAAGGACCGCGGTTCGATCCCCCGGCATCCCATATGGTCCCCCCAAGCCAGGGGCGATTTTTGACTACTCAGGAGTAACCCCTGAGCATCAAACGGGTGTGGCCCAAAAATAAAGAAGAAAAGAAAGAAAAAAATATCGCCAACATGGGGCTGGAGCAGGTAGGGTGCTTGCCTTGAATGAGGCTGACTCAGGTTCCATCTCTAGCATCCCACAAGGTCCCCTAAATCTGCCAGTAGTGAACCCCGAACATAGAGTCAAAGGGAAGTCCTGAGCATCATAAAGTGTGGTCCAAAAACAAACAATAGACTATTGCAAATCCATTTCTTCTCAAAAACAAATATCAACTTCAATTGCGGAAAGCAAAATTATTTAACTATTTAGCAGAAAGACAAGTGGGAGGTTTGCAAATTGGTGCTTAGAGATTACTCCTGGCTATGCACTCAGAAATCACTCCTGACTTGCGGAACATATAGGACGCCTGGGGAGCGAACCATAGTCTGTGCTAGGTCAGCGCATGCAAGGCAAATGCCCTACTACTTGTGCCACTACTCCTGGCCCCTAAACAGTGTTTAATTTTTTTTCTCTTCTCTAAATTTGGGGTTATTTGCCATTTTTGAAAGTTGGGTTTCAAGTAAAGAGAACCGAAGTACAGAACTGTTTAGTTCATGGTTTGTTCTTATCAATAGGGACAAGGCTACTACTCTCTTTGCCTGTTCTCCATTATCTCATCTCTGTCTCCCACTCCTGTTCTCCTACCCATAGTTAACTACTCTAACACATTTCTTGGTCTAATAATGTGGATTGTTTTATAAGCATGTCTCAAGTTTTACAAATGGTGTGTTTCTCATTTTGCCTCTTTCTAAAACTAAGCATTTTGTTAACATCCATTCACATGTACATTTAATCTGTTTTCTATAAGATTGGGACAATCCAATCAGATATCTGCTATAAAGAATTACTGTGAGGAATGAAATAAGCATAAATAGGTGCTTTTTACAGTGACTAGTGGCATTTTCTAAGTTCCCAACACATGTCTTGCTCTTATTATTTATCATTAGAAAGGTGAATCATATCAAAAAAATCAATGGCAGGTTTCTAAAGCATGACTTAATTATCTCTTTTTAGATTTATACGGCATTCAAGTCTTTTCTTCCTCCACATTCATATTCCTGAAATGATACATGATTAATATGGAATCCTCTTATTTACTTACATCCCAGGCCAAATACAACTTATTCATTAAGCAGTGAATCAGCACTCTGCTGTGTTATCCATACTGAGCCTTCCTTGTATAAATAGAAGTGTGTTGCTTGTGGAAAAGTGAGGTCATGTCTATCCTTGATTTTGATCTGGTCTTCCTCAGAGACCTCTGATGGGGATCACCTGGAAATTCCATCAAAACTTTGAGGCTGGAGGACAGGAGAGTGGCCCTGTGGATATTGGTTAGCCTTGAGCAAATGCAAAGGGCACCAGATTCATTTAGCAACCTCAGAGGACATGGGGGTGGGGGAGCAAGGCTAGGAGCGTCTTCCTGGACACCAGACAGAGTAGCAATCAGAAGCAGCTGTTTTTCCTTTCACTCTTGAGAACACAACAAGACAGAACAGGTTGGAGGTTAAGTCAGCAGATAGATATCAGGAAGAGCTTTTGAATACTGAAGGTCAGGATTATAACCACTATCATTACTCACAAAAACATCTGTCAAATGACAGACAGTTTCATAGGTATTTGCAGCTTACTGGGAAGGATGTATAATAGTTCCCTGCACCATTTTATTTTTTGGGTTTTATTTTGTTTTGTTATGCATTTCAAAAACATACTCAGGGCTTACTTTTGATTCTGTACTTAGGGATCACTCCTGGCAGTGCTTGTGGGACATATGCTCCCCCATGCCTATCAGGAGTGATTCCTGAGTGCAGAGCTCTGAATAACTCCTGACTACTGCTGGTGTAGCCACAGTATTCCCAAAATTAGTAAAATAAAGAAATATTGAAGAAGCACAACTCTGATAAGCAGAGTCCTATCAGGACACTTTAAGTAGCTCATCTGGAAAATGCACCAGTTAGCTCAAACCCTCTCAGAGGTATCTGCCATTTTCTACTAAATACAAACAACTCCACTTTAAAAGACCCTGAAAACAGAGCACTGCCACCATGAGCCATGAGCTCATGGCCACAATGAGCACCTGTCATCCAAAAGTATCTTTTGTTCTTCCACGGTCACATCCACAGGTTTAACCTCAGAGAAGTTTGTCCAGTCTGCAAGGCAACACAGAGTAAACCTCTATGGGCCTTCACTTGAAGTCCATGGTCCTATATTGTCAGGCTAGCAAATTATATCCCAGAAGTCAAGATCACAGAACTTCCTTCCTTCTGTATGGTGTGCTTGTTTGTCTTTCTGACCATGCTTGCTACCTGCTACAGATATTTTTAGAAAAATATGTGGTGGCACTCAGCTGTGGTTAAAGAATTTTCTTTTCTGGGGGTGGGTTGGGGCAAAGAATCTCTCTGAGATGGGAAATCAAGTAATCCTAAGAGAGACTCTGTCTTTCTCAATTATTTCATCTCTTCCAATGTTGGTTCCTAACACCAGCCCTTTGAGACTGGAGCCCTTCCTTATATTATGTAATGCCTTGCAGGAGTGGCTTGGGAAGGCTCTGAGCCAATATGAGCCTTGGAAAACTACAACTGTAGATTCTTTACCTGACCTTTAAAAATGTATGTAGGCCCAGGGAGATGGCTCAGAGGGCTGGGGCATATGCTTTACATATGAGAGGCCCAGGTTCTATTCCTGTATAACATCTAAATAATGCCATCCGCTCCAGCACCTTGAGGAGCAACCTATAAGTACCCAAGCAAAGAAAAGCCCCAAAACCAAAAGAAAAGAAATTAAATGTATGTAGCTGATGCGAAGTCACTATGATGAGGAGGCTGCTTTGAGGACAATGCTTACAAAGAGAAGTTTGGAGTGATTCAGAGCTCCTGTGGCATCTTCCCTCTTTACTCTAGGTCATAGCTAGGGATATAGCCATCAGTGTTTTTAGCTCTCTTGGCTGGGAACTAAACTGTTCCCAGGACTCTAGACTGTAGGCTAATGAAAGATCTTCTGGACTATTCTAAGAAGAGCCCATCATGGTCTGACACTACCTTGTCTACCCAAATTATGAGATATCTTGGAATGGGCTGAGACTATAGTGTGAGTAGAGAAGTTCTCTGCTTCTAGACTAACACACTTAGCTATCATTTCACATCACTATAAAACATTTTCTTTTTCTTACTCTTGACAAATGTCATTTAACCTATATCACTGGACTACTCAAGGATCAGGCTATTAATTTTGGTCCTTCCTAGTCAGGGAGACTTAGAAATGCTTGCTAAGGGGAAGCAACTAGAAAGTGAATAATAGCTGATTGCTAGTATCTTCAATCCTAAAAAAAATGATAACTTTCATAAGAACCCCAGTGAGTTTTCTCTGAAAACGAATCCATTGCACTTTTAAAATAGTTATTTTACCGAACAACTTCAAGACATTTAATATGTCGTTACAAATAAAAGTTTGAATGTAATAAGTCATTTTAATAGGCATATCAGAATTTTGAAGACAAGCTAACATGTGCTTTAGAAATAGATTTTAGAATTTAAATTTTAGCTCTTGACTGTCTGAATTTGGATAATTTACTTAAGTTCTGTTAAGTTCTCAGCTTCCTCAGCAATATTGTAAATATAAGAATACCACCTGCATAATATGCATATTTTAATTATTAAACTATTTTATAAAAATATTGGATTAAAATTTATAGCATTATTAATATTACAAAAGGCATATTTTTTGTTTTTTTTTAAAGGCATAGTTTTATGTTTAATTTTAATACAAGATTAATTGACCCCGAGCATCACCAGGTGTGGCCCCCAAACTAAAAACAATGTAAATTTTTGTATAAAAATTCTCATAACAATATAAATTAATGGTATGGGTGGGTTAAGATATGTAATGCAAACATTTATTTCTGTAAGACACAAAAGAACTAACAAAATGACAAAAATACCAAGAAAAAATATTAATTGAATAATTAAATTAAATTTGGGGAAAAGACACATTTCAGGTACTTGATAGGTATCCCCTTTTTCTTAGGTTCAGCTTAGTAAGATAGACCTACTTTAATGATACTAATCATCTAAACTACTGGTTCACTAGGAGTATCTTTCAAATAGTGTCAAAACAAGACTATTTAGGATAGTACAGTATTATATAGGATACTTGCCTTGGACCCTCAGGTTCCATCCCTGGCATCCCCATATGCTTGCCAGTTTTCCAGGAATAGTTCCTGAGTTCAGAGCCTAAGAAAATCCTGGTCACCACTGGTGTGACCCAAAAATGGATACAAAAACGACACACAAAACTCCAAAACCCCAACAAATAAACAAATAAAAAAATAATACTGTCAAGGTCTTGGTCAACTATAAAGTCAGGGCTAAGTAACTCCTTGCAGAGGGAAAAACAGAAGCTGAATTGTAGTAGATATTAGATTTATTCTTTATCTAAAGAAACTCTATGTGACACAAAATATTGGCAACTAAGAGATGCAACCAAGATCTCCTGGGAAATACTCTGACTTTGCAGCAGGCAGCAGTGACATATCAGCTGCTCGGCTGGCCATGCTCTCCTAGCTGTTTCTGAATCCTGGGGTTCAAAGTATGATGGGTACACGTGGTCCCCAGCCTTCAGAGTTTTTACTCAAGTATTATTTGTCAGTTCAGAAAAAGCCTGAAATTGAGAACTTCAGTATTGAAGATAAGAAATTCCACAAATTGCAACAGAAGTGGAATTGATATCATATGTTTATCATACAGTATATGGTGAAAAAGAGCTTGAGTTGGAAGCTGGGAGACTAGGCCATGGTTACTAAAGAGAGGAATGGTCCCACTGAGCACCATGCAAAGATTAGCAGCAGGAAAAAAAAAAAAAAAGATTAGCAGCAGGAGTGCTGAACTCCAGCCTGGGTGCCTGGAGGTGGTTTGTTGGTTTGTTGTTATTTTGTTTTGTGTTGGTTTGAATTTTTTGGTTCCTTTTTAGTCCAGCCTGCTGAGAGCTGGGTCCTCATTTCGTCCACATTCCTGGGCCTTCTGCAAGGGTTTATCAATGAGTCTTTACCAATAAAAGGTTGGATTTGATTGCCTTGGGAGAATCTTCCTACCTTATGCAATGTTTTTTTTTTTTTTTTTTTTTTTGGTTTTTGGGTCACACCCGGCGGTGCTCAGGGGTTACTCCTGGCTGTGTGCTCAGAAATAGCTCCTGGCAGGCACGGGGGACCATATGGGACACCGGGATTCGAACCAACCACCTTTGGTCCTGGATCGGCTGCTTGCAAGGCAAACGCCGCTGTGCTATCTCTCCGGGCCTTTTTTTTAAGCAATTCTTTCTTTGGTATTTTTAACTTCTTATCTGCTTTTTACTTTCTTTTTGGAAAGAAAAGTGAAAAGGGGGTGGGAGAGAAACCTGACTGGGCCTGTATTTTAAATCTGAGTGAGTGCTTTTAGACCCAGACCCAGAGCTGCAGGCCCCAACAAGTGTGTCTCGATGAATGTTGAAGGAATGTGGTGGAGATATGAACGGTCTATGTAGAGCACAGTTGCTCACTGACAAGTGGGGGTCTAAGAGCTTATCTTCAGCTTTATTTTGGTCACAGAGCCATGCTCCTTACATGGTAAGAACAGTGGTCACAATTGCCTTTTCTTTTTTCTTTCTTGATTCTGGCACCTTCCCAACATGGATTACAGGAGTAGTATATTCTATTTATGCCTTAGTACTTACTCTGATGGCACTTCGAAATTTCACAGGTATATAACCTGGGACACTGAAATATCTAAGCATTTACCTGAACTGTAGAGTCAGAAGAGATTTGATCTTAGCAACTGCCCCATTCTTTTTTTTATTGTTGACAAAGTGAATTATAAATCTTTCACAGTAATATTTAAGGCACATAATAGTAATGAAAGAGGGGCATTCCAACCACCAGTGTTGTCCTCCCTCCACGCCTGTTCCAAGCATGCATGCCACTTCCCCTCCTCTATACCACCCCTCCCCGTAATGCTAGTGCAACTGTTCCCCTCCATGTACAGCTTGATGGCGATTGGGAATCATTTCTGTTGTCATTGACTTTGGATTTTGTATACAAATCTTATCATTTTTTATTTCCACCAAATGGACATACTTATTTTATTTCTTTATATATGTTTTAGGGGACTCACACTCACCATGCTCAGGGTTTTCTCCTGGCTCTGCTTCATTTCATCCTTTATTATGAATATTAGAAAATTATCCTGAGATTAAATGACTTTCCTAAGAAATCAGGTTATATTTCCATTTTTCCCTTGAGATTTGAATGATGTTTGACTATTCACTTTACTATCTACTCCTTTGGAACAGGTCAAAAAGCAAACTTTTTTTTGTTTTGTTTTGTTTTGTTTTGTTTTGGGGCCACACCCGAAGGCGCTCAGGTTTTACTCCTGGCTATCTGCTCAGAAATAGCTCCTGGCAGGCACGGGGGATCATATGGGACGCCGGGATTTGAACCAACCACCTTAGGTCCTGGATCTTCTGCTTGCAAGGCAAACACTGCTATGCAATCTCTCCGGCCCATTATTATTATTATTATTATTATTATTATTATTATTATTATTATTATTTTTGGTGAAAAGCAAAGTTTTAAGTGAGTATTCGATATACATTGTTGTTGGTTTATATTTTATTCACTTACTCAATTATGTGAGTCATGTCTTTTTTTTTTTTTTTGAAGCAGTGTATTAATTTATTGGTTTTGGAGCCACACCAGGCAATGCTCAGGGGTTACTCCTGGCTCTGTGCTCAGAAATCACTCCTGGCTGGGCCAGAGCAGTGATGCGGAGCAGTAAGGCATCTGCTTTGCCGGCACTAGCCTAGGACAGACCACGGTTCGATCCCCCAGTGTACATACGGTCCCCCAAGCCAGAAGCAATTTCTGAGCACATAGTCAGGAGTAACCCCTGAGCATCACTTGGGCTGAAAAAAAAAAAAACAAAAACAAAAGAAATCTCTCCTGGCAAGCTCCAAATCAAATCATGTCATCCTGGTCCATCCCTGGGTTGGCTGCATGCAAGGAAAATGCCCTACCACTATGGTATTTCTCTGACCCCTATAAGTCATTTCTCTATGTAAATATTATGTACTATGTTCTATACATTATATTCTCAGAAATAGTGATAAACTGAACAGAAGTTTTCTGCTCTTGGAAGGATATATCCTAGTAGAGAAATTAGACGATAAAACAAATGCATAAAAAATTGTGTCAGAAAGTAATACATGCATGAAAAAGTAGTAACCTATCAAAAATCTAATTATTCAAAAACAGTGTTGTAATAGCACTTTTACTCTTTTGGTATAAGATTGTCTTTATTGATTCTTTTTTCTCATGAAAAGCTTCTCTTTGTAGTTACATATTTGTTTTTTAATACAAAAATTACTTTATTTAAAGACCATATATTATGTAGTTGATCATAATACATCTGTTTCTAGGTAAGCAGGAGAGAATTATCTTTTTAAAAAAGAAAAGAAAAAGGAGTACAGCAACAAGAACATTTGTGAAAATTATTGCATCTCATAATGAGGTCATTAAGTTATTGTCAGAGAGTTACTAAACTCTTGTTGCTAGTTTATCTTTCTCCCTGTAGTTGCATGACTGTGCATGTGACCATGTGGTCCAAGAATTCTAGGCATTGTGGCTGATACTGTGGCTTTCATGGGACATACTTTCTGCTGTCAGGCCTCTGGGAAGTAGAAGGTGCAGAGAAGGTGATCACACTCACTCCAAAATAAAATCCTAGCTCAAATGCTGCCTACCTGGCCATTTTGGTTTCTTTGCAGAGTCTGAGTTGAGTAGTGAAGCTTGGAGAAACAGCTATAGTTGTAGGTGTAGCTGTGGTGACTTCAGCATGGCAAGGAATTGACATCTCTTTTCTTTCTTTCTTTCTTTCTTTCTTTCTTTCTTTCTTTCTTTCTTTCTTTCTTTCTTTCTTTCTTTCTTTCTTTCTTTCTTTCTTTCTTTCTTTCTTTCTTCTTCTTTCTTTCTTCTTCTTTCTTTCTTTCTTTCTTTCTTCTTCTTTCTTTCTTTCTTTCTTTCTTTCTTCTTTCTTTCTTTCTTTCTTTCTTCTTTCTTTCTTTCTTTCCTTTCTTTCTTCTTCTTTCTTTCCTTCCTTCCTTCCTTCCTTCCTTCCTTCCTTCCTTCCTTCCTTCCTTCCTTCCTTCCTTCCTTCCTTCCTTCCTTCCTTCCTTCCTTCCTTCCTTCCTTCCTTCCTTCCTTCCTTCCTTCCTTCCTTTCCTTCTTTGTTTCTTCTTCCTTTCTTTTTTTTTAAATTGTAAGCTTTCAGGTGTGTGACTTGGTATACCCATACATTTTCATTGCTTGATTTACATCTCTTTAGAGAATAAATTTAGTCTGGCTGGCTGGATGCACAGACATGGTGACTGCATTAATGGGTGGGTTTGGCTTTAGTTTGTATTTTATCCTTTTGCCGCTAAAATATAAAGATGTCAGAGCTGGAGAGGTGGCGCTAGAGTTAAGGTGTCTGCCTTGCAAGCGCTAGCCAAGGAAGGACTGCGGTTCGATCTCCGGCATGCCATATGGTCCCCCGAAGCCAGGGGCAATTTCTGAGCACTTAGCCAGGAGTAACCCCTGAGCATCAAACGGGTGTGGCCCCCCCAAAAAAAGGTGTCCAAAATGAACCTGTCAGGTTCAAAGTTCAACATTCCTATAAAGACTAAGCTAATTTTTAATTAAATATTAAAGTTTATCTAATCTTACTTATAAGGAAGCAACTAAATATTTATGGTTTTATTTTTGTCAGATATATAACACTAATCAGAAACTAATTATTTAAACTTTATAAAAGTTCTGACATTCTAGATAAAATGAGAACAACAATAATAGCTAATTTTTAAAGAAACAAATATTCATATATTTTAATTGTTTTACTTCTGGTTTATTAGATTTTGCTAGTTTTTTTTGTTTTGTTTTGTTTTGTTTGAGAGCACATCCGGTGGTGCTCAGGGTACTCCTGGCTCTGCACTCAGGAATTATTCTTGGTGGTGCTTGGAGAATCAAATGGGATGCAGGTTGCATCTGGGTTGGCCTCATGCAAGGCAAATGCCCTACCTGCTGTACTATCACTCCAGCTCCTACATTAATATTTTATCATTTTTATACGGGGAAAACAGTCTTCTTTTATATTTTCCCTTTGGCATAGCAAAATGTGTTCACTGTAGAAATGGGATAAATTTTACTTTATTTAAGTATCACAGAAAACTTGTATAGACTTGTACTCAATGCTTATAAGAAGTCAATAAACAAAAATGTCCTGGGAGATCTAAGGAGGAAAGTGCAGTTGGGTGTACTCTACAAGAATATACTTAAAGGCCAACAACTAGTGTATTTATGATGAAAATTACTTATATTACTAAACATGCATATATGTTTCTATGTGCCCTCACACATGCAAAACCTAGTACAAACGTCAAAAGAAGAAAATGGAGAATATTTGGAAAACTAACTATTCAAAATTTCCAAAGTATATAGATTGATTGATTCAGTGATTCTTTAGAGAATGGTGGGAGGGAGAAAAGAGTCATACAGCCTGAAACTGTGCTTGGTGGCATTTTCCTAAAATAAACAAAAAGCCTATTAAAAGCAGGTTGAAATCTTTGACTGAAGAAGCTTTGCAAAGAGATGAATGTGGAGGTTATCATACTTTTGCATGTAACAATTATTCTTGTGTATTCTCTGTAGACATTATGATAATAAGTTCTCATTTACAAGTACTAGTCATTTGCTGTTGTAGGTTTCCATTTACAATGGCATGGTAGATAAGAAATTTATAGAGACTTTGAAATTTAGAGTTATGAAGAGTAGTGAGGGCATCATTTGCTTTTCTGTGCTCTGATTATCTCAGAAGGCTATTTGAATAAAACTGGAACTTGTCAATCACTGACTTTGATATCATGGAAGATCTTGTAGCCAAGAAACAATGATGAGAATCTCTTGTGTGTTGACTTAACTTCAGAGAATATTTATGAAAAAAATAAAAGAATTTTTATTTTTTGTATTTCTCATTTGAATCTTAAATGAAGCTAACCTAAATATTTTAAATTAATTTGTACAAGTTTATAAATGCTAATTGTAACATTTGAAGTGATTTTAAGTACTAATTTCAAAATTCCAAGGATAAAGCTTTTATTTTTCCTATTGCAAAAACAGAGATAGGAATGACCAGAGAGATAGTATAATGAATAGGATGTTTGCCTACATCTTACCTAGGTCTGATCCCTAATCTCTGATTTTCAGATTGCTGCCAGGAGTCATTACAGAATGCAGAGCCAGGAATAACCCCTGAACATTTCAGACAAGATTGGGCATGTTCAGAGTGTTATAGCCATAGAGCCCCTGAACATTTCAAGATGTAACCCTCCAGCCCCAGAAAAAAGATAAAAGGAAGAGTTATGTGTATTTTGCAAAGAATTATATTTAAGGCACATTAGCAAGAGAAAAAAAATGAAGTACATTTTTTGTTTAAAAAATTGAAATATATTATGTTTAACATGATTCTGACACTAGAAAATTATGACAGGCACTTATAAAACCTTACCTGTCTAATACAAGTAAGCATTTAGTAAATTTTATTGAGGGATGAACTAATGAATGTAATTCCAAACAATTAATATGAGATTACATAAATTAAAAGTCTACTAATATAGAAAGTTAGTTTAAACAAGCATCCAGTTTACATAAATTTTTAAAAACTACTTTAACATGTGTCATAGTAGATCATGGTAAGAATAATAATGATTCAGGAATTCAAAGACTTTGGCTTAACATCAGATACCAAACCAAGAATAATGGCAAATGGCTTGAAAAACTTGACTTACTTCTGGGTGTCAATTAATTGGAAATATTGGCTTGAAACAAGAACAAGTTACTTCTGGTGCGCCATGCATCCCATAATTTCACAACTAAATAACTCAAATAGGAAAATCATATATGTAATAAAAATGATACAGTGTCACAGTGTGCCAGGTTAAATACAATAAGAATATGAAGCATATTGTATATGTATATATATATATTATATATAGTATATATAGTATATTGTATATACTAGCTTTTTTTCCATGTAAAATTGGTTGTAATTAAAATAGTAGTAACTTTATTACTAAAATTCACTATAGGTAAAATAGTTTTAAAATAATGGAAATAAAATAATGTTTGGGATTGAACATAATATATAAAGTATTTCTTTTAATTAAATCATTTAATACAATTCATGGGCTAAAATAACTGATATTATCTTGGCCAGGGATGTAATGCAATGGTAGAAACTTGCCTTGCATATGTAAGGCCCTGGGTTTAATCCCTGGTATCACATAAAAGAATTGAAATAATATTATTTCATATCAGTCTCATTGCAAATAAGTAATCTTTTAATAATGTAAATGCTATCTTACATATTAAACCATATAGGAGAAAAATTTTACAAAGTAGATATTCAACAATATTGTATAAATGTAGTATTCCTAAGTATTTCAAGAGCACTGTTCAGTTTAGAAAAGGAAAGTGGAAACTGTTGTGTGTGCTCAGTAAACATTAATATTCTGAACATTAAAGAGACATATTTCATGAATATTGTAGCCATATAATAGCTTGTAAACTTAGTACAGAAAAGCATATAGAGAAAGAAAATTTGACTTGGGAAAAAATAAAATAAGTTTTTTAAGTTTCCAAGTTTTACCAAGAGAATGCTAATAGTCTTGTCTTTAGGCCTTGAAATATTCTAAATCACCTAAGGACTGAAAAATAGATCTTTGGGAAGCCCATCAATTTTTGCATCTGAAGATGCTGTGTGGATTTAGTCTTTTTTTTTTTTCACAACTATAAAGACACCATGTTATTTCTTTCATCTTCTTTCACATACCTCCTCTTCCCCTCTTTATCTTTCATGGCAAGGCTTTAGAAAGTTCTTCCTTTAAGACACTTTTCTAGAGTCAGTGCCCCACACTGTTCTCTGAAAATGTCCCTACTTCACACAAGCATTCACACCTGTTATAAGTTTGCTGGACACAATTATATTAGATTGCGTTACATTATTGGCTCATGTCTTTTTTTTTAATCAGCAAACTGTGACCTATGGAAGAAAAGAAACTATGTCATTTACTTATATGAGTTTTGGAATTACATGTAGCTGTGTTTAAGGGCTTCTTTTGGCTTAGTGCTTGGAGATTGCTGCGAGCAGTGTTCAAGGGACCATTTGATGATGTGGATTGAATTCAGGTCTCCTGTATGCAGATCATGTAATGACCCCCATTGAATTATCTGGTTCCTAAATGTGTGTGTGTGTGTGTGTGTGTGTGTGTGTGTGTGTGTGTGTGTGTGCGTGTCTTTTTGGACAATACCCAAGAGTGCTCAGAGGTTGTTTCTGGTAGTGCTGGATGTCCATCCATTGGTGGAATTTGAACCTGGGCATCCTGCATTTCATGCAGCCTGTACTCTAGTCTGTTCAATTTTCTCTGCTGCCTTAGAATAGAAGCTTTATTTAATTCATTGTCAGATTTAAAAATTACTACAGAATACTTGATACAAATGACATACTTAATAATAGTTTCTAACGATGGACAGATTAATGATAAAAATAACTGATATTTTTATTAAAATGCTTTGAACCACTGGGTTTCTTGTGTGAAGTATAATTTGATTAAAAATGCAATGATGATTGTGTTCTAGCAATCAGCTATAGCAATTAAAGAAGGCCTTGAAGACATTTCAACATTATTGCCTTTTAGATAGCTTAGCAATTGCAACTGTTACAAGAGGATGAATAATAAAGAGGGAAGGGTATGAGCAGAGAAAGTGAGTAGCTAATTTTTGGTAGACTCAAGATATTTGATGAAGAAAAGTAAAATAAAACCAAAATCTAGAGCCAGGTCATGAAAACTAAAAGCCTTTCCTCTAAAATCTGACACAAGACAAGACTTCCCCCTCTTGCTACTTCTATTCAAATTAGAACTTGAAGTACTTGCCATAGCATTCAGGCAAGAAAAAAATATCAAGGTCATCCAGATAGGAAAGAAAGAAGGCAAGCTCTCTCTCTGTTTTCATGAAAAGACATGAGATAACATGGTACTATTTTAAGAAAACCCTAAAGACTTCAAAAAGCTTCTAGAAACAATGTATAGTAAAGTGACAGGCTACAAAATTAACACATAAAACAGCCTTCTTGTACACAAATAATGATAGAGAAGAAATAAACACTTAAAAATATCCCACTGATAATAGTGCCACAGAAATTCAAGTATCTTGGAGTAAACTTAACTAAAGAGGTGAAAGACCTGTACAAAAATAAACTGCAAACACTGTTTCAATACATAAGAGGATACAAGAAATGGAGAAATGTACCCTGTTCATGGAATGGGAGGATCATCATCATTTAAATAGCATTACTCCCCAAAGTATTGTACAGATCTAATGCAATTCCCCTAAGGATACTCATGACAGTTTTCAAAGAAGTGAATCAAACACTACTGAAATTCATTTGGAACAATAAACACCCAAGAATAGTTAAAGCAAACCTTAGAAAAAAGAAGATGGGAGGATCACTTTCCCCAACTTTAAATTGTATTACAAACAATAGTCATTAAGACAGCATGGTATTGGAAGAAAGACAACTCTCACATCAATGGAATACACTTGAATATTCAGAGAATGACCACCCAGGCATATCAATTAGTCTTTGATAAAGGGGAAAGAAATAAAGCATGGGGCAAGGAAAGCCTCTTTAACAAGTGGTATTGGGACAACTTGTTAGACACATGCATAAAACCGAATGCAGACCTCTTTTTAACACTGTACACAAAAGTCAAATCAAAATAGATTAAATATCTTGCTATCAGACCTGAAACTATAAGGCATATAAAAGAAAACATAAGCAAAACTCTCCATGACATTGAGACTAAAGGCATCTTCAAGGAGGAAACACCACTGTCCAGGCAAGTAGAAGCAGAGATAAACAAGTGGGACTACATTAAACTGAGAAGCTTCTGCACTTCAAAGGAGGCAGTGACTAGGATACAAAAGCTATCCACAGGATGGAAGAAACTATTCATCCAATACCCATCTAATAATGGGCTAAAATCTAAGATATACAAGATACTGACAGAACTGAACAACAACAACAACAAAAAAACATTTAACAGACATTTTCTCAAAGAAAAAAGACAGATGGCCAAAAGGTACATAAAAAAAAAAAAAAAAACTCCAAATACTATCATTTGCATCAGGGAGATGCAAATCAAAACAACATTGAGGTATCATCTCACACTACAGAGACTAAGCACACATCACAAAGAACAAGAACAGCCAGTGTTGGTACGAATGAAGGGAGAAAGGAACTCTCTTTTACTGCTGGTGGGAAGGTAGTCTAGTCCAACCTTTATGGGGAAAAATGTAGATTCCTCAAAAAACTGGAAATTGAGCTCCCATATGATCCAGCAATACCTTTCCTATGAATATACCCTAGGACAACAAAAACACAGTATAAAAATGCCCTCTGCACTCTTATATTTATCACAGCACTATTTACAGTAGCCAGAATCTGGAAACAACCTAGATGTCCAATAGCAGATAAGTGGCTAAAGAAACTATGGATGAATTTACACAATAGAATATTATGAAGCTATTAGGAAAAATTATTTATTTATTTATTTATTTATTTATTTATTTATTTTGGTTTTTGGGCCACACTCGGCGGTGCTCAGGGGTTACTCCTGGCTGTCTGCTCAGAAATAGCTCCTGGCAGGCACGGGGGACCATATGGGACACCGGGATTCGAACCAACCACCTATGGTCCTGGATCGGCTGCTTGCAAGGCAAACGCCACTGTGCTATCTCTCCGGGCCCTATTAGGAAAAAATTAAATGAAAGAAATCATAAAGTTTGCCTATATGGATGGACATGAAGATTATTATGCTGAGTCAAATGAGTCAGAGGAAGAGGGATAGACATAAAATAGTCTCACTCATTTGTGGGATATAACAAAAATAAGACAGTATGGTAGTAATATCCAGAGGCAATAGAGATCTGAGTCAGGAGGACCAGCCCATGATATGAAGCTTGCCACAAAGAATGGTGGTGCAGTTAGATTACTAAGTGCATTAACAACTACCATGACAATGATAGTTGGAGCTGATCACTTTGGACAGAAACTGGGTGCTGAAAAGGGATAAAGTGATATACATGGCACCCCCTTATTGACAATAGTGCAAACAACAATGTCATAAAGGAAAGTGAGAATGTGTGTGTGAGAGAGATAGAAACAGGGAGAAAGAGAGTGGCCGAGTAAGTGAGTGAGCGAGCGAGCAAGAGAGACAGAATGCCTGTCCCAGAGAAAGGCAGGGGGTGGAGTGTGGGAAGGAAATGGCGGACATTAGTGGTGGAAAAGTTGCATTGGTGAAGGCTACTGTACATTCTATAACATAAACCCAACTATGAACATTTCTGTAATTATGTTACTTAAATAAATTACTATTTAAAAATTGTTTGGGCAATAGGGAGTCATAAAAGGGAAAAGGGATTGAATTTGGGCTAAGTGAATTTTGATGCAGCATGTATGTGCAATTCAGTGGGAAATCTCAGATAAAGAGATTAGTTGGTTGTGTGGAAGGATGAAATTAAGATAGTAACAATATAGGAGAAGCAAAGGGACTCAAAGGTACAAACCAAAATATGCCATAGATTTTTTTTCTTGTGACACACACACAATCCAAAGCAAATCTAAACACTGATCTATATTCTAACCAAAAATTGTCCTAATTTATATGAAATTCTACATTTATAAGTGATTTAAAAATTATTGGTTCATTTAGTAAATTTGCTTGATTTTCAGATTGTCAAGTGTCAAATAAAAACAGGATTTTTAAAGCACAGCACAGTAGGAATCTAGACCAAAAAGACAGATCTAAAGGAAAGGAAAAAATATATTCTCTACCTAAGTAAACTTGCACGTTTCCCAAAATTTCCTGGTAATTTCTCCAAATAGGTAGTTTCCAAACACTTTCTAACATTAGCTAACCCAACTAACAGGAATACTGCAGAAAACAGAAGCAGGAGCTTTGTGAAAAGTTTGATTACCTGTATGGCATCCTGGAGGAGAGGAAGAATGAAATGACTCAAGTCATTACTCGAACCCAAGAGGAAAAACTGGACCATGTTCGTTCACTGATCAAAAAGTATTCTGATCATTTAGAGAATGTATCAAAATTGGTTGAATCCGGAATCCAGTTCATGGATGAACCAGAAATGGCAGTGTTTCTACAGGTTAGTCTGTTTTCATTTGATATTAAAGATAACTAATCAAAAAGCTTATGTTAGAGAAGTAGTTGCTATTATATTTTGGGGGGAATCATATCCCAATGTGATGCTCAGGGGATACCCCTGACAATTAGCCTACATTTTACATGTGAAATAATCACTCTGGCCCACATTTAATCACTTCAACAATATTTTATTTTGATCAATTTTACCAACTAAAATATAAATACATTAAAATATTATATCTATGACTTGTTTAAATTTTCAAAAATATAAATCAAAGGCATTAAATGACATTTATATCTCAGAAATATAAGAAATATCTGGTGTAAGAATTTAGTTATAGCATTTTAAAATGAAGCTATAAGATCTTCAGATTCAGCAAAGGAAAGAATTAAGTCTCAACACTATATTTGTTGTGAAGAATTTAAGAAGGCCTGTCTTTTGTTTGCTTCCACAGAATGCTAAAACTCTGTTGCAAAAGTAAGTAATTTTCATTTTATGAAAAAATTGCATACTTTTCATTTCTATCCAAGGCTGTCAAACTTTAAACAGCGATGGAAAGTGGTAACTTGTCTTTGTTGCAGAATTTCTGAAGCATCCAAGGCATTTCAGATGGAGAAAATAGAACATGGTTATGAAAACATGAGCCACTTCACAGTCAACCTCAATAGAGAAGAAAAAATAATACGTGAAATTGATTTTTACAGAGGTTTGTTATTCTTTTGACCGTTTGGTGAAAACTGCAGGTGTGTGAGGTTGCTGAAGGGTTCAGCAGGAGGAAAATGGGGTTCATAATCACCTCCGGAATGGATGTTGACAATTTTACAAGAATCATAATCCAATGTGAAGTTCTATTTCATTACAAAATCATGTTTGTTGACAGGGCTTATTCTAGTTTTGTATGTCACAGTATCTAATATAATGTCACATTTGGGAAATTAAATATTTTATAACTGATGGTGATGGTGAGATCTCAACTTTAACCATATGCAATACACAATGATGTAAACTCTCAACTAATGTAAGTTTATAGATGAGATAAAAAATAAAACAGAGAAGACATTTGGATACACATTGTAGCACATTCAATTAATCAAATTTTTGAAAGCAAAAATAATAGCAAGTCACAGAATAAGTCACAACCTGAAAGTAGAACTACGTCTTTGTGACCAGATCTATTTTACAAGGACTAGAGAGATAGCATGGAGGTAGGACATTGACTTGCATGCAGAAGGATGGTGGTTCTAAGCCCAGCATCTCATATGGTCCCCCGAGCTTGCCAGGAGTGGTTTCTGAGCATAGAGCCAGGAGTAACCTCTTAGTGCTATCGGGTATGACCCAAAACAAACAAACAAACAAACAAAAATAAAACAAACAAAAAACAGTTTTATTTTAATATTTATAGTACACTATCATTGAGCCCAGAAATTTCACTCCTGAAAATTTATTCTAATAAAATTGCAAATAAGAACCTAACCTTAGAATTTACCATAGATTTGGCCATCTTTATTGCCTACACAATAAAATTCAACTTCATACCATTGATGTTGTTATGATGCTATGTTAGTATTCACAGATGTAATTTTAGAAGCGAATCTTCAGGATAAATTTCTAAAATTACTTAATATTGTCTGCCTTTAATTGCTTGATAAAATAGTAAGCTTAAAGACTAGGTGAAGGCATTATATCCAAAGTAAGCCTTCATGGCCCGGAGAGATAGAGCAGATAAGGTGCTTGTCTTGCAAGTAGTTGGCCTGCATTTAATTCCCAGGCCTGCATATGGTCTCCCAAGCACTTCTAGGAGTAATCTCTGAGCACAAAGTCAGGAGTAAGTCCTGCGCACATCTAGGTTTCACCCCAAAACAAAAGTTAGCATTCACTGAACAAAAGAAATAAAAACTAAAAACAAAACTAGGAACTTGTATGTTTCTGAGAAAGTAAAGAGAGTAGCATTTCTATTAAATTTGACAGAAATAAATGGATGATAACATCAGCCTTTCAAGATCTTGAAGTACAGGATAAAATGAAGAAGTATGTGAGGATTATGGAGATGGTACATGGTGTTGGTAAGGAAGATATTTTGAAGTGGAAGGGGAGCTACAAGGAAGGTGATGGCTGGGTCCACCTCTCATTTATTCTGTCCACATTTAATTAGAAGCACAAGGTCTGGCATAACATATTTGAGCCAGTGTTTGTTGAAGAGGATTTTCCTAACCTTCACCTTAATCCATGTTTTATGTATATACTGGTCATTCATTGTTTTCATGATTTCAGTGATAGTTTTAAAAATAAAAAATACATTACCTTACCAGAAGAGGAAGAAGAAGGAGAAGGGGAAGAAGGAGAGGAAGGAGGAGAAGGAGAAGAAAGTGAAAGAGGTGAAGAAGGAGAAGTAGTAGAAATAGAAGAGGTAGAAAATGTACGAACGGAGTCCTCAGGAGAAGATGAATGTCCAGAGGAAACCTTGGAGCCCACTCAACTGGCCTTGGATCTTCAGGATGGCCCAGGGGATCTTCCAGTTGCCTCCTCAGAGCCACCTATTGCAGATGCCCTGGTGACGCAGGTAATCTTCTTTCAGTTCCTTCCTAAAGAGATGTAGATAGATGTGTTTCCTTGCTAAATAGCCCAATTTATTCTACTTTAAGAAAAAGGGACTTATATACCAAACCTGTGCATATAGAATACAGAAGATTTCAGGCAATTTTAAGGTCTTGGAGAAAAAGTTCTTTAAATGGTTCAATAGGTTCATAACTGTCATAACTGGTTGGCAAGTATTTAGTCCCCCTTTTCACTAATAGCACACTCTAATCTGAGGTGTTTGGAAACTCTGTGTTTGTGTGTGTGCGTGTAACATATTACTTCATAGAAAGCCAATATCAGGAGGACTGACTCTGCCTTAAATGTAGATGAATATAAGGCATAATGTGATAAATTAAAATGTTTATACTTTCAAATTGGAAATCTTTATATATAATTAATGAAGTAACTAGATAAATCATATCAGTCTGTCCCTCTTACTTAACCTGACAGTTAATCTTTCATTCAGTGGGTAAATGAAGTCTAGTTTTCTATGTATCTTGTGGTTTTTTTAAGATTATATGTTGACAGAATTTTACAAGAAATATCTAGGGAATTAGTTCATGCCAGATGCTTACCCAATTACTTGGCCTTCTGTCTCTAAGATGTCACTGTCCAGTTTTCAAGCTTTTGTACTAACTTCATAATATTCACAGTAGACAGTTCCCAAACCACTGAGTTTATGGACCTTGCAAACTCATCAAAGAAAGCCCTGGTTTTGCACCTTTCAAAGTGGTATGAATTGATATGTAGAAACAAAAGCTCAAGGGGAACTCAAAATTAGAGCCCAGGCTCTGTCTCCACAGGAAACTAGGCTAGCTATTTATAATTTTTAGATACTATTTATAGTTCCTTAGAATCTCAGATTTATCAGTTACATTGAAATCGAAAGACCTATGAATCCCAAATGAAAGTTGAACTTAATCAAACTACCAAATTGGGAATTTTAGAAAAAGAGGTTTTGGGGGCACTACATACAATGTCAAAATTTAATGCCGGTCAATAAAGTGACCTTTGTCCTATATCTGATATTTTATCAGGAACTTACACTTTATGCTTCTGTTCCTGCCTTTCCAGGCTACCAGACAAGTCTAGAAAGAAAGAGGGGGCAGATGCCAAGACAAAGGGATACCATCATCAAGCCAATCCTCTATCCCCCTTGCACCTGCAGAGTGGGAGAAACTAAAGCATGCATAAATCAGGCACCTTACTCAGAAAGCTCAGTTTTCAAAGACATAGGAAACTAAAATCAATTGCTTTTTTTTTTCTTCTTCTTCTTCTTTTTTTTACTTTTGAATTTATCTGTCCTGATTAAGGGGGAGGTTGTGCCTACTGGCTCTCAGCAGACCACAGAGTCTGAAACTTCAGTCCCGGCAGCAACGGACTCTGCGGATCCCTTGTTTTACCCTAGCTGGTATAAAGGCCAAACCCGGAAAGCAACCACCAATCCACCTTCCACCCCAGGGAGTGAAGGTCTGGGGCACATAGGGTGTCCCGGTTCTGAGGATGCGAATGTGCGGAAGGCAGAAGTGGCAGAAGCCGCAGCCAATGAGAGGGCAGCAGTGAGTGGTAAGGAAACTAGTTCACCTGCAGCTACTTCTCAGGTTAGTGTTGATGCTTTTGTGTCTGAATGCATCCCCTGCTGCCTAGGGCCCCCGCTGGGACCACAGCAAGAAAGTCTCTCAAAGGGGAAGAGAGCAACTGTGCTTTGGGGGAAATGCAGACACAATCCATTCCCACGGTTGACTTGTTTGTCTTATATCAAAGAAAAACAAACAAACAAGGAACCAATTTGATTTCACCTTGCTTCTTCCTGAGAGGTGATCTCACACCTGGCTTCCCAGGGCAATGGGTGCAAGCAAGGCTGATGCTGAGGCATGCAGTTAAAAGGCTAATCATTAGGCATGCACTGGAGATTTGTGTCTCAACCACTAGCTGATGTCTCTGGTTCTCTACTATGACCTCTTGTCCTTACTCAGCTTTTTCTGTGGGCTTCTAAAGACTAATGACTTGCTTTTGTGTCCTTTCCAGCAACCTCTAAGTAGCACATTTAAACTGAGTTTTAAATATGCTCTGGAAAATAACCTCTCATTTATGTATTCTGAGAGTCCGCTGACGATGGCTAGACAAAGATAGTATTGGCTTGGTAGACTAGCGCTTCCTCTGCATGTGTTCCTGCGAGCAGAAAAGTACAGGTTATCCTCCAATGGATTTTTTTTCTTTCTTTTATAAAAAGAATACTTCTTTTTATAAGAAATATCTTCTAACACTGGGCTAGACATTTGCATGACTTAAAAATTCTACAGTCTCTTCACAAGGAAGAATGTTCATGGTTACTTCACACCCATGAGCATTCTTAAATGATATGTGGGTGTGACTGTCACCTCATCAAGGAACTGTCAAAGAAATACTCTCATTCTATGCTCCTGGGTCATCAGGTGATATAAACAATTCTTGCTTTTTTTTTTAAGCCAGAAAATTACTTATTGTCTTCACTGTATCTTGTCAATGAACTTTAATTTTATTTTTTTAAAAAAGGAAGTTATTTTTAGAAAAGTATAAAGAAGTACGTTTGGGCTATACATTTATTTTCACAAGTGAAAATGGCGGAAAAGTAAATATTTTGAGGTGGAAATTTTGATTCAAATAATTGAGAAGTAAGATTATTTCTGATCTGTTTGGAAATTCTTACATATTTCATGGAAGTTGAGTCTAAAAATGCTAGAGCAATAATATCCCACTGAGAAGCATGGAATAGGGTTCCAAACTAAATGAAAAAAAAAAAATCCACCTAAGTGCTGTCAAAGATTATTTGTGATAACACCAGTGAAGTTTTCTTCTTGTTTTCTCACAGGAGTTAGCAATCTGCCTAGCACTTTTGGCTTTTTTACTTCACTGCATCTGGCGTCAGATTCTGTACTTGATTTTTACTTTAATGGGTAGGAAATCTTTTTTTTTCCCCATTGACTAACATCCATATTATATAGTCCCACCCCCATAATGTTCCTCTTCTGCAGGCTGAGAAATAAAAATTTCCCAAATCTTGAGGCTCGCTCATGTAAAATTAAACAAGTTCCTAGAAAATGCTGTATCTACAAACTTCCTACAATGCAATTTCCTCAAGATAATTTCCTGCGTGTGAGGGGATTCCTGACTCAGGGTAGTGATTTAGTGACTTATTAAGGACAATTCAGTAATCAGTAAAAAGAAATAGTAATTAGAGTAGACCACTTTAAAAAGTAGTATATAATGAGTATGTGCTGTTCTTAATAGAGAAAGAAGCTGTAAAGGACTGTCCAGGAATAAGTAAGATTTTCATAGATTAGCTAATAAGATTTGCTCTATTCACACCAAAGATGTCTAGAACGGAACTAAAGCTTTTTTGGGATACCACTGTAGGCAGTTCTTGTGCTGGTGGGTCAAACAGATTATATGATTTTTCAGTTCTCATTGTGTGCTGAGATTTTACAATGGCGCTACTAAGAAAGGAGTCCCTTAAGGAAGAGAAGGTGCTAAATATGCAAAAACATCAGAGGGATTGCAATTGTGCTAACTCTAAATGAATAGTCAGAAGACAATGCTCATCTACAAATCTTTTGGGGGGCACATCTGGCAGTGGTCAGGGGTTACTCCTGGCTCTGCTCTCAGAAATCACTCCAGTGCTCGAACCCGCATCTATCCTGGGTCAACCACGTACAAGGCAAACGCTCTACCACTGTGCTACCTACCACTTCGGCCCCTCATCTATAAGTCTTAAAGAATAAGAATTGCATTTAGAAAGCCAACATACAACTCCTGTACTTTTTAGTCACATTTTTCATAGTTAAGCCTTTTCTTTTTCAAGAGCCTTTCCTTGATTCTTATTTATGAGGTTTACATAGGATTGCTATATATTTTGGTTTTCGGGCCACATCCATTTGATGCTCAGGGATTACTCCTGGCTAAGCGCTCAGAAATTGCTCCTGGCTTGGGGGGATCATA
Source organism: Suncus etruscus (assembly GCF_024139225.1). Lineage (NCBI taxonomy): Eukaryota > Metazoa > Chordata > Mammalia > Eulipotyphla > Soricidae > Suncus > Suncus etruscus. The sequence continues at coordinate 29,788,883 of NC_064857.1, read as the reverse complement.
TGGGACGCCGGGGGATCGAACCGCAGTCCTTCCTCGGCTAGCGCCTGCAAGGCAGACACCTTACCTCTAGCACCACCTCGACGGCCCCAAAGATTGCTATATTACTTCTACAATAGATAATAGCATTTTGAATGCAATTTCTAACAATGCTTAAAGATTCAAATTCTATGTAATTTTTGGTAAATGACCCTATTCTGGGACCTAGTATCTTGGAAGCTTATTCAGAGTGGCAGGTGCAGAAAGGTCACAGCACTTGTTATTTATTATACTCATTGGCTTTTCTCTGGGTTGACACTGAATTTTCTGGAAGTTTTATTCTAGAGTTCCTCACAGTCTCCTTTGCTCTCTCTTTAGTAATGTTGATGAGAACTACATGAATCCCTATAGTATCTGAAACAAAATGTAAATATGCAGAATGTCTATAACTTGTCTCACATGTCAATGGTCAGACAAGAACCTATGTAACCTAGAATTTCTGAGTGTCTTTATAGTCTCTATATTGCTTAACTCTATCTGCTGTCATAATTTGTGGAGAGTACAAATTATATTCATATTATAAGGAATCTTGCTGACATAGTTCTCAGTGATTATGAAAGAGTCAATAACCTGGAGAAGGAAAACATGTACTATACTTTAATTCTGAAAAATAACATGGACAGTTAGAAATCTTATTATATTATCAGATTTTTGACTTCTGAAATGTCTTTATTATTGAACTAACAGTTACAATAGTTTATGCATTGGGCACACAGATTTACTTTCATCACCATTAATGTGCCAAAGACCCTTTATCTTTGTCACTTTTGTGACTTTTTTGTCACTTTTGCTAATCTGCACCTTCTCTCCCCTCTTTTCCTTCTCATACACCCTCCACTCCAACTTGGTAACCTTAATTATATAAGAATCCAAATTTTTTTTCTGTGAATATTTTACAGACAACAATCTTAGACTAAGTGCCAGCCTCTGTGGATTAATATTTGCCCAATGTAAGGTTACCTTGTTGAGTTTCACATTTCATAATTAATCTTACTTGAATGCTTCGGATATAATTCAAAAGTTCTCTTAGATTTATAATTTTGTTTTACTGCTCTTTGTAATCCCATTCCCAGGAATAAGTTGCCTGGTAACTCAAAAGCATCTCAGGCTCAATTACTGAACTAAAATTTCCTTCATAAAATGCCTGCCCCAGAGCAGGCAAGGGAGAGGGGGTGGGAGGGAAGAGAGCATCAGGGAGGGTGAGATAAAAACTGTTGACATTGGTGTCAGGATATGGGCATTGGTGAAGGATGTTGTACATTGTATGATTGTGACTCAATCATGAACAACTTTATCTGTGTGTGTGTGTGTGTGTGTGTGTGTGTGTGTGTGTGTGTGTGTGTGTGTGTGTGTGTGTGTGGTGGGGGGAACCTCTAGTATGAACAACCTGGTAACCATGGTGTTTAAATAAAAGAAAGAAAGCAAGTCACAATTTTAAAGAAACTAGGAGTTATTTTTATAAAGCAGTTTGACATTGAATTAAGCAAAAATGAATTTTTGTCACTTCTTTGAATTCCTCATTTATATAACTTGCAGTTTTGAAAGTATCTTGTTCTTAAAACATGTATCCATTAATGGAACCACAACTTTTTTTTTAGTTTAAAACCTATATTATAATTTTATTTTTTTAAATAATATTTTTTATTTTAACACCATGGTTACAAAAATGATTGTGGTTGGGTTTCAGTCATATAAGAGGACACCCCCCATCACCAGTGCAACATTCCCACCACCAATTTCCCAAATATCCCTCCTCCCCATCCCGCCCCCACCTGTACTCTAGGGAGGCTTTCTATTTCCCTCATACATTCTCATTGGTAGGATAGTTCGCAATGTAGTTGTTTCTCTAACTAAACTCATCACTCTTGGTGGTGAGGTTCATAAGTGGGCTGTAACTTCCAGCCCTCCTCTCTTTTGTCTCTGAAAATTATTGCAAGAATGTCTTTCATTTTTCTTAAAACTCATAGATGAGTGAGACCATTCTGCATTTCTCTCTCTCTCCCTCTTTCTCTCTCTGACTTATTTCACTCAGCATAATAGATTCCATGTACATCCATGTATAGGAAAATTTATGACTTCATCTCTCCTGACGGCTGCATAATATTCCATTGTGTCTATGTACCACAGTTTCTTTAGCCATTCATCTGTTGAAGGGCATCTTGGTTGTTTCCAGAGTCTTGCTATGGTAAATAGTGCTGCAATGAATATAGGTGTAAGGAAGGGGTTTTTGTATTGTATTTTTGTGTTCCTCGGGTATATCCCTGGATCGTATGGGAGCTCAATTTCCAGTTTTTGGAGGAATCTCCATATCGCTTTCCAGAAAGGTTAAACTAGATGGCATTACCACCAGCAGTGGATAAGAGTTCCTTTCTCTCTGCATCCCTGCCAACACTGCTTGTTCTCATTCTTTGTGATGTGTGCCAATCTCTGTGGCATGTGGTGGTACCTCATAGTTGTTTTGATTTGCATCTCCCTGATGATTAGTAATGTGGAGCATTTTTTCATGTGTCTTTTGGCCATTTGTATTTCTTCTTTGTCAAAATGTCTGTTCATTTCTTCTCCCTATTTTTTGATGGGATTAGATGTTATTTTTTTCTTGTAAAGTTCTGTCAGTGCCTTGTATGTTTTAGAGAGTAGACCCTTTTCTGATGGGTATTGGGTGTATAGTTTCTCCCACTCAGTGGGGGGTGGGGCTCTTGTATCCTGGGCACTATATCCTTCGATTTGCAGAAGCTTTTTACCTTAATATAGTTCCCCCATCTATTAATGTCTGCTTTCACTTGCTTGGAGAGTGCAGTTTCCTCCTTGAAGATGCCTTTAGTCTCAATGTCATGGAGTATTTTACCTACGTCTTAGAACCACAAACTTTTAAAATGGTTTACTTCCAGGTGATTTCCTCAAAACCATCCACATAGTAAAACCTGACAGTGATTTCAGATGCTATATAATTTCTACTTTATTGTATGACTTCTCTGTTCACCTAGGCAGACTAATAAAAAAAAGCAGGTCATTGCAAAATTTAGATGTCATATATCTCCATTGGTAGTGAATGAAGATCCTTATTTTCTTTTTAGGTCAGAGAAGCAAAATCATTCCCCCAATCTCATTAATTGAAAAGAAAGTAACTTTTCAACAATATTTGAACTCAGACTTACATCAAATTTCACCCCTGTAGTACAATCTATATCAAACCTTTGCCATAGTTTCTATTCATTTTACAAGAGTTATTTCAAACACTGTCATGTTCCCTTCCCCTCAAAAAATTTAGTAAGAAAGGGGATAAATCATGTAGTACAAAACTCTTCTATATGAACTGCTCTTTAACTAAAAAATGACTCTCTAACTTTTTTTTGTTTTGTTTTGTTTTGTTTTGGTTTTTGGTCCACACTCGGTGATGCTCAGGGGTTACTCCTGGCTGTCTGCTCAGAAATAGCTCCTGGCAGGCACGTGGGACCATATGGGATACCGGGATTCGAACCAACCACCTTTGGTCCTGGATCGGCTGCTTGCAGGGCAAATGCCGCTGTGCTATCTCTCCGGGCCCCTCTCTAACTTTTTATTTCTTGCCTGCTATATACTTAGTTAATATAGGGTTTGATAAAATAGCTTTGATCAAATCCGCCCTTTAATTTTAAAACTAATTTTGAAAAACATGATACCATGTATATATACCTAGTCAACTTCAGAAGACAAAACAATTATAAGGTGAGGAAGAACTCAGATACTAGTCAATTGTCCTTGGAAAGCTGTTTCTATAAGCCTGTCCTGGACATATCTCACTGGGGACACTTCTTCAGTCTAACTTGTCTTCATCTACTGCCTTTATATGCCTCCTTTACTCTAACAAATTTCCTTCCCTGTAAGACTTCCCACTTAATGAGAGATTTTTGCTTTGGAGATAGGAACTTTGACAATAAAACAATCTGTAAATTCTGAAATTATGATTCTATAAAGAATCACAGTGTGTGTGTGTGTGTGTGTGTGTGTGTGTGTGTGTGTGTGTGTAGTTGAAAGAGGTCCTCAAGTTATCTGCTGTTTCAAGATTAGACTATTCTCTTTACCCTTTCCATTCTTTAATCTTGAAAAGAGACAAATGAGTTCTGTAAAAAATTACTCTGAGCTCAGGGCACCAGAAATTGGAAGAAAAACTTAGTTTTCCAGTCCTACCACTTTTATATATAACTCTGGTTGTTTAAATTTTTAGCCTTGGTTTCTCACTGGGAAGTTCAATAAAAGTCATCAATTTATACAACATCAAACAGTGAAAGGATTAATATGAAATATTTTATAAATTGCTTTAAGATATTTTCTTTGGGAAGATTATGGACTTAGGTCTAACACCTGTTATTCCTTGATTGGAAATAATAATAAATTCTCAGTAAATTATATATCCACTGTATTTTTTAAAATATATTCTTGTCTTCTGATAAAAAAAAATCCCCATATGTTAAGTTGTTTTCAACTGGAATATTCATTTAGCTGAATGTTTATACCTCTGAATGTTTATACTCCTTTGAGATGTGATGGTGACTCAACTCTGAAATTCTCCTAAAATTTTTCAGTCCCCCAAAAGACCTCATTCCCAGGAGAGTAAAGACTCAGAATATTCATATTAGATTCATTCACAAAATATCAGTAGGTTTTAATGCATAAGTAACAGTATCCATCTACCACTACAAGTAAGATGCAAAATATTTCCATGAATTCAAAATCCCCATAGCTGCAATTGTTGCTAACCACCTTCATGCTTTTCCATTGTTTTCCTGTCGTTATAGGTTTTCAAATGTGTAAGTCCATATACTTTATTTTAAAGTATGTAGACTTTTTGTGACCAGACTCTTTACTTGCACAATACATTGAAATCCACTTTTTTGTTGTATGTATGAATAGCATATTCTTTTTATTTGTTAGTGGACATAATATGGCTATATTTCAAATTTTCTATATGCCATTCGATTGATGCTTATAATCTCTTTCTTGGCTCTCTCTTTGTGACTTCTTTCTGAACTGGATATGGGAGAAAGGGTCCTCATTTCTATGCTTTACCTTTACAAAGTTTTATTTAGAGAAGTAGAAGGCAAGTATGGGTAGAATACCTGGAGGAAAAAAGATTCCAAATGGTTGGCCATAGACAAGATCTCATGGCTTAAAATAATTAAACTGTTTTTTCTTGTCTCTAGCCAAGGACATATCTATTAGAGCTATAACCAGAACCACTGAGGTTCCTGGTACTTTTAAATGACTAAATTCTGCAATATTATGATAAGTTTCACTAAACAGTGACACTCTAATTTTAGCTTTGATGCAATTTTTGGTCTAATATCTCTATACAATTTAGACTCACAGATGTCTTATAATAATATAAAATTTAGAGTGATTTATTTTTTCAGCTAAAGACCAATTAATGCCTAAACTGTTTAAGGAGCCACAACTGTCCATAGGCCAGAAACTTCTAACAGATTTGTTTTAGCCATTAAAATGCAGGGCTCCTAGTTTAGGTGCTCTGCAAGAAGATGAAGATCATTCCTATTTAGCATAGCAGAACTCAGAGGAGCTTTAGAACAAACCACACCTTGGAATTCATCAACTCAAAATAGCAAAAGTGGTATTTGGAGGTCAAAGCTAGTAAGGAAAGTGACCCCTGATCATTTTAAACCCAACAAATGTTGTCCTGGTATGAAGTGTATAAAGGTGATCCCAGGGAAGGAAGGAAGGAAGGAAGGAAGGAAGGAAGGAAGGAAGGAAGGAAGGAAGGAAGGAAGGAAGGAAGGAAGGAAGGGAGGGAGGGAGGGAGGGAGGAATGAAGGAAGGAAGGAAGGAAGGAAGGAAGGAAGGAAGGAAGGAAGGAAGGAAGGAAGAAAGGAAGGAAGGGAGGGAGGGAGGAAGGGAGGAAGGAAGGAAGGAAGAAAGGGAGGAAGGGAGGAAGGGAGGGAGGGAGGGAGGGAGGAAGAAAGGAAGGAAGGAAGGAAGGAGGGAGGGAGGGAGGGAGGAGAGAAGAAAGGAAGGAAGGAATGAAGGAGGGAAGAAAGGAAGGAAGGAAGAAGGAAGGAAGGAAGGAAGGAGGGAGGGAGGAAGGAAGGAAGGAAGGAAGGAAGGAAGGAAGGAAGGAAGGAAGGAAGGAAAGAAGGAAGGAAGGAAGGAGGGAGGGAGGGAGGGAGGGAAGGAGGAAGGAAGGAAGGAAGGAAGGAAGGAAGGTAAGAAGGAAGGAAGGAAGGAAGGAAGGAAGGAAAAAGAAAGGAGGAGGGAGGGAGAGGGAGGGAGGGAGGGAAGGAAGGAGGGAGAAGGAAGGAAGGAAGGGAAGGAAGGAAGGAAGGAAGGAAGGAAGGAAGGAAGGAAGGAAGGAAGGAAGGAAGGAAGGGAGAAGGAAGCAAATGAATAAGCCCCAAATTCCAAGGAGATAATGCTACATGGAACTCTGGATCTTCAGAAAGTGTCATGAGTAAAGATATAAAATTATTTTCAGGAGGCCAGGGATATAGGTCAGAATGGTAGAGCATATACCTTGTACCTTTAAAGTCCTGAGTTTGATCCCCCACCCCACATTGCATCTGATCTAGATCACATCACTAACTGGAACATGACAAAAAGGGAGGCCCTGCTTTCTTATCACTCCTAGCTCTGCAGGGAGAAAGGCTTCTATAAAAATATCATTTTGTTGCAAATGATCTTTGAGACCAAAGGTTCTTTGATTTCAAATGCAAAAATGAACTTCATCTGCCACCAAACATAAGAGGTGAGATATAGTTGAAACTAGAGGACTGGAAAATTATTTTTTCACCAAGATATTAATTTCTCAAGTTATTACGGTATGTTTAAAGCAAGCAACCAAGAAACATGATTTCCCATGAGTGTGACTATAGACCAGCATTCTTTGAAATGATCTATTCAATTTTTCCAAACAAATAAAAATGAATAAAAATATAACTTTGTTCTCTAAATTTAATTGGGGGACAACTGAGTGTCAAGTTATTTTCAGATAGATATTCCTACTGAGACCACTTGATTATGTTTTATGAATTAGGAAATTCAGGCTTACAAAAAATCACTAATCTGCTTTAACTGTGCTGAAATTTTATTTGATAAAAATAGAAAGAAAGTTGATCAAAGTCCAGGACTGGCTTACAGCATAACATTGATCAGGACTAAATAATCCTGAAAATTATATTATAATGAAACTCAGACATTTTTTACATTTAAAAATTATAGAAAAGTAAGCTTTCCTTAAACTCTTAAGTTGTAATGAGCCTATCACATTAACCTTCTTATTGTATTACACAATGGTGGTTTTATTTTGTTATGCTTTTATTTTCCTGCTTGAAAAAATGACATATAGCCAAATAATTATCATTTGGAAAGCTTTGAAAACTAAAAGGACAAAAAAAATCTGTACAAAACTGTAGATTGCATTTCTTAAGATCAAAGAGCATCCTTAGTAAATGTCACTTTAATAGGAAGCGAAAATGGATGGTTCCATTTTAAAGAGGAAAATGTAATGTAAATTGCATGTGAATAGTGCAATGAATTCATTTCCCCTGGCACATGTGTGTCCACAGCACTATAATTCCATGAAAACTGTAATTCAGGAGAAAACTCTCTGGGGAGATATGTTTGACATAGCTAGCTGAGTTTTGTTTCCTGTCTTTTAAATTTTTTCATTATTCTTATCTAGCATAGGACCTTTTTAAGTATTGTACATCCTGTGGATTTTTCCTAAGTTTATGTATCTCAGTGATTTTATGAAACACCTATTATAGCCCTATATAGCCCTATTGCCCTCAAGGCAAATAAGTAATCCATCATAATGTGAATGTACTTTAAAAAAACCAGTGCAGGGGCCAAAGTTTACAGTGGCTAAGACTTCAAGCAGCCAACCTTTGTTTCAATCTCCAAGCACCCTGTATGGTCCACAGAGTGCCTCCAAGAGTGATCCCTGACTTGAAGAGCCAAAGTAAATCCTAAACAGTGCAGAGTATGTTCCCCAAAATAATACAAAACAAAACAGCCAATGGCAATGCCTTGTGCAAATTGCTTATCATTAATGAGATCTTTCATTTAAAGTACACAACAGGCCAGAGAGATAGCACAATGGTAGGGCATTTGCCTTGCATGTGGCAGACCCTCCTGGGTTCAATTCCCGGCATCCCATATGGTCCCCTGAGCCAGGAGCAATTTCCGAGCACTGAATCAGGAGTAACCCCTGAGTGCTGCTGAGTTGGCCAAAAACAAAACAAAACAAAACAACAACAAAAAATAAAGTACACAGCAGCCCTGTGTAATAGAAATGAAGAATATTTAAAAATCCCCCTAATCCAGTCTAGTAAGGGGGTCATTGAAGGAGAGTGACTTGCTCAAGATCACAGAGCAATTGGAAGTTTGAAACCTAGTGCCACCTTGTCCTTCACCAGATTATGCATGAGTATTATAATGGAGGTCACACCAACACTGAAGAAAAATAAGTGAATTCACATTTTATTTGAGTTGATATCATCAAGGACTGCCCTGCTTTTCGTTATTTATACTACGTTGGTGCATCCTTACCAAGCATAGAGCCATTGTATCTATGCCTCTGTTGCTCAAGGAATATGTCTTCCAATGAGAATGAGAGTTCTCTAGTTTTATAGTTTTTCCCAATGCTGATAACTAGTTTTCCTCTCAACTTCAAAAGGTGAAGTCAGCTAGCACCTTTCCCCTGATACTCATAGGTTTAACAATAGGAGATGTCTTTTTTGGACTTTCTGTTACTATTAGCAACTCTCATATTTTTATCCTTATGGTTACTTAGAGAAAGTTTCTCAACTTTCTTCAATTTGAGTTTTCAATTATGTCCAATAATGCTATTTGCATCCCAAAGCTTTTAGAAAAGACGCTTCTGGTCGTATTTGCAGAAGAGAAGTTCAAAAGTTCTTCTTTCTGCCTGTGAGGTATTAGTGAAGTCATTAGCAGTTCTTTGTAATTCAGTTCTCTTTTCACAGAACATACCATCTTAATGAGTATATCTGAGAAAGTGGGTTTTAGAGTTTTGCTAGGTTATAAGCACCATCAACTTTCAGCTTCTCATACCTGTTCTTCACTCTGTCCCCACTAATTTCTAGAAACCATGTTTTAGAAGAAAAAATTATATCATACATCTTCTAGATCAAGAAAAAAGTGCATGAGCTTAATTTCTGGTGTTTGGGGGGGATTTTTGTTTATTTTTGGGTCACACCCAGTGATACTTGGGACCATATGGGGTACAAGGTATTGAGCCTGTGTTGAACATGTGCAAGGCATATGCCCTACATACTGTTCTATTGCTCTGGCCAATTTCTGATTGTTTTTGTTTTTATAGGCCTGAGGAAATGTCTCTGGTTTTTGATCTTCCTTAACAAGAAGGAAGAAACTAATGGCAATGAAAGCCCAAATCAAGTCCATTCGCCTGTAAGTTAGCCACACATGACTAAGTGTGAATGGCTACAAATCCTCCCAAACAGTGGTAGAGAGGCTTTTCAGAGAGTGTTTTTCTTTCAGGAATCTTTGTGGGAAGGAGGTACTCCTTTTTGCCCTCTGTCTTTCATAGGGAGGGCACTTTATTTTCACAGCTGTGTCATTTCTAATATACCCAAGACTGCTCCATTACCAAACAGAGTTGTCTTCATTTCTGTAAAGAAAAGTTTCCTGAAAGCCAACAGTTTCCAAGGCTAGAACCTTGCTATGGAGAAAAGATGACAGACACCTCAGTACTTTTCAGGCATTGATGACTGGCCAAGTCTCTTGGCTACGCATTCTTACTGTATAATTTATAGTGCTTGAGTTTCCCAGGGTCTTAGGTTTAGGAAAGCTAAATAGTAGGGGCAGGCCAATGCTTGAGCTTAGTCTTTCTAAATAAACATTTCCAAGCATGACCTCACAATACTACTCACACCTGTTTCCACCATTTGGCTTTGATTCTCTAACCCAGCCAAGCAGGTGCAAACTAGATACCAAATGGTTATCCACTCAGCAGCCTCAAGTCTAGCCTTACTCCTTCTGCCCACATTCCTGTGAGGCAAATAGATTTTTTTATAGATGTGCAAGAGTTCTTCCGGATTGGCTAGACGGACAAGAACACTAAGTGGTAATCAGATCTGTGATTGGTATAGCAACAGAAAAGATGGAGGCCCAAGCATAGGGTACTGGACACAAATTTTCTCACTGTTCCCAACTTTTCCTTTGATCTGGCACAGTGACTACAGTATCCACCACAGTCATCCTTCAGATAGAGTAAAGATGTTAAATAATAGTAAATTTTCTCGAGCAGGGTTGGATATTGAGCCACCACCATCCGTTAATATCTTACATGTAATGCAATTCTGAAGAGTATTGACTACCACTTGGGTAAACCTTGGGGAATAAAACATGGAGAAGTTGCTTTTTAATGAATCAGATTCATGAATGGTGTAGTGAATTTGGGGGAGAGCTGTAGCTGGCATTCACAGAATATGCTAAATTCTGGGAAAGCATAAATTTAATTTTGTTCAGTGAATCATGCATGGCAAGATGCACCTAGAAAAAGGGGTTCCTGACGTGACACAACAGAGGATGTTCACCAGTTGGCACCCAGTTATATCTTCTGTATGAAGTGCCTAGAGACATGTTTTGGCATCAACTGAACACTGAAAACAGTTTAACACTATGATTAAACAAATTTTCAATCAGAAGCATATTTGGCTTTTAAAAAAATCATTATTTTTTTATCATAAAATCAAGCCCAAGTCTCCACTCATCATCCTACCATTTCCTTTGGTACCATCATGCTAATAACTTGCTTTCTGCTAATAACACCTGGTTGGGTGACTATAGACACCAAAAAAGTTTGTTAGTAAAAGAGCAGGCCTGGTGAAAGAAAAATGTCCATAGAAGCATAAATACAACATTTAGTTTGCTTCTTCTAAGGTTTATCCTGAGCAGTTACTCCACAGTGATAAAGTACAGAGGGAGAAGCAGCACAATGCAATTCATTGTTCCAAGCTGATTCTGAGTTATTCTTAGTTAAGAAAAGATCATATTTTAGTCTAAAGTCACCTAGATAATGTTTAAACTACATTTATTGTTGCTGTTGCTTTTGGACCATAACCAACTGTATTCAAAGCTTACTCCTGACTCTGTGCCCATTGATCACATCTGGCAGGCTCAGGAGACCATAAATGGTGCCTGGGATCGAACCTTGGACAGCTGGATGCCAGGCAAGCATCTTACCTGTTGTAATATCTGTCTGGCCGCTTAGCTGCTTTAAAAATACATAACATAAAAATTACCACCCTAATCATTTCTCATGGTATAGTTCAATAGTGTTAAATTGTGTTTTGTACTTTAGTGCAAATTAGTGTTAAAAATTCATTAGTGTTAGTGTTTTTCACTTTGTGAAAAGTGTTGTCATCTTACAATACTGAAGCTTTTTATTTATTAAACAAAAACATTTCCTCCCTCCCACAAGTCCCTGGTAACCTCTATTATCCAATTCATCTATGAATTTTTTTACTCTAGATACATCATATTAGTGGAACTATATAATATTTGCCTTATTATGACAAGTTTATTTCGTTTAGTATATTGTCCTCAAGGATCATCATATTGTAGCATCAGAATTGCCTTATTTAATTAAGCTATTTCCCTTTATTTTTATTATATCTATATTTCTGATTTTGTTTATCCACATTCGATTATTCCACTTATCTGCTGATGGACACGTGGGTGCTTATGTCTCTGTAAATTCTTGCATTCAATCTTTTGAGTGCAACATTTCACATTTTCATAAAAAATACATAAGGTGTCATATTTTTCCTGTTTTTGTTTCTCTTTCTCCATCTTCTCATTCTCATTCTCCTCTTCCTTGAACTAGAGCCTTTACGTATGATGGCATGTGCACAACGCATTCCTAGCACCACACTACTTTTTAAATTTTTTTAATTGTTTGCAACTGATTTAGTTTTTGATTTAGTTTTTGTTTGGAGGCTTTAAGATATTAACCAAAAAAGTCTTTTAAATTTTAATCTCAAGTACAGAAAAGCATGAAAATATAAACATGTTCCTAAACATTTGTTAGATATCAGCAGATTTACAAACTTTACATCCTTCTACAGAAAAATTCTTAATAGCGAGTAAGCCTCCAGCTATTTGAGAATGCATTTCCTGAAATTTTCTCTAGATTTGAACTTGCCTTCAAAGAAAAGAAGCTACAGTGTTTAGAATGTACTATTCGAAATTTAGAATTTACTATTTACTAATAAAGACTATTACAAAAAGTATCCGTAATATGCACAAATTACTTGTTTGTTTTTATTTGTTTCTTAGACTTTGTTGTTTGTGTAAGGTTTATGGGGGGTCAATGACAAGGGTCAAAGGGCTTCATTTGTGTAGATAGATAGGCACAGGAATCTGACAGAAAGATGTTATTTCCACCTCAATTTCAAAGACACTGAAGTATCTAAACACATTTTCAGAATATTCTGAAAGCAGCTCTTAAAAATAATCAATAAAATCCAATGTTGCTTGATGGCACAAATATTCCTTCAAAGAAAACCACCTTCTTCAGCAGAATCTATGGTTAATATGATTTTATGTTAAGTTTCTACCAAAGAGTAACAGTGAAAAAAATAATCTCAAAGGTATAAGGATTTAGATAATTTTACTGAACTTTAAAACATGACCCAACACACACATGTAGGATAAAATCTGGTAATGTGTAAAATAAGCACTTATTTTTACGATTCAAAACTATTTTGACTGATAACAAAACAACATACTTGCCAAAGTTTTGCTTTGCCTATAACAGGTGTTATTTATTCATCAAGCAGCTTCATAAAACCACTCAGAGCTTCTATATTTAATGCATGTGCCTACCTTATTGCTTTGAAATCAATGGTATGCTAATCTGTGGAAAATTTTTACTTGTAAAGTCATAAGAATATGGTAATTGTTTTTATTGTTTTCACAGTATCTACATATATCATAGTATATCTACATTTATCATTGTATATATGTATATAAAGAGCCTGCATTTATATATCAAATTACATTTCAAAAACACTTCTCTATCATTGTTCTTTGTTTTATTAATGCTTTGCTTTTCATGAAAACCATCTAAATTTTACTTAAGTTCAAAGGCATACAACTTGTTTCTATCAGGTATTTATCAAGTAAATATATTTTATAAAGAGATCTTCTCTTTAGAAATGGAATCTCTCTTTGTTAGATTTCATTGCCAAGAGAAGAAAGTCTGTTCATTTATAATTTGTCAAAGTTAGACCTATATTTATTCAAAAAATATACTCATCAATATCTACCTTTACATCTTTGTAAGCAATTTTACTTTTATATTAGAAAATTATATTTTGTCCTGGGATGCCATTTGATGTTGAAAATTATTTAAATTATTGTTTCTTTTTATAGACTTTTTCTGGATCCAAATTTTATTCATTCCAATGAAACTTTCATCTCAGTAAATACTATACAAACAGACGTAAAAATTAGAGTAGCCTGAACTTTTTCCCAAAGACTTCTCTCAATTGCATGTATTATTATTACTCTTTGGATCATGAGCATGAAGTATTCTATGGCTCTTGATCAAAGCCAAGATAACCTGAGTTTGCTTTCTGTTTTAATAATAATTATGCCTTTTATTAGAATAATAATTATTATTATTGTTTAACCTCAGTAGAAAGTACCTGAACCTATCCTTTAGAAAGTTTCTTTCTTTGATTCATATTTTCTTCTGTTGCAGATTGGATTTGAAAATCCTTCCCTCCAAGAACAAGCAACAGCATTAGGGAGTGAAAATGGAGCTGAATCTGAGCTTTCTCGGCATATCTTCTCCTTTTCCTGGTTGAACTCCCTGAATGAATGATGTTCCTTTCAACTCTGTTTGCCTTACTGAGATAACACAAGTGTCAGGGAAATAGTAAAATGAACATAATGTAGATGATGGAGGAGACCTCTGAACAGGATTTCTACAGATAAATGAAAAAAATATATAGAATAAACCTTTAATTCCAGGTGACTTTTCTAATACACTGAAGGAAAAGAAGTTTAGGAGAAAAATTGCAGAAAGTATTGAAAAAGAGAAACTTGATAATATACAAATCTTTAATTGTGTAAGAAACTTTTATGAAGGATGTGTGTATATGTATGTGTGTTGTGTGAGTGAGTAACAAGTGGTAAGTGTTGAAAAAAGTGGGCACTATAGTCGCATGTTTCATAGGTACTGGTTTTGATTAGTATAACAGGGTAGCTTTTATTCTCTTTTCCTTAACAATGCAAGTGGTCAGTGAAATTCAGAACTGACTAGTTTATCAATATATGGACAAAAGATAAATCACTGATGAAAGGTATAAAAATTTTTATAAGGATTTCTCTTTTCCATAATATATATTGTGGTTATGTACCCAAAAATGTTCTTCAATAGTCTAAAAGGCTGCAGACTTAGGTCATATTTGTGACTATTTTTTTTCTAACTTTAGTTTTAGATATGCATATAACAGATATTTTAAAAAGAACTTCTTAGCAATAACTCTTTCTAGTAGTAACTAGGAAATTACCAATCTCATGAACTGTAGAACTGCACATACTTAAATGTATATCACATAGCATAATTTAAATATATGTTTAAAATGTATTAAATATATATTTAAGTCATGCTTTGTCTCATCATAATGCCGCTTTCAGAAAATAAGTATGACTTTATTCTGTATGTGCTCTTAAATAAAGGCATTTTCTAATAATCTAATCTTATATTTAGTCTCTGTTTCATATTGCTTTATTACTTCATTAGCTAAATGTCTTTATAGTCTCTCAAGGGAATAAGTAAACATTTTATTAAATTGTTAAAAGTAGTAATAACCACAGTTGAATAGTTTATAAATTCATTAGGCATGCCTTTAATCATAGAACTTAATAATGACTGTATTTTTAAGAATTAAAAATTATTAGGGTTTCACACATAGATAAAAGAGTATGTGTAAAGTTATAAAAGTCAAAATAGTCTTTCTTGTCTTTAAATTTTCCAATGTGTCATTTCATATCAAGTTTAATTGTTTTAAGTGGATATGCTATTATGTCTCCTTTAGAAATAGGTATTCAAAAAGAGAATAGAAAAAAATGCATTTTATGATGCCAAAATAAGTTTGAAAAAGTAACCCTTTATCGTAGAAAGGGAATGCAGAATTTTGACTCTGATTTTAAGGAGAGACCTGTATAACCTTTCTTTTCTATCCCTCTTTTTCTCCACTCTTCACAATCATCTCACGAATTATAGTGAGGTTTAGATATTATTTACAGTAGGAATCAATCTCACTTACAGAATCAAAGTCTTAAAACTGGAATCAGCCTGCAAAGTTCCTGTGCTCCATCTCAAGGAGTAATCTGAAAATCTGGGGTACAAGAGATGAGCTCAAAGCTATTGAGAAACCTTGTATGTCACTGACATACATTTGCATTTTTAGTAAAATTATAAAATTGTAAATTGTGTCTGCTAAAGTCCCTTTGAAAGCAGCCTGGAACCGCATGTATTTCCCCTAGCATCAAAGAGGAAAAACTAAACTCTTGATCACCTTTGCAACTTTTATTAAAAATATAAATATTCAACATTCTCATACACAGCCAAATTGACCCAGGATCAGAAAGATGTTTTATTATTGAAACATTTACAAGAAAATACTGATTCAAAGGAACTTACAAGCATTTTGTCTCACCCACCCAAGAGAAGCATCTTTTTCTTTGGTTTAGACCGAAACAAAAAAATATCAATGGGGGAACTTTCTGTGTGTGTGTGTTTGTATTTCAAACATTTCTCCGTTTCAACACTCACTTGAAGAAAAGAAAAAACACACACATATGAAAAGATACCTGGACATAGCAACAAGAAAAGTCGACCACAACACATAGATAACAATTTTTGCTGATTTTTTCTGCATTTGAATGAATACACTGGGTGCATGCTAATTAAGGAATAGAGGCTTTTTTTTCTTTATTTTTTGCTGTACATTCTCTACGTTTTCAAGCTCTAGAAAAATAAACACATGATATCAGAACCACGCTATGGTACAGAGATAATGCAATCTTTTTTTTTTTTGTAATCGTGTGTGTGTGTTGGCTAAATGCAGACGCGCATTTCATTTCCCAATAATCTCCATCAGTTTCCTATTGCTGTGCGCTTGCTGGGCCAGCTGCTCAGCCCGGGCCATCTCCAGGACCTCCCGCAGGAGATGGAAGGTGAGATCCAGGGAGATGGGCGCCTCCTCCGACCGCCTCTCCCTCTCCGGTGCCTCCTGGCGGCCGCGCGGGGCCGCCCCGGATCCGTGCTGGACCAGACGAGCGGGGATGTCGAGCGTGCGCCGGGGCGGCTGTAGCTGCAGCAGCAGCATGCGGAAAAAGTTGGCAGCGGCTTCCTTGGCGCTGCTGCTGCTGCTGCCGCCGCCGGCCAGAGGCGACCCGGCTGGTGCCAGGGGAGCCCCCGGGCTCTTGGGGAGGTGGCCCAGGCGGAGGAAGTATTCCTCGCCCATGCGGAACAGGAGCGGTGGAGCCTGCGGCTGCTGGGGTTGTTGGGGCGCCTGGAGGAGATCCAGAGGTTGGGGTTGCTGCTCCGGAGCCTGCCGGGCTCCCGGGACCGGTCCCCGGGGGCTGAGGTTGGCCCTGCATGGTGGGCAGGACAGCAGAGCTGCCAGCAGGATGCCCGCGGACAGGAGCAGAGGCAGGCGCATCTTCGGGGCGTTGGCTGCAGCACCCGAGTTTGGGAATGGGGTGGAAGGAGGAAAAAAAGGCAAGAGAAAAAAGTTGGGTTAAGGGATTTCCTTCCAGTAGAGCTGTCCCGGGTTAGAGGAGGGTCTGGTTTGCCTACCCAGATCTGGGGTGCAAACGAGCAGGTGCAGGTGAAGGACCTTTGGGAGACTTAAAGTAGTTGGGGTAAAACGGAGGAGGGAACCTTGGGAAGTTGGTTGGAGAGGGAGCTGCGAAAGGGACTCTGAAAGGATGCACCTTGGCACCCCCCCATCTGAATGGTCTTTTAAAGGGACCCCCCCATTCTAGACAGCTATACATTTAAGATCTCAGACTCTCTGATGTCCCCCCCAAGCCCCTCATCTCCACCCCTTCCCCACTCCTCGCCTTGGGGAAACACTCCCTCCTCCTCCCCTACTTCCATTCCTGCCTTGGGCAAATCTTGTTTTTGGCAAAGGGATGCTTAGGGGCTCCTAGCCCAGATCAAGGAGGAATGAGTGACAGCTGTCAATCAACAAGCTACAGCTGTCTAAGTTTGCTCTGGCCGCAGCTCAGCTACTATGGGAGTCTGGAGAAACCGTCTTTTGCACACACACACACACACACACACACACACACACACACACAGACACACACACACACACACATGAGTCGCACATTGGCACCCGGCAGGGCATCTTGGCAGTGCCAAGTTGGATGCGCCTTTCCGTCTAGGCGCTCCTTACCTTCCCCGGGCGCGCTTGCAGGTAATTGCCTTCTTTCTGTAGAGTAATATCAGCTGGGATTTTTTTTTTCTTCCAAGGGTGTTTCTCTCTTCTTTCTGTGGGCTACTCTCTTTTCTCTCTCTCTTGCTTTTTTTTCTTTCTCTCTCTCTGTTCAGTCTCTCAACGGACGTGGGTTCTGAATTTCTCCACCCCAGAGCCTGGAGTGGGATTTTATAGCGTCGACCCTCTTAAGAAACCACGCAGCAGCATTTGCTTAATAAGCTGACGCTCTCCTGACAGCTCGATTGCGTTTGCTGCCTCTGCTCCTGCATAAATCATAGGGCCCCTGTCAGGGAGCGAGGGGCAGAGTTTTGCTATCTTAACACTGAATCTCACATCCAATTATATCAACACATATTTATCGCCTCCTGGGTGACGTCAACGAGCCCTAAAATGGAAGGGCTTCTTGTGACTTGTCCATTGACAAAAATTCTTGAATGAGATTTCCCAAGTGTGAAAACATACTGACCTCTTACTATGAAAGGCCAGACTCAGTGTCAGAAAGAAGATGAAAGAAAGAAGATGGCAAAGTGGGAGGGAAGAGACATCTATCAAAGCGATGCTCGGGTACCTCTTTTTCCTCTCTTCTAATTTATGACACCAGTTAGTTGTCCCTGAAACAACTCAGTAACTGAACTATCCCTCTGCTAGAGACAGTGTTCCATCACCTTTCTGTCAGGATCAGATGGAAGAACAAGGAGATTGGCAATGCAGAGACAAGCAGCTTTTAAGCCTCTATATGTTTGGGGTTTTATGAGACTGCAGAGACCAGACCAATATGTCTCTTGAATTGTGATTTCCTGTTTTGTTCTTGTTGCTGTTGTTGTTTTTAAATGATTCAAGATTGGCCTCCACTATGAAGGAGCAATAAACCCAAATCATCCAGATTTTAAATTCTCCTATAATTTTTCTCTCACCTCACAAAATTAATTTATATTTTTATTCCTAGTCCTACTCCTATTTTATTCCTATTTTTATTTCTTATTTCTATTCTTTCTAGTCCTGGAAGAAAAGGACCAGTAAGAGACGCATGAGCTAAACAATTTGGCCTACTCAATGCAAACCCAATGAAAGAATCATCCATTCTAACTTCCTTTCTAACTATTATTGTAAGAGGTTTAAATTGCTTGATAATGGGGACGAATTCTTTACTAATATATTTTCAC
The DNA here is from genome assembly GCF_024139225.1 of Suncus etruscus. Classification (NCBI taxonomy): domain Eukaryota; kingdom Metazoa; phylum Chordata; class Mammalia; order Eulipotyphla; family Soricidae; genus Suncus; species Suncus etruscus. The sequence goes on along the minus strand of NC_064857.1, from coordinate 29,770,189 downwards.
TGGTGATCATGAAGTCCATTAAAGATTACCTTACTCATTTTACTTCCAAACACCATCAACATTCATGATATTCACATCAGGGATGTCCATGTTGGCTTGTTTAGTCATTTCTCTTTCCAAATGCAACTCTACTCCCTGAAAGTCTGATATTTTTTTTAAGAAAAAGGTTCTCTGGCACTATCACAGGATATAAAGTCCATGCAATTACATTAAATTTTGAATTAAGTTGACTATCATATATGTAAGTGGCAATTATTCTAATTGTACAGCTCAAAATAAAATTCCAAATTCTACTATCTCTAATTCATTTTAGTTTCTATATAACCAGCAAAGTTGTTTTTCAGAAATTTCCCATTATTTATGTTACCTCTGATTCTTTCTTTGCAACATCATGACAAACTATGTAATACACTTTCAAATCCAATACCAGGCTTATAATAACACACAATTGCTTTTGGAAACACAAGAAGACAAGAAGGAAAAAGTCTGACAGTTTCCATAGTGGAATGATTGTACTATGAAATATGTGAGTGAGGGGTGCTGGTATTCAATTTCAAGGTATTATGTAAGTGAGGCAAGTGCTCTATCGCTCAGTCATATCACCAGGCCCTGCCATCCACTTTAGACAAAAGAAAACATCTTTTGGAAAAGTTGTGACTTCTTAATAGAAGACTTAGGGCAAATGTTTGAGTTTTTAGAAAAAAGTTGTGATTTTTTAAAAAATATTTTCTACTCAAATTTATTTATTTTTATATAATTACTTTATTTAAGCACTGTGCTTACAAAATTGTTTATGGTTGAGTTTCAATCATAGAATGTACACAACCCTTCATCAATGCACATTTCCCACCGCTAATGTCCCCAGTTTCCCTCCCAACCACCCTCCCACCTATCTCCAGGACAGGCATATTACTTAACTCTTTCTCCTCTCTCTCTTTCTCTCTTTCTCTTTTCTCTCTCTCTTTCTCCCTCTCCTTTTTAGATGCTGTGGTTTGTACTATTGCTAATGAAGGAGCGCCATGCATATCGCTTTATCCCCTTTAAGCACCTGGTTCTTGTCCAAAGTGATAAGTTCCAACTATCATTGTCATACCGGACCACTCACTACCCTAACTGCATTCACCACTCTGCAGCAAGCTTTCTACCATGGAGAGGTCCTCCTGATCCTCATCTCTATTGTCTCTAGATATTATTACCATGCTAACTTTTTATCTTTCTTATATACCACAAATGAGTGATATTATTCTATGTCTATCCCTCTCCTTCTGACTTATTTTACTCAGCATAATAATATCCATATCTATCCATGTATAAGCAAATTTAATGACTTCATTTTTCTAACAGCTGCTTAGTATTCTGTTGTGTAGATGTACCATAGTTTCTTTAGTCACTCATTCTAGAACAGTTAGTGTTTGTAAACTTTCTCTTCTTTAAAGTTGGAATGGATCTCAACATTTTTGCTTATTTTATACTTTCATAGTCATTATGACAGATTTTACCTTGAATGTTAATCTTGATTTAGGAGAGAAAGTTTAGGTAGATAGAAACAAAAGAGAAACTAGGAAAGGGGTTAATACGGATATCTGTAAGGTTCTGCCAGAGATGCAATATGTTTTAGGATCTCAGGTTTTTCTGGAATGGAAAGTTGGTGTGGGGACAAAGAGGCTTTGACTAGATGAAAAAAAAAAAAAGATCTGGATCACCAAGGAGAAGAAACTGTGCAGAGAAGTCCATATTTACCACAATTTAGTCAAATATTAGAGTATTAGAAATAATCATTTGGTTTAACTAATACCAAAGAGTTTAAGTGACTTACATAAAGGCACATGACTAGTTTGTGCTAAATTTAATATTAGAATTCACTCCTTTTTTCTATCAGTTTGAACTATTTTTCCATCAGAGCCATACAAACAAGTTGAATTGAAATTAGATAAAACAACATATTCACACTCCAATCTTGAGGGGCTTTTTCTTAGACTTTCATTATCCTGTTAAATCTCCTAAGGCATGAGAATGCAAATATCTGTGGGAGTTGATGACATCCATCATATCTCATTTCCCCCTTTTTAATATTGTATTATTTATTTCAATTTTATTAATGTATATCCCATCCCTAACCTTCCCTCACCCCTATTTGCCTCCACAATCCTTTAGTAAACTCAGTTCTATTATCTGAGGTTTATCCTTTGGTAAACATAATCCAAGAATTATATTTCATTGTATTCTCTCTTTGTCTCTGTATCCCACATATGAATGAGAAGAATTTTTCTTCTTCTGATTTATTTCACTTAATGTGACATTTTCTAGTTCTATCCAAGTTGGAGTAAAAGGTAGGGTTTCACATTTACTAATCTCTTATGATTATGAAAAACATTCATCTTCTTAGAAAAAGTAAAGTCTGCAAATAAAAGGAAGAATACTAATTTCTCAGATTCCAAGATCTAAATAGGATCTTAGTTAATATTTTGCTGCTTCTGTTAAGAATTTTTTTCTTAAGCTCACATACTTTATCTAATTAATTTTATACTGTCTTTCTAAATGTATCTTCTTTTAAAAAAAAACAAAACTCAGTTAAAACAAAAATACTTTCCATAGTTTCTTAAATCGGATTTGGAGCTGTGCTCTAAGATTCTCTTAATGCTATGAATGTCCTCCTCATAAAAGTCATATATAAAAAATACTTCCTGGTGCAGGATGTGTCTTCCTTACTGGTTTGTATTATGTGGCAGAAACTTGAAAGCCTTTACAGTGAAATTGCCATATTCACACTATTCTAACCCCAATCACAGTGCTGAGACATGACAAATATTTATGTCCTTTTAACCAAACCTCCCTCTTTTGTTTGTCTTGGGGCCACACCTGTCAGTGCTCAGGGCTTACTCCTAGCTCTGTGCTCAGTGATCACTCCTGACAGGAGTCAGGGGGACCATCTGAAGTATTTGGATTGAACCTGGGTCAATTAAAGGTAAATGACCTACCCACTTTACTATTGCTCTAGCCCTCAAAAAATCTTTTGAATGAAAGAAGGATAAATACAAAATGATATAATATATATATGTATATAAATATATAGTACTTAGAAAAACTTCATGGAGAAATGCAGTGATCTAAATTGGAGTTGTCTCCAGCAAACTTTGCCTTAAAGTATAGTGAAGAGAAGGAAAGAAACTGAATGGAAGAGGAGAAACACAAATATGAAAGGATGGGAGCCAGGGGACAATTAGTCTCAGCTGCATTAATAGTGTTTAAAAAAAAAAAAAGGATAGAATCCAAGCCAAAGGCAACAACAATGCAATCAAGAGACCAAAACTAACAATGTAAACTTTGATGTATAAAACTGTTATTACTGGTAAGCTGGGGGGGGGGGGGCGAACTATAGTGGTTGGGATACACTCTGAGAAAATTGTAGTGGGGTTAACCCTGATTCATGATATGTCTGAAACTCAACTACGAAGGACTCTAAATCACAATGGCTTCAGTAAAAATAAAAAATAAAAATATATATATTTTAAATGTGTAGTCAAAGTCTCATATCTCATACTCAAGGGGATTGGAGAATGTGGGTCTGGAAGCAACACTAACAGAGGAAATAATCCACACATGTTAGAGAGATAAAACAGGTTCATGACTTCCACTACAAACTCTTTGCAAACAAGCAAAAGGGTACCGGCAGGCAAAAGGGTATGTCAGGAGACTAGCTAGCTGAGGTGCCAAAGCTGGAAGGAGTCTCTCTGACCTGAGGTCTTGATTAGGACCACCCTTGGGTGAAGAACTGGTAGGGGTAGGAGGCCAATCCAGAGGTTCTTTCCACCTACGTGACACAAGCACTGTAAAGAAGAAATATCCTGATTAGAGTAAGAGCCAGTTACTCCAACAAAAATGTATTGAATGAATAATACACAGAAAAATAATCAATAACATCATTTAGAAACAACCAGACAGCATAACAAAAATGTTACCTATTTTGCCACCTAAAATAATAGCTCAAGTAGTTTTATTATATCTAAATTACATCAGTTTTATTGACTAAATGATATCCTGATATTCTGTCATGAAGATTTACCACAATTTTGATATTTTTTAAGTGGTGTTGGAGCTTAAATCTAGTGTCTTTCACATGAAAGGCAACTAACTGCTCTCCTAATGAGCTATACCTTTGGGTGGGGGGATTACTTTTTAAATTTTTTTACCATTTTTATCTGCTTATTATTGTTACTATGATGACCAAAATTTATACACACATAGTTGAAGCACTCAGACATTTTTAATATATTTTTTATTTAAGTAACATGATCATATTTGGGTTACAGTCATAACCAGAACACCCCCCTTTACCAGTGCAACATTACCCCTCCCCCTTCCTATCCCCTACCTGTATTTGAGACAGGCATTCTACTACAGTAATTTGTTTTTAAGTTCAGTAAGTTGTATTTTTTTCCTTTAAGGATAAGAGTAAAAAAATATATAGTAAAGGTGTGATAGTGGCAATCGCCAATGTTTGCATAGGTCCAGAAAAATGGAAAAAAATGGAAAAAAAAGTCCTTGACCTGATTACAAAAAGGCCTCACCCCAGAAGTTTATTGGCATAAGACAGACTCTGGGTTCCAGGCATACCAGTCTATCCAACTCCAGTCATTCTCAAGGTCCCGGTGAAACTTTTGCACACTTTAGCTATAGTTGGTATCAGACTTTTATATTTAAAGACTCTGGATTCTGTGCATTTCTTTCATCAATGTCAGGCTGATGTGGAGCATCCTCTAGTTTCAGCATATCATTAAATGCAGAGCGATCTGCCCTGCATGCAGACTGTTGCTGAGTCGCCTGGGTGTTGGGAGTACTCTTTGGAGTAAGTCAATGCCAAAGCAGTGGTAGGTCTTCTCTGGTAGAGGCTTGGATCCTGGGAGTGTTAAAGACTATTGTGGTTGTTTCCATAGTTCAGGTGTGTGTGGGCGATGCCCATTCTTCTGAGGCCTGAGCCAAATCATTATGCCAACGTTCAGGGTAAAAGGCCTAATTACATTAACAAATTTGTGTTCCCATCTCTACTAGATATAAACTTGTTTGCATATGTATTATTTTCCCATTTAATGTGCCTATGCAAAAGAGAAGCAATGCCACAAGATATTGTTGGTGCATCTGGGGGCCAACGAATAAAGTCTAACATTTCCCGTAACTTGGTATAAACGTGAAATCTATACAGAGTTACTCTTCTTTATAAGTATTGCTTATAAAACAGATCTCACAGGGGGGAAATCAAACAATCAAATAACTAATCTAGTGGGCAAAATTGTCACTATATGAGGATATTTGAAAAGAGTATAGATGTAAGGGAATACATCTGAGATATACAAAAGAGATGCATGTGACCCTTTTATGTTTTAAAAAGAAAAAAAAGAAAGAAAACAAGGGTATTTGAAGACAACAGGTGATAGTTGAGTTTGAGACATGTTTTGCGGCATTACAGAACCCTATATTGTCCTTGAACTAGGGGTTATGCTGAAGTTGATTCCAGTATCATGCAACAGTCCATAGTTTGATGGGGGCATGAGGGGCCACCAAGCATGGGTCAACAGGCGTGTTGGTTGTAGTTGTTTGTATAGGCATGAGCTGAGGACCGAGAGGGTATCATTCAATGAGAAGCTGGATGGTGGTGTTGGAGCAGAAGGTCAGTCTTGGTGTTTACCCAATCAGGAGCTGAGAATAAGGAGGTTGAATAAGGGGAAGATAATGGTTAAGGGTTTGGGTATGAGGAGGTAGGAGAGACAAAGGGGTGAGGGGAGAGGCAATACATAAAAGACTAGACAATAAAGGTCAATTTGAGTGTTTTATCAGAATCTTGGGCATCCTGATTCTATTCCTAGGAACAATCTAGTATCAGGAACGTTATTGGATAATGCTTAAAAAGTACATTTGTCGCGCGAGCGCATTTGCGGCCACGCGGTTTTGAAAAATAGTATTACTAGCAAACAAAACAGGGGGTCGAATATACATAAGGGAGGGGTTTCCCTCCTCCGCCTGCCCCCCAGGGCCTGACTTGCCAGGGCCAGCCATGAAGACCCGCCTAGCGTGGGGGGTTCCAGTCTCCCACTCAGACACTTATAATAGTGCTCACCGAGGTTGACATACTTGATTATGGAGCTTTCCCAAGTTCTTGCCAAGTGCCCCATAGTTTTGTTGTAGTATATGAAACATTTTGGTTGCATGGCTTATCAGGGTTAAGCACTTAAGTTGTTCATACACATTTAGTTGTAGTATTCATGGACACTGAGGCATGTGCGTTTGACATTGCACATTTGATAAGGTTAGGGATCCCAAACAGCAGAATACTGTGCTCATCTTCAGGCATGTGGGGTGGTACTGAGGATCACAATGAAAGTATCACACTTTTTTTTTTTAATAATTTTTATTGTGACCAAAGTGAATTACAAATCGTTCACAGTAATATTTAAGGTACATAGTGACAATGAATCAGGGCCATTCCCACCACCTGTGTTGTTCTCCCTACACCCTTGTTCACTGCACGTATCCCATATCTCCCTCATTTTCCCCCCAGACTGCCAGTGCAACTTCTCCCCTCTGTGTTTAGCCTGCTGTAGATTGGGTATTGATTCTGTTGTCATTCACTTTGGGTTTGGTGTTTGAGTCTGATCATTTTTTATTTCCACTCAATGTTCATACAACTGTTTGGTCCTGGTACCATCCATTATGTTCCCCCCTTAATTCATTAGGCAGAACAAGGTGATTCAAGTTATGAGGTTCTGTTGGGAAAGAATAAATAAAAAACAAAACTTGGAGGATTCCATCTAAAGGTTATAAATACCAATTTAAAAAAAAGAAAGGGAAAAAAGAAGAAAAGCAAAAACAAACAAACAAAAAAGGCAATTACAAAAAATAAAAAGCACCCAGTTACTAAAAACAACCACCATCATACACACTTTTAAAACAGGTATTCTGCTACTGACCTATTCCACCAGACTTGATAATGCCAGTTTCTACTCTTTCCTTATTATAACTTATCATTCTATTAATCTGCTTCTGAATGTTTTATATAATTTCTTACCCTTGTATTTTTGGTGATATATCTGCAATAATTTCCTAACCTTTAAATATAAACACTATGTCATTGCTCCCCACATTTGAAAATGAAAGTGTTAGTTTCCCTTCAGCTTTTTCACACAACCTCTGGCACCTTGCTCCTGTAGGTTCTTTCATTAGTATTTTTCTTTTAAACTGTCAGTGTTACTATTTTGATAATTATAATTAAGTCTTCAATTGCCTTCACTATAGAACGATTAAAAGTATCAATATTTTGGGAGCTGGAGAAATGGGACAAAGGGTAAGGAACTGGCCTTGCATGCCTCTGAACTTCAGTTCAATTCATGATATCACAGATGATCCTCTGATAATTTCCAAGAGTGATCCCTAACTATAGTGCCAGGAGTAAGACCTGAACACTGCTGAACGTGACGCCCAAAGCAAAATATGATCAGTACTTTTTAGATCACTAATTTTGAAACTTTGGCAAGACAAAGTAATGAGTCTTTTTTTTTCTGTTTTTATAATTACATGGTTTATTTATAATTACCAATAGCATTTTTAATATTCCAAATTTGCTTTTCTTTTAAAAAAATTGTTTAGTATAGTTCCCTTTATTTTAGTTTTTTTTTTGATACAAACCACAGGTGCTCATCATCTTCATTTTATTCTTTTTTTTTTTACTCTAGAAATTTTTTTTTATTTAAACACCTTGATTACATACATGATTGTGTTTGGGTTTCAGTCATGTAAAGAACACCACCCATCACCAGTGCAACATTCCCATCACCAATGTCCCAAGTCTCCCTCCTCCCCACCCGACCCCCACCTGTACTCTAAAGAGGCTCTCCATTTCCCTCATACATTCTCATTATTAGGACAGTTCAAAATGTAGTTATTTCTCTAACTAAACTCATCACACTTTGTGGTGAGCTTCCTGAGGTGAGCTGGAACTTCCAGCTCTTTTCTCTTTTGTGTCTGAAAATTATTATTGCAAAAATGTCTTTCATTTTTCTTAAAACCCATAGATGAGTGAGACCATTCTGCGTTTTTCTCTCTCTCTCTGACTTATTTCACTCAGTATAATAGATTCCGTGTACATCCATGTATAGGAAAATTTCATGACTTCATCTCTCCTGACAGCTGCATAATATTCCATTGTGTAGATGTAGCACAGTTTCTTTAGCCATTCGTCTGTTGAAGGGCATCTTGGTTGTTTCCAGAGTCTTGCTATGGTAAATAGTGCTGCAATGAATATAGGTGTAAGGAAGGGGTTTTTGTATTGTATTTTTGTGTTCCTAGGGTATATTCCTAGGAGTGGTATAGCTGGATCATATGGGAGCTCGATTTCCAGTTTTTGGAGGAATCTCCATATCGCTTTCCATAAAGGTTCAACTAGACAGCATTCCCACCAGCAGTGGATAAGAGTTCCTTTCTCTCCACATCCCCGCCAACACTGTTTATTCTCATTCTTTGTGATGTGTGCCATTCTCTGGGGTGTGAGGTGGTATCTCATCATTGTTTTGATTTGCATCTCCCTGAAGATTAGTGATGTGGAGCACATTTTCATGTGTCTTTTGGCCATTTGTATTTCTTCTTTGTCGAAGTGTCTGTTCATTTCTTCTCCCCATTTTTTGATGGGATTAGATGTTTTTTTTCTTGTAAAGTTCTGTCAGTGCCTTGTATATTTTGGAGATTAGCCCCTTATTTGATGGGTATTGGGTGAATAGTTTCTCCCACTCAGTGGGTGGCTCTTGTATCCTGGACACTATTTCCTTTGAGGTGCAGAAGCTTCTCAGCTTAATATATTCCCATCTGTTAATCTCTGCTTTCACTTGCTTGGAGAGTGCAGTTTCCTCCTTGAAGATGCCTGTAATGTCCTGAGTGTCTTGCCTATGTGCTCTTCTATATATCTTATGGTTTTGGGGCTGATACCGAGGTCTTTAATCCATTTGGATTTTACCTTCGTACATGATGTTAGCTGGGGGTCTAAGTTCAATTTTTTCCAAGTGGCTATCCAATTGTGCCAACACCACTTGTTGAAGAGGTTTTCCCTGCTCCATTTAGGGTTTCCTGCTCCTTTATCAAAAATTAGGTGATTGTATGTCTGGGGAACATTTTCTGAGTATTCAAGCCTATTCCACTGATCTGAGGGCCTGTCCTTATTCCAATACCATGCTGTTTTGATAACTATTGCTTTGTAGTACAGTTTAAAGTTGGGGAAAGTAATTCCTTCCATATTCTTTTTCCCAATGATTGCTTTAGCTATTCGAGGGTGTTTATTGTTCCAAATAAATTTCAAAAGTGCCTGATCCACTTCTTTGAAGAATGTCATGGGTATCTTTAGAGGGATGGCATTAAATCTGTATAATGCCTTGGGGAGTATTGCCATTTTGATGATGTTCATCCTGCCAATTGACGAGCAGGGTATGCATTTCCATTTCCGCGTCTCCTCTCTTATTTCTTAGAGCAGAGTTTTATAATTTTCTTTGTATAGGTCCTTCACATTTTTAGTCAAGTTGATTCCAAGATATTTGAGTTTGTGTGGCACTATTGTGAATGGGGTTGTTTTCTTAATGTCCATTTCATCCTTATTACTATTGGTGTATAGAAGGCCATTGATTTTTGTGTGTTAATTTTGTAGCCTGCCACCTTGCTATATGAGTCTATTGTTTCTAGAAGCTTTTTGGTAGAGTCTTTAGGGTTTTCTAAGTAGAGTATCATGTCACCTGCAAACAGTGAGAGCTTGACTTCTTCCTTTCCTATCTGGATTCCCTTGATATCTTATTCTTGCCTAATCGCTATAGCAAGTACTTCCAGTGCTATGTTGAATAGGAGTGGTGAGAGAGGACAGCCTTGTCTTGTGCCAGAATTTAGAGGAAAGGCTTTTAGTTTTTCTCCATTGAGGATAATATTTGCCACTGGCTTGTGGTAGATGGCCTTCACTATATTGAGAAAGGTTCCTTCCATTCCCATCTTGCTGAGAGTTTTGATCAAGAATGGGTGTTGGACCTTATCAAATGCTTTCTCTGCATCTATTGATATGATCATGTGGTTTTTATTTTTCTTGTTATTGATGTTGTGTATTATGTTGATAAATTTACGGATGTTAAACCATCCTTGCATTCCTGGGATGAAACATACTTGATTGTAGTGGATGATCTTCTTAATGAGGCATTGAATCCTATTTGCCAGGATTTTGTTGAAGATCTTTGCATCTGCATTCATCAGCGATATTGATCTGTAATTTTCCTTTGTAGCATCTCTGTCTGGTTTAGGTATCAAGGTGATGTTGGCTTCATAAAAGCTATTTGGAAGTTTTTCCGTTTGTTCAATTTTATGAAAGAGTCTTGCCAGTATTGGTAGTAGTTCCTCTTGGAAAGTTTGAAAGAATTCATTAGTGAATCCATCTGGGCCTGGGCTTTTGTTTTTCGGCAGGCATTTGATTACCGTTTTAATTTCATCAGTGGTGATGGGGGTGTTTAGATATGCTACATCCTCTTCCTTCAACCTTGGAAGATTATAAGAGTCCAAGAATTTATCCATTTCTTCCAGGTTCTCATTTTTAGTGGCGTAGAGTTTCTCAAAGTAGTTTCTAATTACCCTTTGAATCTCTGTCATATCAGTAGTGATCTCTCCTTTTTCATTCCTAATACGAGTTATCAAGTTTCTCTCTCTCTCTCTCTTTCTTTGTTAGGTTTGCCAGTGGTCTATCAATCTTGTTTAATTTTTCAAAGAACCAACTTCTGCTTTTGTTGATCTTTCGGATTGTTTTTTGGATTTCCACTTCATTTATTTCTGCTCTCAGCTTTGTTATTTCCTTCTGTCTTCCTATTCTTGGGTCCTTTTGTTGAGAACTTTCTAGTTCTATTAGCTGTGTCATAAAGCTACTAAGGTAAGCTCCTTCTCCCTTCCTGATGTGTGCTTGCAAAGCTATAAATTTTCCTCTCAGCACTGCTTCTGGTGTGTCCCATAAGTTCTGATAGTTTGTGTCTTTATTGTCATTTGTTTCCAGGAACCTTTTTATTTCCTCCTTGATTTCATCTCGGACCCACTGGTTATTGAGCATGAGGTTGTTTAACTTCCAGGTGTTAAAGTGTTTCTTCTGAGTCCCTTTGGAGTTCACAAATAATTTCAGAGCCTTGTGGTCAGCGAAGGTAGTCTGCAAAATTTCTATCCTCTTGATCTTATGGAGGTATGTTTTATGTGCCAGCATGTAGTCTATCCTGGAGAATGTCCCATGTACATTGGAGAAGAATGTGTATCCAGGTTTCTGGGGATGGAGTGTCCTATATATATCCACTAGGCCTCTTTCTTCCATTTCTCTCCTCAGGTCTAGTATATTCTTGTTGGGTTTCAGTCTGGTTGACCTATCCAGTGTTGACAAAGCCGTGTTAAGGTCCCCCACAATTATTGTGTTGTTGTTGATATTATTTTTCAGATTTGTCAACAGTTGTATTAAATATTTTGCTGGCCCCTCATTCGGTGCATATATGTTTAGGAGAGTGAATTCTTCCTGCTCTACGTACCCCTTGATTAATATAAAATGTCCGTCTTTGTCCCTTACAACCTTCCTGAGTATAAAGTTTGCATTATCTGATATTAGTATGGCCACTCCAGCTTTTTTATGGGTGTTGTTTGCTTGGATAATTTTTCTCCAGCCTTTTATTTTGAGTCTATGTTTGTTCTGACTATTCAGATGTGTTTCTTGTAGGCAGCAGAAGGTTGGATTGAGTTTTTTTGATCCATTTAGCCACTCTGTGTCTCTTGACTGGTGAATTTAGTCCATTGACATTGAGAGAAAGAATTGTCCTGGGATTTAACGCCATCTTTATTTCAAAATTTGGTGTGTCTTTTGGGTAGTCTAGTCTTCAATTAGGTCTTTCAGTTTTTCTCTTAAGACTGGTTTTGTGTCTGTGAAGTTTCTGAGCTGCTTTTTGTCTGTGAAACCATGTATTCTTCTGTCAAACCGGAAAGTGAGTTTTGTTGGGTATAGTATTCTGGGTGATGCATTCATTTCATTCAGTCTTTTCACAATATCCCACCACTGCTTTCTGGCATTGAGTGTTTCTGGTGACAGGTCTGCTGTAAATCTCAAGGATGCTTGCTTGAACGTAATTTCACCTTTTGATCTTGCTGTTTTCAGAATTCTGTCTCTATCTGTGGGATTTGTCATTGTGACTAGGATGTGTCTTGGGGTGGTTTTTCTGGGGTCTCTTTTGGTTGGTACACTTCGAGCATGCAGGATTTGATCACATATATTCTTTAGCTCTAGAAGTTTCTCTTTAATGATGTTCTTGACCGTTGATTCTTCCTGGAAATTTTTTTCTTGGGTCTCTGGGACTCCAATGATTCTTAAGTTGTTTCTGTTGATCTTATCATAGACTTCTATCTTTATCTGTTCCCATTCTTTGACTAATTTTTCCATTGTCTGCTCATTTGCTTTAAGTTTTTTGTCCAATCTCTCCTGCTGTATGGAATTGTTATGTATCTCATCTTCCACAGCACCAAGTCTATTCTCAGCTTCTAATACCCTGTCCCAGAGCTTATCCATTTTGTCATTCACTTCGTTTACTGACTTTTTCAGGCCTGTTAGTTGACATGTTATTTCAGTTTGGAGTTTTGTGATTTCTGTCTTCATATTTTCTTGGTTCTTATTAGTGCTCTGTTCAACTCTATCCATGGTTTCTTTGAGTTCTTTGAGCATCTTCCATATTGCTAGTCTAAAGTCCTTATCTGAGAGGTTGATTAGTTGGTTGGTCATTATCTGGTCATCAGAATTGTCATCTTTATTCTCTATGTCTGATGCTGGCCTGCGTCGTTTCCCCATTGTCACACTTGTGGGTTTTTCTACGTGTTGTGGTGGTATTCATTGGCTATATGATGCAGGTAGCACACTCCTCTGGCTCCGCCCTTTCTGGATGGGCTGACTTGCCTCTAAGAGAGGGGAGTCCTCCGTGGATGAAGCCTCACACTGGATCAAATCTTAGGCCCGAGCATGCAACAGAGAAGACAGTCCGGAGAGAAAAGCTTGCTTCTGTGATATAGCACAGTTCTTAGTGTGATTTTTTCTTCTTGTGCCAAAGTGCTCTGCTGGAGCCTCTTTTCGCCCCACTCCCAAGAGTTTCACGCAAGAGGACAGTAGACAGACATTTACAGGTAGCACTCACAGTTTTTCACAGTTGGGCCCCACTGGGCAGGCATAGATTCGTGGATTTGTCCACCTGATGTCCCAAACAGGGAACCCTTTTCCTTTTTTTTTTTTTGGTTTTTATGCCACATCCGGAGGTGCTCAGGGGTTACTCCTGGCTGTCTGCTCAGAAAATAGCTCTTGGCAGGCACAGGGGACCATATGGGACACCAGGATTCAAACCAACCACCTTTGGTCCTGGATTGACTGCTTGCCAGGCAAATGCCATTGTGCTATCTCTCTGACCCTTTTCTATTTTTTTTAAGATATTTAGTTTTGACAAGTAATCCATTAAAGTACTCTCTCCTTTGTCACTCTTTCTGTTTTGTTTTGTTTTGTTTTGTTTCAGTCACACCTGGTGACACTCAGGGGTTACTCCTGGCTATGTGCTCAGAAATCGATTCTGAGTTTGGGGGACCATATGGGACACTGGGGATTTGAACCACGGTCTGTCCTAGGCTAGTGCAAGCTAGGCAGATGCCTTAACACTTGAGTCACTGCTCCAGCCCCTCCTCTCTCTTATTGCTACTTTATGACTGTTATTGTCTCTCATGCACAGTTCTGTTTACTTCCCTTTTTTTTTTTTTTTTTTTTAGTTTTTGGGTCACACCCGGCAGTGCTCAGGGGTTACTCCTGGCTGTCTGCTCAGAAATAGCTCCTAGCAGGCACAGGGGACCATATGGGACACCGGGATTCGAACCAACCACCTTTGGTCCTGGATCAGCTGCTTGCAAGGCAAACGCCGCTGTGCTATCTCTCCGGGCCCTTGTTTTCTTTTTCAAATTGAATTGTCTAATACTATTCATTCTTAATTTCCACATTTACTTTACAAGAAAATATTTCCAAGATAACCATTTAAGGAATGAGTTCTGTAAGACACATTTATCAGTTTATGCATTTTTCAGAATGGTTAATTTTTTACTCTGATTTTAGTGATATTTTAGCAAGGTATATAATTCTGGATTGCTCATAATCTTCTTTCAGAACTGTTAATGCACTGTTTCTTACCAGATAGTGCTGCTGATAATAAATGCATGCTTCTAATAAATTTTATTTCCCATTTATTTACAGGATCAGCTTTTCTTTTCTCATTTACTTTGGAAGATTTCAGTAGGTTCTCTTTGTTGTTGATGTTTGAAATTTTATGATTATATTTGAGTATGTTTTAATATATTCTTTTTAATTTGAAGATTCTTGCTATAAGGGTTGGAAAATCTCCTGAGTTATTTTTATAATAATTTTCTCCATTTTCTCTGTTATTTTCTGGAACTGCTGTAAAAAGATATTTCACCCTTTGTCCTTATGCTTATTATTTTCTCTACTTTTAAGATTCTGTTTGGGGTTCCATGTTATGAAAGTTTTTGTAAATATCCTTCAGCTCTTTGCCTAGCTTAGTTTATAATAATATATTCAAACTTATAGCTTTTGGTTTTTTATTCTATCTCTTTTTTTGTAATTCTTAGTTTTTGCCTTATACATAATAACTTTTCAAAGTAATACTATTAACTAGAAAGTTTATATGCATTCTTTCCAAGGATTATCTCTTTCATAAACAGTTATTTAGAATTTTATATTTATCTTTATAAATATTTATCTTGATAAATAAACATATTTTATTTATCTTTATGTTAGAGACTTTTCTGAAAGCTCTTAAATCAATCCTTAGTATAAACAAATGATTGCACTTTTATGTTTAAGATTTTGGTAACACAAAACCACCTGGAAACTATTTGTGAAAGTCAAGGAGCATGCCACTAAGTAGCCATTCTGTTAATGTGATATGATGTTGAGTCCTTTGGGTATAACCATTAGTGAAATAGTATAGAGAAGTCTTTTATGGATATATTCAATTCACATATATGAAAAATGCATATGTTAATTTACTAGAAATGCCATCTTAAAGTACCATACAAACTGGGTGATTTAAACAATATAAATGTATATTCCATGGTTCTGAAGATTATAAACCAAAATCAAGGTGTCAACAGCATTTATATTTTCTGAAGCCTCTCTCCTTGACTGTGATAATGTTCTCTTTGCAGATATTATTCCAACTCTGCCTCACTTTTGTAGTATATTCTTATTTTATAAATTTGGTAAACTTTCTCACCTATTAGATTCCCTGGGCTCCTTGGATTTATACTATCATTATAATTTATATTCATAAACATGAATATATTTTGGAAAGAGCTATTTACAGGCTATATGTAGAGCCAATTAGAGGGACAAGAAGGCAGACAAATGAGTTATAATCATTGGGCTATCATCATGTGTAGTCCACAGAATGAAGATTCACAAGGCAGTGATGACAGGAGCAGAACAAGACAGTGGTAGGTCCACCTATGAATTGCCCAAAAACTGCCAGTAGAAATTTACACATTTGTTCAGAAGTTAATGGGCCAGGATGCTAGATCCTTTCATTAATAGCACTCTCAGCACCCTAAAATCATTATTGGGTGCCTTATCTCTTTTCCTCTGAAAATGGCAACAAATTTGTTTTCTGTCCCTTAATTTTTCAGAAGTTAGAAAGTCATCTTATGGGAG
This sequence comes from Suncus etruscus, assembly GCF_024139225.1. NCBI lineage: Eukaryota > Metazoa > Chordata > Mammalia > Eulipotyphla > Soricidae > Suncus > Suncus etruscus. The sequence goes on along the minus strand of NC_064857.1, from coordinate 29,754,420 downwards.
ATGACTCAGAGCATTTCGAAAAGGGGCACGTTTCTGTTTCTGCTTCTCTAACAAGCCCTTGTCTTGATAGACATGACTGACCTTTCTATTTACATCATAATACATCGAATTTTCTGTTTTAGGCTACAGATAATGGATGGAGGGCAATGAGAGGATGTGTGTGAACTTTCTGTCATGAAGAGCAATTTGCAGGAACTAATCATCTTACAATAGTTGGTCATAAGAAAGAAATCCATCAAGAATCCTGAATAGGTATTAATATTCATGAAAATTTCTTAACTCTAAAGAAAGATTTCCCAAAGAGCTCGCTAAAACTGTTACTGGTGTTGCAAAAGGGGTAGAATGAAGAAGAAAGGGATGGAGAGAAAAGGGAAGGCATATGTGTATATGTATATATGTTAAGAAAGGGTTAAAATATTTTTATTGCAAAATCTGTTATTGTTTTGAAATTTCTATTCTGTTTTAATTCTCAGTCTTTACTAGCATTTTTCAGACTTAATTGACCATACAATATGTTTACTATAAGATTAGTGAGGAAATATAATAATTCAAGACATCTTTACAAGGAGTTTAGCTATACTTTCTTACTTATCCAATATTTAAGTCCATGTTTACACCTACTGAGTGGTTTTCTACTACTTCTGAGAGAAAACATTTAAATGACATTTCTCATCTCTGAAGAGAGAGTTTCAGAAAAAGAGAGATTTGTTTCTACTGCTGAACCCCACTTATACTACCTGTGAATATTTCATAGGTAGTATTTCATATTTCATATTTCAAGTCTGCTTGCATATTTCCTGGTCAAGGAAGGAATTGGTCTCCACAGCTTAGTAGCACTCTATGAGCTTAATTTACAAATGAGAGCCTCTCTTGAGCTTGCAAACTAGTAGTTTCCTAGATAAAACTGATTGCAATAGAAATTCAGAAATAGAAATTATTTCAATAAAGAAAAAAACCTAGGTTGTCTTTTTTTTTTTTTTTTTCATAAAGAAAATTCAGTTACTCAAGAGGAAGTAGGCCATAAGCAGTCCATGGATGAACAGGAACAATGGGCAACCAACATACCATTATTACTGATTTAGGATTTAAACATTTTTGTGAACATTTTGCAAGGATTTTTTTCATGTATGGAAAATGTGATGTTAGCTTCTGTTACAGCTTTGTACATGTTTGTCTTGCTGTCTCTGAGCTTATTTCCCCTTTCTTTGTAGTCTGTAACTCCCAGAAAAGTTTCATGTGCTAAATGTTTATTGGCCATTCGAAAATAACTGTTTGTTTATCTTAGATAAAATCTACATCTGTTTAAGGTGGCCTCATATCTGTGAGTAAACAAAGTCTGAAGATAGTTATATAAACTTATCTGTGGAAAAGAAAGGACCTAGCTTACTTGCCACATTCACTTTTCTCTTCCGAATACATTTTAGAAGTGATCTAAGCAAGTGTTCCCAGAATAATGGAAAAGATTTAATGGGCTAAAGCAGCATTGAAGTTGAATGCTCCTATTCATATAAAGTTAAATATAGAAACATATTTGAGTCTCACCTCATTTTCCAACTTGTTTTTTTCGTACTTTATTTCTTAGTGGCTGTGAAGTTCTGCATTATAGTAATGTTCTTTTATCTTCGTAGCAACTACAATAACTGCAATAAAGGGAATTTTTTTCTATGAGTAACTCACTTAGCAATATGTATTTCCGTTTCTTTCAAGAAATCTTTAAAGAAAGATTTTTTTTTTTTACTTAGAAATTGTTTTAACATAGCAATAACTGTTTAGCTGGTGTCTCTCTACTTGGTCAGGGCCTATCCACTTAAGGATTATTTCATGATTGAAACTTCTATTGTCAACCTAGTAATTAGTTTATTTAACTAAAAGCAGAAAACAAATCCACTCAAATGGAAAATTTTCAACTTAAGGAGGAAGGTAGCTAATGTGCTTGTTTTATATGTGGCCAATCTGGGCTCAATTCCTGGCATCCCAAAGGCCACTAAGAATGAATTCTGAGTACAGACATAGGAGCAAGCCCTGAGCATTGCTCAGGTGTGTCCCCAGAAAACAAAGAAAACAAATAAACAGAACTCCCTTTCTTGCTGATGGGATCTTTCTCTTTGCCACAGGCAGTGATGGCAGTGATTTGCCTCTTGAAAGTACTCTGGTTAACCACTACCATCAAATTGGCTGAGATTTCTTTTTTAATCCTTAATTTTCCTGGACAAACTTATCATTTCATTCTCAGTCTCTGCTTTAAAATTGAACAATAGAAGATAACCATTCATCACAATTTTAAAAATCCCCTTATTCACTTTCTCTGTAAGTCTGGAACAAACCCTCTTATGTTTTTTTTTTAATATTTTTCCTTTATCCAACTGGAGGGAGGAAGTTGGGATACCACAATATTCTATCTTTATGACACTGCAGGAGCCATTCCTAGACAAGCCTCTTTTGTATATCATTTCTCTGATGATTTCATGTTTCTCCTTCCCACCAGGCACTTTGAAATATCATTTCTTCTGCAGTCTTTCATCTTCTTCATACCTTAATGCTCACATCTTTTAGGCACTAATATTTAGTACTTAATATCTATTACAGATTTAGAACAAATATTCTAAATTTATAACACACATGAATATATTTTAATCCTTCCATCCTTTTCTTTTAAAGGTCATATTCTTGGGCATTCAACTATTTAAAGATCTTTGGGGGGGGGGCTAAGGGGATGAGGGGAGATAGAAGGAAAATAGGTAAGCAGTAAATTCTACATCAGCCACCCCATAGGGGTTGGGTGACCTGGATGAACCCCAACTACAATCATATTTGTAATCAAGGTGTGTAAATAAAGATATTAAAAGAAGAGTTATTTCCTCTCATCTCAGAATCTACTCTTGGAGGTGGCTTCAATCATGGAACCATGGAGTCCTCCTTTCTGTATACTAGGACTTACTCTGGTTTTGGACCCAGGTGGCATGACTACTTGGAATGCAGCTGGGAATACCAAGAAAGGGAGCTCCAAGCAGAGCCACTGTGTCCATCCAAATCTCAATCCTATCTCCAAAATTTTATAGGAACCCCTGAAATCATGGTCAACTCTCTCCAACAAGGAGCATCTAATTTGGGTCAAATGCTAGAGTAAGAACCAAAACCAAGACTAATACTAAACATAAACAATGACTGGAAATTGGAAGTCTGGGGGTTTTGATAAAATTTAAAATGCCAACCCATTGTCATATATGCTGGAGACTTCCCCAGAACTTTTCTTAGGCAGGATCAGGTGTGACTGACAGGAACTGAGTAAGTTCTCAAGATCTAACCACTGAAAGTTTTTCTCTAGGAATTTGGGACTGCAACTACTTTTTTTAAAATAAAAGCATAATGATGACTTCCCTTGTTTATGCCTCTCTCCAAAGCCTTACTTTCCTTATTTATTAGGAATTTATACTACTTATATGCTCATGAGATTCCTACTAAGAAATAGATATTACTACCTACATTTCATAGACAAAATAATAGAGATTCAGATTTAACAAGTGATTGACTGATGTCTCCTGACCAATGTGTTGTTGGGTACTGATATGCCCTCAAAGAACTTCTCTACTCATCTCCTTCAAGCTCCCAGGAGTCCTAAGAGGGACTCATAGGACACATGGAGGAGAAGGAATGCACCAGTATTTACACCATACTAGATCATCTCTTTTCTCAATACTAAGCACAAATTGTGATTAGGAGGAATAACAGTCTAAATACTTTGTCATTCAAAAGTACTATAAACTAAAACTCTTGGCTCAGTGGAAATATCTCTGAAAACTTAATCAAGCAATAGCTATTGTATTTCTGCAATTTTCTATTGTTTTTTTATTGTCTATTTTTAATCCTCATGTCTCTTCTGTATAACCATGCCAAACATTTCATTGTATCTGTCTTTCTCTGCCACTTCTTGGAGGACTAGGGACAGTCTACTGAAACATGTTTTGATCCATATCCTCAAAACGAATTTCAACCACCCTTCATCTCTGAGCTTTAAAATATTTTCAGTTCTAACTCTACATAGATGTTATTAGGTGATGTTTATACTTCACACCAATTTCTAAATTAGCATTCATTATATGTAATCCTGCTAATTAATATCTACTTTTTCTGAAATTTCAAATCAGCAATTTGAAATGGGAGAAAGCAGAAAGCAATTTGCAAATTATGTACATAATGAAGAAAGAATAAGCTCACATAATAAAGACAAACAATTTTAAATTTGCATGATGCTTTTTTTTTTCTTACAACATAAAACAAGAGAGAGAGTTGCATATGTTATCTTTGCTTAGAGTCTTGCTTCTTATTTCCCCACCATTTGTTAGCATTTTCCCAGGCCAAAAGCAGGTCACACTGTCAAAGTTTTCTGATCTCTAAAAATGTCAGGCAGCAATGATCACCCACATTTAAGCTGTGCCAGCCAGGTGACTTTCATAACTCGGGCTCTCTGGGATTGTGTCCTTCAATTTATACACCTTCTACAGCTTATAGTCATGCCTCAATTCAGATTCTAACCATTGAACTCTACTTCGATGATCTTCAGAGAGAGTAAAAACACTACTTTGGTCCCCAAAGTATTTACCAAACATGTACTATGTCCCAACCATTGTGCTAGATGTCAGGGTAAAAAATGAAGTAATAAAATTGATACATGGAGATAGTCACTGACTACCAAATAAGATATGCTAACAACATTTAGAGTAGGGACATGGGAGTACAGAGAAGGAATGCTACTCTGACAACAAAAGGAGGAACGCCTTAAAAAAAGATTCACACAAGAGGACAACTGAGATGAAACTGGAAAAATAAACAGAAGTAGGCAAAAAGCTGAGAAAGGATAATCATTCCAGACATGGTGGTCTCAAATGGAAATATGGAAAGATGTAAAATAGTTCCTGCTGTTTCAGGAGCTGTAAGTGACTTCCTGCAGTGCGTGAGGATGGGCAGGGAGGAAAGTGCTCAAAGTTAGAGCTGAAGACAGTGAAGCCAGATCCTAATGGACACTGGTCAAGAAATTGGTTCTGATAAGATGACCCTAATTGGAAGTCTTGGCATCACTATTAGTTTTAAGTAGGAGACAACAAGAGAAATTTGGGTTTTACAAAATACATTGACTTGTTTGGACCCAAGGGATGATATGTAAAATAAAAATTATAATAAATATTTTAGGTGCTTACTGTAAACCAGAAGCAGTTTTATGGAAGAGTGATTTAGACAGGCTGAGATCAGCTCAGGGTGATTTAGAACCCAATTGCTCAAATTCACAGCCTTGTTCTAAATCTTGCTAGTTTATGACACAAAGGTTATGTCATTGTTCTATGTCTTAGTCTCTGTTGTTGAGTGGAACTAATGATAGGATGTATCTCATGGAGTGATTATAGTAAGAATTAAGTGAATTAAAGACAGCTTACTGAATGGGAGAAAATCTTTGCACTTAATACATCAGGTAAGGGGTTGATATCTAAGATATACAAAGTATTCACAAAGATGAACTCCACAAAACCCCAAAACCCCATCAAAATATGGGGAGAGGAGATGAACAGACACTTCTCTGAGGAAGGCCAACAGATGGCTAACAGACACATGAAAAAATGTTCACTATCACTTATCCTTAGGGAAATCCAAATCAAGACAACAGTAAGATGTCATCTTACACCAGTGAGGATGGTACATGTCAAAAATACTGGGAACAATATCTGTTGATGGGGATACAGTGAGAAAGGAACTCTCATCCACTGCTGGTGGGAATGTTGCCTAGTCCAACCCCTATGGAAAACAGTATGTTGGGTTTTCAATAAATTCAAAATTGAGTTTCCATATGATCATATGCATATCTATCCCTAGGCAAAATGAGAGTTACTGAGGAAAAGAGTAACTAGAAAAGTAAAATTAGAAACCATAGTAGTTATTTAACTTTTTAATTTTGTTTGTTTGATTTTGGGTTTTGAACAACACCTGACTGTTCATAAGCACTACTTCCAGCTTGGTGCTTAAGTGTCCCTCCTGACTGTGTTCAGATAACCATGTGGTGCCAGGAATAAAACCTGTCCCTTCTGTATACAAAGCATGTACTCAGCCCACTGAGCTATCTCTCCAGATTCACTCTAGTTATTTAATAAGAAATGTTAATCTAAGCAATTGTGTAATAGATTGAAGAAAGGTAAAAGTAAATACTGAGAAAGTTAAGAAAACACAACTGCAGGGAAAAAAACTAGAGCCAGGAAGAAATGGATGCTGGCAGAGGAGAGAGCCACTGAAATTCTGGGGATTTGAAGGTGATTCTCATTGACCTGGACCAGGGCCTTTAAGAAATTGCAGAGGTAGGAATGAGAGTGCTGCCCAGTGGGGCTGATATTCTGGAGCAGAGAAGTCCTCAGAAAGATGGACCTCAGGGGAAAGTCATATAAACCATTGGCAACAGCAGAGAGTTTCAGGGACCTCTGAAGAGGAAGGCCTGAGAGTCATTCTAAGGTTGATTATAGATACTAGAGATCGAAAGCAACTACTATATATGGATGGGGGGCCTACTCCTAGAGAAATGCTGGCCAAAAGAGAAAGAAAACAGAGAAAGAGAAATCTTTCTCCCTTTCTCCTGCATTCTCATTTCCTCTTCTGTTCCATCTCTTCAAGATTTAGTGTAAACCAGTCAACAAAGGAGAAATGAAGTTTGCAGGACCCTGACCCCCAGATCCCAGCACTTGTCTAGAAAGGTCATTGAAGGCTGAGTGATTACTTTATAATGGGCACAGTGATCCTCACCAGTACAAATCTTAATCATTTCAAAGAAAGTCATCTAGCAACAGGAAGAGAAGCTGAAGTCAGGACAGTAAGTAAATAGGGAACATTTTCTGAAAGAGCTTTGTTATAAAAGAAGAGAATATAGTTGTAGGAAGAAGAGGCAGATGCAGTTTTCAGGTGGAGTACTTCATTGTTAAGAAGGATCCTATTCAGAGAGTTGTATTGTGCTAAATCTGACTGTGATCAGGGCTTACTTATGGCTATGTGCTCAGAAGTCATTCTGCTAGTATTGGGGCGGGGGAGCACATGTGATACTGGGAATCAGCTGCATGCAAGACGAACATCTTACCCCCTCTATATCTCTCCATCATCCTATTTAAATTTCAGTTCATTCCTTCCATTTAATCCCCCCACCTTTTATTTATTCTTAAAAGTTCATCTATTTTGCCTGAAATTGTAACTCAGTTAAAACATACTTGGAACGAGTAAACACTCAAATATTTACTGGATACATGAACAAATAAAATCCCTGTGCAAATGCTAGTGAAGCAGAAAACAGGATATTTATCAACTATGATTTAGAAGCAATCTCCTGAGAAAAATTCAAATTATAGGTAATACTGGAAAAAAATGAAGAAATATGAATAAAAGACTATGAAAGGAATTCTTCTATCATAAAATTTGTGATCTTTGAAGAAAGAAAACAATCTCCTCTCTTTAACAAAAGAATGAGTAAACCCTACCCTCCTTCAACTGTGCTTTCCTCTATAGACTTCCCTTCCTTGCCTAAATCCCAGGAGCCCCACAGCTCAAAGCATTCTTCCTGTTCCTCAACCCTGGATTCAGTGTCTTCAACTGATCAAGGTTATGAACTCTAATGCTTTGGTCCCTTCATAAGTGGGGTCCCATTGATGTAGCTCCCTTGCACCTCACGCGTGTGGGTGTTTTGAAAGCTTCATCAGATCTGACTTTGATGGACAGAAGAAGCACTCCAGGCAGCAAGTCTGCCAGTATTGTCAGCACAAGTGGGGGTGGGAGTGCTTGAGGTCAAATCACCATCTGTCAAGGTATAGAAAAGACCTACAATTCTTTTGTGGATTCAACAGATGAAAATCAGCAAAACTGAGTTAGTGTGTGCTGTACTCTACATTTTCTAGAGAAAAATTGTTTATTCGTATTTGAGCAAATCCAACAACACATGCATATATACAAATATATAATATAGAAATGTTCAGATATTACAGTATTTCAGTTCTACAACATAAAAAACACAGGCAGATGAAAGACTTGTTCTTTAGGAATTTGGGGGACATAATTAAAATAATAAATGAATGAATGAGGATAATATTTTATCAGCAATTCTCTAACTCTTTAATTCTGAGTCCTCCCAGGTTTTAAGAGCTATTTACTATTAGTGACATTCTGTTTATTTGTTTGTGGGCCAAACCAGGTGGTGCTCAGGTCATATTCTTTGCTCTGCACTCAGGGATCACTCCAGGTGGACTCAGGAGACCATATGTGGTGCTGGGGATTGAGCCTATGTGGCTACATGCAACGCAAATGCCCTACCCACTGTATTATCACACCTACTTAAGAAGTTTGTTGTTGTTATTGTTGTTCTTAATTAAAAACTGTGGGAGAGTGAACTCCACAAAATTTTGCTCTTTCTAGTATTAACTATTTTTTAATTTAATATTGGGCCATAAAGATATGTGCAAGGCAAGCAGATAGGACATTTGCCTTGGTTTAATTTCAACATCATATGGTTCCCTGAGTCCTGATCACAGAGTCAGGAGCAATCCCTGAGCACCTATGAATGGCTCTAAAAACAAACAAAAACATTAGTTTAATAATGAAATTTTTTTCTATCTCTAAAGAAAATGGAAATAGGTTGACTAATAAATTATATTAAAGCAATTGAGTTGAGGTAGTGGAAGAACACTGAATTGGGAATCAATTGATCTAGATCCCAACTTTTTCTTTTTATGATTATTATGTGTAAAAATTACTTCTTCTGTCATCATATCATTTTCTTGCTTATAATTTGAGAGTTGAAGATATAGCATCATAAGTGTACTATATGGATCATCCATATTCATCTATATTATCTCCTTAAACCCTTTAAGATGTACTTATAAGATTAAACTTTTAAGCTATGACAACTCTTTGCAGATGCAGGACATCAACAATTTCCAAGAATAGAAAACAAGGTGAGGTGATGACTCATCAAGCAGAATGGAAGAAGCCACAGGACATAGTTACAAAGAAAGAATTACAGCCTTCTGTCTATTGATCTTTGAGAGACTGAAGTAGATATTGCCCCCAAAAAACCTCACTAGGCAATAGAACAAAAAGATAATGTAAAATTAAAGAAAAGGTAAAATATAGAGATTTTATTCAAGAGGGCCCCAATTTCATCAATGGGAATGGCAAAGAAAACAAAGAGGAAGGGGTCATCAGAAAAATATCACAAAAGATGTCCCACAGTTAAAGAATCTAAATGGACCAGAGACAGAGTTTAATGAGCTGAGTGCATGTTTTGTATCTAAAGGCTTGGATCTCATGAACACTGTTAGGTTTAACAACCCCCAAATTTAACTAAACTAAACTAAAACAAACAAAAGATATGGGAAAATAATTAAGATCACAGACAAATCTCAGTCATGTATATACTACAACTACATGCTAAAAAGCCAAGCACGGAGCTTTATGACATACATGAATCAGTAATAAATGGAAGAAATTAAGAAGCATTAACTAAGAAAGAAAAGTGGGACTTACAATATACTTATGAAAAGAACCTCAGCCAGCATCAGATTTCATATCATCAGCTACACTTGTAGAATGCAAGAAGATGGTGGAATAATCTTCAGAGTTGAAATGACTGTCTATGACTAAATGACTTTGAATTCCACATTCAAGGAAAACAATCAACATTGAAGGTGGGGAAATTAATTTTTATAAATTCATTAACAGAAAACTCTCATTTCAAATTTTCAGTCAATACTACTCTGAAGAACCCAGTTTCTTGGGAGTGTCATCCTTAATGTTTAAATCTCCTCCTGGATCATGAACATAGCAGTAAGGAATATGGTGAGCCAAACACAAATCTCATTCTGCATAGAATTCAGTCTCTGGGAAATTTTTCTTTGAAATTTCCTAAAATCTCCTCTAATATCTGGAGCTATCTATGGCTGACAAAACTCTCCTAACCTGGACCGAGAACTCGCAAGGATCCCAGACCCTTTTATCTCCTCTCTGGTGCTCTTCTATTTGCTCTGCACACGGGAATTCCAAGATTCCCAAGGAGTCCTGAGTGAGACACATGCTACGTTGTTGTTTTGAGATTCTTAGTTGAACTGGTTCCAGAAAGTCATATGGATGCACGAATTGCTCCTGTTATATTTCTTCCAAAGAATAGAAAGTAAGATACAGCTGTGAGAATGGATCTTAATATAATCATTTTAAATGACTCTCAAACATCAGGATTCTGGACTACCAATGGTAAAAAGCTTTACTTTGGCCTGTGCTATGTGTGTGGGCCCATATATCAGTTCTTGCCTAATTTTGTATTAATGGTGCTACGTTGGGTCTTTGATATTACCCAAGGGTAATCAAGATGTGGTAGTAGGCTTCCTTTACTCTCATGATCCTGACTGACAATTCTCTATTGCTGTGAGAATCGTGCTTCCCCAGGTCAGCTCAACACTGCTTGATGAAGGTCAGACATTTTTCTCTTGCCAATAATCCTGATATTCTCATTATTCTGACAGTACACTTCACTCATGGCATAAATAAAAGTCAGAGTGCAATTAACATTAGCCTAATCACTTTCTTGTATGCAGTGATTATAGGATAAAAATCAAGAGAGCAAAGAATTGGATGATGCATTATTATGAGTTTATATTATAAAACTTCTACTGGGAAATTCAACATAATGAGAAAACTGTTGTTCACATTTTATTGCATATACTAAATATGAACTGCATTTATAGTCATCAACAATGGAATATAGCAACAACATTTGAGAGAGTTATTGAAGGAGCTATTGAAAACTAATATTCATCAGTATCATATAATGGATGATGCAGCAATCTAAGTAATAGTATAGCTGGCATATGATGTATGCTATTAAATAATTATATGAGGTATAGTACACAGCATGGTGACTATATATAGTTAATAATAGTGTACTGTATATTTGTTTCTCATTTTTTATTGAAGTAATGTTGGGTTACAATACTGTATGTTTTAGGAGTATAAGATCATGAATTTTCAAATGTATGTTATTACATCATGCCCCCATTACAATTCATGAGACCTTCTATAGCCTTTTCTCCTTCCCTCTGTTTTGTTTTGTTCTGGTTTGGTTTATGTTTACATGTTCCTTTATTTTGCTTTTTTATATTTTCCATTTGTGTGAAATGATATAGTGATAGGCTTTCTCTTAACTTACTTCACTTAATATTATTTCCCACAGCTCCATTCACGTAGTCAGAAGTGAGTTTTTATTATTTTATAGCTGAGTAGTTATTCCACTCATATATTTTTATCTTGGCTATTGTAAAAAGTATTTTATGCAATGAACATATAAACATGTTTAAATATTTTATTTCAAGTTAGTATTTTATATTTTTTAGATAGATGATACCTAAAATAGAATTTCTAGATCAGATGGTAGATTAATGTAAGGAAGGTAGGGTGGGATGGGCTGTGCTCAGCTATAACACCTATAAGTGCTAGGGGATCTGTGGTACCAAAGATCTAGCCTGTTTGCTTGCATGCAAGGCAGTATCTTAGCTTCATGCTATCTTTCTGGCCCCTATTTTTAAATTTTTGAGAAAATTCCATACTTTTTCATGAAGAATGAACCAATGCATATTTATAAAATTATATAAAAGTTCCCTTTTCTTCAAATCCTTTACAATATGCATTGTTTGAGTGTATTTAAGACAAGCCATTCTTATTGGCATGAGATGATATCTCACTATGGTTTTGATTTGTGTTTCCCTAAAGATAAGTAAAGATGAGCATTTTTTCATGTACCTATTGGTATCTACATGTTTTCTTCATAAAGGGATGATCTCATTTTTAAAATTGAATGGTTTATGTATTGCCATTTTGCAACATCTTTTTTATATTCATCTATTAAACCCTTGTCAGCTACATAATACATAAATATATTTTCCTAGTAAATATTTGTTTGGGGTTAATTTACATGAATCTGCTGAAACTTTCATGTTTGATGTAACCCAATGCATATATTTTTGCTTCCATTTTGTCTATGTTTGGAGTCAAGTCCCAAAATATGTAAAGAAATTTTAAGGACCAGCTCTCTCAGTTGTTGTTGTATTTTTTGAAAGTTTTTTCCTGGTCGCACTGCTGCCAGAAAGGTGTTGACCCCACATTCTTCGTGTGGTTTCATTTATTTCATATTTCATATTCGGCTTCCCGCTTTCCTATTGTGTAGTGCCATGACCCACGAGAATTGCTGAGACGCAAGACTTCCACAGCAGTGCAAACTCATGGAAGATTAGTTGTTTATTTTTACCTTTGAAAGAGACTCTAATGGATGGAATTTTAAGACTTAGCTGTCTTGAAAAACCGGCAAGGCTTTGCAAAAGCCGGCTCCCTGTGTGTGACACCAGGCGGGGAAAATCCGCGAAAATACACCGGCCCAGTGGGGCCCAACTGTGAAAAACTGTGAGTGTGACCTGTCTATGTCTGTCTACTGTCCTCTTGCGTGAAACTCTTGCGAGTGGGGCAAAAAGAGGCTCCAGAAACCTCGCTCGCCCAGACGCCATTTTCAGGGAGGGACTACAGAGCATGAAAACCAGCAAGGCTTTGCAAAAGCCGGCTCCCTGTGTGTGACACCAGGCGGGGAAAATCCACGAAAGTACACCGGCACAGTGGGGCCCAACTGTGAAAAACTGTGAGTGTGACCTGTCTATGTCTGTCTACTGTCCTCTTGTGTGAAACTCTTGCAAATGGGGCAAAAAGAGGCTCCAGTGGAGCACGGCCGCTCGCTACGAGGCCGTGCACTCTTTCTAAGGAAAGAACTACATTGCAACAAGAAGGAAAAATCACACTAAGAACGGCGCTATATCACAGAAGCAAACATTTCTCTCCAGACTGTCTTCTCTGTTGCATGCTCGGGCCTAAGATTTGACCCAGTGTGAGGCTTCATCCACGGAGGACTCCCCTCCCTTAGAGGCAAGTCAGCCCATCCAGAAAGGGAGGAGCCAGAGGAGTGTGCTGCCTGCATCATATAGACAATGAATACCACCACAACACATAGAAAAACCCACAATACAAGTGTGAAAATGGGGAAACGACGCAGGTCAGCATCAGACATAGAGAATGAAGATGACATTCTGAGGACCAGATAATGACCAACCAACTAATCAACCTCTCAGATAAGGACTTTAGACTAGCAATATGGAAGATGCTCAAAGGACTCCAAGAAACCATGGATAGAGTTGAACAGAACACTAATAAGAACCAAGAAAATATGAAGACAGAAATCACAAAACTCCAAACTGAAATAACATGTCAACTAACAGGCCTGAAAAAGTCAGTAAACAAAGTGAATGACAAAATGGATAAGCTCTGGGACAGAGTATCAGAAGCTGAGAATAGACTTGGTGCTGTGGAAGATGAGATACATAACAATTCCATACAGCAGGAGAGATTGGACAAAAAACTTAAAGCAAATGAGCAGACAATGGAAAAATTAGTCAAAGAATGGGAACAGATGAAAATAGAAGTCTATGATAAGATCAACAGAAACAACTTAAGAACCATTGGAGTTTCAGAGACCCAGGAAGAAAATTTCCAGGAAGAATCAACGGTCAAGAACATCATTAAAGAGAAACTTCCAGAGCTAAAGAATATATGTGATCAAATCCTGCATGCCCGAAGAGTACCAACCACAAGAGACCCCAGAAAAACCACCCCAAGACACATCCTAGTCACAATGACAAATCCCACAGATAGAGACAGAATTCTGAAAACAGCAAGATCAAAAGGGGAAATCACGTTCAAGCAAGCTTCCCTGAGATTTACAGCAGACCTGTCACCAGAAACACTCAATGCCAGAAAGCAGTGGTGGGATATTGTGACAAGACTGAATGAAATGAATGCATAACCCAGAACACTATACCCAGCAAAACTCACTTTCCGGTTTGACGGAAGAATACATGGTTTCACAGACAAAAAACAGCTCAGAAACTTCACAGACACAAAACCAGTCTTAAGAGAAAAACTGAAAGACCTAATCTAAGACAAGACTAACCAAAAGACACACCAAATTTTGAAATAAAGATGGCGTTAAATCCCAGGACATTCTTTCTCTCAACGTCAATGGACTAAATGCACCAGTCAAGAGACACAGAGTGGCTAAATGGATCAAAAAACTCAATCCAACCTTCTGCTGCCTACAAGAAACGCACCTGAATAGTCAGAACAAACATAGACTCAAAATAAAAGGCTGGAGAAATATTATCCAAGCAAACAACACCCATAAAAAAGCTGGAGTGGCCATACTAATATCAGATAATGCAAACTTTATACTCAGGAAGGTTGTAAGGGACAAAGACGGACATTTTATATTAATCAAGTGGTACGTAGAGCAGGAAGAATTCACTCTCCTAAACATATATGCACCGAATGAGGGGCCAGCAAAATATTTAATACAACTGTTGACAAATCTGAAAAATAATATCAACAACAACACAATAATTGTGGGGGACCTTAACACGGCTTTGTCAACACTGGATAGGTCAACCAGACTGAAACCCAACAAGAATATACTAGACCTGAGGAGAGAAATGGAAGAAAGAGGCCTAGTGGATATATACAGGACACTCCATCCCCAGAAACCTGGATACACATTCTTCTCCAATGTACATGGGACATTCTCCAGGATAGACTACATGCTGGCACATAAAACATACCTCCATAAGATCAAGAGGATAGAAATTTTGCAGACTACCTTCGCTGACCAAAAGGCTCTGAAATTATTTGTAAACTCCAAAGGGACTCAGAAGAAATACTTTAACACCTGGAAGTTAAACAGCCTCATGCTCAATAACCAGTGGGTCCGAGATGAAATCAAGGAGGAAATAAAAAGGTTCCTGGAAACAAATGACAATAAAGACACAAACTCTCAGAACTTATGGGACACAGCAAAAGCAGTACTGAGAGGAAAATTTATAGCTTTGCAAGCACACATCAGGAAGGAAGAAGGAGCTTACCTGAGTAGCTTAATGACACAGCTAATAGAACTAGAAAATGCTCAAAAAAAGGACCCAAGAATAGGAAGACAGAAGGAAATACAAAGCTGAGAGCAGAAATCAACGAAGTGGAAACTCAAAAAACAATCCGAAAGATCAACGAAAGCAGAAGTTGGTTCTTTGAAAAAATAAACAAGATTGATAGACCACTGGCAAACCTAACAAGGAAAGAGAGAGAGAGAGAGAAACTTGATAACTCGTATCAGGAATGAAAAAGGAGAGATCACTACTGATATGACAGAGATTCAAAGGGTAATCAGAAACTACTTTGAAAAACTCTACGCCACTAAAAATGAGAACCTGGAAGAAATGGATAAATTCTTGGACTCATATAATCTTCCACGGTTGAAGGAAGAGGATGTAGCATATCTAAACACCCCCATCACCATTGATGAAATTAAAACAGTAATCAAATGTCTGCCGAAAAACAAAAGCCCAGGTCCAGATGGATTCACTAATGAATTCTATCAAACTTTCCAAGAGGAACTACTGCCAATCTTGGCAAGACTCTTTCATGAAATTGAACAAACAGAAACACTTCCAAATAGCTTTCGATACCTAAACCAGACAGAGATGCTACCAAAAAAGAAAATTACAGACCAATATCACTGTTGAATGCAGATGCAAAGATCCTCAACAAAATCCTGGCAAATAGGATTCAATGCCTCGTTAAAAAGATCATCCACTGCGATCAAGTAGGTTTCATCCCAGGAATGCAAGGATGGTTTAACATCCGTAAATCTATCAACATAATACACAACATCAATAACAAGAAAAATAAAAACCACATGATCATATCAATAGATGCAGAGAAAGCATTTGATAAGGTCCAACACCCATTCTTGATCAAAACTCTCAGCAAGATGGGAATGGAGGGAACCTTTCTCAATATAGTGAAGGCCATCTACCACAAGCCAGTGGCAAATATTATCCTCAATGGAGGAAAACTAAAAGCCTTCCCTTTAAATTCTGGCACAAGGCAAGGCTGTCCTCTCTCACCACTCCTATTCAACATAGCACTGGAAGTACTTGCTATAGCGATTAGGCAAGAAAAAGATATCAAGGGAATCCAGATAGGAAAGGAAGAAGTCAAGCTCTCACTGTTTGCAGATGACATGATACTCTACTTAGAAAACCCTAAAGACTCTATCAAAAAGCTTCTAGAAACAATAGACTCATATAGCAAGGTGGCAGGCTACAAAATTAACACACAAAAATCAATGGCCTTTCTATACACCAATAGTAATAAGGATGAAATGGACATTAAGAAAACAACCCCATTCACAATAGTGCCACACAAACTCAAATATCTTGGAATCAACTTGACTAAATATGTGAAGGACCTATACAAGGAAAACTATAAAACTCTGCTCCAAGAAATAAGAGAGGACACACGGATATGGAAACGCATACCCTGCTCATGGTTTGGCAGGATTAACATCATCAAAATGGCAATACTCCCCAAGGCATTATACAGATTTATTGCCATCCCTCTAAAGATACCCATGACATTCTTCAAAGAAGTGGACCAGGCACTTTTGAAATTCATTTGGAACAATAAACACCCTCGAATAGCTAAAGCAATCATTGGGAAAAAGAATATGGGAGGAATTACTTTCCCCAACTTTAAACTGTACTACAAAGCAATAGTTATCAAAACAGCATGGTATTGGAATAAGGACAGGTCCTCAGATCAGTGGAATAGGCTTGAATACTCAGAAAATGTTCCCCAGACATACAACCACCTAATTTTTGATAAAGGAGCAGGAAATCCTAAATGGAGCAGGGAAAGCCTCTTCAACAAGTGGTGTTGGCACAATTGGATAGCCACTTGCAAAAAATTGAACTTAGACCCCCAGCTAACATCATGTACGAAGGTAAAATCCAAATGGATTAAAGACCTTGATATCAGCCCCAAAACCATAAGATATATAGAACAGTACATAGGCAAGACACTCAGGACATTACAGGCATCTTCAAAGAGGAAACTGCACTCTCCAAGCAAGTGAAAGCAGAGGTTAACAGATGGGAATATATTAAGCTGAAAAGCTTCTGCACCTCAAAGGAAATAGTGCCCAGGATACAAGAGCCCCCCACTGAGTGGGAGAAACTATTCACCCAATACCCATCAGATAAGGGGCTAATCTCCAAAATATACAAGGCACTGACAGAAGTTTACAAGAAAAAAACATCTAACCCCATTAAAAATGGGGAGAAGAAATGAACAGACACTTCGACAAAGAAGAAATACACATGGCCAAAAGACACATGAAAAAATGTTCCACATCACTAATCATCAGGGACATGCAAATCAAAACAATGATGAGATACCACCTCACACCCCAGAGAATGGCACACATCACAAAGAGTGAGAATAAACAGTGTTGGCGGGGATGTGGAGAGAAAGGAACTCTTATCCACTGCTGGTGGGAATGTCGTCTAGTTCAACCTTTATGGAAAGCGATATGGAGATTCCTCCAAAAACTTGAAATCGAGCTCCCATATGATCCAGCTATACCACTCCTAGGAATATACCCTAGGAACACAAAAATACAATACAAAAACCCCTTCCTTACACCTATATTCATTGCAGCACTATTTACCATAGCAAGACTCTGGAAACAACCAAGATGCCCTTCAACAGACGAATGGCTAAAGAAACTGTGGTACATATACACAATGGAATATTATGCAGCTGTCAGGAGAGATGAAGTCATGAAATTTTCCTATACATGGATGTACACGAAATCTATTATGCTGAGTGAAATAAGTCAGAGAGAGAGAGAAAAACGCAGAATGGTCTCACTCATCTATGGGTTTTAAGAAAAATGAAGGACACCCTTGTAATAATAATTTTCAGACACAAAAGAGAAAAGAGCTGGAAGTTCCAGCTCATCTCAGGAAGCTCACCACAAAGAGTGATGAGTTTAGTTATGGAAATAACTACATTTTGAACTGTCCTAATAACGAGAATGTATGAGGAAAATGGAGAGCCTGTCTAGAGTACAGGCGGGGGTTGGGTGGGGAGAAGGGAGACTTGGGACATTGGTGATGGGAATGTTGCACTGGTGATGGGTGGTGTTCTTTACATGACTGAAACCCAAACACAATCATGTATGTAATTAAGGTGTTTAAATAAATTAAAAAAAAAGAAAGTTTTTTCCTTTATTTAAACATCTTGATTACATATATGATTGTGATTAGGTTTCAGTCATGTAAAGAAAACCCCCTTTACCAGTGCAACATTCTCACCACCAGTTGCGGCTTTCTGGGGACCCCGGCCAGCAGGGTGAAGGGGATGAATGCCGCAACTTATTCGTGGGTTCACTGAAGCCGACCCGATCCGAAATATCTATGGGAAAAATCTGTAGACGTTAGAAAGACGGCCTAAGTTTTTTATCTGATCAAAGGCAATTTATTAAGCAGGCAAGCACTTATATATATATTTTTACACAAGGGGAAGTATGTTTCAAAAACTATTGGTCATTTCAAACCATCTCTTATCCAATTATATTCCAAGCATAGGCACATAACCAAAAATGAATAAAGGTACTAAACATTAAACTTATAGGGCATACAAGCATTGGTCAATTCAAACAAGCTTTTTACCAATTATATGTTTACTACAGGTATTTGGCCAAAAAGGGAAAAAGGATAGAGTGTGTCTTGTTAAGCACAGCCCATAGGAGGTGGGAAAGGGTAAAGGGGGAGGCATAACTCAATGACTGATCCTAGCAATCTTTAGCTCAACCGGAATCAGAGACATATAAGGAAATATTATCTTGTCCCTGGCCTCATGGCCCTGGTTAGTACAAGGGGCTATGTTGTTGCAAGATTTCCTATTTGCTCATGGGCTAGGAACCTGCCAACAGTCACGTATGCAGCTCAGTGGAACTATCCACAGAGATAGAGGCTAAGGTTGATAGCATCCATTTTGTGCAGGCTACAGCAGTCTCCCACAACCAATGTCCCAAATCTCCCTCCATCCCACCCAACTCCCACCTGTACTCTAGGCAGGCTTTCCCTGTTCCCTCATTCATTTACATGATTATGGTAGTTCTCAGTGTAGTTATTTCTATAACTGCACTCACCACTCTTTATGGTGAGCTTCATGAAGTGAGCTAGAAGTTCCAACCCTCCTCTCATTGTCTCTGAGGATTGTTGCAAAAATGACTTTTATTTTTCTTAAAACCCATAGATGAGTGAGACTATTCTGTGTGTCTCTCTCTCCCTCTGACTTATTTAACTCAGCATGATAGATTCCATATATATCCATGTATAGGAAAATTTCATAACATCTCTTCTGATGGCTGCATAATATTTCATCGTGTATATGTATCATAGTTTCTTTAGCCATTCGTCTGTTGAAGGGCATCTTGTTTGTTTCCAGAGCCTGGCTGTGAATAGTGCTGCAATAAATATAGGTGTGAGGAAGGGGTTTTTGTATTGTATTCTTGTGTTCTTAGGGTATATCCCTAGTAGTGGAATAGCTGGGTCGAATAGGAGTTCAATTTCCAGATTTTGGAGGAATCTCCAAATTGCTTTCCATAGAGGTTGGACTAGATGGCATTCCCACCAGCAGTGGATAAGAGTTCTTTCTCTCCACATCCCCTCCAGCACTGATTGTTCTCATTCTTTGTGATGTGCGCCAATCTCTGTGGTGTGAGGTGGTATCTCATCTTTGTTTTGATTTGCATCTCCCTGATGATTAGTGACGAGGAGCATTTTTTCATGTGCCTTTTGGCCATTTGTATTTTTTTATTTGTCTATTAATTTCTTCTCCCCATTTTTTTTATGGGATTAGATTTTTTTTCTTGTGAAGTTCTGTCAGTGCCCTGTATTTTTTTGATATTAGCCCCTTATCGGATGGGTGTTCGGTGAATAGTTTCTCCCACTTGGTGAGTGACTCTTGCATCTTGGGCACTATTTCTTTTGAGGTGCAGAAGCTTCTCAGTATAATGTATTCCCATCTGTTGATCTCTGCTTCCACTTATTTGGAAAGTGCAGTTTCCTCCTTGAAGATGCCTTTATTCTCAATGTCATGGAGTGTTTTACCAACATGTTGTTCTATATACCTTATGGTATCAGGTCTGATATCAAGGTGTTTAATCCATTTGGATTTTACCTTCGTACATGGTTTTAACTGGGGGTCTACATTCGTTTTTTTTGCAAGTGGCTAACCAGTTCTGCCAGCACCACTTTGTTGAAGAGGTTTTCCTTGCTCCACTTAGGATTTCTTACTCCTTTGTCAAAATCAAGGTAATTGTATGTCTGGGGGACAATGTCTGAGACCTCAAGCCTATTCCACTGATCTGAGGGTCTGTCTTTATTCCAATACCATGCTGTTTTGATAACTATTGCTTTGTGGTACAGTTTAAAGTTGGAGAAAGTTATGTCTCCCATTTTTCTTTTCCCTAGGAATGCTTTAGCTATTCGAGAGTGTTTATTGTTCCAGATGAACTTCATAAGTGTTTGATTCACTTCTTTGAGGAATGTCATAGGTATTTTTAAGGGGATCACATTAAATCTGTATAATGCTTTGGGGAGTATTGCCATTTTGATAATGTTAATCCTGCCAATCCATGAGCAGGGTATGTGTTTCCATTTCCGTGTGTCCTCTATTATTTCTTGGAGCAGGGCTTTATAGTTCTTTGTATAGGTCCTTCACATCTTTGGTCAAGTTGACTCCAAGATATTTGAGTTTGTGTGGCACTATTGTAAATGGGATTGCCTTCTTGACTTTCTTCTCTTCCCTATCATTATTGGTTTATAAAAAGGCCATTGATTTCTGTGCTTTAATTTTGTAGCTTGCCACCTTGCTATATGAATATTGTTTCTAGAAGCTTTTTGTTAGAGTCTTTAGGTTTTTCTAAGTAGAGTATCATGTCGTCTGCAAACAATGAAGGCTTGACTTCTTCCTTTCCTATCTGGATTCCTTTGATATCCTTTTCTTGCCTTATCGCTATAGCAAGAACTTCCAGTACTATGTTGAAGAGGAGTGGTGAGAGCGACAGCCTTGTCTTGTACCAGAATTTAGAGGAAAGGCTTTTAGTTTTTCTCCATTGAGGTTAATATTTGCCATTGGCTTGTGGTAGTTGGCTTCAACTAGATTGAGGAAGGTTCCTTCCATTCACATCTTGCTGAGAGTTTTGATCAAGAATGGGTGTTGGACCTTATCAAATGCTTTCTCTGCATCTATTGATATGATCATGTGATTTTTATTTTTCTTCTTGTTGATGTTGTGTATGATGTTGATAGATTTACAGATGTTAAACCATCCTTGCATTCCTGGGATGAAATCTACTTGGTCGTAGTGTATGGTCTTCTTGATGATGCATTGGATCCTATTTGCCAGGATTTTGTTGAATATCTTTGCATCAGCATTCATCAGGGATATTTTTTCTATTTTGTCTGTAATTTTCTATTTTGGCATCATCTCTGTCCGGTTTTGGTATCAAGGTGATGTTGGCTTCAAAAAAGCTGTTTGGGAGTGTTCCCATTTTTTTCAATTTCATGGAAGAGCCTGGCTTGGATTGGTAAAAGCTCCTCTTGAAAGATTTGAAAAAATTCATTAGGAAATCCATCTAGGCCTTGGCTTTTCTTTTTGGGCAGATGTTTGATTATAGTTTCAATTTCCTCAGTAGTGATGGGGGTGTTTAGATATGCTACATCATCCTTAATTAAATATGGAAGGTTATAAGTGTTCAAGAATTTTTCCATTTATTCTAGGTTCTCATGTTTAGTAGCATAAAGTTTCTCAAAGTAGTCTCTGATTACCCTTTGGATCTCTGCAATATCTGTTGTGATCTCCCCCTTTTCATTTCTAGCATGGGTTATCAGATTTCTCTCTCTCTCTTTCTTTGTAAGTTTTGCCAATGGTCTATTAATCTTGTTTATTTTTTCAAAGAACCAACTTCTGCTTTTGTTGGTCTTTTGGATTATTTTTGGTTTTCCACTTCATTGATTTCTGCTTTCAGGTTTGTTATTTCCTTCTGTCTCCCTATTTTTGGTTCCTTTTGTTGGTCATTTTCTAATTTTTTGAGCTGCATCATTAAGTTATTCAGGTATGCCCCTTCTTCCTTCCTGATGTGTGCTTGTAGAGCTATAAATTTTCCTCTCAGGACCACCTTTGCTGTATCCCATAGATTCTGGCAGTTTGTGTCTTCATTATCATTTGTTTTCAGGAAAGTTTTGATTTCCTTTTTGATTTCATCTCGGGCCCACTGTTTGTTCAGTTGCTGGGTGTTTAATTTCCAATTGTTAAAGTTTTTCTTCGTGTGGCTTTGTAGTTCACATCTAATTTCAGAGCTTTGTGGTCAGCAAAGGTAGCCTGCAAAATTTCTATCCTCTTGATTTTATAGAGGTATGTTTTATGTGTCAGCATGTAGTTTATCCTGGAGAATGACCCATGTACATTGGAGAAGAATGTGTATACAGGTTTTTGGGATGGAGTGTCCTATATATATATATATATCTACTAATTCTCTTTCTTCCATTACTCTTTTCAGGGCTAGTATGTTTTTGTTGGGTTTCAGTCTGGTTGACCTATCAAGTGTTGATAGGGCCGTGTTGAGGTCTCCCATAATTATTGTGTTTTATTGATTTCTTTTTTCAGATTTATCAGTAATTGTATTAGATAATTTGCTGATCTCTCATTGGGTGCATAAATGTTTAATAGTCGGATTACTTCCTGTTGCACATATCCGTTGATTAGTACATAGTGTCCATTTTTGTCCCTTACCACTTTTCTGAATATAAAGTTGGTGTCATCAGATATTAATATAGCCACCCCAGCTTTTTTGAGGGTGTTGTTTGCTTGGATGATTTTCCTCCAGCCTTTGATTTTGAGTCTATGTTTGTTCTGACTATTCAGATGTGTTTCTTGTAGGCAGCAGAAGGTTGGATTCATCTTTTTGACCCATTTTGCCACTCTGTGTCTTTTAATTGATGAATTTAATCCATTGCCATTGAGAGAGATGATTGTCATAGGATTTAATGTCATCTTTGTAGATAAGTTTGCTGTGTTTGTTGGTCTCTCTTGTCTTAGAGTAGACCTGTCAGTTTTTCCTTTAAGGCTGGTGTATCATCTGTGAAGTTTCTGAGCTGTTGTTTATCCATGAAGCTATGTATTCTTCCTTCAAACCTGAATGTGAGTTGGGCTGGGTGCAGTATTCTCGGTGAGGCATTCATTTCATTCAGTCTTGTCACAATATCCCACCACTGTCTTCTGGCCTTGAGAGTTTCTTGTGACATATCTGCTGTAAATCTTAGGAATGCTCCTTTGAATGTAATTTCTCTTTTTAATCTTGCTGCTCTCAGTATTCTATCTCTATCTGTGGGATTTGTCATTGTAACGAGAATGTGTCTTGGGGTGTTTTTCTTTGGGTGTCTTTTAGCTGGTACTCTTCGAGCATGCAGGATGTGATTGCATGTAATCTTAACACTGGGAGTGTTAAGTGATGTCTCTGGGAGTGACATCATCTCTTTGATGATGTCTTTAACAGTTGATTTTTTTCTGGAGATATACCTGGGTCTCTGAGACTCCAATGATTTTTATGTTGTTTCTGTTGAGTTTATCAAAGACTTCTATTTTCATCTGTTAGCATTCCTTGAGTACTTTTTCCATTGCCTGTTCGTTTTTCTTAAGGTTCTTTTCCAATTTCTTCTGTTGTGTTGAGTTTTAGTCCATCACATCTTCCAGTACTCCGATTCTCTCCTCAGCTGCTGATACTCTGCTGGCAAGGCCATCCTTTGAGCTTTTTCAGTTGAGCTACCGTGTTTTTCAGATCTGTTATTTCAGTTTGGAGTTTTCTGATTTCTGTTTTTGTGTTCTGTTCAGATCGATCTATGTTTTTTTTTGAGTTCTTCAAACATCTTCCATACTGCTATTTTAAGTTCCTTATCTGAGAGGTTAATCAGGTGGTTGGAATTTATTAGGTCATCCGAGCTTTCATCTTCATTCTCTGTGCATGGTGTTTGCCTGCGAGGTTTCTCCATTGTCACGCTTGTAGTGTGGTTTTTCCTGTGTGTTGTGGTGGGGTTCATTGGTTGGGAAGAGAGTGGGGCTGCAAAGTGAAGTGAGCACTCTTCTGCTGCCTCTAGTTGACAGTTTTTTGGGGGTGCACTCCCTAGGCCTCTGAGGAGACCTTCAGGGATTCAGAAACACAGGCAAACAGGTGCAGAAGTTTCCCTTGAAGTCCTCAGAGTGAACAAAGGCACAGCAGGGTGGAGCCTCTGCAGGTCAGAGAGCTCAGCTTATTGGACGATGACCCCCACAGCCAGAATTACTCGCTGGGCAGCTTCAACATGCAGTTTTTTTTTTTTGGGGGGGGGTGGCGCTCCCTAGGCCTCTGAGGAGACCTTCAAGGGTTCAGAAACATAGGCAGACAGGTGCAGGAGAAGTTTCCCTTGAGGTTCTCAGAGTGAAGAAAGGCACAGCAGGGCAGAGCCTCCACAGGCCAGAGAGCTCAGCATATTGGATGGTGATCCCCACAGCCAGAATTTACTCACTGGGCAGCTTCAGAATGCAGTTTTTTGGGGCTGTGCTCCCTCGGCCTCTGAGGAGACCTTCAGGGATTCAGAAACACAGGCCTCAGTTGTTTATTTTATGATTTTTTTTACAGTTGTCTTACATCCAAGTCTGTACTTTCAACTAAGATAAACATTATTTTTAAGCTTTTATTTAAACTTTTGTAAACACCCCATATAAAAGATAGGTGTGTCAAGAGAAATAAAAAGAGGTTAAGGTATATGCATTTGTGTAGCTAGTCTTTGTTCAATGTCTGGAACTACATAGTTCCTCAAGTATTGTTGGGTACAATCCTAGAAACTGCCACCCTGAGTTGGAAATCACCAGAGTAGTCTTAGGGCCCCTTAAAGAATCCATGGAAAATCTACTTCCTCCAAAATATCCCTACAATTATAAAAGAATACCAGCTTTTCTATCATAGAGATAAAACGCAAATAATAGAAATGAGAGGTGAGAAGCAACAAGGAAGTGTGAAGAGAAGAATGGGGGTGTTAATAACCTCATCTTTCAAAGTATGATGTCAAAGACTGAGTCAAAAATATATTATTTCTCCTGACAAATTTAGAAACAAAATTTTGTATTTGTAAAGATACAAAGTTATCTCACAAAGACACTAAAATAGTATTAACTTCTGTGGGAAGATAGATAGGTGGATCATAGGTTCAATGAAATAAATACATATCAGGGCACCAAGTACTAGATGATGTCAAAAATTATTTCTTTCAATATATTGTTTTCTAGTGGTTGGTATTTTAGCTATATTGGGTAGAAAATTGTTCCTTTTAGTAATAAATACTTTGGGCCAAAGAGATCATACAACAGGGTCCGGAGAGATAGCACGGAGGTAGGGATTTGCTTTGCATGCAGAAGGATGGTGGTTCGAATCCTGGCATCCCATATGGTTCTCTGAGCCTGCCAGGAGCAATTTCTGAGCATAGAGCCAGGGGTAACCCCTGAGCGCTGCCGGATGTGACCCAAAAGAGAGAGAGAGAGAGAGAGAGAGAGAGAGAGAGAGAGAGAGAGAGAGAGAGAGAGAAAACAACAGGTAAAGTACTTGCCTTGTACTCAACCAACCCTGGTTTGGTTCCCAGTCATTCAAATTGTGCTCTGAGTCCCACTAGGAATGAATGATCCCTGAGCACAAAGACAGGAAGGAGTAAGTCCTGAGCAAAGTTGGATGTGCCCCAATATACTTATTTTTTAATTATATGTTTGGAACAGGAAGCTAGCTCTTAAGAAAGGAGACTATGTCTTGCATTCTGAAGTACCTGACACCGCATAAACACCCTCATCCATCACTGCACAGTTGGGTGCAGACCTGGTGGTTTCCAGTACTGTAGAGCAAGTAGCATTGAATTGCTACTTTGGAGTTGGAGCATTCAAATGTTAGGTCACATCTTTGGGAGTGTATCTAGAACCCCTGGACCTGGCACTCCTGTGATGGCCCTATTCTAAATATTAATAAAAGTATAATTGTGAATTTATTTGGTCAAAAAATAAATTTCAAATACAAAATAAAAACCCATATTTGGTCAATTTATTTCTAAAATGCTTTCTAAAATCCATTGGATATATTCTGAAACTAATGAGACACTCTAGAATTTTCTGGTCAGCAGACTGATCAAAAGCTAGTTTTGCCACTGGAAAGCTCATGCATACAATTTTGGTAAATGTCAAAATCTTACTCCTGACCTTATTTTATCTTCTTAACAGCTCAATAGAGCCATTAATATAATTATCTATATTTTCATGATGAGTTTTCATAAAATTAGATTAATTATGTTAAATGACATGAGTTTTAAATTGCTAAAATACAATCACATACAAGACCATATCAGCCTATATCCTTTTTTCTTCCGTCATATTATTTTTTTTATTAACTAAAATAGAAAATAAATTACTTGCCAAAGGGTCAATCTCTAAGTAAAATATTAATAAAAAATATGTTGACCTGAGGTAATAATCTTTGACAACAATCTGAGAGAGAAGGCCAGCAAACTATAGCTTTCTTCTCTACTTGGATTTCTAACAATATACTTTACCTATGCTACAAACACTCATCAAAAACTCCAGAAAAAAACATCCAAAGTCACAGTACAACATCCAAAAGGCATTGACTGATCTTTTAGACTCCCCAACATTCATCCTTATGTTCAACTCACCTTCCTTCTTGACACCCAGCAGTGCTCAAGGACTACTACTGGCAGAGGTGGGGAACCATGTGAGATGTTGCAGATCAAGTCAGGGTCATCCACACCCAAGTCAAGTGCCCTACTTGCTTGTACTATCACTCTGGCTTCATTATTAATATCTTTTGCAAACTACGAGTCAGGATGCAATACTCCTGCATTCTTTCTCATTCTATAATGAGAATAGTGATAAAACAAGAAGGTACAGCTCCAGAAATATTATGGGTAGGATGCCACTCATGCATAGGAGAGGGACCTTCCAAATACCTAATTCCTGAGAATGCCGAAACCTTTGTGATACCTGCATTGGATGCTAAAGACAATGGAGTTTCTAAAGAGGTTCATGACCTGTTGATGTATATAAAACAGTGTTTTAACTACAGAGATCCCATCGAAATTGGAGAGCTTTTCTAAATGTTCACTGAAAGTGTTACTTATCCAAGTGGCTCCTTTAATTTGGAAACTGCAACCTCATAACAACTTTGTCACAATATTGTGATTATCCTGATTCTCACCTAGCTCCTTCTTCCTTTACTAAGTATTGTTTCCCCTCCCACATACTAACTGCCTGAAGATGTATTTTGAGGTTCTCTGACTGACTGGGTCAGAACAACACTGTCTCCTCCTCCTTTCCCCTTTTCCCTGAGTCACACTTGGAAGTCAGACCAGGTAAACTAATAATGAATGACACCAGATGCTGTGTATCTGTGTTTTGTCTCTTCCAACAAAGTATTTGTATCCTGAAAGAAGCTTGATGGCCCAAATCTAAGGGTGTGGCAGATGGAGGAACATATGGACCCTGTGGCAGTACCCCGAAGAACTTCTCAAATAATCCCAAAGAGGAAGACATAATGTTATTCAAAAACTGATATAAAATGCCGATATAAAAAACTGATTAAAATTCTATAAATGAATAGGTCACATAAGTTCAACTCTCAGATGTACCTTAAGTAGCTAAACTATTTTTCTTGGACCCTATATTATATTTATTGAAATATGATATTTTAGTATTATAACTTAACACTGATATTTTACTAAATACTCAATATTATATTTTAGTGTTATTTCAGTTTTATATTCAGGTCTTATTGGACACATAAAGACCCAATTTATCAAAATTATGGTATTCAGCAAAATAAATTTGAAATTGATTGTGGTCATTTCCCAAAAAAGGTATACAAGTTTCTTGGATTACTAGATAGATAGCACATGGGTTAAGACACTTGCCTTGCATGTATTCAACTCTAATACAATCTCCAGTACTTCATTATGATCTCCTGAGCACCCAGGAGCACTCAGGAATATCTTCTGAGATTTATGGGTGTTTCTTGAAAATAAAATAACCACAAAATTTTCTTGAAATATGAGCATATCATTCCTAAGAATATTTACAATGGAATACTCCAAAAGGTTCAAATCAAGAAAACAACAAAAAATTAAAGGGCAGAGAAATAATTGGGAAAAAGTCATACACACATACATTTTTTTTTTAGATTTATGAGACTATATGAAATGGGAACTACAATGTTTTAAATAAGCACAGATTCAGTCTTTTAGTAACTAGGATAGATTCAGCCCAAATTTCTTGAATGGATATGCAATAAATTATTTATAACATCATCTCTGTCCTACTTAACTTATGACTAATCCTAAACAATTAGAGTCAGATGGTTGAGTATTTAAAGAAGCAAACATCCCAAATAGAGTCATTCCTATCTGAAATACGGAGCCTCAAACCCCTTTAGATGCATGGTTAAGGGACCACTCGACTCATAAATAACAATCATGAGAAGTTGCAAAAGGATTCCTGTGGAATCTTCAAGCAGCAAGTAAGGGAAAATGAAGACACGTTAAAATCAGGAAAGCGTGGTTGTTGGGTGAAAGCAAGGAAGATCCCCCAGGCACCTCTACTAACTTCAAAAGCAACTTTCAGTTTTCAATACAGCTCATAAAATTCTTTTGCATAAACGCTTTGCTTGAAAAGTTAGCATAAAAATCCTTCTCCCACTGCTGGTTTTGTATGATGCTTCCATCACTAAAATCTCTTGATCGCATATCAAGCCAACATTAAATTTTTATAAAGCAAGGCTGGGTCTGCCTCCACAGCCTAAATTACTTCACTAACACTTAGAAATATTTTCTCAACATTCTGAAGCAGTGCTCAAAATTGGCTTGATATATATAGAAAGAGAGCCTCCTTTGTGGAATAACAAGATTATTTTTACCACTTTTCAATTCTCAAAAATTTGACCTGTCATCAAAACACTAAAAATAACAGAATGATAATGATCCACTGTCATTCCCCCATTCTAGCTTATGGCTGGGTTTTTAATTATTTGCTGGGGGTCCTCTCTGATCACAGTTCTCATTGCTTACAGAGGATGTGGAAGATGAAAACAACTATCTTGAGAAAGTGACTGAGTTGTTTTTCTCACCTCTAAAAACAAGGCATGTTTTTATAAAACATTCTGTTCGATCTACTTTGTGTCTATGTTTTAGATCTGTTATTTTGAGGAGGAAGTATATTAGAATGGATTACGGAAAAAAATACTGACTTCTAAGTGTTTTGTTCCTTAACCATAGCTGACTCAATTCAACATCAAAATTATTGAGTACCTACTATGTGCCATGGGAATAAAGATGAATAAAAGATACTTTCCTTCAAATAGCTCACAATTTTCCAGGACAGAGAGTCCCTCTGAAAAATAACAATATGTTGTGACAAAGCTTTTGTGTTTTTATAGACTATAATATATACTATAAGATTATTAATTATTATAAACTATATTTAAATAATGTATTACTATTTATTGTGTTATTATAGACTATATAAGATTATAATAATATTATCTTATAGAAACATACAAGAATGAGAAAATAAAGAAGAGAGTGGCAAGGAGCATCCGAGTAGAAATGGAGTGGAATAAAATTAATAAAATTTTAGAGCTAGAGTTCAATAATATTTGTTACTTGGAAATTGTGTCTCAATCTTGACATCTCTGGAATTTGAAAAGTGGCTCTAGGCAATTGTTAGAAACATCGATCTACTTTGGAGCCAAGTTTAGAATATTTTCTTGGAAAGTGTTCATTACTCTAACCATAACAAATAAATGTCATCTTCAGATTTGAGCAAGATCTAGCAATTACACTGTCAACTGTTTTCCCTTACCTTGACTATAGGCCTAGGGGACTATAATATAAAAATTTTTCAGGAATCCTTTTCTGTTCTGGAGGCTAGTCCTTGTCGGCATGGGGTTTGGGGAGACCCTGGTCGAAGGCCTTCTCCCTAACTTGAGAGGCTTGGTAGTCCCCCTGTCATCCCCCTTTTCTTGCCTGGACTCCAGGCCTTCCCAGGCAGCCAGAAAGGTGGGTGCTGGGAGGACTCTGAAGGGACCCCAGGCTTTCCCCACCCTTCCCCCAGCACTAGGGGGGAGGGGCACAGGGAGGAGGGCGGGCAATATGTCTGGCTTTCGGTTCTCTACCGAATCCTTTTCTATTCTGGAGGCTAGCTCTTGCCGGCATGGGGATTGGGGAGACTCCAGCCTGAAGGCCTTCTCCCTAGCCTGGGGATGCTGGGAGTTGCTAGGTTGCGCTGGGTTACGCTGGGGCAGTCTGGCAACTTTTTTTCTCATCTGTCCTCATTTTCAAAACCGCGGGGGTTGTTAGTGCCCCCATGCATACAGTTTATATTAATAGTATTCCCTATGATTAAGGCATGTTTTGCATATGCACAATATCCATCTTATATTCTGCCCTTGCCCACTGTCATTTCTAGTCCTTCACTCCTTCACTCCCAACCATCATTTCCTCCTGTTTACCCTTTTTACCTTCAGTACTGCACCGACCAAATCACAGACCAAAGTGGTGCACTGGTGCACTCCAACTATTTCAAAAGACATAAAAGGGACACACACACACACACACACACACACGCACACACACACACACACACACACATCTTTTGAATAGCTTATATGTATTTCCTTAACAGCTATAACTCTTACTAAATATTCTCTTATACAATGACGATTTTCCTCACTGTTTTGTCTGTTCTTCTCTCTGTGATCTGTTCAATGAAGAATTCTGATAGAAGATCCCTCAATTTAAAGTTTATGTTAGAACCAAGTCATGGGGATTGTTGGACTTGTTCTAGTGGCCCTCATATGCACCAATGACGCCATGTGGCATTGTTCCTCTTTTGCAAAGGCACATTAAAATGGGAAAATACTATACATACAAACAAGTTCTTATCTAATAGAGATAGGAACACACAAATCTTGTAATGCAGTGGGACCTTACACCCTGAACATTGTCATAATGACCTGGCTCAGGCCTTAGAAGAATGAGCATTCTCCATTCACCCCTAAATTAGGGATGGCATCTACGAAACAGCCACGATTGTCTATAATATCACCTGGAAGCAATCCTCTACCAGGGAAGACCCTACCACTGCTCTGGCATCAACCTACTCAAAAGAGACTTCCCTTAACACCCAGAAGACTTAACAACAACAAAGACCTGCTTTCAGGGCAGGGCTCTCTGCATTGCCCTCTAATTGTGAGGTGAAACTGGAGGATGTTCTACTTCATCCTGACTTTGATGTAGGATATGCACAGATTCCAGGATCTTTAACTACAGAAACCTGACACCAATAACATCGACTGTGTGAAAACTAAAAGTGTATTGGCACTACAGACAATGACTTGGGTTGGACAACCTAGTATGCCAGGAGCCTAAAGTTGGTCTTATGCCAGAAAACTTCAGGGGTAAGATCTCCTTGTATTTAGGATAAGGCTTTTCCTTTCCATGTCCCCCATATTTTGCTGGGCCTATGCAAACAACAATTCCATTCTAACACCGTTTTTTGCTGTGCTCCTTTGACTCTTATCCTTAAAGAGAGAGAGAAGAAAAGCTTATTAAACCTTCTGCTTCATTAATTAATTAATTGGTCATTCAATGATTTTCAAAAATGAACTTGCTACTGAACTCTTTCTTTTTCATCTTGTTAGTCTTTCTATTTTTTTTAATAACTTTACTTTTGTTCTTTCTGAAATAATGCATTATGATCAATTTTATCAACTATTGATATACTTTTTTAAAAATAAATTTTAAAAAAGTCAAAAGCAGACTAATATAATAGTATTAAACTTCAGATCAGGACGTCTCAAGGTCTATCACTTAAACCTTTTAGGTTAACTTAAATTAACATGCATGTGCATGGAACTGTAAAAAAATACTATGCCTTCAGTGCTAAAGGAATTACATAAATTTTGTGGCTTTAGATTGCTTTGTGTACTGCTAAGAAATGTTATAATGTACTACAATCTGGGGACTTAAGGGGAAAAGTAATAATGCATGTGTTTTGTTTTATTTTTCTTAATGTTTTTTGGCTGAAAGTTCAAAATTAAGGTGTCAGCAAGGGGATTTCTTCTGAGAATTCTGTTTATGGGTGATTGTCTTCCCACTGTAACTTCACCTTATCCTCTTTCTTTGCGTCTTTGTCCTTATTTAAAAAAAATTTTTTTTTCAAGCTTGGAGAAGAGTAAAACTTTCTTCTAGGGTCAGGGGACTAGGAAGAAAAGAACCCAAAGAAGATTGTCTTCAATGGGAAAAATGATGGAATCTAGGAACGATGGCATCCAATATCTTATTTTTGTTTTTGTTTAGTTTTTTCTTTCTCTAAGGTAAAGTTTATTAAACACGATTATTTCATGTTGTATTGGTAACTGCCAGAGAATAGAGGATCTGTGCCATGTCGGGGGCGGGGGGTAGACTAAAATGAATAGCTATAATATGAGAAAAATTCTTCAGGCAAACATCTCACGGTGATCATGGAAAAACTAGAAAAAGTGGGGTTCAGAAGTCCAAAAATGACCTAAGGTTCAAGTGATCCTTTTAAAAACTTCCTATCTGCTTTCAGAGATGTTCAGTATTCCCAGGTTTTGCCTATTCTGCCAGTTCACATCCAAAGTGGATAGTTTTTTCTCATTTCTTCTTGCTGGCTTCTGCTCTTTGCATACATGGAGCTTTCACATCTCCGTAATCTTTTGTTTGTGTGCTAGCTTCCAAAATTTAACTTTACACTCTCATTACTTCTCACTTTTTCTGGATCTGTTTTCAATTTTGTTTCATTTTGGGACCTTACCCAGAAGTGCTCATGAGTTGCTCTTTGCTCTGCTCTCAGAAATTGCTCCTGGCAGGCTCAGGAAACTATCTGGGATGCCAGGGGTTGAACCCAAATTGGCTGAGTGCAAGGAAAACACTCCACCCACTGTGTTATTATTCCAGCCCTTTTCTGGTTCTTATAGGTTCATGCATTTTAAATTTATTTACTTTAATGGATTAAAGACCTCGATATCAGACCCGATACAATAAGATATATGAAACAACACGTAGGCAAAACACTCCAGGACATTGAGACTAAAGGCATCTTCAAGGAGGAAACTGCACTCTCCAAACAAATGAAAGCAGAGATTAACAGATGGGAATATATTAAGCTGAGAAGCTTCTGCACCTCAAAGGAAATATTGCCCAGGATACAAGAGCCACCCACGGAGTGGGAGAAACTATTCACCCAATACCCATCAGATAAGGGGCTAATCTCCAAAATATACAAAGCACTGACAGAAATTTACAAGAAAAAAACATCTAATCCCATCAAAAAATGGGGAGAAGAAATGGACAGACACTTTGACAAAGAAGAAATAAAAATGGCCAAAAGGCACATGAAAAATGCTCCACATCACTAATCATCAGGGAGATGCAAATCAAACGACTATGAGATACCATCTCACACCACAGAGATTGGCACACATCACAAAGAATGAGAACAAGCAGTGTTGGTGGAGATGTAGAGAGAAAGGAACTCTTATCTACTGCTGGTAGGAATGCCGTCTAGCCCAACCTTTATGGAAAGCAATATGAAGATTCCACCAAAAACTGGAAATAGAGCTCCCATACGATCCAGCTATACCACTCCTAGGAATATACCCTAGAAACACAAAAATACAATACAAAAACCCCTTCCTTACACCTATATTCATTGCAGCACTATTTACCATAGCAAGACTCTGGAAACAACCAAGATGCCCTTCAACAGGTGAATAGCTAAAGAAACTGTGGTACTTATACACAATGGAATATTATGCAGCTGTCAGGAGAGATGAAGTCATGAAATTTTCCTATACATGGATGTACATGGAATCTATTATGCTGAGTGAAACAAGTCAGAGAGGGAGAAAGAAAGACGCAAAATGTCTCACTCATCTATGGATTTTAAGAAAAATGAAAGACATTCTTGGAATAATAATCTTCAGAGACAAAAGAGAGGAGGGCTGGAAGTTACAGCTCACCTCATGAAGCTCACCACAAAGAGGAATGAGTTTAGTTAGAGAAATAACTACATTGTGAACTATCCTAACAATGAGAATGTATGAGGGAAATAGAAAGCCTGTCTAAAGTATAGGTGGGGGTAGGGTGGGATGGAGGGATATTTGGGACATTGGTGGTGGGAATGGTGCACTGGTGAAGGGGGGTGTTCTTTACATGACTGAAATCCAAACACAATCATGTATGTAATCAAGGTGTTTAAATAAAATTTAAAAATGTAAAAAAATTATGAAATTAAATAAAATTAAGTAAAATAACAATACATTAATACGAGAAAAAAAATTGTTTACTTTAAGTTTCTTCACAGGGGTGGAGATAAATGACTATATTCAATCTGTGATTTTCTTTCTCAGTAAGATTATAGTACTGTTCATTAATAGTCTACCCAATGGAAAATAATGACACCAAGATCTTGCTTAGAAATTGTATAGCAACCATAAAAGGACTTATAAAATTCAGACCCTCAGGATTGGTAGGAACAGCAAATGTCACACTGTCTAAGCTCTTATCAGATGTATAATTCAAAAAACTCCTTATCCTACCTGATAAAAATTAAATGTTTATTAAAAATGAGTAAATCTGGGGACCGGAGCAGTGGCACAGTGGAAGGGTGTTCGCCTTGTGTGCACTGACCTAGGACAGACCTTGGTTGAATCTCATATATATATGAGAGAGAGTAATTATTAATTGTGTAATTAGTAATTAGTAATTGTGTTATTACTTTACTTGAAACCAACATCATATTTAATTATAAGAGTTTCCACATACTTTCTCTGTGCCTCATCCTATGCTAAGAGACATTTTAGCATCCCAATCATTCTTTAAGGAAGGTACATTAAGCCTGTGTCTTCTCTTTTCTAACACACATATAGAACATTTTCCTTATTAAAGTAAACTGAGGTTGATGCACTTCCCAATTGCATGATAGGTAGAGCCTATGTTTGCTCAGATAAACTAATCCCCTTAACTGTTATGAGTCCCAGATATAAGATTATATAATTTATAAGATTATAAAGTGTGGTTAAGGTATGCACTGTCTGCAATAGGCTTCCGTTTTAATTTTTTCTTGCAGGTTAGTCTTTGATGTTGGTTATCATTGCCTACATTTGGAGTCCTTAGCATCATGACTCAAATGGGGTCCCAGGTTGACTTCTATTTACTATTCTGATTTTTCAATTGATATAATCACAGAAAACAAACAAAAAGATTTCCTTTTTCAATAGAGTACATTTTACCTGTCAACAATTCTAGTGACTGGGGGTGTGTAGTGGAAGATATCAAAGAAATATGCAAATTCAGGTAGAGGACAAGCAATCCTCTTATTATGCAGATAATGATCTGAGAGCTCAATGCAAATTACCAGTCTACCCTGTGGGAAGGAGTCCTGAATACAATTTTTTTTTTGCCACCCTGCCCTGAAGGAAGATATCCTATAGAGATTATACCTTAGATCCTTCATTCCTCATATTCCCTTGAAATAATGTAAAGATCTGCCTTAGACTTTAGCATTAATTGCGAATTTGCTTGTTATCGGCCCTTATTTCTATGATTCATTATGCTAAACAATAAATATCCTCCTAAGTGGAGAACAATGGAGGTTCTATCTACAGGAAGTGAGCCCCTGACCCCACACAGCCTGGTCTAAAGAAGCAGGGTAGTAGTGAAGAGATAACACATTAATCAATCAAGAAAGGCTGAATATGGCCCATTGTCTAGTGGTCTCTCACCCTGAGTCCAAAGCCAGAACTGCTCTTTCTTTATTTAAACCAATTCCCAATAGCAGAAGGGAAGGGTTGAGTAATCCAAGTGGGCTCTTACATACCAAAGAAAGATTTATGGGATGAAATAATTTGGCATCTTCTAAATCAAAATAAAGGGGCCATAATTAAAAAAAAAAAAAGATTTATGGGAAAGAAAAAGATGGGGAGGGCCCGGAGAGATAGCACAACGGCGTTTGCCTTGCAAGCAGCCGATGCAGGACCAAAGGTGGTTGGTTCGAATTCCGGTGTCCTATATGGTCCCCCGTGCCTGCCAGGAGCTATTTCTGAGCAGACAGCCAGAAGTAACCCCTGAGCAAAGCCGGGTGTGGCCCAAAAACCAAAAAAGAAAAAAAAAGAAAAAGAAAAAGATGGGGAACATCCTTGTTTGAGGTTGATTGCTGGGTGTCATCGTACAATGGACAAGCGTCTTCCTGTTTCTCAAAGTCTATGCTTGTCTCTAAATCTATGCTTGAATTAAAAAAATTAATAAGAACATGGGGCTAAATTATCTATCTGAATCTCTATAATATAAAATATTTTTGATATTAAATAAGACAGAAATGGAAGGAGGTTATAGAACCATAGCATTAGTTCCAGAACAGCTAATGCCACAATCAAAACTTTGTTTTTTGTGCTTCATGTTTGATAGGACCTGGAGTTATGGACTGGGGATTCTGGATCCTAACTGAGTGATCCATACCAGACAAAAAGACAGGTACTATATAGCCTAATTAGCTGATGAGATGTTTCTCTTATAATCTAAATAACTTTGACACTTGGTGCCACAGCTCTGATGATTTAATTTCTCTTTCAATTGCAAACAGTTGTTATGCTACACGGAGAGCTAAACCATTTTGATGTGAAGACATCTCTTCTGTTTCATCAGAGCCTAAAAAGCTGTCAGTGCATGTTTCCTTATTCGTAACCAATCTGCTTGCTCAGAAGCTGCCTCACAGTGTATTTCAAGTGAAATGCTGCTTTCTGAGATAGAGAAGCAAACAAAGCTGAGAATGCAATCTAGCTGGAGTGGCTGGCCAAAGGAACTTGCCAAAGTGGCTTGTCTAGGAACTGAAAGGAATTGAGTACTCCAAGTGCTCAAATTAGAGACATTTTCTTAATCAGTGATGTGAACCCAGTGCCTGGGAAACATTGTCTGCATTAAAGGAATTGATTTGCTCAAGCCTTGGCTAACTGCCTTTACCCTCCATCAGACATTTCTTAGAATCAGCACAATCTGCTCCAAGGAAACATCCTCCAACTTGACAAAATAACCAATAAACCCCTTTCCTTCTCTGCCATGTCTTGAGAAATGGGCTAAATATCACTTGCATCTTAATTTGCGACTAGTTTACTGCAGGGTGAGGAAGTGTGGAAATTAAGTTTGCATCTTCCAAAGATTCAAAGGCCCTAAACCATTTAGATTCAGGAAAACCTGTTGACAGTGATTTGTCAACAAAAGAACTAGATCTCCAGAAGGGGCTGGGAAAGAGCACAACACATAGTGCACAATTTAGCATGCACCACAGGCCCCAACATTGCCCAGTACAGAACCTGCCCACAATCTCAAGACCACCATGATGACTCAAATATCCCCAGCATAGCTGGACCCAAACTTTATGGCATGTTCAGGAATTTCTTGTCAGGAATCAGCCTTGCTGAGAATTTTCAGTGGACTTCTGACTTCTTGCAGCAGTAGAAAAAGTAAAACAAGAGGATACCCAAAAGAAATTTGGGTAAAAGAAATTTTCCACAGAATTTTATGTAAAGATCCTGGGGAGGTAGCACCTGGGAATGGAAGGGAGCAATGAAAGCTAGAATAAACACTGGAATCCTGGAATAGTCTAGTCACTTTGCCCAAGAATAATTATTATCTGGCTTTACAACAGCATAAATTATAAATTGTTTAATTTATACCTTATAACACTAGAAGTCATAAGCATTATTAATTGGTGTATTAACATTATTTCACTCTTGTTCCTGGTATAGCTGTAGATTATTGTCATTCCTATTCACTGTAGTATCCCACCATGAATATCTCACATTGTATATTCTGCTGTGACTGGCAGGCATTTTGGTAGCTTCTACTTTGAGGACAATTTCAAATAGTGTTGCTATGAATATGTTGATGTATTTTTTTGGTAAACTTTTGTGTATTTCCCCTTTTAGCTTATTTGCCTCCAGAGTACGTATTCATGTTATCTGATTTTCTAAGCACCATTTTAGAAAGTTTGGTGAGAGATTATGTTTTGATTATATTTAGAAATATATTGGGGGAAAAGTGGATGATTAGACATCTGTATCATCTCACTACAATCTTTTGGCAGTTCTCTAAAATCAAGTGGAAGCAACTAAGCTTCTGTGGCCTGATTCTGCTATACAATCTGAGTTCTCACCTGACATAGGATTTTTGCCTCCTGGAGATGGGTTGGAATTACCTCAGTCATGCTGTCTATTTTCAGCTCGTATGAAATTTACATTTTTTTCATAATTTATACTGCTTTTCTCCAGTCTCACTATTTTTTCTCTTTCAAATTCCTTGGTGACTTTTAAATTAAAACATAATTTGTTAAGCTTAGTAAACTATCTTTTATCTTAATTTTATTTTAAAAATTTTTTATGAAATATAGACAGAAACAACCTTTCTGTTCCCTCAGAGGACATCTATGTTTTATATTTTAACCTGGAAATCAAAATAAGCAAAATCAGAAAAAACTATCCACAGGTTGTGAGGACGTGATGAGGACAAGGAAATGTTAAAAAAACAAAACAAAAAAAAACTTTTTCCTAAAGTTTTTTAATGTTCATTAAGGCATGAATTATGACTGATTTAACAGATACCATATGTAACACCATGTTATTTCAGGTGGGGTCATAAATGTCCATGCAGCTTTGATCTGGTTCTCTTGGAATGCATATCTTTAGAATGTCCCTTCCCAAAATCTAGTCTCTGTGATATTAGAGCCATGACACTTGGAAAGACCACTTTAAGTCAACAAATCCAGCAGAACCTAGTCTTAGAGACATCTCAGCCTTTCAACTGCGCCTACACAAAAGATGTGCTGAATTCTATACCCTGGCACTCAGAAAGTGATGTTATTTGAAAAGAGCCATTGCAGATATAATCAGTTAAGAGGTGGCCATATTGTGGTGCTGAACTGATGATTACCAAAGAGAAAATCATGTGAACACAAAGATTGCAGACATATAAGGAAGATGGTCATGTCAAGAGAAAGGCAGAGATTAAAGTAATTCTAACACAGGTTAAAGTTAACCTGGAGCTATTAAAAATCGGAAGATTATGGAAGCCAGAGCAATAGAACAAGCATTTGTCTTACATCCAGCCA
Organism: Suncus etruscus; assembly: GCF_024139225.1. Lineage (NCBI taxonomy): Eukaryota > Metazoa > Chordata > Mammalia > Eulipotyphla > Soricidae > Suncus > Suncus etruscus. Next base: position 29,715,159 of record NC_064857.1, on the reverse strand, counting down.
GGTTCTATTCCTGGCATCCCGTATGGTTCCAGGAACCCATTAGGAGTAATTTCTGAGACCAGAGTCAGGAGTAACCTAGAAGCCTTGCTGGATGTGACACAAAACAAACAAACAAAAAAGATACAAGGACAGGTTCTCCCTTATAGATTGCCAACCCCTTGATTTTATCGACTTCTAGATTCTAGAACTGTAAATAAATACATTGTTGTTTAAACCACCCAGAAAGTAATATTTTATCACTGTATCCTAAGGAAACTAAAACATCAGCCCAAATGCTAAAAATATTAGTGGCAAAGCTCTTAGTGATGCCAATCCTCTAGTAATCTAGTCTTCTCAACTAAACAACTGTTGTTCTAGAACAGGGGGTCTCAAACTCAATTTACCTGGGGCTGCAGGAGGCAAAGTCGGGGTGAGGTAGGGCCATATAAGGGATTTCACATACACACACAAAAGGGACAGCGTGTAGGAGCAACGGAAATGACGTCTGCACTAGGCGCGAAGTATTTGCGATTATTCACTTGCCGAATATTTGCAATAAAAAATCGCATTAGTAAGAAAAAAAATCGCAAAAAATCGCATTAAACATTTGCATACCCTGAACTCGGGGTATGCGAATGATCAATGCGATTTTTTCTTACTAATGCGATTTTTATTGCAATTATTCGGTAAGCGAATAATTGCGAATACTGTGATATTTGAAGGCCGGCAGTGGGCCACAACATGTTGTACGGAGGGCCGCAAACAGCCCGCGGGCCGTGAGTTTGAGACCCCTGTTCTAGAATATCAAGTCATCCCAAATGTGTTCTGAATTCCTGTCCCATAGAATACATGTATATATAATAGCATAACGCTCTTTTAGAATTTTAACGATGTTTTCTTACAATACTACCAGGTGAAGTAGTAGCCATCAGAATTTCAGACATGGTGGTCTGAGTCTTCGGTGTCTCAGATTGTATGACAACAGTCAGACCAGTCACCTCTGCTCTGAAAGTATATTGAGCAGTAGAGATAACAGCAGAAAAAAGGTACACAGGGTGTGTCCTGTAGAAAGCATGAGTAGTGAACCAAGAGTTATAGGTACACTAAGGTAAGAAATGCTATGCGAATTCCATAGGTTGGACCAGAGCAATAGTACAGTAGGTAGGGTGTTTGCCTTGCATAAGGCTAATAGAATTTATCATACATCCCCATAAAATCCCCTGATTGCAGAGCCACTGGTAAGGCACTGGGTGTGCCCCTCTCCCTACCAAAAACGAATTCCATGGGGATTATGGAATTCAATCCTTCCAACGACCCAATGAAGTAGTCCTAATTTTATAAATTTTTATAAATGAGGACATCAGGGCACTAAGAACTTAATACCTGTTCTGAGTCACATCATATTTGATAAAATATAGATGACACAGCTACAACAATAAATATTTTACCACAGTCATTGGAAAGAAAGGATGTGATGAAGCTAGTTTCCAGAAGAACCCAGTAGTTCTAGAGTTCATTCACTAACTTATTGTATCTTACCTGAGGTCTATCCTATGCCACTATGTCACTTAGGGGAAGATCTAATATATTAGCTTTAAAGATTCAATAAAATGCAAACAGGCATTTTTTTCTTTTTTACTTCAAATTATTTCAAAAGGCTGTCATTTAGAAAATGAGGAGGGAGGTGGGCCAGAGTGATAGCATAGTGGTAAGGTTTTTTTGCCTTGCATGCTGCTGTGGTCCAAAAACCAAAGGAAAAAAGAAAAAAGAAAAAGAAAGCACATGTGGAGAAAGAAGCAAACATGAAAAAGAGAGCAATGGAATTCCTAAACTGGTAAAAGAGGAGACAAAGATGGAGGTAAATGTAGTTAAAATTCTTAATTGGGAGAGTGGATTTTCAGGTAAATCAAGAAGTTGCATTTGTAAATTCAGCTGTGTTCTGATGGGGAATCTGAGCCATTTGTCCCAATATACATTCAATGCTGCCTGGGCATCAAGAGAAGGAACTCTTATCCACTGCTGGTGGGAATGCCGTCTAGTTCAACCTTTATGGAAAGCAATATGGAGATTCCTCCAAAAACTGGAAATCGAGCTCCCATATGATCCAGCTATACCACTCCTAGGAATATACCCTAGGAACACAAAAATACAATACAAAAACCCCTTCCTTACACCTATATTCATTGCAGCACTATTTACCATAGCAAGACTCTGGAAACAACCAAGATGCCCTTCAACAGACGAATGGCTAAAGAAACTGTGATACACAATGGAATATTATGCAGCTGTCAGGACAGATGAAGTCATGAAATTTTCCTATACATGGATGTACACGAAATCTATTATGCTGAGTGAAATAAGTCAGAGAGAGAGAGAAAAACGCAGAATGGTCTCACTCATCTATGGGTTTTAAGAAAAATGAAAGACACCCTTGTAACAATAATTTTCAGACACAAAAGAGAAAAGAGCTGGAAGTTCCAGCTCACCTCAGGAAGCTCACCACAAAGAGTGATGAGTTTAGTTAGGGAAATAACTACATTTTGAACTGTCCTAATAACGAGAATGTATGAGGAAAATGGAGAGCCTGTCTAGAGTACAGGCGGGGGTCGGGTGGGGAGAAGGGAGACTTGGGACATTGGTGATGGGAATGTTGCACTGGTGATGGGTGGTGTTCTTTACATGACTGAAACCCAAACACAATCATGTATGTAATTAAGGTGTTTAAATAAATTAAAAAAAATAAAAATAAAAAGAAAGTTTATGATCACACCTGGACAAATTCACTCTTTGCTGGTATTTTCCTCTCAATCAAAATGTACCTTTTAAGGGTCCAAGGGAAAGGGAAAAGGAAGAAAGGGAAAAGCATATGGCTGCTGTGGAGAATGTTATTCTGTTTCTCATCTTCTCTACCACAACCTGGCCACCACTCTCAGCAGATGGCTGAGAAACAAATTCCAGACTCAGGGCTAAGGAACCTCTGTCACAGATGGCCTTGCCATGCCCATTCAAATGGTGATGGTGTTAGAATGTTCAATAAAACTGGCAGAAATGGGTCACAGAAACCCCTGGAACCTTGATGCATTCCTCTGGCTTTTGTCCTTTTCAGCCTAGTCACGACTGCTTTAACCTTTTCTTCAGGTAGAATGATCCTTCAACAATTTAAAATAGTTTCAAAAAATGCTTCACACAAAAAAAGGGTCAAGGTTCCATGGAATTGGCTCACCCATTCTGTGAATAAAGATAAAAACTTTGATTTTCTTTTATTACTGCTTTGAAAAGAGAGAAAAAAATGAAAGAGGGTGTTCATTGGGGGAAGGAGGGGTCTGATATGAATCCAGCTCTAATTACAGCCCCTTTACCACATCCAGTATCCATAAGAAGTCTTTGAAAATGGAGGAAAATGAATCTACTAAAACCCAAACAGTTTTCTAGTTTTCTTTGCTTTTACACATGATGTAACAACTCATTAACTACAAGTTGCATAATAAAGGAGACACATACAGATATATTGTACATACATTCAATAGAGCACACAGTATTTTTTAGCCCAGAGGTGCTAAGGCTTTACTCCTGGATCTGTGCTTAAAATTATTCCTGGCAAGTTTTCAGGGAGTATATAGGGTGCCAGGAATTGAACTCTGGTTAGTTGCATGACAGTAAATTTTTTTTATTAAGTTTGGGAGTCAGAGAAATAGTAATGCAGGCTTGCCATTTGTCTTGCATGTGGCAGACCAAGGTTCAATCTCCAGCACCATATTGGACCCTGAGCCCCCCTAGAATGATGCCTGCATGCAAAACAATAACCAGGAGTAAGCCCTGAGCATAGCTGGGTGTAGCCAAAAAACCCAAAAAAACAAAAACAAAAACAAAACTACCCCCAAAGTCACATTGATTTAACAAAGTTATTTATAGTTGTTTTAGGCATTTTATATTTCAGCATCATTCTCACCACCAGATAAAGATTCTCCACAATTGTCCTATGTAGGAAAAGGAGGGGAAAAGAATGGAATACGTTGAGATAAATAAGGCCCTGAAAGATTCTGACTTTCATTTAACTCTCAGATTCTGACTTTCCTTCTGAAACTGCTCTTCCCATAGTAACATCCAGGGTGGTTCTCCCATCCACATTCAACAACAAACAAGAGTCCTTAATGCTTAGTCACAAATCACCAGAAGCTCATAGGAAATTACACAGAAAACAAAGGTGAGATCTCTGACTTTTCTGTGTATCTTATTGACAAGTTGCATTATGGTGCGTAATCTGGAAGGCCAAAAAAAAAAATTAAATTAAGAACTCTCAGAACACATACGGTGTATTTTAACTGGCTACCTGTTAGTTTGCTTAATATAAAAAAAATGATTGAAAAGGAAAGGATAAAAAGAGGTAAGTTATAGATGTTATGTTCTTTCTAATCCTATACCATTTTGGTGCTTTTACAATAAAAGTGTTTCTTCCATGAAAATATATTTGAGGGCTCCTTTCTTAGAAGAACACATCCTCTCAAGTCTATATTATATTCTTTTTAGTACAAGCCAAGGACACAACTCTCAAGTTTTTATATATTTGTTTTTATATATTATATATAAGATATATGTTTATATATGTTTTATATATTTTATATTTGTTTTTGTTTTTTTAATAATATTTATTGAAACAAATGTGAATTACAAATATTTCACAGTTATATTTAAGGTATATAGTGAGAATGAATTAGGGTGATTCCCACCATCAGTAATGACCTCCCTCCACCTCTGATCACAGCATGCATCGCATACCTCCACTCTTAGTCCCCTGGACTGCTAGTATGACAGGTCCCTTTTGTGTATAGCTTGTTGTAGTTTTGGTCTCTTGATTCTATTGTCATTGACTTTGGGTTGGGTATTTAGGTCTGTTCATTTTTTATTTCCACTCAATGTTCATGAGACTGCTTTGCCCAGGTACCATCCACATTTTTTTTACCACTTTGTGGGAAGACACAGAAATGTGAGGCAGGGGCCGGCGAGGTGGCGCTAGAGGTAAGGTGTCTGCCTTGCAAGCACTAGCCAAGGAAGGACCGCGGTTCGATCCCCCAGCGTCCCATATGGTCCCCCCAAGCCAGGGGCGATTTCTGAGCACTTAGCCAGGAGTAACCCCTGAGCATCAAACAGGTGTGGCCCTAAAAAAAAAATTAAAAAAAAAAGAAATGTGAGGCAGAATAAGATGATTTACATTCTATAGTTCTGATAATAAAAAAAAGAAAGAAAGAAAAGAAAGCAGGCGGGAGCCCCTGTCTAGAAGTGTATTATTAATTTAAATATAATAATAATAATTTTTATAAAGGGGCTGGTGTGGCAAGGTTGTTTGTTTGTTTGTTTGAATAGGCACAGTAAATATTGGGAAAATTAGAAAGGAAATTCCCTTGGTCTAAGAGATAAAGGGTGTCTCTACCATTGAAGCATACTGTCATGAGACCAACTACAGGCATAGCATTACTCTACAATTTTTTTCTTAATTCACACTAAAACTTTATCTTTCATTTGATGAGCAATTTTTTTTATTTTTCAGATTTTGGGCCACACCCAGCAGCACTAAGGGGTTAATCCTGGCTCTGTTCTCAGAAATTGTGCCTGGCAGGCTCAGGGGTCCATATGGGATGTGAGAATTGAACCCTGGTCAGCCGAGTTCAAGGCAAATACCCTACCTACTGTGCTATTGCTCCATCCCCAATAAACAATTTTTGTACTAGCTGAGACACCAACTAAAATTATTTAACGAAGTACTTTTTCTTCATTATGTGAAGACTATACAGTGACTATTTTATAATCATAGAATTATGTCACTACTGATTTTTTAATGTTTTTTTTATTTTTTAATTTATTTATTTAAACACCTTGATTACATACATGATTGTGTTTGGGTTTCAGTCATGTAAAGAATACCCCCCATCACCAGTGCAACATTCCCATCACCAATGTCCCAAGTCTCCCTCCTCCCCACCCGACCCCCACCTGTACTCTAAACAGGCTCTCCATTTTCCTCATACATTCTCGTTATTAGGACAGTTCAAAATGTAGTTATTTCTCTAACTAAACTCATCACTATTTGTGGTGAGCTTCATGAGGTGAGCTGGAACTTCCAGCTCTTTTCTCTTTTGTGTCTGAAATTTATTATTGCAAAAATGTCTTTCATTTTTCTTAAAACCCATAGATGAGTGAGACCATTCTGCGTTTTTCTCTCTCTCTCTGACTTATTTCACTCAGCATAATAGATTTCGTGTACATCCATGTATAGGAAAATTTCATGACTTCATCTCTCCTGACAGCTGCATAATATTCCATTGTGTATCACAGTTTCTTTAGCCATTCGTCTGTTGAAGGGCATCTTGGTTGTTTCCAGAGTCTTGCTATGGTAAATAGTGCTGCAATGAATATAGGTGTAAGGAAGGGGTTTTTGTATTGTATTTTTGTGTTCCTAGGGTATATTCCTAGGAGTGGTATAGCTGGATCATATGGGAGCTCGATTTCCAGTTTTTGGAGGAATCTCCATATTGCTTTCCATAAAGGTTGAACTAGACGGCATTCCCACCAGCAGTGGATAAGAGTTCCTTTCTCTCCACATCCCCGCCAACACTGTTTATTCTCATTCTTTGTGATGTGTGCCATTCTCTGGGGTGTGAGGTGGTATCTCATCGTTGTTTTGATTTGCATCTCCCTGATGATTAGTGATGTGGAGCATTTTTTCATGTGTCTTTTGGCCATTTGTATTTCTTCTTTGTCAAATGTCTGTTCATTTCTTCTCCCCATTTTTTGATGGGATTAGATGTTTTTTCTTGTAAAGTTCTGTCAGTGCCTTGTATATTCTGGAGATTAGCCCCTTATCTGATGGGTATTGGGTGAATAGTTTCTCCCACTCAGTGGGTGGCTCTTGTATCCTGGGCACTATTTCCTTTGAGGTGCAGAAGCTTCTCAGTTTAATATATTCCCATCTATTAATCTCTGCTTTCACTTGCTTGGAGAGTGCAGTTTCCTCCTTGAAGATGCCTGTAATGTCCTGGAGTGTTTTGCCTATGTGTTGTTCAATATATCTTATGGTTTTGGGTCTGATATCGAGGTCTTTAATCCATTTGGATTTTACCTTCGTACATGATGTTAGCTGGGGATCTAAAATGTTCCCCAGACATACAATCACCTAATTTTTTTTAATAAAGGAGCAGGAAATTCTAAATGGAGCAGGGAAAGCCTCTTTAACAAGTGGTGTTGGCACAACTGGATAGCCACTTGCAAAAAATTGAATTTAGATCCCCAGCTCACTACTGCATTTTAAAGTTGTCTTCTTGATTTACCCAAACTTCTGTTTTGTAGTTAACTAGATCAGGGAGATAGCTCAAATGTCAGGGATTCGAGTCTTGCATGCACAAGGCCCCAGTGCAATACCCAGCATCATAAAGCACCTCCTTCACCTCCACTGAACACCAGCATTATTGGGTCTGAGCAGCACCTCCTTTCTTTTTATTTTGAGGGGGGACCACACCCGATGACATGCAGCGGTTACTCCTAGCTATGAGCTCAGAAATCGCTCCTGGCTTGGGGGACCATATGGGACTCTGGGGGGGTCGAACTGTGGTCTGTCCTTTGCTACCACAAGCAAGGTAGACACCTTACTGCTTGTGCCACTGCTCTGGCCCCTTCATCATTTCTTTCTCCTTCCTTCCTTCCTTCCTTCCTTCCTTCCTTCCTTCCTTCCTTCCTTCCTTCCTTCCTTCCTTCCTTCCTTCCTTCCTTCCTTCCTTCCTTCCTTCTTTCCTTTCTTTCTTTCTTTCTTTCTTTCTTTCTTTCTTTCTTTCTTTCTTTCTTTCTTTCTTTCTTTCTCTCTTTCTCTCTTCCTTTCTCTTTCTTTCTTTCTTTCTTTCTATTTCTTCCTTCCTTCCTTTCTTTCTTTCTTTTTTCTTCTTCCTTTCTTCCTTCCTTTCTTTCTCTTTCATTCTTTATTTCTTTTTCTTTCTTTCTTTCTTTCTTTCTTTCTTTCTTTCTTTCTTTCTCTTTCTTTCTCTTTCTTTCTCTTTCTTTCTTTCTCTCTTTCTTTCTTCTTTCTTTCTTCCTTCCTTCCTTCCTTCCTTTCTTTCTTTCTTTCTCTTTCATTCTTTATTTCTTTTTCTTTCTTTCTTTCTCTTTCTTCCTTTTTCTCTTTCTTTCTTTCTCTTTCTTCCTTTCTCTCTTTCTTTCTTTCTTCTTCCTTCCTTCCTTCCTTCCTTTCTTTCTTTCATTCTTTATTTCTTTTTCTTTCTTTCTTCCTTCCTTCCTTCCTTCCTTTCTTCCTTCCTTTCTTTCTTTCTTTCTTTCTTTCTTTCTTTCTTTCTTTCTTTCTTTCTTTCTTTCTTTCTTTCTTTCTTTCTGTCTTTCTTTCTTTCTTTCTTTCTTTCTTTCTTCCTTCCTTCCTTCCTTTATTTCCTTTCTCTCTTTCTCTTTCTTTTTTTAGCACCTCCTTTCTAACTATTTATTTATTTATTATTTATTTATTTCTAAACTATTTATTCTGATAGGCAAAGTATGCTAAGGTGTGGTCTCTGGGTCTGGAGAGGGGAGGAGACAAAAGGAGAAGAGAGGAGATGGTAAGAGGAAGGGAAAAGAAGAGAAGTGGGGGAGGAGAGAGAGAGAGAGAGAGAGAGAGAGAGAGAAGTAAAGGGTGTACAAGAGGAGATAAGAGGGGGAGATAGAGGAGGGGAGAAGAGGAGAGGGTGGAGAAGAAAGGGGAGGAGAGAAAAATAGAAGTGAAGGGACTAAAGGAAAGGAGGGAAAGGAAGTAAGAGGAAGGGAAGAAGAGGTGAAAAGAGGAAAAATGGAATAGAAGGGAAAAGATAGAGGGATGGGGAAACAGGGGAAAGGTGGGGAGGAGAGAGCATAAAAACCAATATCTTAGATTTCTAAACTTTACTTTGAGGTGTGAACATATAAATCATGGCTTGTTTTTCTTTTTAATTTTTTTATTAAAAGAAAATGCATCACATAGTTGACATATGATCATAATACATTTGTTTCAAGATAAGGAGAAACAAAGTTATTGAAAAAATATAAAGAAAACTAAAAAATAAAATGGAAAAGAAGAAAAAAGAAAGAAGAAAAAGTTCTGTAGCAAATATGTTTGTGCAAAATTATTGTATCTCCAATAAAGTCATTAATACAATTGCAGAAGGTTTAGTAAGCGCTTTTTTAAAAAAGATAATACATTAAAGATACAATAAAAATAAATTAAATAAGGTAAAAATACAATTAAAAAGGTGTGTATGTCAGTTGTTGTTTGTATAGGCACAGCAAATATGGGGAAAATGTTAGAGACCTTACCTATGAACTATATTGGCATAAGATCAACTACAGGCTGCAAGCAAACTAAGATGTCTAATCCCAAAGTCTTTCTATGTGGTCCTAGTAAAAGCTCTTCACAATCATGGTTGTTGCTGTCAGGTTTTTGTGGTTAGAGATCCTGATTTCTGTACAGATCCTACATTGAAGTCTCGGTGATGCAGAGTGTCTTCTGGTTTCAACTCACCATTAGGTGACAATGAAGAGAACCCTGCCCTGAAAGCAGGTTGTTGCTGTTACCAAGTCATCAGGGTGTCCTATGAACCCACTCTGGAGTAAGTCGATGCCAGGGCAGCAGTAGGGCCTTCCCTGGTAAAGTTCGATTCCTAGGGTCGGTGAGGTGGCTCTAGAGGTAAGGTGTCTGCCTTGCCAGAGCTAGCCAAGGAAGGACCATGGTTCGATCCCCCGGCATCCCATATGATCCCCCCCCAAGCCAGGGGCAATTTCTGAGCACTTAGCCAGGAGTAACCCCTGAGCATCAAACAGGTGTGGCCGAAAAAATAAACAAAAAAAAAGTTCAATTCCTGGTGCTGGTGTAGAAAACTGTGTTGTTTCCATAGATAGGATCCAAGGTTCAGGGGTGAATGATCAATATCCAATCTTCTAAAGTCTAAGCCAAGTCACTATGACAAGTGTTCAGGGTGTAAGGCCCCACTGCAATATAAAATGTATGTGTTCCTATCTCTATTAGATAAAAGCTTGTTTGCATACACAGATTTCTTCCATTTTAATGTCTATGCGAAAGGAAAAATGCCACATGGTACTACTGATGCATATGGGGGTAAAACTAACAAGCTAAACAATTCTGATAACCTAGCTCTAACTTGAACTTGAACACTAGAGAAACTTATCTACTCGAATTCCCTAATAAATAGATCCAAAAAAAATTGGGAATATTACCACTACTTAAGAAGATAGACAGTAAGAGTTAAACCTATTAAGGAAATACATCTAAATAAATATTCAAAGGAGATATACATGTCCCCATTAAGTCTTTTGAAATAGTCTGGCAGGGAATGAATAAAATTTGGAGCACAGCTTCAGCTTGTTATTTGGTCTTGTGGAATCTAAAAATTAGCTCCCAGCAGTCACATAACAGGTAATATACTCGAACCGGGGGCTCTTCAGAAACTGAATCTGGTAACAAGCAACAGTCCACAGTGAAGAAAGGTGGGGGTAAAAGGGCCACTCAGAGCAATTCAGCAGCAGTGACAGTGACAGCTTTTTCTCAGGCTGAGAATCTATCTTTTCACTTTGAGAGTTGGTTGGCAGCTGGCTGGGGTGGGGGGAATGTTCTGCTTCCTGAGGAGTTAAGAACTGAGAGTAAAAATGGTTAAACTGGGGACAATAACAGATAGGATATGAGAGAGTAAAGGGCTAGCAAAGAATTTGTAAGGTGGCAAGTGAAGGGAGGAAGGAGGGGATATATATAACAGGGGAAGGACAACATACAACATAGATATTATGTATATTACAGATGGACATTACACAGACATTGAGGTGGCTAACACATACACTCATGAGCACACATAGACTGACACTGAGGATATGACTTGTTTTTTAATTTATTATTAATAGCAGTAATATCGACTTGCAAGAAATGAATGATTTTACATTTAAGGCTTATGATGCTATCATATAATACTTTCACCACTGTGTCAGTATCCCTATGTCACAGTTCTGTTAGGTTCCAAAGGTTCAGAGACACACAGGATGCAAAAGGATGCATTTATTGAAGCCCAGATTCCAGCATGCTGGGGTCAACCACTAGCTGTGAAGTGGCAAATCTGGCCCAACTTATATTCTTAGTTTAATGCCAAGTTTAGAGAATTTTCAAATGGGCTAGGTGACCATTGCTGGGATTGGCTATACATTACATCATTGTTTATATGGCATTAGGTGATTGGTCAGGGGAAAGCTAAACCTAATAAGGACTACTATATCTCCTAAAGCCTGTCATGGCTGTGGTCTGGTCCTTTCACTTCATTTTATTAGACACTTTCAGCCCATTTTTCCCCATCATGCTATCCTCAGTTCTGTGGAGAGAATTAAAGATTTTATTCCCCTGGATATGGTTTTTCACTTGCTTTATCTCTTTATATAACAACTGGCATTTGTCTTTCTCCTTCTGACTTTCTTTGCTTAGCATGGCACCCATACTGTTCCATCTGTATTTAACATTTCATCTTTTCTTATAGCTGAGGGTTTCATTGTGTACAAATGCCATATCTCCTTTACTCATCTGTCTTTGGGCACTAGAGCTGTTTCTAGATTTTGGCTATTGTGACTAGCACTGCAGTAAACACCGATAATCTTTTCAAATTAGCATTTTTGTGTTCTTTAGATAGAATGGCTGAATCCATGAAGTTCTATTTTTGATCATTTGAGAAAATATTATTTATTCATAAAGGCAGGACTAACTTTTATTCCCATCAGTAATTCCCACCAGTAATGTAAGAGTTATGTTTTTCTCTACATCCTCATCAAGATTTGTTTCTGATCTTTTTGATAAAACACTACTTGTTTTTCTGGAAATATTTTGCCTGGGTTATGCCCTGTGAAATAACTCCAGATATGATTAGTTTTTAATCTACATGAATATGAATGTATGGCTATTTCTGAAGATATTGCCTGTGCTGTCTGAAAATAGATTGAGTTTTACATTTCAAGAAGGCTATTAACAATGCAAATTCTTGCACTAGAAAATCTCCTTCAGGATTTTCCTTGCAAATTGAAAGGTGCTTCTGGACTGAATGAATGTTCCTTTATTTTCTCTGTTGGCTTTTGCTCTATTGTCATCTTGAACTCAGCCTACACCACACCTCATTAAACCATTTCAATGAAATATGAAAGAATCTTCTTTCTAACAAATCAGGTTTCATAAAAGAAAATCTTTTTGTTCACAATAATGCCTGAGTTTGGAATAGTGTGTCACCCTTTGAAAACTATGGGCTCCTCTATCCTTCCCTCTTTGGAGCACTCTGAGATTGGTGATCATTATTGTGAAGGTTTGTAATTACCTCCTCAGTCCTCTCACCTGTTATGATAAATCTTTAGTATTTCCACTCAGGCCATTATAAGTAACTAGGACTCTAATGATCACATTATGTAGCTTTGAAGTAAATCAAAAGTTTGTATTTCATTCAGTAATAAAATGTGTCTGGAGACTTAGGGTCCACTACAGATCCCAATGACTAGTTGGCAATGCTACTTATCTATACTCATTCATACACTGTATTCATCAAGTAGTCTTTTTGCCTAATTCAATTGGATAATAACATGAGCCAATAATTTATTAAGAAACTGGTATAAAAGAAGCTTCTTTTAATGAAGCAGATATTGATACGTAATACTTTAGGCTTTAAAACACCCTTTGAATCTACAGTAGTTTTTCTAAGTGGTTTAAGTAGCAGAATACTATGAGGTGGTTTATATTAAAATTCCCAACTTCAGATCTCCCATATCAGATTTCTTGAGGATTTACACTCATGGAAGTATGTGATGTACTATTTTCATAATCATTTTTATATTTAAAAATTAACTTAGTTTAATAAATAATAGACTTTCAGTCATTTTGCTTTGTCAATCCTATGGTCCACTGTATTTCTTCTTTAGCAATATATGTGCCCACATAATATAAGAAAATATTATTTATGTCCAATAAGTAAAGTTCTAATAAGATTAAGCAAAGAATGTCCTAGAATACCTATATAGGACAATTAGTGGAGGGAGCAGAGAGAATGGGTGTTTATTACTTATTACTGCCTGCAAATAGATTGAGTTTTATATGTCAAGTCTTCCAGTTATGGCACTTGGAAAGAAGGGAGTGAATTAGAAAGAAGAGGAAGATCAACACACAATAAAGATTATATTGCTCTTATTGTCAAAAAGTGTTTATTGAGCACTTAAATACCAGTCACTTTCTAGGTGTTTAAAGTGTGTGCTGACATTTTGTCAGATTCTCACATCACTCTAAGACCTCATAGAAAACAAGGGTCTATGTACTTCTCTCTCTCTCTCTTTCTCTCTCTCTCTCACTCACTCTCTCTTTCAGTTTCTTGCCTCCCTTTATCTATTTCTTCTAACCATACCTCAAAGGGTCTGAGATGGGTGTGGTGAACACAGATAACCAACTCTTCTGTGTTAGATCCCCATTACTACATATAATTTCTTGAGCCTTGTGAGGAATGATTCCTGAGTTTAAGAATGAGCTGTGAGCACTACCAGTGGTGGTCAAATCCCTCTCCCACCTCCCACAAAACAAAAATCACACATCAGAGTGAAATTCACACATAGCTATTATGTGACAGAAACAAAATTTATATCTAGTTCTCATTAAAATTGATGCATGTTCTAGCCTCTATATTAGTTTAGGTTCTCTAAGAAGCAAACAGAGACAGAAGAGGAAAGGAAAGAGATCTGGAGCTTACGGACCTTTAAGATACAAGTTGGACAGAATGAGGGTGAAGTAGTGACTCCCATGTCACTTTGATAATATTTTCACAAGAAGCAGCTTTTATCCAAACTCACCAAATTGTATTTGCTGAATCTGTGCTGTTTTAAAATATATATATTTTTTCAGTACTTTTTTTTTGAAAAAAGTATTTTAGTTACCTGACATAAAACCCTAAAACTCTAAGGCCTATACCATGATGTTCCCACAGGGTCTTGGCATAAGCTCCAGGCTCTATCAGTTGTCTCTACTGTCAATTTGAACCTTCAGTAGTAGGGCTCTAGGTCTAATGTGGAAATTGAGCAACAGACTGACATAGATTGGACCTCGTGCATCTCCAATACTGTTTTTGCTGCTTGTAGATTATAGGTTTTAACTGCTGGTTTAAGGTCCTCAGTTTTTTTATAGAAAAATCCCTTATCTCATGCTCGCTATATCAATCTGAGTAAGTACTTAACAACCAACTGCACCTACCTTTGTAGACATTTACCTGTCTTCTTCCTAATTTTCAGTTCCCTTCACTGGGGCATTTTTTTCCAGTTCACCAGTGACAAAAAGTTTAGCACCTGGGCCTCCAACATCTAACAGGGATCATTCAGATTATATGTCACTTAGGATGGTGCCTATTTTGCCTTCTGGATCAGAAGTAAGCCTATTTCACCTCCTACCCTCTGCTTTCTCAGACCCTCTGGGTCCACCCCGCCTTTTTTGTTGTTGTTGTTGTTGTTAGTTAGTATAGGTTTTTAAGAAACTTGTTGAAGGAAATACCTATTAAGTTTAAAAGGGTTAGAACAAAAAGTTGTAGAAACGGCCCTCATATCACAAAACAGACCTAATACTTGCAAAGAGCATGGAAGAGAAAGGGTTGGATAGAAGAACCTGGGGACACAGCACAGTTCCTAAAAATGTTCAGCAGGTCTGATAAGGAGTCTTGGGGTCAAAACCCTCTACTAGAGAACTATAACTCTCAGGTGAGACCATATTACTACCCTACTATGGTCACTCAGTACTCACAGGGAATATAATCTGTTGGTGGAATAGAGATTCCATTAATTTAGCAGCTGGACTCATTAGACAATGCTCATGCAACAATGGAACATTTATTTGAGCACCCTGGTAACCCACAAATGAGCAAACTTAAGTATGGTCAATATATTAATGGGTTAATAATGCCTCAAGCCATTGATTACCCCCAGATAACAATTATATTTGATAACTGTATAAAGGAATGCCAATAATAATATTAAGATATATCACAGGATCAGTAGAAAATATAATTTGGGTGAGCATGTCTTCATTTTCCTCCTGAAGTCTTATAACACAAGAAACTACTTTTTTGAAAAAAAAAAATTGAGTCATCTTAAAATAAAGCTATTAAGTTGTCTATGGTGAGTTTCAGTCATACAATGTTCCAATACCTATTCCTTCACTATTGTATAATTCCCACCACTAATGTCCCCAATTTCCCTCCCACCCACCTACCTAAATCACAATCTGTCTCCATATCAAACGTTTTTCCTCTCTCTCTCTCTTTCTCTCTCTCTCTCTCTCTCTCTCTCTCTCTCTCTCTTTCTCTCTCTCTCTCACTCTCTCTCTCTCTCATCCCTCTTCTTCTATCTTTCTCTGTCTCTATTTCTCTCTTACTTTCTCACTCTCTCCTCCCTTTTTCCTTTTAGGAACTGTGGTTTGCAATACTTAAGAAACTACTTATGTTACATAAGCTCTCAATAGTTTCATAAAATAAAAGTCATTTTATTAATTTGGGGAGTATTTGGCCACACCCAGTAGCGTTCAGAGGTTATTCCTGGCTCTGCACTCAAGGATCACTCTTTTTTTGTTTGTTTGTTTTGGTGGGGTTGGGTCACACCCGTCAGTGCTCAGGGGTTACTCCTGGCTCTATGCTCAGAAATCATTCCTGGCAGGCTCTGGGGACCAAATGGGATGCCGGGATTCGAAACACCATCCTTCTGCATGCAAGGCAAATAAATGCCTTTCCTCCATGCTATCTCTACGGCCCCTCAATGATCACTCTTAATGGGCTTCAGGTACCATATGAGATGTGGGAAATTGAACTCAGAGGACTGAATTCAGGCCAGCTGTGTGGAAAGCGAATGCCCTACTCACTGCACTATTGTTCAAGCACTAACAGTGCCATTTTATTTTATATATATATATGTGTGTGTGTGTATATATATATGTATATATATATATATTAGAGAGAGAGAGAGGTACTAATTAAGTATATAAGCAGTTTATTGATTGATTAGTTGGTTGGTTTTTGGGCCACACCCAGTCATACTCAGGGGCTACTCCTGGCTCTTTGCAGAGAAATCACTCCTGGCAAGCTTGGGGGACCATATGGAATGCCAGGACCACTGTGCTATCTCTCTGGCCTCAACGGTGCCATTTTAGAACTTAAAGTAAATATGGTTAGGTTTGAGAGTAGAGAGTAAAATGCTTAAAGTCTGTTTCTGCTTTCTCTTGAGTTGAGATGTGAATTGCATTACACTCAGGACAAAAGAGTGACATTACCATTCCACAGATCATTAAACTCAGAAAGGACCCGATAAATATAATAATTCATTGTATATCAACCTCCTGCTTGAGAGCCAAACTCTGTGAAAGGTTCTCATCCCAATTCCCAGGAAGTCAATTGTTGTTGACTTGCAGCACTCTTTAGCAGGAAATGCTTTATGTCCTGAGGTAGTTCATTGTGAGGCTAGATTGCTCTTGTTCTAATATGTTTCAAGAAGTGATTAAGTCAGTACTCTTCCATACTTGATGTATTCTTTTTTGTTTCGTTTTGTTGGTTTTTGGGTCACATCCAATGATACTCAAGGGTTACTTCTGGCAGGCTTGGGGAACCATATAGGATGATGAAGATGGAATTTGGTTCTGCCTTGTGTAAAGCAAATTCCCTAAGCTTTGTACTATTGCTCTGGCCCCCTACTTTTCACATATTATTTCCTTGACTCCTTATAGTGACCAGAAAGTTATATTTTTCTCCATTTTAAATATGAAGTTCATGAATAGGTTGGCTAAGTGATTTATCAAATGTCATATGCTAGAATTCAACTCCAAGCTTAATAATTTTCTCAGTATCACCATAAATGCCCTAGATTGTGTATGAATCTATCCCTAATTTCCAATTTTACTAATTCTAGTCAAAATATAAATGCTTAATTTTAGCATATGCATGATATTCTTTTAGATATTTTTGTTAGACCATGCAACATTCTGTACCTCATTTTAATCTCCAGGTCAGATATCACATTTTTTGAATGTTTAAACAACTTAACAGCAAGCTTCTTTTTAAAATTCAGAGGTCTAAACTGCATTCCAGGCCTACTGACCCAGTAGGCCTTGTGTACTTCCACAAGATTCCAAGTGATTTTGTGTGTATATTGGTTTATCTTTTTAGTCTTAGATACTATCTTAAGAAAATGGCTTAAGAAAAAGACAGGATAAGGAATTCTGCAGCTCCTAAATTCTCTCATGTTCTGCCTCTTACTTCCTTGGGTTCCTTAAACTTTCCATCCCCAGAATTGTCTTGAAGTTCAACTGTGATGGCAGGAGAAAATTAATAACTGATATAAAGACACATCTCATTCCTTTCAATATTAATAGCTATAAATGAGAATCTTTAACTCAGGAGCTCTGGTTTTGAAACCCAGAATCATTTGCTCTCTCTGCCCTCATTAAGTAACGGACTTTTAAGTAACAGACGTTAGTCCCAGAAATATACCAAGAGACCCAAGAACCTTAAGATGTGCCAGGTGTTTTATCTACCTGGGAGGGAAAATATGAAAAGAGAAACTCTCCATGAGATAAAAGAGCAAATAAAAGGAAAAATCAAACTTTAGAATAGTTGTTTCTTCAAATTCTAACCCAGTAGCTAGCAGGATGTATTTCTCAGAATACACATTATAATAATAGCCCCACCCATGAATTGATGTGAAGTTTATGAGATTCTTTCTGTGACCCCAGAAAATTCAATATATATTATGTATTCATCTTACTGTACTCTTATCTTGAATAGATACATATATTTATATGTTTATATTTATTTATTTATTTATTAGAATAGCAAAATAGGGTCTAAGAGATAGTACAACAGGTAAGGGGCTTATTTTGCACTCTTTCAACCTAGGTTTGATCTCTGGAATCATATATGGACCCTTGAGCCTCATCAGAAGTGACCACTGAATGTAGAGTCAGGAGTAAGCTCCAAATGTGGCCCAAAACCAAAATGAAAAATAATATGTAAATAGTATGTATAGTATGTCTGTATAGTAAGTTCAACAGTACAAGAACTGCTACCTCAGCCTACCACAGGAGTTCCAGGATCCCTCCATTACTCCAAGGTGGCCCCTAACTTGTGTCCTCAGATCACAATTTTGTTGACTGTAACTCAGAGTTACAGTCTTGGTTGCAAGTTTGGGTTTGCAAGTTTGCAACTTGGGTGCAAATTTTCACTGGATATTGTCTAATCTATCCTATTAAGACAGATATACTTTTAATCATCAATCAGTGGTTGTTGTTCAAGTACTACAATCCAGGATAAAACTCCAGTAATCATCCAGAGTAATCTCTGACACCTCAAAAATGATAACAATAAGAAAGGAAAGAGTAAATTATTTAATAAAAAAAATAATTGAATTACTCTACAATGAGAACTACCTTGTTGAATAGTTTTTTTAAACAAAGTATTTATAATTTCATTGCCATTACTTTTTATTTAAACACCATAGTTACAAGGATATTCATAATAGTTTTTTTCCATAGATAAAGTTGTTCATGATTGAGTTACAGTCATACAATGTACAACAATCCTCACCAGTGCACATTTCCTGCCACCAATGTCAACAGTTTCCCTCTCACCCTCCCTAATGCCCTCTTCCTCCCACCCACCCTCTCCTGCCTGTCTCAGTGATAGGCATTTTACTTCACTCTCTTTCTCTCTCACTTTCCTCCTTTAACACTGTAGTTTGCACTACCGTTAATGAAGGGGTGCCATGTATTAGAAGGGAATGTAAGTTTAGAATTAACTTCTGCTGTTTTGCTTCTGTAGCCATGCTTTGCTTTAGACATAAGGACTGCTATGGCAGGCTTGGCCTGACAAAAGAGGGACTAAGCCCAGATAGTCAATTCCAGGAACTTCAAGGACATGTACAAGGACAGATAGATAAATTAGCATCACTTAGGGGCCTGCTTGCTGTTTTGAAACAGCACACACAAGGTTGTGGGTGCTTAGTGGGTACCCAAGCCTCTCCTGTACTACTTTACCCCTAGGTTGAAGCCCCAGCAACTGTATAAAAGGGCTTGCAAGTCCCATCTGGGTCACAGCCACCTGGGAGAGGTGTGGCTACAGCACAAATACCTATGCTTTTGCATTACTGACTACTCTTCTACCAGTCTTTGTGGGTCAGACCCACATGTCACTTTGTCCCCTTTCAGCACCGAGTTTTTGTCCAGAGAGATCAGTTCCAACGATCACTTTCATAGTAGACCCTTCTCTACTCAAACTGAACTCTCCGCTTAAACATAGAAGGATCTCACTCATCTGTGCAACATAAGGAAAATAAAAAACAGTGTGGGGATGATATTCAGAGACAAATGATATGAGAATTAGGACGGCCAGACCAAGGTAGGAAGCTTGCCAGAAAAAAAAAAAAAAAAAAGAAAAGAAAACGGAGAGAGCTATTAGAGAAGGTTCTACCTTATTTTATTTATTTATTTATTTATTTATTTTAGTTTTGGGGCCACACCCATTTGATGCTCAGGGGTTACTCCTGGCTAGCGCTCAGAAATTGCCCCTGGCTTGGGGGACCATATGGGACGCAGGGGGATCTAACCATGGTCCTTCCTTGGCTAGCGCTTGCAAGGCAGACACCTTACCTCTAGCACCACCTCACCGGCCCCCGCCTTATTTTATTTTTTAAAGAGACTAAAATGAAGAAATTTTGTGATTTGTGATTTTCCATGATCACATGTTTTTTGTTTTGTTTTTTGTTTTGTTTTGTTTGTTTGTTTGTTTGTTTTTGGGCCACACCCGGCAGTGCTCTGGGGTTACTCCTAGCTATCTGTTCAGAAATCGCTCCTGTCAGGCACGGGGGGGGGGGGGGCGGGGGGGGGAACAGGACACCATGCTTTGTAAAAGATAAAGTGTAATTCACAGAATCAAATGAAAACTACTATAATTAATGAGACTAGTTAAGTTTTAGAATATAAACAACCCCTATCAATCTTACATATTAACAGCAGTGCATTTTGAAAATCATTAGCAGGATTTTATCCAACTCTCAATCATTAGTAAACAATCTAGTAATAAATCTAACAGGAAATAGGTAGAATCATTAAACAGATACAAATCATAAACATAACAGAAGTTAACAATAAAAAGAAAGCCAGATGATTTGTGTTTCTTTTTACAAATAAAATGTTTTATTTATGTAGTGAGAGGTTAGCACACATCTACAAGTTCTCAGAGCTTACTCTGCCTCTAAACTCAAAGGTCACTCCTGACAGTACTTAGGTACCATATGTGATGCTGGAGATAAAATTGAAGTTAACTGCATGCAAGGCAAAATACATTAACCTGGTTCTATCTATCTAAAGCCATCCATTTTCTTCCAAATCAATCTAAATATTCAATGCAAGTAGGTAATTACAGTCCTGGGGTGTTAACAATGTTTCACAAAATGAAAATTATGTCAAAATAATAGCAAAACCAAGTAAGAGTCTGTAAAACTCCAATGCTGGCCCAGAGGTTGATCATCATTTTTGAAAAGGTAGGTTTACAATCAGCAGCTGACTTGCTGGCTTAATCCTGGCTAAAAATACTGAAAATAGATCTGGTTCCCCCATTCAATTTAGCCAGAATCCATTTGGCTCTGAATTTAACACCAGCAATATAACCCAAGTGATATAGAAAGAGTTGCATTTGCCACTGTGTGCAGAGAACAGGTATACAGAACTCTGCTATAAGCCCTGATGTGGTTCCAGTTCTTTCAGGCAGGATTTAAGGAGCCTGATAAATTGGCCAAAGTCCAATAGCAGCATCCTAAAAGCAAACTCTAACCCTTTTCACTCATAGTCAACAAATAGTCTTTACTGGGACAAGACCCTGTACAAGATACTACCATCTGTGCTTCTAAATAGATGCCATGTACAAATTTACTTTTATCATAGTTATAGTCTGCCAGAAATTCCTCAGGATTCAATATCATATCAAGAAACATTGTCATTTGCACCTCCCCATGATGCTGAAAGGTCCTAAACAGTCTCTATGGAAAATAAAAGAGGGTTTTCTCAAAAATTAAGAGCAGAGCTACCACACAATCTAGAAATCTGAGTGTACATCCAAACACAAAGAAATATCTGCATCTCTATGTTCACTGCAGCATTATTTATACTAACCATGATAACAAAAACCCACGTATTCATCAAGGAATAGATAGATAGAGATAGATAGATAGATAGATAGATAGATAGATAGATAGATAGATAGATAGATAGATAGATAGATAGATAGATAGATAGGTAGGTAGGTAGGTAGGTAGGTAGGTAGGTAGGTAGGTAGGTAGGTAGGTAGGTAGGTAGATAGATAGATATACAACAGAATATAATTCTGGTATTTTAAGATAGGAAGTCCTTTTATAATCTTGATGATATCATATTAAGTTAAATAAATCAAAGATAAATAGGTTTCTAGATTCAGTATTATTCAGTCATTAGTTCTGCATACTTGGTTTCATACATTCTGCAAAATTTCACATTTAAAATATTTCTAGTATAATTACAGTGCTGATTTTAATAAAATTTGTATTTAATAGATATATTAACAAGCTAGAACATTTTAAACTGATGAAAATCACGTTTTTGAATTGTCCCATTTAAATAATAAATGGCCATGAATAAAAAAAATACCAAATTGTGTGAAATCATTTTTTAAATATATATCCCAAGTTTTATCATATTTACTAGATTTTCATTAACCTAAATATAGTGCTTGGATATTTGTAGGCTTAAAAATATTAATAAGTCGGTGCTGAAGACATAGCATGGAGGTAGGGTGTTTGCCTTGCATGCAGAAGTATGGTGGTTTGAATCCCGCATCCCATATGGTCTCCTGAGCCTGCCAGGAGCGATTTCTGAGCGTAGAGCCAGGATTAACCCCTGAGCGCTGCCGGGTGTGACCCAAAAATCAATTTTTAATAATAATAAAAATAATAATGTCAAGGCCAGAGTGGTGGTGCAAGCAGTAAGACGTTTGCCTTGCACACGTTAACCTAGGTGGTTCAATCCCCCCAGCACTCCATATGGTCCTATATGGTTCCCCAAGTAGGAGCAATTTCTGAGCACATAGCCAGGAATAACCTCTGAGCATCACTGGGTGTGGTCCAAAAAGCAATAATAATAATAATAATAATAATAATAATTCAAAGATAGTCTATTACCACACCTATATGTAGAATTTTTTGTTTTTTGTTTTTGTTTTGATTTTGTTTTTTCGGGCCACACTCATTTGATGCTCAGGGGTTACTCCTGGCTAAGCGCTCAGGAATTGCCCTTGGCTTGGGGGAACCATATGGGATGCCGGGGGGGGGGATCGAACCACGGTCTTTCCTCGGCTAGCGCCTGCAAGGCAGACACCTTACCTCTAGCGCCACCTTGCAGGCCCCTATATGTAGTTTTTTTGTTTGTTTGTTTTGTTTTGTTTTTGTGGTTTTTGGGTCACACCAGCAGTGCTCAGGGGTTATTCCTGGCTCCAGGGTCAAAAATTGCTCCTGGAAGGCACAGGGGACCATTGGGACGCCGGGATTTGAACCGATGACCTCCTGCATGAAAGTCAAATGCCTTACCTCCATGCTATCTTTCCGGCCCCTATATGTAGAATTTTTTAAAAGACAAAATCGTAGAAACAATTGGGAGAATGGAGGTAGCCAAGAACTGTAGTATGGTACCATTAAGAAATTGGCCAAAGAGTACTAAACTTGACCTGTAAAATTGATAAGTTCTGTGGCTCTAATACATGAATGATGATAATAATAGTTAACAGTACTATTTTGTATATTGGAAAATTGCTAACAGAGTAGATCCTAAATATTTTACAACCCAAAATTATATATGGTGAGGGACATGTTAATTAGCCTTGCTATGGCAAATACTTTATACAATGTACCTGTCTCAAATAGTCACATTTGATGTCAGTTATATCCTATTAAAGTTCAAAGAGGAATCACAATGATAAACGAAGTACAATTAAAAGACAAGAAAAGCAAAAGGTGATTGTTGGACAGGAAAAAGGGAAACTCCCTTTGTTCACAAATGACATGGTTCTGCAGATTATTTTATCTGTACACTATGAATGTTCAGTGCTACATGCTTGAGGTAAGAGGTTAACTCATTGCTGAGCTCTGATCAGAAATTTTGCATGAAAAGACACTACTAGTACAGCCACATACCCTTGCATTTGTTTATAAAAATTATGATAAAACCAAAACAAAACTAATGCAACCAGAGTTTATACCACTACGACTCATATTCTAATTAATTCTTGCATTTGACTAGAGAAATGGCTATTTAGAGTAAACAAAAATACTTCTAGATCTTAAAAGATTATGAGATAGGCAAATTGCTTTTGGAAAAAGAAAAATAGGAAAATAGGATAACCAGTGCTTTTGGAAATAGAAAGATAGGAAAATAAGATAACCAGAATCTAACATTTTTAATGGAACATATATTTACTGACTTCACAGAAAATAGGGTGTCATAACTTGCACAAAATGGAAATTCATTCTGGTGTTGTTCTGAAACAAAAGAAAGTATAAATATTAGATACCAATCTCTTTTCTCCAAGACATAGATCAGCTTAAGGGAGACACAGGTAAAAATTGTAATGTATCTTGAAGCCATGTTTTGGTAGTTAAGAAGTGAAAGAAAATTTAGTCACTATTTTATAGCTCATGCCTGCTATTAATAACAAATGTGTTTAGTTCTAGCCAAATTCCTGCCTAACTGACCCGGCCTGTCTTTATGAACTCAGTAGCAAACCACTGATTGAGTTTAATAACTCCATTAGACATAGGTATTTCATGGTAGTTTATTTCTCGTTCATCTTCCTTAAGGAAAAGTTTGGTGCTTGCTTTAACATGGTGCTTATTAAATCAAAAGCAAACGTGAGTGAATTAGCTTGAAAGTGTATCTAATTTCCTTATCAATAGTAATGCTGGTTTTTAATAGTAAATGTTGGGAAGTGAAAAATAATGTACATATCCTAATTTTTGTCACAGTATTTTCACTTTCAATTTGTGTGGCAACTTTCTCCTCATAAGTGCTCCCACTGTTTGATTCTTTCTAACTGCTCACTGAGGTCCCTTTATATGTTTATGTCTGCTAGAATTGTAGCTATCTCTTTCTTCATGCCTCCTCCCAAAGGACCAAAAAGGCCTCTTGAGTAGCTATATGTGTCTCATTATAAACACTTAATGAAAAGCTGTGTCACAGTTAAGAGTCAATCTGTTCTCCACTCTCATGCCAAAAAAGCAGTCTTTCAAGCTGTGTGGATTTTTACTATTAACTTTCCAGTATGGCTTTAGAAACTCAATCATTCTTTATGAACTACAAATGTTATTTTCCCTTTGATTTATCAGTAGCCTCTGGGAAATACATAGGTATAATTTTTTTCCCTGATTATGCATGTGCTGTAGCAATAATCAAAGCTGGAAACCTATGCAGATATTCAGAGCATGCTCAACTTGTTGAGACAGACTACTTGACTTCAGTCTACTGCTGGCCCCCTTAAAGTAGACAGTGGAAGTGTCTCTGTCCAATCACAACCAGTTAAATCATGAAATTCATTTTAATCTGTTGCCATTTCTACTTTTGCTGATGAGCTCCTTGCTCCTCACAGTACTCTCCTCCTCCTCCTCTTCTTCTTCCTCTTCTTCTTCCTCTTCTTCTTCTTCTTCTTCTTCTTCTTCTTCTTCTTCTTCTTCTTCTTCTTCTTCTTCTTCTTCTTCTTCTTCTTCTTCTTCTTCTTCTTCTTCTTCTTCTCCTCCTCCTCCTCTTTCTCCTCCTTCTCCTCCTCCTCCTCCTCCTCTCATCATTACTCGTTACTCTAGGGTTCCTTACGCCCTTTAAACACTGCCCCTAGAGAATTCTCTGACTTGTATAACAGTTAACAAAAGTATACCAAACAAAAATATAACAAAACAAAATGACCAAATGGGGATGGATGCCCTAGACCATTCTGTAGCTGGTTCTCTGTAGGTTTTAGATTAGCAGAGCTCAGAGAAGTTAATGGAAAATTCCCATGTCTTAATTCCATTTCTAGCCTCCTTCAAAATAAACCTTTTTTTCCGAGCTGTTAATTAACAATACTAACCTTTCCTGTCAACTGTCATGATAGTGTATAACAATTATATAAAAGGATATGAATTCCTAGGAAACAAAGAATCAAAAGAACAATATTAACTCAATATTACCCCCACTATATTCAAGTTCAACAAAACTTGAACATCAGTTCTCATCTACTGTGCTACAGATAGTATATAGAACAACAGTTTCAAAGGCTTTTTGCAAGTCTGAAATGAGGGGTGCTCCTAATGGTATTGTAAATGAAAGGGAATAATTGGTCTCTACATTCCACAAAAAAATGTACAAACTTGTTCTCTTTCAAATCTAGGTACAAAATATTGGAGATTCTGCTTGAAGGAAGAGTTCTAAAGTTAAGAATACTTAGGGACTGGAGCAAGAATAGAGTAGGTCACTTACCTTGCATGTAGTCAACCCTGAGTTCTCCAAGAGTGATCCTTGAGCACAGAGCAAGGACTAAGCTCTGAGCATTTCCAAGATGGCACACACGAACAAAAATGGAGAAAAGAAAAAGAAGAAATAAAGAAGTGAATTTTACTTTTGAGTTTGTCTTTGGAATTCCAGATTTTCAACTTGCTCAATTTCTTAGTCTTCTCAGATAAGACAAGCATAATGGCAACACTGATAACAGAGTTGTTTTAAGAGTAAGAGAATTAAAAAAAATTGCATAAGAAACATGTCTAGCTAAAAAAAAGCATTCAGGAAGAACTGCCAATTATTTTTATAATTCACAATACTATTGGTACTCCCTGATAAAGAAGAAAGTTCCTCTTAAAAGCTCTTGTTTTAAGTTTCTTAAAACAGTATAGATAAGTAGTCTATACAAACTGTAGTTTCTCTCTCTAAAGCAATAATTATAATATTTATATTATAAAAATTAGTAGAGTAATAATAATAACCCTTTCCAGGGTTTGGGGAATTAATAAGGTAGTATAGGAATTCATATAATAAACTTTCAATACATTTTAGCTGGCTATCAATCACTCCTTTTGGAGGTGACAGATGTGAATGTCTGTCCTCAAGTTCATGTCCCTCCATTGATCATTCATTCACCACAAGTAAATATCAGTAACTTCACTTTAGGAGGCAGAAACTGGGGTTTATAAAAGATTTAAAAATTGTTTGGCATCACATAGATTATTAAACCAGAGCAACTTGATGAAAATGAGACACACCACACTCCATAGTTCACTATTTTTCCTTTGTTTCAATCCTTGCCCAGTGGAACTAGCCAACCTGTGTGCGCATGTCTGGGGAGAAGCTCTTCCTAATCCATGAAGTCCAAAACCTAGTGGGTGTGTCTCTGTCCCCAGGAATCTGGCAGCTGTAAAGCCTGATTTTAGGCAGTCCCGTGGCAGGAAGAGAAAGAACTGTCCTTTATGTCACATATGGGAGAAGCACATTTGTCCTCTACCCTAAAGCAAATCTGAAGATTTGATGCTTATTTCTCAAGATTATAGATTTTAAAATTCTTTAATAAATAAGTAGCAATTTGAAAAAAAATAAAGATTTTATGCTGCCCGTTGAATTACTATGTCACTTTGTCTCCACTCTTGTTTCTCTTCTTTTACTCAAGTATTTCTCACCTGTATTCATCTAAATTGGTTAAGTACCATAAGACATGTTTGAAATAAGATTTGGTTATAAATAACCAAAAAATCTACTCCACATGGGGTACATTAAAATAACCTCCCCAAAGCAATAATATATTCGTGACGAAAGCCTCCCTCCCTTCCTTTCCTAACGGAAGCACTACATCATCATCGAAAACAAGCCCTGAGTCATACAGGAAGGCCACAGACCTCTCCAGGCAAGTTGCACCAGAACTTGCTCCTATGCCCCAAAAAAGAGGTGAATAAACTGATGGTACTCTAGCTTGATGAACCCACCAGGCAAACCAGACACAAGTTATGAAGTATATTGTCTGCCTGAAACTTAACCATAAAAACTGTATAACTTTGCAATTTATTGTGATTCAATTTAAAAAAGAAAAAGAAAAAGAAAATCAGAGCTCAGGCAGGAAAGCAGAATCCCTGGTCTGGTGAGAAGAGGCTAGAAAAAATCGGGGGCTTTCTTCCAATGCTCAGAGTAGAAAAAGGTAGAAAAGAGAGGTCTTGATGCTTGTGGCTCTATGCAAGAAAACAAGGCTTCAGCCATGTTTGTTTTCACAATAATGAGGACAGAAGGACCTTCCCTTAAATCTTACTCATGTTTCAAGACCCAGTGTCACCAATGAATGGTGACACTTGACATTCTGTTTAAAGCCAAGTGAACTTTTAGCTTTGGAGAGTGCTGGTGATATTTCTGTCTCAAAAGAGAAGAGCTTACTTTAATCACACGAATCAAATTATGTATCTCCTTTATCTAAATCACTCCACTGGTTTCCCATTTCACTCAGAATAAAAACTCGAGTCTTTGCCAGAGTCTCTAAATTGAGTCCCCACTCGCCTTTCAGTGCTGTCCTACTTCTACCTTCTGTTCTTGCCACCACTGCTCCCTGGTTACTTAAAGAAATAAGCTCGCCATATTGTTCCCTCAGTCTGGGTGTCCCCTTCATCTGTCTTTGCAAGACTGATTGACACGTGTCAATGGGGATACCTCTAATATTACAAATTCCTAAAGAATTAATGTCCACCTCATTTACTGGCTTCTATTTTCATGTCAATGTCACCAAGCCTTCACTTTTTCCTTCATTTTTGACTTGCTTATTGTTGTGTATGTAAATATTGTAGGGGATTACTATGTTACTCACCCTAAACTGATTGGTGATTGTGCCTTACCCTAGGGTGTGACCTGGCATTCTGCCCCCACCCTAGGGTAGTACCTGATTCTGCTTCCACCATTGGTTGATATCTGATCCCACCATTGGGTGGTACCTGATTCTGGTGGATAAAAACAAGAGTCTGTGGAAGGCCAGGGCTTTTTGGCTGGAACTGAAGCTGAGTCTTGGGACTTCAGTTTTGTCCACCGAATAAAGCGAATATTTCCACGAGCCTGACTGTTTGCGAGCTGTTTACCGGCCGTTTCACCTCAGAACCGTGGGCTAGACAGGGTGGCAGACGCCTGATCCGATCTGGAAGAAAAAGGCCTCATCCTCCATCCCACCATCAGTCAACCTCTTCAGGGGCTGACTTGCTACACTTATGTTGTTTCTTACCTTTGGAATGTAAAATCTGGGAGAACATGGCTCATTAGAAATTTATAGTGACCAGGTTCTAATTTCACATCTTCACCCTCATGACACATTTTTCACACAAGAAATAACTGTGTGACAGAAGGAACTAACCCAGCTTCAAATTGCCTGCACATAGTATCTGGACTCAACCAACTGGTTCCACATCCTCAAATATTATTTTCAAAAATATTTGTGACAGAAAGGCAAAAAACAGAGAGATAAAGGGGAAAAGTCCCCTACTTCTGAAGGTCTCCAATTTATGGCCATATGAATTCTAACCTCCCTTTGGCAGACTTCCTAACCTTCTCTTATTTACCCCAGCCTCATTGAAGCCACAGCAGAGGAAGTTGTATCCATAGTAGCACAAAGTGTGTCCTTCCTGATTACCAGTGTTTCGGCTAGGATTCATCAAGCATGTAACACAGCATATGGCTGAGAGAAATCTCTAAACAAAACACTTGTTAGATGAGTAAGAGTAATTGATCACGGAGGAAGAGAATATCAGTGATCAAATGCTGCCTTCCTTGATGAGATCGTGTTGTCTCCTGCAGTAACAAAGTCATCCTAAAATTTAATCAAGTGCTTGAATCTCCCTGAGGAGCTTTCTTTAAAATACAGATTAGAGGGGCCCGGAGAGATAGCACAGCGGCGTTTGCCTTGCAAGCAGCAGATACAGGACCAAAGGTGGTTGGTTCGAATCCCGGTGTCCCATATGGTCCCCCGTGCCTGCCAGGAGCTATTTCTGAGCAGACAGCCAGGAGTAACCCCTGAGCACCGCTAGGTGTGACCCAAAAACCAAAAAAAAAAAAAAAAAAAAAATACAGATTAGAGGAGACAGAGAGATAGTACAGTAAATAAGACACATACTTTGTACCTGGCTGACCGAGGTTTCATCCCTAACTCCATATATGGTTCTATGTGCCCCACTAGTGATGATTACTAAGCACAAAGCTAGAAGTAAGTGCTGAGCACAGTAAGTGTGACCCAAAAACAAAACAACCAAAAAAATGAACAAAAATATAGGTTAATGAAACTTTCCCTCAAATTCTGTATTTCCAGATTGGGGTATTGGTGCAGAGTTAGGTTTGGGAATCATGGTATACATTATTAAGGTTTTGTTGATAAAGTAATTCACATCATAATTCCCCCTTTAGTCAATGGCTCAGAATTTCTAGGCAATGATGAGACATCAGTGTGTCATAATAATGAAGTATTATGGCCTGATGAGCATCTGAAAATTTTTTGTTTTTTTGGGTCACACCTGGCAGCACTCAGGGGTTACTCCTGGCTCCACACTCAGAAATCACTCCTGACAGGCTTGGAGGACCATATGGGATGCTGGGATTCAAACCAATGACCTTCTGCATGAAAGGCAAACGCCTTACCTCCATGCTATCTCTCTGGCCCCAATGCCTTTTCTTAATCCTTACATTGATCATATAATGAGGGATCAAACTTTGTCCTCTCACTGAGAATGATTGACTTAAGGTCTTCAGCAGAATAAAAAATATGAAGCAGGTAGATTAATGAATTCATCTTGAATACAGCCTATGAAGTTATGAAGAGAGAGGCCAGGCCATCTCTGGCAGAAAGTGGAGCATGCCCTTCAATAGAAGCATACAAAATGCTACAAATCACTTGAAAAGAAGGTAAAAGGAAAACACAATGAAAAACCAATTTTAAGGTAATTTGTAGAAGTGAGTCTTAAAAGAGATACAGTCTGGGAAAAGGTGATTTACGAGTGGAAAGAGATCAAATGTACAGCATGTGCCCTCCTAGCAGAGCCAAAACAAGACAGTATGGTAATTTTTTCAGTAGAAAAGATATTATTAATAACACTGATACTATAATAAAATCTATAGTTGTGAAGTATTTCACCTTCAGGAGTTCAAAATATTTTCCCTTTGTACTCTCTTTATAGCCCTCTGCATTCTGATTTGATAGTGACCACAATGAAGATATTGGGGAGACTGTGCAGCCACACCTGATGGTGGCAGAGCCAGAGCCGTTATGAGACTCCAAATTTAAATGCAGTGTTCTTTCCATGGACTTAAGTTGATATCTCAGAATAGCAGTGATGAACTACTGTACAGATCAGTAAGATTAGAAAGAAAAAAAAAAGAAGTTTGAATGAACTTTAATTAAGTTAGATTCAGACCAGCAGACTAATTTAGATTCCTTTTAAAGTTTGTGCCAAAGTTATTCCCAACCAAATACATTCACATCTCTACCCAGCACTCAGTGAGCAGAATTTAGTCGTTGACTGTTGTTTATTACCCATGAATCCTAGTCAGAATCCTTGCCATAGATAAGTAAGGAAGAGGTGGGGACTTTTCTGGTTGCACACTAGAGGTAAAAGAATATCCTGGTGGATAACAAAGCCATCTTCAGCTCTGTCTTCTTCACTCCTTTAGCAGGTGACTGTATGGTGAATCTGGAAGACATTTACTTCCAGGAGAGGTTTCCATTTTAGCTGCTTGCTTTTTCCTCCTGCTTCTACACACCAATCTTGGACACTGAATTTCTGAAGTATGACAGAGACTGATAATCTCTTGGTCAGGCAGCTAATCATCCTGCAGATTTCCCATTTCCAGGTGAGGCTGTTGATTCTATGTATTCTCTTACTTGCCATCTCCAAAATTCCTCTTCTCTCAGACATGTAGAAGCTAGAGACGGTTTTGAACAAGTTTTCGCTCTCAGACTGAGGGCCTGGCATTCTGGCAACACTCAGCAGGGTGTTTTGCTTAGTCATGGTTACCTCACATTATAGAGTCCACATGACTGTGCCCCCATCTGATCATGACTCTAAAAGAATGGCATGAAACTCTATGGCCTTAGATCCTATACAGCCCAGTACATCATGGACATGATGATGGCATTTGGTGATGAACAAAAACAGATGGTGATAGGTTTTACAAGCTGTGCCATGGTCCCATTACTAGACTTATCTCAAGATAACAAGGGAACACATGGTCAGTAGGCTTGAGTGACCATTGTTCAGATTATTTCAAGGACAAATAGGTGAGGTAGCAAATTTACTCCATTTGTCTCACACCAACCTGGTTATAACAGATGGGCCCTTCAGCAAAGACAGGGATTCATGGAGTGAAACTTGAAGCACTCCAAACCTTTGCTCTGAATATGATTTTTCAAGTTCTACTGAAAGAAAATGATTATTTCTTCTCTGATCATACTAATAATAGCTGATTTATGGTATATAAGATCCCATCTATATTAATTATATATTATTTCTTTAGTACCTCTAAGTATATTAAGCTTTCATAACAGTCCAGTTAGAAAAATTAGGCAAGGAAAAAATTAAGAAAGAACTAATATTGTCTCTTTGTAAATGATACAGGTGATACAATATTATACAGAAACCCCTAAAAACTCCACTGAAAAACTGTTAACACTGCACAACACAAAATCAACATACAAAAATCATTATATATATGAACATCAAAATTTCTGAGTAAAAAAGAAAACAATTCCATTTATAATTATGCAAAAAGCTCAGGAATAAATTTTTAACAGGGATAAAAGATGTGAACAATGAAACTATAAGAAACAAAAAAAGAAGACACAAAAGAAAATAATAATTCAACATTTGTGGATTGAAACAATTAATATTGTTTAGAATATTAATAATAACCCAAACATCTATAGATTCAATGCAATTTTATTACAGCTTCAATAACATTTTTCACAGAAACAGAAAAATAATTATCCTAAAATTCATATGGAGGTACTTCCAGAAGTCCCAGAAACCATGCCCATGATATAGAGTCGCCACCATGTCTGCCCATTGACCTATGTCATAGCCTGATTTAACTCTTTAAAGAGTCAAATCAAGACACAAAAGGATATGTGAGTCTCATAGCTGATAGTACAGGGGCACCCCTCAGAAGGAGGATGGGGAAAGTCCCTCACAACTTGCCTCATTGGCTACACAGACAGACACACCCAACAACTGTTGCCATAATAATGGCTCAGTTTCACCACCGCTTATCCACTAATCTATGCATAAAAACCTAACCACAAAAATCTCCAGATATGCTGAATTTGTGTCTGAGAGCTCTAGGTGCCAGAGTCAGCCACCTGCTTCCAAACTTTTGCACTCCCAAAAGAACCAGCAGCCATGACCACAATTCACAGTCAACCCATGTAAGCTCATCTGCCCAGCTCCACAGATCCTCAAAGTCCTGGACCACCTGACCATATATAAGTCACCTTCAATACCTTCAGATCTTCAGGAATCAAAGTCAAAAATAATTTTAATTGAGCTCAAATAAACTTTTTTTCTTGAAAAAAGAGCACATGAACTTAGCTTACTGACAGTGTAATCCTTCTTATCTCCTTCACCACCATCCGTTCACTGACAAACCCCAGTTATTGACACTAACAGTGGGAAGAGGCAAGAAGGCCATCTGAGTGGAAGCATAGGAAGAAACAGTATAGGAAGAAAAGAAATGAAAATAGCCTCTCAGTTCCCAAGTAAGCCTCCAGCAGATTGTACCCTGTAGGGGTTCTTGCACATCCTAGTTGTAACAGCTGTGCCTTGGATCATCCCCTCTTCTTCTACAAAAGGTGCAAAGAATGACAGATTTTTTCATGCATCACTAGGGAAAAAATCTCAGGCCCAACTAGAAACCAGAGATAAAAACATGCCATGAACTCCCACCACAATCCCCCTTTTTCCAGGACAATAGGCCATATTGGACAGGAGTGTAGGGCTTGAATCAGAGGAGCCAGATATATAAAAATAAGAAGCTGAGAGAGGGGGCCGGGCGGTGGCGCCAGAGGTAAGGTGCCTGCCTTGCCTGCGCTAGCCTTGGATGGACCGCGGTTTGATCCCCCGGTGTCCCATATGGTCCCCCAAGCCAGGAGCGACTTCTGAGTGCATAGCCAGGAGTAACCCCTGAGCATCACCGGGTGTGGCCCAAAAACCAAAAAAAAAAAAAAAAAGAAGCTGAGAGAGGACCTCAGATAATTCCAAACTTAAGATGAAACATGAGTTTTCTTTGCTTTAACTCACTTCTAATTTTCACATATGAATAAAATGAATAATATCTGCTGGGAACAGCTATAAAACTGGACATATGACATTTTATTAAAGCTTTTTGAGTACTTGGAGGAGGAACTACAAAGTACCATGAGAACAGTTGAACTTTCATATCTCTCTATTTTCATCTCTCTCCAGCTGACTTCCTTTGGGTGAAAGTCTGGGTGTCTCAGCCAATTTAGAGACCTGATGTAGCCCTTCTCCTGCTTTAGCCCCACCCACCCAGGCTACCTTCTCACCATGCTCTTGGCTTCCCCATGCAGATCATCTAACACATTTTGTTTTTGGTAGCATCCCTTCGCCTAAAATAGTGTTTCCATGTTCTGCTTATTGGCTGACCCTCGTTCATCCTTCATTCCATTTACCATCTGCTTCTTAGAAAATATTCTGACCACAGAGAGGCAGATCAGTACTTTTTTCTAAATTTTGTCCTAGCATCTTCTCCCTATTCAAGTAGTTGTACCAATGAAAATTGCTCTTTATTAGACAAAAGGACAGTCCACATCATTGCACATTTCATCAAGTGGGTTATAATATGGTAAAAAAAAACAACTTTGAACTTATTAAATGAATGGAATAAATAAATGCAGAGATAAAACTTGATGTATTCCCTTCTGTCCATGAGAGGTTTCATCTATCTGCTTTTAAATATAGGCCTCTCTTGACTTGTTGACAAGGACTGTCCATGAAGGAAGCATCAAGTCAAAGATTCATTCAGGTTCCTTGAGTTTTGACTGTGTCCCATTAGAAATACAATCTATAAAACCTAGACTAATGCTCCATTCATCAAACAACAAAGGTCAAACCTGCCATCATCAATAACATAGTAGATCTTACAGTTGGCAGCAGGAAATAAGGAATGTGTAGATACAACAATTCAGGACATAAGCAGCCATCCCCCCTCTGACATCTTTCCTTTGGATGTCTAAAGTAAATGTTTAAAAAACAAAGAAGAATCTTGTGAGGCAAGATGAGATATACACAGGTAGGAAATTTAGCAAGTTGATAGAAATTAATTTGTGTGAGAGTATTATGCTGAGTGAAATGAGTCATATGAAGAAGACTATCCATAGAATAATCTCACTCATTTATGGATATAGGAAAAATAAAAGATGGTGTGGTAATAATATCCAGAGACAATATAGAGAAGGGCCAGTAGGACCAGTTTATAATAGGAAGCTTGCCACAAATAGTGGAGCAGTGCAATTAGGGCAGAGAAGGGACCATTATGACAATAATATTTGGAACTGATCACTGGGGTGTTGGATGGATATATTAGTTTGCACAATAGTGCAAACCAGTGTCTAAAAAAGAGAAGAGAGAGAGAGAAGAGGAAAACTGGAGCCATTGGTGATGGTAGGAAACATTCATGACTGAAAGGTGGTGTGCATTGTAAGACTGCAA
This sequence comes from Suncus etruscus, assembly GCF_024139225.1. Taxonomy (NCBI): domain Eukaryota; kingdom Metazoa; phylum Chordata; class Mammalia; order Eulipotyphla; family Soricidae; genus Suncus; species Suncus etruscus. The sequence continues at coordinate 29,680,371 of NC_064857.1, read as the reverse complement.
CTCAATGCTGAACAACTTTGTATTTACTGTGTTTAAATTAAAAAAAAAAAGAAAAGATAAAAGCGGGCATAGGGGAGGGTGGGAGGTAAACTGGGGACATTGGTGGTGGGAAATTAAGAGTGGTGTATGTTGCATGACTGAAATTTAATCATGAACAATTTTGTGGTCATGGTATTAAAAAGTAATTATTAAAATATATTAAGTTATTTATCAATTATTAGATATGCATGTTTATTTTTCATCTGGATTCTCTAATCCAGAGATATGTTACATTTTGGTTCAGGGAGATAGCTTAAAAGACAGGAGTGACACTGTGATTTACACTATTAATGAAGAGGTGCCATGCATGTAATTTTCTTCCCTTTCAGCACCCAGCTTTTATCACAGTGATCAGTAACTAGTCCTCTTGATCCTTATCTCTATTTTTTGGATATTATTACCATACTGTATTTTGTTTTTCTTATATCCCCACAAATGAGTGAGATTGTTATATGCTTCTCCCTCTGCCTCTGATTTATTTCACTCAGCATAATATTCTCCACATTCATCCATGTATAAGCTAAAGTCATGACTTCATTTTTTTCTAACAGTTGCAAAGTATTTCATTATGTAGATGTACCACTGCTTCTTTAGCCACACTCATTTTTTGTCAGGCACCTGGGTTGCTTCCAGATTCTGGCTATTGTAAATAGTGCTTCGATAAACTTAGGAGTGCAGAGGGCATTTCTGTATTGCTCTTTTGTGTTCAATGAGTGACATTGCTAGATCATATGAAAACTTAATTTTCCAGGTATTATGTATCTTATTTTCAAGAAAGACTGGATTAGACAGCATACCCACCAGCAGTGAAAGAGAGGTCCTTTCTCCCAGCATTCATGCCAGCATTGCCAACCTCAGAGGCAGGAGGGCAAGGATGGGTGGGAGGGAACCTGGGATATTTCTGGCCAGAAATGAATACTGAATGCCAATCAAAGTGTCTAAAAGAAAGAAAAAAAGTGAGAGAGGAGAAAGAGGAGAGGGCAAGAGGGAAACTCGGGACATTGGTGGCAGGAAATGTGCACTGGTGAAGGTTGCTGTACACTGTATTACTGTAACTCAATCATGAACAACTTTAATCTGTGGGGGGAAAACTGTATTATGAACAATCTTGTGACCACAATGTTTAAATTTTAAAATAAAGCAGTCTTCACAATGATTTAAAAAAAAAAAGGCAGAAGTGCATGCTATCTTTGTGGGGGATGAGGAACAACCACAAAACACTGTACTGGGAGTTATCTCAGTACTGTCAGGTAAGGCTCAAAACAACAACTACAAAAGGTATAGTTTCTTTATGACTAAAAGCATACTAATGTATAATTACCTGCTTACAGGACAGAAAAGAAAAGCTAGCATGTGTTCTTTTTAACTAGAAGCAGGGTAGACCTGACTGTTAATCATTAATGCTAAGCTACTTTGGAAGATATTTTAACATTATTTTCTCTCTTGTGAAGTTGACTGAAGAGAATTTCAGGGGAAGAGCAGCAATGTGACAGTAAAATGATCCACTGTATCTGCCTCCATACATATTCCATACAGGTATGATACTTTCAAGCCATTTCTCTAGGCAATTCCATACCCATTCTCCTGCCAGCCTCCTTTCTCTAATCCTCTGCAAAGCTTCCAAGGATACAACCTACACACAAATCCTGACAAAGTATTCCTAATTATCAATAAATTATAACATCCTTTCAGCCACCTAACTAGACAATTTAAGTATCAATTTTTTTCTATAAAACTTAAGATAAATCTGTCAAAGAATTGCTAATGTCTTTACCTCACTTACAAGTAAGTAAGTGGACCTACTTACTGGACTGTTTGAAATGTGTCTGCAGAGATAGTTTGGCCACTTGAAACCCTTGCTAATAAGGACTCAGTTCATGTAACACAGGATGGTAAAAATGGCATAGTTAATGGAAAAGGAAGAAACCTACAGAAGCTGGAGTTCTCATTAAAAAGAACAGGGGCAGGGGAGGGGCTCACAGTGACTGAATGGAAAATTTCTGGAGTGTTAGGCCCTTCAAGTTTTATGTTAAAGCTCTGTGTCTTATTCATGAGTGTGTGATTATTTTCTTTTGATGCAAACTATCATCTTTCACAGTTTTAGATGAAATTCATCTTTGCTGCAATATTCATCTTATCATTGTTTATAATTGTTCAAAAATGGAAATGTACTTATGAGAGAACATAACTAAATTAAACTGGGTAACTCCATTCAACTGAATATTATTATATGATTTGAGCAAGTATTTTGAAAATGATTTTATATTATGGAAGAAGTGTAAAAAGTAATGGCAAATCAAAAAAATGGAATTAAAGTGGAGATTATAGATACTTATTTTCTTTATACATTTCTGCATTTTTTAAACTTAATAAACAAATGCAAGTTCTAATAAACATTTTAGTAATACTCATTTGAAAATACAAGTATATTGTCTCAATAGTCATACTACAAAAATTATGGCAGGATTAAAGATGTGGCTTAGAGGACAAGACTTGTATGTTTGAGGCCCTGGGTTCAATTTCCAGCACCTCCTAGTATGACACTGCTGGGCCCAAAGTGCTACTGGGTTTGGCCCCCACCACAATAATTTTTTCTTAAGTCTAGAAAAGAGCCAAATTAACATATGGTGTAACCTATAATAGTTATACACATGTAGAGGAAGATGAAGCCGGACTGTACATTCTACTTACTACAAATGATATGGATAATAGATTGTATGGGGGAAAAAAGTAATAGCCTCTGGAATGTTACTTGGGGGAAAAATGGAATAATGGCAATCATTCCCGAAGGAATTGATCCTAACCATCCAGGAAATGTTCCTGTGGCAAAGACATTTGAGGAACAAATCTGAGCAACCCTGTTGAAGCTTCCTAGCCAATGACTGACCAGACCAAAACTGATCCAGTAAGTTCCCTAATGCTGTGTTCTGCATTACTTTTTTTTTAATTTAGACATATGATTTACAAAATTGTTACAAACTTTTTGAGTTTTAGGCACTTTTTGCTTTGGTCCATATACAATTTTGCTTAGGGCTTCCTCTCCTGGCTATGTGCTCAGGGATCACTCCTGAAGGGGTTTGAGGTGGTGCTAAGGATATGGTGTTAGGGACTAAATTTTATTGAGCTTATTACATATACAAGTTGTATACAAATAACCTACCTGCTGTACTGTCGCCACCTTTAGATTTTCAGGTACTTTTTAAATGTATAATTAGATCACGTTTTTACATTTGTGTTAATCTTATGGCTTTGATGGACAGTTATCCTACCTCATCTTCACCATAATGCTCAAGCCCAATGTTCTTGAGTTACTTCCAGTCTACCTCTTTGATGCACTTCAGACACATCAACTGGAAATCAAGTCAAAGATGCTCTCATGCTGTATTTTCTGTCATTAATTTACAGCATGTCAGCAGCTCTTCTGCTTGCTAGCTAGACAGGCAGAGTCAACTCTTCAAATCTCTACTAACACTTAAGTGTCATATACATTCTTTAGAATGATTATAAAAATTATAATAGTAAAAATACTTTAAGTAGAACCAGGAGAAAGTCCAATGCACTGATTTCATGCTGTGCATAGGGTAGGCTGGATTCAACCCACTGTACTGCATGATCTCCTGAGCACTTCAGGGAATGAATCCCAAGCACCAAGCTCGATATAACCTTCCTATCTACCTCCAAAGCATTTCCAGGTATAATCCCCACCAAACAAACACTTTAAATAAATGAAGTTCTGGCAAGTCCCGAGTGTCCTGTTTAGTATTAGAACCTCTTATTTAGTATAAGAACCTCCTCACAAACTGAATTGGCGAACGAAATTAAGAAACACTTTTTGATGGAATTGAGTTTAGCAAGAACTGTGTAATGTCTTTCAAGTATGGGAGTGACTTTTCCACAATGAAAAATGTTTCTCATCTTCTTTAAATGAAGAATAAGAATTGTTCTTTATTTAAATGTTACAGTTGAAACTTCTGGTTCTCTCATATTTCCTCCTCAAAAGCTGTTACAGGTAAATTCTTTTTATTTCGGTGATTACTTCAAAGATAGTTATTTGTTGTTTGGGGGTTGGCTTTTTTTTTATTTTTTTAGAAATTCATCTACAAGATATTTGATATTCAAAAACTTCATGAAATTGTACCTTATCAGTACCTTGATCAATTGGCTTCTAGTAAACATTTCTAAATGACATAACCAGACATAACTCCAAACAAATCATGACCCATTACCTTTTTTATTCATTTAAACCTACTGTTTGTATAGGTCTATTCTTCATGTGAGAAGAATATATTCGTCTCCTCCAACTCTCTTATTCTATTCAAATTCCTGTAAAATCGTATGTCCTGTACAAAAAAGGGAACTTTCCTCTTTAATCATACAATACTATGGTTTTTTTAAAAAAAAAATTAATGATTATTTACTCTACTTGATCTTGTGTCTTGATCAAATTCTACTAAGAAGCTACATGTTGTCTCCCTATGCTTGATCAGATTCCACTAAGAAGCTACATGTTGTCTCCCTATGCTTTCTCTTGTTATTTTAATTAGAAATACTATTTAATATCCAGTCAAAATAAAATCTGTTGAAAAGATTTCCTCAGAGGGACCTGTCTTTTCTAGCACAGAGGAGGCAATGTTTCGAAGATGTATGACTAATACTCCTGGGGCAGGAGCTGAGTACATTGGGATCCTTGGGACAGAGGGGTAAAGATAACTCCAAAGTATCAAATTGATTTTTATTTTATGCCTGCGTAGGTAATCCTATAAAACATGCCTCCCCCCTCCAGCATTTCCGTATCTTTGAGATTCAGAATCAAGAGCTGCTTTGTAATGTTGTGTAGATGACGCATTACATGGGGTTGACTTTGTGACATCATGTCGTCTTGTTCTCAGTTAGAGTCACCTGGTGTGCCTGCCATACACAAACCTGCTCTGAGTCACTGTGTGATATATTGCCCAGGAAATGTAAAATGAAGCTCTCTGAAAAAGTCATGATTAAAAAATTGAAGCTTCCGGCTTAGGAATGGAGAATGGGGAAAAAGTAAAATCTCAGGAGGGGCAGATTCTCATTTCTGTTTTCTTCTCATTATTCCTTAAATATAGAATCTACAAGGGCTTATAAGTTACAAATAAGCATTGCAAGAGTCTATCATTTTTCCATCCACTTGCCTCAACAGAAAACGAATTATTTTCCCATGATTTTCTATTATGAATATCAATGTCATTTCACATTCTAAGAATGCTTTATAATAAAAATGACTAAATTACCAATATGTGTATTATGGATAATGAATATAATTAAGCTAAATAATTTTTACTGTTGCTTGAATAATTCTAAAATACAAACAATATGATACATACAAACTTATACTGGATTTGAATTTTCTGTGTAACAAAATATCAAAGAACCTACTAAAGAAAATTGGAATTTATCTAAACACTTCTTTAGAATAAAATGTGCTGGATACCAAATAGTAAACATTTAATGTTTTAAATCGTTTCCTACTATGTCTCTATCTCCCAAATTTCAGTAAATTAGAGAATTAATGCTATTAAATAAGGAACTATCAAGAGTCAATGAACAAAAATTAAATTGATACATTGATTAAGATGTTATCAAGGAGGCTGGAGCAATAGCATGGAGGTAAGGCATTTGCCTTTCATGCAGAAGGTCATTGGTTAGAATCCCGGCATCCCATATGGTCCCCCGAGCCTGCCAGGAGTGATTTCTGAACGTGGAACCAGGAGTAACCCCTGAGTGCTGCCAGGCGTGACCCAAAAACCAAAATAATAATAATAATAAGAAGAAGAATAAAATAAATAAATAAATAAATAAAAAGAGATGTTAACAAGGATAGTTTCTTCCTGAAAAGGTTGACCTTTCAACCCAGAACATAGTACTTCCCACTAGTAGAGCTAGTTAGGACACTCAGACAAATCAGCAAAATCCCAGAACCCAAGGGCTGAGCAGCAATCAGGCAGAGTACATGCCAAATATCCTCCTTTGCCTCAAAATCACTATCCTCCTTATAAATGGACTTAATACAAAGAGCAACGCCAGTTGGGCTTTAACTATCACAAGCATTATTTTGAACCAATGTTGTTAAATCTTAAGGAAGTTTCCCATGACAATGACTCTGTGAGACCTATGGAGGAAGAAACTATAGGCTTTCTGCCTTGCCTGCACTAGCCTAATATGAACCGTAATTCGATCCCCCAAGAGTCCCATATGGTTCCCTAAGCCAGGAGAGATTTCTGAGGCATAGCCAAGAATAACCTCTAGCATCATCGGGTGTGGCCAATATATATGTATATTACATATATATGTTACATATATTATATATACATATGTTATATATTATATATACATATATATTACATATGTATTATATACATATATATTACTTAAAATTATAGAACTAAATGTTTTTACTTGAATAACTTATTATTTCTTGACATAAAAAGTCCTAGGCATAATTAAAATAATTCGGTGTAATGGTGAAAATGATTGAAGACAGAAGAATGAGTATGGAGAATAAAATGTCGTAAAGGTAAAGAAAAAATAAATTTCAGGGAGATTTGGTAGAATCTTGACACTGCACCTTTTAAACTTTCATTTCTTCTTCCTGGGCTCACATTACCTTAACCCTGCATCACAGTTAAATACAAGCATTGAACCATACTACATAATGGAATTTGGGGAAATTGATACATGATACTTATATATGTGCCATCTGTAATATTTATTGGATTAATTTTATTTATTTGGGTAACATAATGGAGCAATAATTGGTAATTGATTGAAGATGCAGAACTGTCGATAACTTGGATTCCAGAATAAAAGTGTGGAAATAACACAAACACATCTCCCATTGTCAACCCCCCCCCCCAAAAAAAAAGAAACTCTAGGCTTGTCATATTAACAAATAAACACCAAAAATCACTATTGGATTTGAATAATAACTGATCAGGAAGAACTTGAGAACACACTGTGGTGACACTTCAATATAACCCTAGCTACACTTATGGAATCAAGTACTCATTAATGTATCTGGGACTGAGAACTAAGTTGAGCTTCTAGAAATATTTCCTGGGCCCGGAGAGATAGCACAGCGGTGTTTACCTTGCAAGCAGCTGATCCAGGACCAAAAGTGGTTGGTTCGAATCCCGGTGTCCCATATGGTCTCCCGTGCCTGCCAGGAGCTATTTCTGAGCAGACAGCCAGGAGTAACCCCTGAGCACCGCTGGGTGTGGCCCAAAAACCAAAAAAAAAAAAAAAAAAAGAAAAAAATATTTCCTGTTATGTGTGCCTAACAACACATTTCCTTTACCTTGACCTCAAGAGCATAGGTGTAGGAGTGGCAGAAGGGAAACAGTGTCAACTATGCAATTCATTGGAATTCAGGGTCAACAATAGGTAACAGACTGGAAGTCCCATATGAAATCCAAGGTAAAGTCTTGGATGGATAATTAACTACTACCACCATATAAATGTTATCAGAATGAAAGTGATAGTCATTACAAATGCAAAAAAAATAGAGTGGCTTAAAATAAATGTACAAGAGTAAAAGATGCCCAAATGCATCTGAGACATGATAACACCCAGACTTGCAGGTTTGGTGATCACTTTATGAAAGTAACTGCTACTTAAAAAAAAAGAAAAACACAACCAATTTATAAGGGAAAAATGTATGTGAACTCTTTTGGTTGCAAGCGATTGCTGATACAAAAATAATTCAATAGTTTCATAAATAGAATTTGTCAAAGAGGCTATGCCATTATACATTCTAACCAGCAGGACATCATAGATACAGTGTCTCTGAAGTCCTTCAGCTTTTGGTATTATCATTTTCAGCCATCCTGGTAAGGAGGTTGTAATATCTCATTGTATTTTAATTTGCATTCCACTAATGGATAATGGTGTTGAACATCTTTTCAGGTGCTCATTTGCCATATATAAATGCTCTTTGCTGAAATGTTTCCTCAAATCTTTTGGCCATCTAAATAATTTGATTTGTTCTTTATTAAGTTATAAGAACTCTTTGTATAATATAGATACTGCTTGATTTGTAGACTTTTAAATATGTTCTCCTTGTTTAATGACTTTTTTTTGAAATCCTCTGAGGAGTCTTTTATGGAGCAAAAGTTTTACATTTTGATTTATCAAATCAAATTTTACATTATAATTTATTAACTTATCTTTCATGAGTTAAGTTTTATGCCAGTCTAAAATGCTTTGCCTGGACCTAGAATTGTTTTATGATTTAAAAAAACCATTATTTAAAAAATACCATTATTTTACTGAAGTAGTATTAGTTTATGAGTGTAAATGTTTACAATATTATTATGTCCCAAAACTCCAAAGAGCCAAGTTAGTCATTCAGACCTTCACTTCTGCTCCCCCTCTTCTCAGCTTTTGTTCTGTGGTCAAAGTCTTAAGGTTTTTTCCACAGGAGACTGTCCTTTGCTTTGCTTCTTTATATACTATGTATGAGTGAGATAAGATCATTCTGTGTCTTTCTCCTTCTGATTTTTCTAACCATGACAGCCCTCCACTTCCATCTATATTGTAAAAAAAAAGGTCAAAACTTGATATTTTCTTAGTGTATAATATTGATCCATTGGATATCAATTCTCTATCCACATGTTTGTCATTGAAGCCTTAAATCTCAAACACATCCCTATGCCTTTTAAATATTCTGTAGTTTTGAAGTTTACATTTAATCTCATGATAAATATTCATAACTGATTTGTCATATAACTGACACAAATGTTATTAGTTTCAGATATCTAACATGACAATCTGATATTTGTGTATTTTTAAAAGATCACTGCAGTAAGCCTAGTCAATACACAAAATCAGGAACAAGAGCTATAGTACAGTAAGCAAAGCATTCTGCTGATCTGAGTTCCATCCTCAGTATGTCTATGGTCTTCCATATCTCCTTTGAGTGAACTCTGAGAAAGAGTCAGGACAAGGTACTGAGCATTGCCAGGTGTGGCCCCAAAAGAAACAAAAACATACATTATCATACAGAATTTCATTTCTGGGCCCGGAGAGATAGCACAGCGGCGTTTGCCTTGCAAGCAGCTGATCCAGGACCAAAGGTGGTTGGTTCGAATCCCAGTGTCCCATATGGTCCCATATGGTCCCCCGTGCCTGCTAGGAGCTATTTCTTAGCAGACAGCCAGGAGTAACCCCTGAGCATCGCTGGGTGTGGCCCAGAAAACAAAACAAACAAACAAAAAAAACAGAATTTCATTTCTTCCTTCCAATGATGATTTTAAGGATACTCTTTTGGGGGGACTGCCAAATATTGCTCATAGAGTCCACAAGCGACTCTTAGTTCTAGGATTTATTTATTTCTGAGCTCTCTATTCTGTTCTATTGATCTATGCATTCATTTTTGTACTATTAAATACCGCATTCTTTCGATTACTATAACTTTGTAACAATATGATACCTTCCAATTCTATTAACATTGCAACATATTAAATTATTTCCTCCTTTCTTGCCACTGCATAATATTACATTGTGTATATATACCACAATATATTGATTCATTTATTTGTAGTTGGGCATTTGGGTTGCTTCCATTTTCTGACTATTGCATGAGACAGCACTGCAATGAATATGGGTGTGTATATATCCTTTTGAATGAATGTTTTTGTGTTCAAAGTAGATGCTAAGAAGTAGAATCACTGGATTATATAGGAATGTTAGCCTTACATTTTTGAAAAACTTATAAACTACTTCCCATAGAGATTGAACCAGACAACATTCTCTATAACAGTGAGAGTTCCTTTTTTATCACATATTCAACACTATTTGTTTCTAATATTTTTATATATGCCACTTATATATGCCATTCTACATGATGTGAGATGATATTTCATTTTTGTTTCAATTTGTATTTCCCTCATAATCGATTTTTCATATACTTTTTCATATACTTTTCATATACTTTTTTCATATTTTTATATTTTTATATACTTTTTCATATACCTATTGGCCACCTGTATATTTTCTTAGAGAAACTACCTGTTGATCTCTTCTTCACACTTTTGTTCTTGATATCTGTGAGTGTTTTTATAAATTTTGAATATCAGCCCTGTCTTATTTCTTTTCTCATGCAAAATCTTTTAAATTCAATATAGTCCCATTTGTTAGTTTTTATTTTTGTTGACTCCTCTGGAGTCAAATCATTGAAGATCCCTCTAAGTCTTTCTCTTAGAGGATTTGATGGTGACTCCTTTAGATATTATTATATATAGATACCTTTACCATGGAGGCAATTAATTGGTCTTATAATCTTGGACCATAATAAAATTTTTTCTTTTCATTAGGTCTCCTCTGATACCATTTCAACAAAACTAATAATGTTATAGCCTACAGAAGGTTGTGAAACTTCTTATCTGGGTAGAGCCAGGATTTTGGGTGGTATTTGGTTGAAAGTGGGGAATTATTCTCTGAAAGTTTTCTGTCTTAATGAATTGTCCCTTTTCCATCCCTTTTTTGTTTTGTTTTGTTTTGTTTTGGGGCCACACCCGGCGTTGCTCAGGGGTTACTCCTGGCTGTCTGCTCAGAAATAGCTCCTGGCAGGCACGGGGGACCATATGGGACACCGGGATTCAAACCAACCACCTTAGGTCCTGGATCAGCTGCTTGCAAGGCAAACACCACTGTGCTATCTCTCCGGGCCCTTTTTCCATCCCTTTAGCTATATATATATATATATTTATATATATATATATATATAAAATTTACTGGCATATCTAGGTTACCAGCTTATCAAGTCTTGTAGTTACGAGACAAAATAAAAATGCAAAATATTTACCTTATTTTTTGGCTTTGTACTTTAAAATGCTATTTGGTCTTCTTTCTTTTATACATTGTCCAAAATCTTCTTATGTTTATTCTACATATACTTCCCAGGGTTTGGCATTGTACTTAGAAGAAATACTATGAATTATATCTACTCCAGTTTCTCAGTAGTGAACATACTATTAGCTATTTAATGAATACTATTTAAAAAAATAAAAAGAAAGCTATTGGCACAGATGTTTTGAGAAACAAAGAACCAGATGGTCATTATATTATCAGATAAATATATTCTGAATATGATAAAAATTAAAATAAAATCTATATTTATTCTAGTTCTTATTAGTTAAAAATTGAGGTTCTCTTAAACAGAGTTCTCTTGTAATGTTAATTTAAAGGAGTATTTTTTATATTATGAATGTTGTTATATGATAGTACATTAGTACCAACTGCTAATAAATGCTTATATTTGAGTCAAGCCAAAGATAAAGCAATTCTAGAATTAAATCCTACCACAAATACAAACATTTATTAGCAGATAATGCAAAAGAAACCTATGGTTTTCAGCTACTTAAAATCCCAGGATCTGTCTTTTTAAATGCTCTGACCACACCTTCTATTTTAAAAATTTATTCAGGAAACAACATTAATTCTAGAGAAAAATTCAAGTAGACCACAATGTCAATCTGGCATTCCAGAATCTTCTGAATTAGGGGTGGGATAGTGAGGGAAGGTGGTGATAATACCAAGTTGTGCTCACTGGCCTCACATATGAAAGAAGACAAGTCTCTTAGTTTCTTATACCTCTTCATGCATCATGATGGAGAGTTTCTAAAATTTTTTGACCAAACCATGTATCTTAAATACCAGTGATTTCAGCAATTTAAAAAAAAGTGAATAAACAACATTCATTTTGCACTTCACCCCAATGATTCAATTAATCAGCCCTACCGTTTAACATCAATCACTGAACAGGCTAACAGCCCAGAGCCAAAAAGGAGCAGCTTAGAGGAAGTGTGCTCTGTAAATTTAAAAACAACAGCAATGACAACAAACAGGCTAAATATTAAAAAATAAAACTAAATCTTTGCAAGAAAGCACACTAATGTTAAGCTATTTTATATGAACTGCTTTAAAATTTTCTGGCTCACATTACTTTTCCTGTATTTAGGGATTTCACAATTGCCCATACAAACATAGCACTATTCTTCTATATTTAGGAGAATATATTTAATATCCTAAAAACAACCCAAAATGTCCAAGAAAGGAGTAAATAAAATTAAAAATTAAAATGTGTATGTCAAAGATATTTAGTGATATAGACAAAACTTCTTTACACAACATTAAAATGTTAAAACCATGGAACTATATTGTACAGCATCAGCATTGGGTTTATTTCGGCTTTCATTTTATTTTATTTTATTTCTTTTTTTTTGGGGGGGGGGACACCCTGAGGCACTCAGGGGTTACTCCTGGCTCTTTGCTCAGAAATCACTCCCGGCAGGCTCAGGGAACCATATGGGAATTGTCTGTCCTGAATGGGCTGTATGCAAGGCAAATGCCCTCCCACTGTGCTATCTCTCCATTCCTGTTTCTTTTTAAAAAAGAAATATGACCACATACATGTGTTTAAGGTATACTGTGGGAAAAGAAAGCACGTTAATAAGTGAAGTTAAAATGTTAACAATTTCTGGCGATGCAGCTTAGTGGCATAAGATATGCTTAGGATACAGCCTTAGGCTTGCTTAACCTTTTGGTATGAAGACAGTGTTACCTTTAAAATTCTAAAATATTGTAAACCAATGACAAATTAAGGGGAAATGTATATATTTTTTCTGCTTTATATATTCTTGTTCAACTTTTCCTATAATAAATGTATATTTGCTTTATAATTTTTAAGTTGTATTTTTAAGTGTTTATTCTCGAAATAATTCTAGGATCATGCTTATTTAAAAATAATTTATGTTCTTAGCAATACATCTATCTCCATTTAAAAATATTCCTCAAACATAAAGACAGTGACCCTAAATTTGAATAAAGTTCATCATGTAGAGTGTTTGCCTTGCACATGATCAATCCAGGTGCAATCCCAGTCACTACATATGGTCTCTCAAATACTCCAAGAGTGATCTTTAAGTGCAAAGCAGGGAGTAGTCCCTGAGCACAGCCAGGAGTGACCTCTAAACTAAAGTAAATAAAAATAAAATGCAATGTTATTTTTATAGGTATATCTCTAGAGGCCTTATGATAGTACATTTATTTAACATATAAATAAGATATAACAAACTACAGGTTTTACCAGAGCCATATATGTCATTTTCTCGCTCACATTTTATTACAATAACTTTAGGAATTATACAAATTACTCAGATACTATCACCTGGGATTTCACCTGTTAGACAGTCATAACTTGAGAAAATACATCCTGTTCCTAATTAAAGAGAAAGACTGTCATTTGTCATCAGAGATAACATAACAGACAGTTGTTTCTGAAATGTGAATATGTTACTCCTGCATCAGTCAAAATGTTACTTAGAAAATAGTTATGAGACTAAGGCAAGAGTGTGTGTGTGTGTGTGTGTGTGTGTGTGTGTGTGTGTGTGTGTGTATACATACATATATACACCCACAGGGCTAAGAAAAGTCACTAAATATGCATGTACAACATGGAAAATATATTTTCAATATTCATCTTAATTATTCAACTTTCTCTAGTGGCACATTAGCAAAGGAGAAATTGGGGTTGGGGTGGATGGAGGGGACATAAAGGGGTAAAAGTCAAGTCTGATTCTTTCAATACCACACATTTTTCCAGGCATGGGACTTGACCCATTAGTGGGTTTTTAGGTTTAGTGATTAGCATTTTAGATTAGCATTTTCTACATGAAGTGGAACAAACTATATTAGCTTTCATCAAATGTTATAAAGAAAAATTCCATGAAATTCTCTTTTACTTTCATATATGCATATGTTAGAGTATTTGTACTGTTTATGAGGTCAAAAATATTTACTGCTGTGGGCTGATTTTCAAAAATTGTCAGCTATATTTAGGGACTTCCCAAGTAGTTCTCAGTGAATCTGGGGGTCTCCTAAAAACATCAGACAGAGAAGGCAGCAATTTAGCAACTTAGGGAAGTAGTACTGCTTTGAACCCTTTTATATTGGGGACCATCAGGGCCACTCTGACTGTTCTGGGGGCCTTCAGGATATACCAGTGGTCTCAGGTGCCATTTGGTAGAGGGGATAAAACCAGGCACCCTAATTTTTTTTATTATCTCTCCAGCCTTGGTAACTATTTCTTTAGAAAAAAGCCCTACTTCAAAGATCTCACTCAAAAGTTCATATCATAATGATTCAGTTTGAAGGAAGCGGGATAAGAACGAACTCAAAACTGCAGGCAGGAACCAAAGTGACTCCTGGAATAGCCTTAAGGTTTCCATCCTCACTGCAGCAACCTATAATATATAGTGAACCAGGTCAGCTTATCACAGGTATATCAGACTCACTATACTAGGTATATTTGGTTCCTAACACACTCTCCTATTTCCCAGGAAAACCTTTGCTGGGGCAGTCAAGTTTTTGTTCACTAAGCAGTCCTGTTTTCTTCCACTCTCCTGTCATTGATACATACCTCTAGGGGCTAATGCATGCATGTTCTCTCTCACACATGCTTACAGTGTAGTGTCAAGGATCAAATGAGGGCCTCGTGTATGGAAGGCAGCTGTTCCACCACTAAGACACATCACTGCCCCCATATTCATTCATAACTATTTCACCTCACTTAGCAAGTACTCTGTGGACCCAACTGAGCCACATTACATAGTCAGTTCACACATCTCCCATCACTCACATCATACTGACTTATTCTAAATAGAATTGGTTCTACATCACAACTCATAGAATTGGGGGGGGGGGCGTAGCGGTTGTGCAGTCAGTAGGGTATCTGCCTTGCATGCGTTAACCTAGGACAGACCGCAGTTTCATCCCCCAGCATCCTATATGGTCCCCCAAGCCAGGAGCAATTTCTGAGCGCATAGCTAGGAGTAACCTGAGTGTCACCGGGTGTGGCCCAAAATCCAAAAAAAAAAAGAAAAAAAAAGAATTGAATCAGATGAAACTACTCTTCCATGCAAAAGTTTTTCAGTATTTACCACATTTCTATATATTATTAACTTGTCTTGTGGTTCTTTACCTAATCACCAGGACAGACAAGAAGGTGTGTCATCAGAAACTTTCTTCCTGGAGCACTAATAGTAAAAATTGCCAGCACATAATTTTTTAGGTAAGAAACCCTCTGCTTATAGTTTCTTCCAATAGCCTATATCTACCATTGTTTTATCAAGTATTTTTATATCCTTAGAAGTGTCAGGATGACAGAAATACAACCATTATGTTATCAAATGGGTTACTAAAGTAATCTTTTAAATGCCAATTTATAACACACAGTGAGAAATAAGGAAAATAGATCAGGATACATTAGCACATACACTTTGAATAAATTACAAAGTAGAAATAGTGCAATTAACTTGTCCTATTTATGGTGCAAATAAAATGTCCATACTTGAGAAATTAGTAAGTGGGTTCATGGACAGAATGCCTGAACGCATTACACATTGACCTCCGTTGTGTTACATTATACTCTAGCCCACCAGTTAGCTGATGGTTTATTTCTGTTTCTGGAACAGACACATGAAACCCAAATATGTACTATGAATTAGAGCTTCATGAATATTGTGTGTTCATTTAGTAAACTGAATACTTTTTGCTTTTTTTTACATTTATTTCTTCATACATTTTAGCATATAATGAATATTATTTTAAGTACCTTATGAATTTTAGAGATAGTTTGATTATTTTATTTTGTCCCTCCTATATGTAACACAATAGGCTGCTTACTATCTGTATCTAAAATACATTGCACCTATTTTTACAAACATTCATTTTTTGTATGGAACTGAATATTTCAAAAACAAGTCTACATTAACACCATTTGTACCTGTAACCCTTTCAAAGAAATAAATTAATTCAATCTACTATAGCATTTCTCTCTATAGGACAGATATAGGGATATAGATAATCTTCCTGGCTCCAGAGATTCTTAACTGATAAACCACAAGGAGATGTGACTTTTGTTATTTTTCTTCATCCTTTGAGTCAATAGAAGGAAAACTTTTATTCCTTTCATATCTGTCAACAAGTTATCAAGATTCCAAGAAATGAAAAAATACTTGTTTCCTTGCCAGACTATCAGTTATTTGCCTCAGTGGCCACAGTACATTAGCTGCACATATATGTATATGCACACACACACACACACACATACACAATACATTCACACAAATTAATTCCTCTCCACCCAAAATCAAGCATCCAAACAGGCTCAGGAGCTGGATTATATACTTTCAGAGGAGATATATCCAGGTATGATTTGGAGCCAGGAAGGAACACCATAGTTCTGTATTTCCAGAAGTTAATGCAACCACACCCATGATCCAGAGCCTTCTGCCATGTCTGTGCAAACGGCCAACATCATAGATTCATCTAACTCTCAAAGAGAAGCACAACTCGCAGCAGTATGACTCATGGTCATACTGATCTTGCTGATGATGAAACTGGGGCCCTTTAGGATAAAAGGGGCCAGGGGCAAGTCCCAGTCCTGCTGCACCTCTGGCAGCACACCCTACACACACCCTACAACTGCCATGCCAGTGGCCCAGCTTCACGGATTTTTCACTGATATCTGCAGACTCCTATTCACCAAAAATACGAGGTAGGCAGATTTTGTGGTTGTGATCTCCAGGGCTGGCTTGAAATCAGAGTCAGTGCCCTACTACTGCACTATTGTTCCAGCCCCTATTACCATCTATTTGTGCCAAAAACATTAAGCAAATTATTTACCTGCCAAAGAGACAAACTTTGGGAAAGTTGGGAAACTAATGATAAGGGTGAATGGAACGTTACACTGGTCTTGGAATTAGTGTTGGAATACTGAATGCCAGAAATAACTGTGTCATTAGCAAGTCTGAATTCATGGTTTAAAATCTTTATTTTAAAATAAATTGAATTAAAAAAAATAAGTACAGGCTTTACATTGATACTTCTTCAAAGAAGATTTGCAAATAGTCTGTAATACATGAAAATATGTTTATCTTCCTTATTAAAGAATTGCAAATCAAGACAACAATGAATTACAAATTCATTCCTAGAAAGATCATTTTTATCTAAAAAACAAAACAAGAAATAGCTGGTTTTTAAGACTTTATGGAGAGGACCAGAGTGATAGTTTAACAGGTAGTGCATTTGGGCAGAGCATTTGCCTTGTAGGCAGCCAACCCAGGTTTGATAACTGGCATTTCATATGGTTCTCCGAGCCTGCCAGGAGTAATTTCTGAGCAAAGCCAGAAGCCCTGAGCTCCACCAGATGTAGCCAAAATAAATAAATACGTAAATAAATAAATAAACTTCGCATGCAATTTACCTGGGTTCTGTTCCCATCATTCCAAATGGTCCCAGAGCATCACCAGAATTCATCCCTGAGCACAGAGTCAGGAGTAACCCCTAAGTATTGATAAATGTATCCCCCCCAAAAAAAGAGTAAATGGAGAGAATAAAATTCTTATATACCTTTGGTGAGAATGTAAATTGGTGCAGCCAGTTATTAAGAGCACTGAGGAGATTATTCAAAATTTTTTAAAAATTATATTTGGTCTAAACCCAAAAATTTTTCATTAGAATAAATAACAATACATAAATAAATAACTCTAGTTTCTGTAATATCCTTAAGGTCTAGTTCACAGTGAACTAAAATTATGAATGGTAGAGAGGACTTCTCATGTCCACATCCACATCCATCCTGTAGAGAAGGAAAAATAAAGGTAAGGAGAGAACGCCTTCCCTAAATTGTAAAGATGCTAAAGAAAGGAAGTGAGAAGGCCAGAGTGGTGGCGCAAGTGGTAAGGCATCTGTTGTGCCTGCGCTAACCTAGGATGGACCGTGTTTGGATCCCCTGGCATCCCATATGGTCCCTCGAGCCAGGAGCAATTTCTGAGTGCATAGCCAGGAGTAATCCTTGAGCATCACCAGGTGTGACCCAAAAACAAACAAACAAAAAAAAAATAAAGAAAGGAAGTGAGAGATCCATCAATGATTAGGTAAATAGCCATATACATAGCTAGCATTAATCTCATTCAGGTTACCAAAATAATTTTCTTTTTTGAGGGAGTCACACCTGGCAGCACTCAGGGGTTACTCCTGGCTCTGCACTCAGAAATCGCTTCTGGCAGGCACAGGGGACTGTGTGGGATGCCAGTGGCTGGAGAACAAACTTTGAATGCAGGGGTCCCAGGTTCCATCTCTGGCATCACATGGTCTCATGGGTATCACCAGGAGCGGTCCCTGAGTACTGTGCTAAACATATTCTCTAAGTACCCCTGGGTAGAGATCCAAAAAGTCAACAGAAGTATGACATTGAGATATTGAGGACCAACTTTCCTCAAGATTGGTGGTCAAGTTCAATCTATCATTTAACATAATAAATTAACATAGAGGCATCCTAATTCCTGTTAGTCATGCTAGATCTTCTGTTTCCATGTTCTTCATGCTCTTGGCTTCCCAAGCAAGGTTTTTTTTCTGGGCTTACCTAGGTAAGTGACTTTCTGGACCATTTACCTGGCTTCTGGAAATAGGGACTACAGTGCTATTTACATCATTCTCTCCTATGCCCATTTTCTAAGGATATGTATTTGCTGCTTCCAGGAGAGCCCACTTACTATCACCAATGATTTACTAGCAATCAGTGGCAATCAGACTGAATTTGAACCACTTAGACAAACATCTTCAAAAGCACTCTAATGATATGCATGATACCCCTTCAATAAAAATATTGCAAATTGCTGTGTCCAAAAGGAAAAATAAATGGGGAAGGGAGGAAGGAAGGAAAGGGGGAAGAAGTGGGGAGAAGAAAAATGGCTGCCATAGAGGTAGGCAGGGAAGAGGGCAAGGAGGAGGGGAGGAGAGAAACTGGAGACATTGGTGACAGGAAATGGCCACTGGTGAAGAGTTGGGTGTTGTACATTGTATAGCTGAAACTCAATTATAAACAATTTTGTAACTGTATCTCACAGTGATTCAATTTTAAAAATTATTTTTATAAAAGCACTTAGAAAACTAAATTGAAAAACTGAATTTTAGAGACCAGTTTCAGAAAGAAGCCTCAAGTCTTTCTTTTCTGAACTCTAGCAAAGACTTTGTGTCTTTTAGACTTTATAAACCCTGAAGGAGTCCTGTTTTCTCAGGAACATGCAACATATCTTTCTGTCATTCCTCCATAATTTGGTATTTTGATATTCCTCCAGAGAGTGGTATTTTCAGGCATAGTTAGAAGGCGAACAACTGGCTTCATGCTGTCTTAAGTAATGAAGGGTTAGCGGTCATTCACCTTCTGTCGCAAGGGACTTCACATAGGCAATGTTAAGAAGTAGCTTATGGAAAAATTAATCTTAACCCTCATTATTCCCTCCAGTTCTTAACCTGACTATGTCCACCAGGAGATGGCAAAACTTACTGAAAACATTATATGGAGTTGTTGATTATCTCTTAGAGAAACCAAATAGCAACTTATCTATAGATCTATCATTATAAACATTCATTAAGCTCATCCTGTCCCAAATAACAGTGTAATTACTGGTGTTCATAGATGAAGAGCTCAAAGTCTGGAGAGAAAATGAGTGAAAGAGAGAGGAGAGTGGGGAGAGATCTAAATGGTGTATAATGCAATTACAATATTATAATTAATATATTTTAGGCAAGAGGTAATATAGTCTGAAAAACTTATAAGAAGATATCAAGAAACAAAAAATAAAAGAAACAAAAACAAAGAAAAAAAGGAAGAAATAAAAAGAAAATATCAAGAAAGTCATCCTGGAAAGTTAATGTTGAAGCAAGTCATAAAGGAAAAAAAGTTAGCAAAGACAGCAAAAAGCATATTAAGTGCAGCTTATCTGAGAAAACCATAGAATTCAGGCATTTTTTTTATTTTTAGGTTAATTCAGCAATGGAATACAATAAGTATGACGTAGTAAAAATAAAACAAGAAAATGAAACTATAGAGGAAAAAATTAAGTCAGTTTTGGTGAATTTCACGGTTTTTTTCCTTAATCACTACCTCTGTTTTTATTAAAAGAAGTTAAAATAATGGAATTTTAAAAGTTAAAAATAACTTGGACATTAGAGTATAGTAAGAGGATACAGGGTTTAAGACATATGCTTTTAATGTTGCCAATCAGCACTCTTACTGAAATTCTAATTAAATTCAACAATGAATGAGGTAGCTACAAAATCTCTGGAAATCACTTCCAGAGAAATTCCCATATCACTACTAACTCAAATTTTTCAAGATATGCAACCAAAAGCCTGAAAGAATAGTTTTCTTCTCTCTTTTTTTTTTTTCAGTTTAAATTTGGTCACAGAAAAATTACAGGGACTTTCTATAATAAAGAATTATATACATTTCCATTCTGCCCCTCTTGTCATTTAATATAAAAGATATGTGGAGAGATTGCTCACTTTACTTAGAAATCCATCCAGGCCTGCTGGTAATTCTCAGTAGGAGGCCGGGAGCACAGTGGAGAGACCCTTCATCTTATCTCCAGTGAAACTATGTAGCTATCACCCCCTAAGGAATAAATATGTAGGTGGCTACCACTCAGCAGGAGCAAAAGAATTCCTTAGCAGCAGAAGAAATGTTTCATGCAAATAATCTGAAAACAAGAAAAAAATTAAAACAAAAAAATATAATTTGCTAAGTTTTCAACAATGACTCTTTTATAAAAGATGTGAGGGGTTTTTTGCCCCCCCCCTTTTTTTCTTTTTTCTTTTTTTTCTTTTTTTCTTTCCTTCAAACAGAACCACAGAACTTGAGCCATCTTGTTTTGCCTCAACAAATTGAGGGGGAAATAATGGAGGGCACCAAGACCAAACAGGTATATGAACATTGAGTAGAAATAAAAAATAATCAGACTTAAACACCAAGTCCAAAGCGAGCTACAACACAGTCAATACTCAATCTACAACAAGCTAGACACAAAAGGGACCACTTATACTAGCATCTCGGGGGTGGGGTGGGGGGCTGGACAAAGGAAGGGCAATATGGGATGCATGCTGGGAACAGGGGTGGAGGGAGGACAACTTTGATGATGGGAATTTCCCTGATTCAATGTCACTATGTACCTAAAATACTACTGTGAATGATTTGTAATTCACTTTGGTCAAAATAAAAATTATTATATAAAAAAAAAAAGATGTGAGGGTGGTGAAGAGATAATACAGCAAGTAGGGCACAAGCCTTGCTCCTAGCCAAATATTTCTCCAGGCACTGCCAGGAGTTATTCTTGAGTGCAGAGCTGTCAGCTCTGAGAATTGCCGTGTGTAGCCCCCAAAAAATAAAAATGAAAAGATATGATTTATGCACTGTATCCTAATGCATATCTAAACATAAAAAAATTTAAAGTTCCTATCATCAAAGAATACAGATCAAAAATCAAATGGGGGTGAGGGGACAGAGTGATAACACACTCATGTACAAGCTGGTACATGCCCTACAAGCTGGCAGGGCATTTGCCTTTCAGGTGAATGACCCGGGTTTGATCCCCATGTGGATCCACAAACCAACCAGAAATCATTTCTGAGCACAGATCCAGGAGTCACTCCTGAACACCACCAAGTGTGAACCAAAAGCAACAGCAACAACAAAATCAAACAGGGGGAGATGGAAAATAAAAAAGAAGGCAATAAAATCAGAACCATGGGGCCAGAGCAGTGGCACAAGCAGTAGGGCATTTGCCTTGCACATGCTAACCAAGGACGGACCACGATTCAATTCCCTGGTTTTACATATGGTCCCCCATATGTAAAAGTGATTTCTGAGTGTATATCCAGGAGTATCCCCTGAGCATCATCAGATGTGGCCCAAAAAGCAAAATAAATAAATAAATAAATAAATAAATAAATAAATAAATAAATAAATAAAGTCAGAATCACAGAACCAAAGTCAGTACCACAAAGTCAGAAGAAGTGGAGTTGGAAGAAGTGGGAGTTGGGAGTAACAGCTACAATTAAGGGCAAAGAAAGGATTTTGGCAGAAGGTTGGTATACAACATCCACCTCTCATGAATTGGGTCACCTCCCTTACACTCTCCACCATTTATTTATTTATTTATTTATTTATTTAATACTCTCTGGTTTACTGATATTCTTTATCTCTTCTTATCTCCTTTCATAGTTCCCTACATCTCTCTTGTTCATTGTTCCCCCAACTCAGATGCAAGTTTTATGAGAGCAGGACATGTTTATTCAGTGCCTAAAATAGCAACTGGCATGAAACAAGTGTCCAGTCAATGTGTGGAAGCAGGAAGGCAAGAGTGGCATGCAGAAAACAAGGGTGAAAGTAAAACAGACATTGTTATCACCATACTACTGAGTTCCACTCAGCAATTAAAAAA